>NC_138077.1:213121598-213849098 GCF_964212035.1 Myotis nattereri | reverse complement strand
CTTCCCGTTCTTGTCTTCCTTCTTCCCCTCTTCATCCTCCTCTTTGTCACCATTTTGCTGGGTTTCCACGGGCTCTTTCTCCTCAACTTTGGTGTCATCTATGGGAGGACAGGCTACGTTCGTTTATCCCCAAAGGCACTGCCCAGGGGCCTCTCTGCCAGGTTCTGGGGACCCAAAGGCTAGCGGGGACACACCTCCCATCCTCTAGGGGCTCAGAGAGGGGTTTTAAACACACAAGCATGCAGGGCTAGGTCCCGCCCAGGCGCCCCTCCCCACCGAGTCAGGACCACCTGGGAACAGGGTAGGGCACCGTGAGAAGTGCAGCTACGTTCAAGGAAGGCAGCGCGGCCTTAGGGGTCTGAGCAGGGGACACCTGTTCTAGAATATTCCAGCACCCAGAGGTACACAGGCCTCTGGCTGAGCCCCAAATGCTCCAGGCCAAGCTCATGGCCAGCTCTCCTTCCTCCTGGTGGCGGCTGGGGCCACAGGAGGGGTCAGGAGAGAGCGGGGGACCTGTCCCCTGTGGGGCAGCAGGTCAGTTCCCACCCATCAACTCCCACCAGGGCCTAGCGCCAAGGGGACGGTGCCCAGGAGGCTGCGAAGTCCCCACAGGGTCAGACGGCGCCCTCAAGGGACCACGGGACACGGAGCAGCACGCGTGTGCAGGAGGCCGCACCTGGCCTCAAGTCGCTGCCGTCCCTGCTGTGAGCCAGGCTCAGCTCCAGCTTGTCCAGAACTTTCTCTTTCTCGGGGAGCACTTCTGCAAGACAAAGGGTGCTCATGGGTGGGGGGCCGGGAGGGCAGCTCTGCGTCAGCCACGCACACAGCCCTGTGCCTCAAGGGAAACTCCTCCAGGGAGGTGGGCGGGGCATGGACACCCCCATCAGCAACTCGCACCCCAGCAGCACCCCCCCAAACTCCTAAAGACACAGCCTGGAAATCCGCCTACCACAACCGTAACCACAGCGCCCAAAGCTCTGATCAAAGCAAACCGACGATGAGTAAGGACAGGAACACGCTGAACAACATGACAGGCCTTAGAGCAGCGGTTCTCAACCTGTGGGTCGCGACCTCCTTGGCGGTCGAACGACCCTTTCACAGGGGTCACCTAAGACCATCCTGCATATCAGATATTTACATGACGATTCATCACAGTAGCAACATGACAGTGATGAGTAGCAACGAAAATAATGTTATGGTTGGGGGTCACCACAACATGAGGAGCTGTATTAAAGGGCCAGAAGGCTGAGAACCACTGCCTTAGAGCCTCACACCCGCAATCACACGTCTGTAGGACAGATGTTCCTTCCAAGCACACGTGAGCGCTGACCAAATCTGACCGCATTAGGGCAGAAAGCAGGTTTCGACAATATCACACAGAAGCAACGCCACGCCCACGCGTTTTCACGCCGCAATGCAAACTGAGTTTGAAATCACTCCTGAAAAGCAAGCCCACGAACCCCTAACTCTGAGGAGTGCAAGCCCAGAGGAGAGACTGAGTCCCGGCTCCCCCTGGGGTCTAGGTGCTGGGACAGAGCAAGCACAGCCCACCTGGTGGCCAGGGGGAGGGGGCGGGGGAGGGGAGCCAGCAGCCGCCTCTCTAACCTGGGTGGGTGAGGCAGGAGACGGCTCTGGGAGGGTGCCTGGCTGGGAGGGTGCCTGGCTGGGAGGGTGCCTGGCTGGGTGGGTGCCTGGCTGGGAGGGTGCCTGGCTGGGAGGGTGCCTGGCTGGGTGGGTGCCTGGCTGGGTGGGTGCCTGGCTGGGAGGGTGCCTGGCTGGGAGGGTGCCTGGCTGGGTGGGTGCCTGGCTGGGTGGGTGCCTGGCTGGGAGGGTGCCTGGCTGGGTGGGTGCCTGGCTGGGTGGGTGCCTGGCTGGGAGGGTGCCTGGCTGGCTGGGTGCCTGGCTGGCTGGGTGCCTGGGGAAGCCCACACCTCACCTTTTGACAGCTGCTCCGGGGAGGGCTGGGCCTTCTCCGCCTCCTCCGGCCGCTCCTCCCGGGTCCTCTCCTTGCCGTCTGAGCTCTCCTGCCTGTCCTCACCCTCCGCTCTGTCCAGGGCCGTCGGCAGGGCCTAGGGAGGCAGGTGAGGCCTCAGCAGGAGGGCAAGGCCAGGAACGGGCTCTGGGCTGGGACCCATGCTCTTGGCTCCCGACCTGCTCCTCCAAACCCAGAGGCCCAAACGGGAGCCCCGAGGAGTTCTGCGCCAGGCCTGAGAGGCCCCTGGACCCCGCCCGCCCCTGCCCGGGCCCAGACACCCACGTCGCCCACACCTGGACTTCCGGAGGCTTCTTCAGCTTCTGCACCCCCAGCTCCTTCTCATCCAGGAAGCCCAGCGGGGCTTCCATTTTGTCTGCAAGATGAAGGGGAAGGGTGAGGCAGGTGGGCTCGGGCGGGGAGCAGGGAGGCCGAGTCAGTTCCCAACACACTGCCGAGTGGCAGGGACTCGTGTGAAGTGGCATGTCCACAGCCCAGGTGAGGAAGTGACTTCCTAAGGTCACCCAGGGCCCGGAGGCACACCCAGGAGTGGCCACCTCCAGGACACACTGTGCCCAGAAGCAGGGTGTCCTCCAAGGCACCCACCCTCTCAGGGCCTCACCTGCCACCTGGGGAGGTAGCTGAGGGCTGCCCAGGCCTGAGGGGTCCACGTGAGAGAAGGCGTTTTGCCCAAATAAATCCCAGATCACCAAAAAGACACGCAGAGAGAAAGAACCCACGCAGATGGGCAGCGCCCCTGAAAAGACCTTTTCTAAAGAGGCTGCACCAAGCCCACGGCACCAAGATGCTGTCCTCAGGGGAAGGCAGGTCCACCCACTGCCCACCACCAGCTCGGCCTTAAGCAAACGCTGCTGAGCCGGTGGAGTGGCGCGGCCACCACGAGAAGTGGGGCAGTTCCTCCGAAATTACCACCCAGGACCCGCGCTCCCAGGCCCAGCTGCACCCGCGAGAAATGAAAACCCGCCCACATCGCAACTGGAGCACAGGGGCTCACGGTGGCATATCCACAGCAGCCAGAGAAGCAACAGCCCAGTCCACCCGCGGGCGAAGGGACACACAGCATGGGCAGCCACGCGGGGATGTGATTCGGCCATAAGAAGGGATGAAGGACTGCCCGGCCGGTGTGGTTCAGTGGTTGAGCATCCATCTATGAACCAGGAGGTCAAGGTTCCATTCCCAGCCAGGGCACACGCCCAGGTTGTGGGCTCGATCCCAAGTAGGGGGCGTGCAGGAGGCAGCCAATCAATGATTCTCTCTCATCACTGATGTTTCTATCTCTCTCTCCCTCTCCCTTCCACTCTGAAATCAATAAAAAAATATTTTTTTAAAAAAGAGGAATGAAGTACTGACACGCCCCCGCATGGATGGGCCTTGGCAACATGAGGGAAGCCAGGCATAAAGGCCACAAATGCATGATTCACATACAAGCAACGTCCAGAACAACAGACAAGCCCATTGGCACAGTAAGTAGATTGGTGGCTGCAGGGGCTAGGGCATTGGGGAGGAATGGGGGTGATGCTCATGGTACGTGTGTGTTCTGGGGTGAAAAATGTTCAAGAATCGGAGAGAGGTGATGGCAGCACATCCCTGTGAACATACCAGAAACTACCGAATAGCACACTTTGAAAGGATCAATGTTGTGATGTGTGAGCCACACCTCCGAAGCGCCCTTTGTGGGGTGAGCAGAGGACTCGGGGTCTCCTGGGGCCTTGCCCCTCCCGGGACCCAGGTGCCCTCCCCCACTCGTCCAGGCTCAGACCTGGCAGGCCCAGCGGGGCGGGCAGGAGGTGAGCGGGGCTGGCGGGCACGGGCGTGTTGGGATCCGAGGAGACGGCCTCGCCCAGCTTCTTGCTCTCGGAGCCCTCGGGGACCAGGTCCGGGGTGCTGTACCTCCCGTTGACGAGCTCGAACTCCTGGACCTGGGCCGTGGAGGGCGGAGGCGGGCGGTGGTCACAGCTCAGACGTCAGGGTCGCAGAGCTGCCAGTGTGACTGGGGGTGCCCCAGGCTCAGGGAAGATGCCACCTCTGCCCCAGGTTGGCCAAGCCCCACGCCAATCCCAATCTCCCTGGTCCTCTGCCCTTTGACCTGCCACCCTGGCCTCCAGCACCCCCAAACCACACCCCAGAGAGGCATTCTGGGCCTGGCTCAGACCCTGGGCAGCTGTGTGAGCCAGGCACCTGCCTCTGCCCACTGACCCCCCCGGAGCATGCCAGGGCCACAGGCAGCCCTGGCAGGGCCCTGAGGCTGACTCACCCACCTTCTTCCTCACCAGCGACATGACGCCGATGCGCGTGAGCACGTGCTGCCTCGAGAGGCCCTCGCGGGGCACGCCGTCCGCGAAGGTCTCGGCGCCATCAGCCCCCGGCTCACACAGGTGCCGCATGAAGAGGGACACATAGGCTCTGGGGTGGGGGGGACTGGGGCTCAGGGAGTGGGGGGCCAGCAAGGACCCTCTGCGAGGGCTGGCAGGACCCCGGGGAGCTCGCCTGGCTGGAATCATCGTCCCTCCCCCACCTCCCAACCAGGCCCCCGTCAGGGCCCGGGAAGGGCGGAGGGCTCCCCTGAAGGGGACCCTCTAGGACAGCCCGGCCCTGCCCAGGCCTGGAGCCAGCCCTCCACAGACCAGAGGGCAGTGAATTCCCCAGGCCCGAGCCTGGCGGGAGCAGAACCTGCGGTGTGCGGGCCACCCCGCTGGAGCCTGGGCCCCCTCAGCCCCTTTACCTAAACTCCTTCTCGCTCTTGCCCCGCAGGTCCCGCACCAGCCAGTGGGAGTTGAAGGCATCCTGGGGCGGCATGCCCCAGCGCATGATGGCGTTCAGAAAGGCCTTCCGCTGGCGGGCATTGAAGCCCAGCACCTGGAGGGCGGGAGCCGAGAATCGGGAGGGGGGCAGGGAGGGGGCAGGGAGGGGGCAGGGGGAGGAGGAGGGCACAGAGAGGGGAGGCCTAGACCCAGGGTCCATCCCAGCCCCACCTCTACTTGCTGGGACCCTGCACAGACCCCCAGACCCCCCACTTCCTGCCTGGCCTCCACCCCCCGGGGGGCGGGCAGCAGGGGTGAGCTTTTTGTTCCAAGAGGTGACAAGATAAATCAGGTGAAAGGGAGCTGGGCATGGGGGGGGAGCTGGGCATGGGGGGGAGCTGGGCATGGGGGGAGAGCTGGGCATGGGGGGAGCTGGGCATGGGGCAGAGGACTGGACATGGGGGGAGCTGGGCATGGGGCGGAGGACTGGACAGGGGGGAGCTGGGCATGGGGCGGAGGACTGGACAGGGGGAGCTGGGCATGGGGGGAGGACTGGACGGGGGGGAGCTGGGCATGGGGGGAGGACTGGACAGGGGGGAGCTGGGCATGGGGCGGAGGACTGGGCATGGGGCGGAGGACTGGGCATGGGGGAGCCGGGCATGGGGCGGAGGACTGGACATGGGGGAGCCGGGCATGGGGCGGAGGACTGGACAGGGGGGAGCTGGGCATGGGGCGGAGGACTGGGCATGGGGCGGAGGACTGGGCATGGGGGGGCCAGGCATGGGGCGGAGGACTGGACAGGGGGGAGCTGGGCATGGGGCGGAGGACTGGACAGGGGGGAGCTGGGCATGGGGCGGAGGACTGGACGGGGGGGAGCTGGGCATGGGGCGGAGGACTGGACGGGGGGGGCCAGGCATGGGGCGGAGGACTGGACAGGGGGGAGCTGGGCATGGGGCGGAGGACTGGACATGGGGGAGCCGGGCATGGGGCGGGGGACTGGACATGGGGGAGCTGGGCATGGGGCGGAGGACTGGACGGGGGGGAGCTGGGCATGGGGCGGAGGACTGGACATGGGGGAGCCGGGCATGGGGCGGGGGACTGGACATGGGGGAGCTGGGCCCCACCTCAATGTTGCCTCCTACGCGGGCGAGGAGAGGCGGCAGGGGCTTGTCCCGGTCACCCTTCAGCTGCCTCCGGGACTGTCGCCGGCCACCTGGGGAGCAGGGCCCCCCACCTGTCAGCGGGCCCAGAGCCATCGGACACCACCCTCTCCACCAACTCGCCCAGAACGGGGATCCCTCGGGGCGACCCCGAGCTGCTCTCGAGCCTGTCCCCACGCCCCAGAGCCCCCAGGCTGGCCGCCAGCTCCCTGCGCAGCCTCGCCCCAGCCCTGGCCGCAGCAGCAAAACTCACTCTGCCCTTCCGGCCTTTCCTCAAAGTCCTCGTCCTCGTCCTCGGAGCCGATGGAGTACTCGGACTGGTTGTCCGAGAGTTCGTCCTGCCACTCTGGGGGCGGCAGGGGGCACAGGGTGAGGTGCCAGCAGCCCCCCGGGCTCCTACCCTCTGGGCCACGCTGAGGCCCTAAACCCCAGCCCAGTAAGTGGCCATGAAAACCACCTTCCTGGGAGCTCGCGGCCTAGTATCAACAGCAACGCTGCTTCCCAAGGGCTAGACCATTCTCCACCCATTTTACAGATGGGGAAGCTGAGGCCTGCCCCGGGTCACACCGCTGGCAGAGAAGTCACTGGGTCACCACACATCTTGTTCCCCAAACACCCAGCAGCCCACACTGGCCCCCAATTCCCCACAGCCTCCCACTCAGGCCGGTCCCACACAGCTCCTGCTCCCCGGCCCCAGGGGCTCCTGCCATGGGGTCCCTCTCTGACCTTCCAGATCCCTGCCCCGAGGCCCTCTGCGCCGAGGCACTGGGCACCCTCCGAGCTGGACACGCACCCTGGTCCTCCTGGGACGTGTCGTTGTAGTTGACCTGCTTGCGGATGCGCTTGCCCTTGCCCAGGTTGCGGGCCAGGTCCTCCTGCTGCTGCTCATAGTGGTGCCGGAGCAGCTTCTCCCAGTAGTCCGGGTCCACGTTCTCCTCCTGCTTGATGATCTCCCGCTCCACCTCCTCCTGAGACACAGGCGGGGGGTGAGGCGGGGCCAGCAGACACAGCCACAGGGGGAGGAGGGGCCCAGGGAGGGGGCCTCCCTACACCTCCCATTTTGGGCTCAAGGATGAATTGAAAAGCCTCCTCCAGGAAGCCTTCCATGATCAGCCCAGCTTCCTGCCCCGTCAGTCACCACCATCGCTCCGTTCATCCCTCCATTCACTCCCCAAGGATTCCCTGGCCGTGTGCAGAGTGGAGTGAGCCCCACCTGCCCTCAGGGGCTCCCAGGCTCTAAGGGAAACTGGCTGTGGGGGACAAGCACACCACGGCCTGCGTGGCAGGTGCCGGGCCGAGGAGGGGAGACCCAGGAGCTGGCCTTTGGGGGTAACAGGGGTTTGCGGAGAGGACAGGTGTGGCCGCGTGCCCTGAAGGAGTGGTCCAGGGGGGCCTGATGCTGGCCCCAAGGGGGAGAGGGCGGGGGGGAGGGGCGGGGGCGGGGCAGTGGGCAGGGCTGGGAAGGCCTTGGACCCCAGGCCCCGGGGCGGGCGGCATGAGGAGGAGGGTGGCCGGCCGGGACCTACCACGCCGTCCTCCTCGCGCACCACGTACTGCGCCACCTTGAAGGAGCTCAGGTACTCGTTCATGTTCTGCAGCTCCGTGTCGTCCGTGGCGTCCTGGTTGCGGTCCAGCAGCTTGGAGATGGCCGCGTCGTCGTAGTGGATCACACTGCTGTCCTCCACGTCCTTGTTGTCACCTGGGAGAGGCAGGGTGCAGAGTCAGAGGACAGGCGGGGTGCCCAGGAGCCGCGGGGACCCCTCGAGTCCCGACCATGGTTCTTCCCAGTCCCTGCGGGGGCTGCGGTGGAAAATGGGGACCAGAGAGCGAACCCCCACTGCCACGGCCCCACTGCCCGCCCCTGGCAGTCACGGGCATGCAAGGGGGAGGTGGGAGCAGGGGACACGGCAAACACCACGGGTAGCCTGGTGCCGGGAAGGCCTTCTGCAGGCGCAGGAGGGGCTGGGGCGGGGCGGGTGGGGCGTACCTGGCGGGGTGCTGCCATGCTTCTTCTTGGCGCTGGCGGCCAGGGCGCCCCCCTTGGAGGACTGGACATCGGGGATGGGTGTGATGGGCCTCTGGCCCTGAGACATCATGCCTGTGGGCAGAGGCGGAGGGGCTGCAGACCAGGGACAGTGCCCAGAGACCCGTCCTGGCCCTGCCGCTGGCCAGGAGACGGGAGGGGGGGCAGGGGAGAGAGAGGCTGGGGCTGGGCACCCCCAGGCCGACACCCACCCTCCACGTCGTCCTTGAAGAGCTCCTCGGTGCCGAACTTGAGGATGTCGTCCAGCTCCTGCTTGGTCATGGAGCCCGACTTGGAGCCCAGGCCAGGCCGTACCACCAGGTGGGTGAGCATCATCTTGCGCTTGGCCACCTGCGTGATGCGCTCCTCCACCGAGGCCCGCGTCACGAAGCGGTAGATCATCACCTTCTTGTTCTGCCCGATGCGGTGGGCGCGGCTGAAGGCCTGGGGGCGACCCGCGGCTCAGCGCCCGGGCTCCGCCGAGGGCCACGGCCGGCACCACGAGGGGGGGCATGCAGGTGT
The DNA here is from genome assembly GCF_964212035.1 of Myotis nattereri. Lineage (NCBI taxonomy): Eukaryota > Metazoa > Chordata > Mammalia > Chiroptera > Vespertilionidae > Myotis > Myotis nattereri. The sequence continues at coordinate 213,840,659 of NC_138077.1, read as the reverse complement.
GCTCGTGAGCGTGCCCTGCGTGGGACGGGCCGTGGGGCTTTGCGTGGAGACGTGCAGGCGCCAGGGTCACTGTGGGCACTGCCCGTATGCAGCCTCGCAGGGGCCTGGGGGCCTGGGCAGGTGAACGGGCGCGGGTGTGGGTGTGCCGGGGGGTGCGAGGGGCAACGTGGCCAGTGTGCTGGCTGCAATGAAGCCACAAGGGGCTCTGATGGGGCTCAGGGGAGGTGGGGGCTGTGCTCCCCGGGAGGGAGCCAATGGGGACTGCCGGGGACGCATGGCCACCCCGTGAGGGCAGCGAGGCCGGAAGCTGCCCAGCACGATCGGAACCAAGGCTCTGTGCACCCGCCCGGCATCAGGTGGCCCAGTGTGATTGCATCTTCGTGGTGACTGCATAGGTGCACACGCCTGTGCGTGAGACACAAGCCTGTGTGTGCCCCTAGAGCAGTGAAGGCGAACCTATGACACGCGTGTCAGAGGTGACATGCGAACTCATTTTTTTGGTTGATTTTTCTTTGTTAAATGGCATTTAAATATATAAAATAAATATCAAAAATATAAGTCTTTGTTTTACTATGGTTGCAAATATCAAAAAATTTCTATATGTGACACGGCACCAGAGTTAAGTTAGGGTTTTTCAAAATGCTGACACGCCGAGCTCAGAAGGTTCGCCATCACTGTCCTAGAGCATAGTGTCCAGTGCGTGTGCGTGCGTGTGTATGCATGTGTGTGTGCACGTGTGCATGCGTGTGTGTGTGCATGTGTGTGTGTGCGTGTCCCTGCCCCACAGAGCGTGGCCAGGGCTCCTCCCTCCCAGCCTCCCCATTTTTTCCCACCTGCTTCACTGCCCTTCTCGCTCTCTTCATCCCCCCGCCTCCAGCAGGCCTTGCCCCCACTCTGTGCTCCTGTCCCATCCCAACCTGGCCCCTTTGGGTCTCAGGACTGACTCCCCCATCCTGCCTCCTCGATGGCCTTGGTCCTGGGGTGATGACAGACCGCTGTGTGTCCTTGGACATGTCCCCTGCCCTCTCTGGGCCTGTTTCTTCCTTTGTACAGTGAGGAGCTGGAGGGGTGGCCAGAGCCTCCACTCGCCTCTCCAGGCCCCTCTTGGGGCTGAGATCCCCAGGGCCGGCCCGGGAGGAAGGGAGGGCCTGAGACACTGAGGTCGGTGGGGGGGCGGGGGAAGTGCCACAAAACTAGGGGTGAGGGGGGCCCACAGGCTGCGGCGGTTGGGCGTCAGGGCCACAGACCTGGATGTCATTGTGCGGGTTCCAGTCCGAGTCGTAGATGATGACCGTGTCCGCTGTGGCCAGGTTGATGCCCAGGCCGCCCGCCCGGGTGGAGAGGAGAAAGCAGAACTGCTGGGCCCCCGGGGCTGAGGAGAGGTGGGTGCCGGGCAGCTGAGTGCGGTGGGGACAGGGTGGGGACAGAGCAGCCCACCTGAGCCACCCGAGCTGAGCCCTGACCCGACAGGAGGATCCAGAAAGAGGAGGGAGTCGGCTTTCTGAGCCCAGACGAGCAAAGCCAAGCTGCAGGCAGCCAGCAAGTGCAGGCAGAGCCCCTGACGAGGCCGGGAGAGCTCGGCTCCTGTGCCCTCGGGGCTCCCCGGCCCATGATGCTGTGAGGGCCCCAGAGCCGCTCAGGGTCACAGCCCGGGGCCTGGGCTGCCCCACAGCAACCCACAGGCTCTCAGGCCCACCGGGCCCTTGGTTAAGTGACCTAGGACTGACCAGAGCACCCACAGAGCTGCAAACAGGTCCCCGAACTGCCCGATGCCTCAGCCACCCCCACCACGCGTGGCCACGTCTAGATGTTCTGTGTTCACCCCCCATCTGACATGAGTGGGCACAGGCGTGGCTGTTTGGGGTGTTCAGACAGCGGGGCCCCAGCCTGTTCTGAGCGTGGATGCCGGGAAACGGCCACGGGCCCAGGGAAACAGAGTCTGCGGCGACTGCTGCAGACCGCCCACTGGACGCCCTGGTTCAGCTGGCACCCCCCACTCCACGGCCCTTCACGCCCAGCTCACTCCCGCCTCCCGCCCGCACCTCTCCTCCCCAGGCCAGGAGCAGGGCAGGCGGGTGTGGGCACGTGGCTGGCCCGTCCACGGTCCCCTGGGCAGCAGCCCAGAGGCAGCGTGCTCAGCCTGCCCTGCACGGCTTGTCGCTGGCGGGCGACCTAGTGCAAGGTTAGAGCCCGCAGGCCGGCCAGCCTCTGGGCACCAGCTCCACCGTCACAAAGATGCTACTTCCCACCCTCTGCCTTCCTCCTGTTACCTACCGGGCACCCCAACACCTGGCAGGCCCCCCCGGAGGGCCCATGGGAGAATTCCTTTTAGCATGAAACTAAGGGGCAGCTGTGAGGACTCGGGTTAAGGAAGGGTCTGCTTCTGGTCCCCATCAGGAGCCCTGGGTGGGGTGGGTACCGTTGAATCTGTCGATCGCCTCTTGCCGGAGGCCCCCGGTGATGCCGCCATCGATGCGCTCGTACTTGTAGCCCTCGTACTCCAGGAAGTCCTCCAGGAGGTCCAGCATCTTGGTCATCTGCGGGGAACAGGTTTGGGGCAGACCTCTACCGCTGATTCCCACAAGGACCCTGATTGTCTGAGGAAAGGGACCCCTTACGCCCCCCAATGCCTAGCACAGAGCCGGAGGTATGACAGGTGCCAGGAGGGACGAAGGAGCCCTGAGTGCAGAGACGCACAAGCCCGAGGCTGGGCAGCCCTGCCCCACCGCCCACAGTGCCTCCACCGGTGTAACTTCAGGATGGAGCTGGAGGGAGGGCCTGGAGCGGTGCCGCCCGAACCCCCCACCCCCCAGGGCCCCGTGTTCCTGAGAGGCCAGGCTGCAGGGATGAGGGGAGGGGCTGTGGCACCAGCCTGGACAGGAAGGCAGGCCCGCCCTGCTTCAGGAGCTTGCCAGGAGAGGCAGGCGGTCCTGATGGCCAGGGTGCCCCGCGCCTTGAGCTGGGCACCAGCCGGCTCTCCCTGGCCGTGGCATGCAGGGCCCAGAGGAGCCACCGGGCACACAGCCGCACGGGAGCAGCAGCACCCCGACTCTGACGGGCTGCCAGCAGGTCGTGCCCTGAGGGGGGCGGATGCCAGGGGGGTGCAGGGCGGATGCCAGGGGGGTGCGGGGAGCCAGGCAGACACCTGGGCGCTCACCTGGGAGAAGATGAGCACGCGGTGCCCTTCGTCCCGCAGCTTCCGGAGCATCTTCTGCAGCAGCATGAGCTTCCCCGAGGACTTGACCAGGGAGCTGCCGTCGTAGGAGCCATTGGGCAGGACGGGGGCCTCCTGCGGACACAGCAGAAGGTGGGCCTGGGGCGCCCCCTCCCCTCTGGCTCGGCACCAAAGGGCCTGGCAATGGGCTGAGCGCTGAGCCCAAGCCTGGGTCAGGCCGGGCTCAGCAGGAGCGGGTGCGCCTGGATCCCTTGTGCCCGGCACCACGGCCCAGGCAGGGCTCCGACCTGCCGGCCCGCCCTCCGACTCCCTGCTGTTGACACCCCTCCAGGACCTGCAGGAGTGGCCTGGGCACCGGGGTCTGTAGGGCGGATGCCAGCAAGGCCAGCCCTGAGCCCCAGCGGGCGGAACGTCAGTCAGAAGGCCTCTGCCAGGCCAGAGTGGTGAGAGCAGCCTGGGGTCGCCCACAGCACGGCCTGCCACCCCAGCTCTGCGCTGGCCTCTTCCTTGGGGGCGGGGGAACCAGCAAGGGTTTAAAGTCGAACCAGAACAGCAGCACCAGGCGTGACAAAGGCTAATGCTCTGAGAACGGACGTGCCAGGCTCTCTGTGAGGGCACGTTATGGCATCGTCTTGTCTGGTCCTCGCCTTCAGGGAGATGCTTCTTTGTCCCATTTTATAGCAGAAAAGCTGAGGCTCCTGGAGGACCAGTCAATGCAGAGACCCCAGGGCTGGAGCCAGGGCCCTGTCTGCGCCCGCAGGGTTGCACATCAGAGTCAGCAGGGGCCCCTCCCCGGCCTTCCCGACGCCCTTGGTGACTGAGTGCAGCCAGGTCAGCCCTCAGAACCATGGCCTGGGGAACCTCGGGGGGACCCAATGCTCCCCACGGCTTGATGGGTCACAGGAGGAGCCCAGGGAAGGAAAGGGCCTGCCCAAGCAGTAGATGGAGGCAGGTTTTCAGAAACTTCTGGCACAATGAGGACCCGCATCACCTCCAGGTCCTCAAGGTCAAGAAGCACCACGGCAGCCATGGACATATACCACAGCAGCCACGGGCACCTCCCACAGCAGCCACGGGCACCTCCCACAGGAGCCACGGGCTCCTCCCACAGCAGCCACGGGCACCTCCCACAGCAGCCACGGGCTCCTCCCACAGCAGCCACGGGCACCTCCCATAGGAGCCATGGGCTCCTACCACGGCAGCCACTGGCACCTACCACAGCAGCCACAGGGAAGAGGTAGGGATGGTTGCAACACTTCTTCAGGTCCATCATGATGTTGAGCAGCGACACCTGGTTCCCGCCCCCCTTGGAGTTCAGCGCCTCGAAGTTCCGCGTGAGGATGAACTTGTAGTACTTCCTGCAGCAGAGCACGGGACAGAGGAGAGGCGGCTGACACCGGCCACGCCAGCCTCCCAGAGGGCTCTCTGCGGGGCTCTGGGGGCTGGGGGCCAAGCACCCACTTCCAGAGGCAAGGGGAGCCCCGAGAGGTGAAGCCACAGGCCTAGAGTCACCCAGCAAGCTGCTGGGGGACACAGAACTCAGGCAGCCCCAGACCCTGGTCGCTGAAATCAAAGAAGCAGCCTCAGATGGAAGAGTGTGGGAGGTGAATCCAGGCCAGCCACCCGGGAAGCGGCCCAGGAAGGCCAGTGGGGCCCAGGAAACGAGGTGCGGGGGGGGCTCCAGGGCAGGCCCCCCGCAGGCCGAGCCCCCACTCACTTCTGCATCTGACTCAGCTCCACGCGGACGATCAGCTCGGTCTTGGCCGGCATGTTCTTGAACACGTCAGCCTTGAGCCGTCTCAGCATGTGCGGCCCCAGCAGGTCGTGCAGCTTCTTGATCTGGTCTTCTTTGGAGATGTCTGCAAACTCCTCCAGGAAGCCCTCCAGGTTGCTGCAACAAAGAGCTGGGATGAGAGCCAGAAGCAGGGACCAGAGCAGGCCAAAGCCCCTCTGCAGAGGGAGTCAGGATTGGGGGAGGGAGTGGGCCAGCCAGGCCCGGCCACCTGCCACCTGCCAGAGGGTCACAGGGAGGCTGGCTGGCTGGCGGGCCAGGTGGGCCGGGCAGCCCTGGCCCCTGCCCAAGGGTCCTTTCAGCGTCCGCCTATGCCTGTGTCACCCGCACAGCACAGCTCTCACCACACAGGATACCCTCCTCCACCCTGAGCCCCCAGTCTGGGCAAGAAAATGGGGGCCAGGTGAACACAAGGAGGCGGGGAAGGAGGTTCCACTGACCGGCACTCAGCCTTCCTCCTCCTCTCCATCACCACCCGGCCTCCTCCCTCCCCCCGCTGTCACCCGTGTGGTCACTTCTGGTCTTTGTGGAGGGAAAGCAATGAGCCTGGGGTGTGGGTCAGGGACAGGACCCCTAGAGGACTCGGGGGCCATCTGGGGAAGATTCGAGGAAAAACAGGATTTTTCCCAAGTGCTCGGCCGGTGGCCCCTCCACGCAGGTCATCTGAGGTGGGCACCGCTAACGCTCCCATTTAGTGATGAGAGACCCCAGCCCAGTGAGTGGCCTGGAGCAGGACACGGACACTTCTTCCCGCTGCCCCGCCGCCGCCCCGCCCCACTGCCCCGCCCACCCTGCCCTGCCCTGCTGCCCCGCCCACCCGCTGCCCCGCCCACCCGCTGCCCTGCCCACCCGCTGCCCCGCCCACTATCCCACCCCGCCCACCTGCTGCCCCGCCCCACTGCCCCACCCACCCCACTCCCCGCCCACCCCACCCTGACCTGCTGCCCCGCCCACCCGCTGCCCTGTCCACCTGCTGCCCCGCCCACCCTGCTCACTTGAACCGCTCTGGAGTCAGGAAGTTGAGCAGGTGGAACAGCTCCTCCAGGTTGTTCTGCAGGGGGGTCCCCGTCAGCAGCAGCTTGTAGTCAATCTTGTAGCTGTTCAGGACCCTGAAGAACTGAGGGGTGAGGAGGTCAGGGGCGCGGAGGCCTGCCCAGTGCGGCGGGTGGCGGGGCGGGGGGGCGGCGCCGCTACCTTGGACTGGTTGTTCTTGAGCCGGTGGGCCTCGTCCACCACGAGGCAGGCCCACTCGATGGAGCCCAGGATGGCCTGGTCGATGGTGATGAGCTCGTAGGAGGTGAGCAGGACGTGGAACTTGATCTGCACTTCTTTCTGGAGGGAAGAGCAGCATTTGGGCGCAAACGAGACAAGGTCTCCAGAGACAGAGGTGAGGAGGGGGAGCCGGAGCCCCCAGGGGGGCCCAGGACCGAGCGGAAGACCCGGCCACCAGGCCGAGGCCCAGAGCACCAACCGCACCAAGACCCGGTGCTGAGAAAGGAACCAGCTCAGTCACCCTTCAGAACTGGCCACGTGGGGGGCCCGGTCCTCACTGGCCTCATCTCGTCCCCACACGCCATCAGCCGCATTGTCACCGTCCCATTTGCAGCTCTGGGGTCCCAGGATGGACAGCGTTCCCCGTGGCCAACAAAAGGCAGAGCCAGGACAGTGAAGGGGACCCAGCACGTGGGGCTCAATGCAGTGCAGCTGCCGATTTAAAATTCTTAATAACTTTATTGCTGAATTTGTTTCCTACGACAAGGCCAGTGGGACGATGGAGCCCAAGCTCACGCGAGGTCCTAGAGCCCCAGACAGGTCTCAGCCCCCTGCTCCCTTCCCTGCCCAGCCCTCCCCCCGGCACTGCAGCTCGTGTGAGCACGAAGGACACGGGTCCTGCCGCGGGCCAGGCGCTGTCCGGGGCGCTTCTCAAAGTGTGGTCCGGGGACCACGGCGTCTGCATCACCCGGGACCCAGTCAGAAATGCAGCTCAGGCCCTGCCCCAGAGCTGCTGGCCCAGACCTGGTGACCCCTGCCCAGTGCTTGCTCACTCACCCGCTCTCTACGGTCACCTCCAGTTCACGAGACGACGCCCAGGCAAGGTGACTTGCCAGAGGTCACACAGGGGTGAGTCATGTCACCGCAAAATTCACTCAGAACCTCAGAATGGGGCCCTTTTTTGGAGCTAGGGCCTTTGCAGGTGTAATTCGTTAAGGTGAGGTCAAGCCCACAACCCGGCCAGTGTTGGTCAGTGATTGGGCGTCGACCTATGAACCAGGAGGTCACAGTTCAGTTCCCACTCAAGGCACATGCCGGGGTTGCGGGCTCCATCCCCAGTAGGGGGTGTGCAGGAGGCAGCCAATCGACAATGTTTCCCATCAGTTTTTCTACCTCTCTATTCCTCTCCCTTCCTCTCTTTAAAAAGCAATAAAAACATTTTTAAAAAAGAATTAGTCGCCGCCTTAAAAAAGTAAGAAAGAGGAGTAGGTTGGGCCCTAAATCCAATGAATGTGCCTTTATGAGACACAGACGCAGAGGGGACAGCATGTGAGAGTCAGGGCGGCGACTGCAGTGAGGCGTCTGCGGGCCAGAGACCGCCTGCAGCCCCGAAGCTGGATGAGGCAGGGAGGGTCCGCCGGAGAGGGTCTCCCAGCGGGGAGGGCGTGTCCAGCCGACACACTGGGGAGACCGAGTTCCTGCTCTGTTACCCGCCCCCCTCCGCCCCCCCCCCCCCCAGGACACGGTACAGCGGTAACTCTGCCTGGAGAGAAGCCTCCATGTGCGGAGACCCCGAGTGGAGGGACCCCGACGGACCACAGAGCCCTGTGGCCTCAAGGCAGACAGCGGCCTCCCAGGGACGCGGGGCGCGCACCTTCATGCGGAACACCTTCTTCCCACTCCGAATAGCGTTGTCCTCAAAGGAGAACTCGTTCTCCCGGATGACGGAGCGGCTCTCCTTGTCCCCCGTGTAGGTGACCACATAGAAGTCGGGGGCCCACATCTCGAATTCGCGTTCCCAGTTGATGATGGTGGACAGGGGCGCACTGACCAGGTACGGGCCCTTGGAGTGGCCCTGCAGAGGCAGCGCGGTGAGGCTGCCGGCCCTCAGCAGGCGCCGCCTTTCCCCGCCCCCCCCACGGCCCCCGCGGCCCCACCTCCTTGTACAGGGAGTAGAGGAAGACGATGGTCTGCACCGTCTTGCCCAGGCCCATCTCGTCGGCCAGGATGGTGTCGGTGCCCTGCGCCCAGGAGAAGCGCAGCCAGTTGAGGCCCTCCAGCTGGTATGGGTGCAGCGTGCCCCCCGTGGAGTCGATGTACCACGGCTGCTTGTCGAACTTGACCGTGGGCTGTGGGGAGGCGGAGGGTCAGACACCCTGCGTCCTGGGCCACCAGAGCCCCCCCTCCCGTTGGCACACATTCCCACTCCTCTCACTGCTGCTAACTCCGTCCTCCCTCAGGTCTCAGCCGAAACGCCTCCTCCTCCGGGAGCCCTCTCGCACTCCCACCTGTGTCCCACCGTGGCCGCCCCTACCTCCCCTCGGTTCAGCTTCCCCACTGTTAGGTTATCTGACCCTGAGCACCGGTGTGGCCACTACATTGTCCTGCTCAGTACTGCGTCCTCCCAGCCCCATACGGTGCCTGGGACATGGTGGGCGTTCAGTCCTGCTTGATGCACGCCCAGACTCTTCAGGATCCAGACTCCACCCTCCCGGCTTCCTTTACCCTGCAGTTCAAGGCCTCCTCCCCATGGGGTCCTCCTGATGTGCCAGACCCCATCACCTTCCCTGGCACCCCAGTCCCAAGTGTACACGCCAGTGGCCCATGGGGGGTGGGCAGTTCTTGAAACAGGTCAGGGCCCTGTCCCCCCCAGGGCGAGGTGCTGGCAGACACTCCAGAGAGGTTTGCCAAATGAACACAAGACCGCCACCCCCTTCCTGGTGAGCACAATCCCCCAGGGAAGGGGGGTTCTCCCCGTGAACAGGTGAGACCGGTGTGTAATTGGCTGTGACGCCCCTGAAGTTAGACGCGCTTTTTTATTTAAACGCTTGCAATTAGCCCATCTAAAGTAATGGAAGCCCATGAGCTAAGTGGAACCACTGGCCCCCAGTTTGTGCACAGAGAACCCACACTGCAACTTGCACAGGAAGCCAAGGCCCCAGTCCCCCCACAGCTGCCCCTCTGCGTGAGGTGGGGCCCTAGGACACAGGGTGTGAGCTCTCCCCGGGGGATGCCTGGCGTGAGTGGTCTGAACCACAGGCCGTGGCATTCCCCTACTGCGTGGGCGAGGCCCTGGCGACCCCCCTGCTGCCATCCCCGCTCACATCCACGATGGGCGTGTCCGGCGGCCTCTCCTGCTTGTCATCCTTCAGCTTCTTGCCCTTCTTGACCAGCCTCTTGGGCAGCCGGGCATCCTCCCCCAGCATCAGCTCCCTGGGAAGAGGGCGGGGTGCCGGTGAGCGAAGCTCAGGCCGCAGGAGCGGGAGCCCGGGGCGGGGCCCGGCGGGCGGCCCACCTGTGGCCCCAGTAGGCTTGCTTCAAGCTGTCGTAGCAGGGGATGTCGATGTCATCGATCTCCCAGGTGCACTGGTCGTAGGACAGGTCCTTCCACTTGATCAGGTAGTGCACGTCCCCCTTCTTGTCGAAGCTGCGACACAGTGGATAGATGGTGGAGGGCGGGGCACTGCAGCGGCCGTGGCCCAGGACACCCCCTTCCCCAGCCACCAGGCCAGTGAGAGGGAGGGAGGGAGGGAGGGACAGAGAGGCCGCCATAGCAGCGTCCTCTCCATCGGCTGGTGCAGCGAGAATCGCAGCGGTCACGGGTCTGGACACAGAAACCTGAGGCTCTGAGTGCGACCGTTCTCCCCACTGACCAGAGGCGTTTCTTTTCTAACTTAAAGTGGAAGACCTAGAGCGGTGCCCACAAGAACGCGATTCCTGCAGGCGCAGCGCCCTCTTCTGGAGACCCCGGGACACAGGGGCCTGCGGACCAGGCCCTCAGCAGGAGCCCGCTGGGTGCCCGTGTCACAGGCTGCTCCTTCCGGGTCACGTCGCCCCTTTGTATGTCTGACTTGGGAACTGTTCTCCCACCGCAAGTGTGACGTGTGCCCGTGTGCATGTGACAGCCCCTCCGCTGGCCAGTCAGATCCCCGACGGCGGGCCGCGGCCTCTTCCTCCCGCCCCCCCCCCACACACACACACACACACATCTGGCTCCGCGAGGCTCGGCCGCACCCGCCCGCACGCACCTGTGGTTCAGGATGCGGTGGATCATCATCCACTCGGGCTTGATGCCGTAGCGGTAGAAGCGCTCCTCCATCTTGGCGTGGAGCGGGTCCTTGCTCTTCCTCTTCTCGCTCTTGCCGTCCTCGTCGCCAGAGCCGTAGTCGAAGGGCGGGGGCTCGTCCATGTCGTTCTTTCTTTGGTAGTTGCGGTACATCACCGTGTGGTACAGCTCCAGCTGCTCCCCGAGGGGCAGAGGTTACCAGGGAGATGGGCTGTGGCCCCTTGTCCCCCTGACCCCGCGCCCCAGCCCTCAGCCTCGCCCTCCCCAGCACAGGAAGCTGAGCCTTCCCCACCTGCCCAGGTGGCTCACCTGCAGCTCCTTCACCCAGGAGCAGTGCCAGTAGGAGAGCCCGGCCCACTTGACAAAGAACTCCCTCTCCGGGAGGCCCTCCAGAGGCTTGGGTGGGGGGACGCTGGGCTCCATGTCAGGCCCTGACAGCCCCCCCATGAAGGGGGTGGGGGGCTCCGTCCACCTCCAGTGTAGGATCCGCTGAACTTTGCCCTTCAGTGGCGGACACTGTGGAGAGAGGAAGGTCGCCCAGGTCAGGGCTTAGCTGCAGGGCCCCGCCTGGAGGCTCCTGTGACAGCAGGCAGGGGGAGCTGCACTGTTCCCCGAGTCAGGAAGTACCCCCGTGACCCCACAGCACAGACCTGTCCTCAGGGGCCCACGTGTGCTGTGCACAGATGGGCCATGTGGGTCTGCATGCATCCCACACATAGACAAACAGGAGCCCAGGTGCACATGGGAGGGCTGGCCACAGCACCGCCCAGGACCCAGGGGTGGCCCGGGGGACAGCTCAGAGCAGGTGGCATTTGGTGACTGGGGGGCACCGGTGGGGAGTGTCCTCAGAAACTGAGGCGCCAGCCCCAGGGGCCTCCTACCCTTTCACACCCCAGCTCTGGGACAGGAGCCAGGCCCCGGGTGGGTCTGAGTGGACAGTTCGGTGGCTGTGTGGCCTTAGGCAAGTCACTTCACCTCCCTGAGCCGGTTTGCTCATCTAAAAATGGGGATCGGCCCAGCTGGCGTGGCTCACTGGTTGAAACAAAAGGCCCCGCACTGGGTAACGCCGTCAGCCTTAAAGGGATGCCCACTACGTTGGCTGTGGTGGGAGGCTGGGATTATCGCCACCACCTGGCTCTTTTCATAAGGGCTGTTTGCAGGCTCCGGTGAGAAAACTGCAGCTGAGTCTGAAGGGCATTGAGCCGCAGACCGGCTCTGGGCGGGGCGGGGGGCAGGACTCCGGGCGGTGGGCGGGGCTCTTGCTTAACCTAGAGGCCTTGGGGGCGGGGCTAGAAGGGCGGGGCCTTGGTGGGTGAGGCTTGGAACGTCGTGGGTGGGGCCTCAGCGGGTGGAGTGGTGCTGCTCGGGGCGTGGCTTGGTCCGGTGTGGGCGTGGCTTTTTATGGGGCGTGGCCTGCGCCGGCCTCTAAGCGCAGGGTCTTGCGGGCGACGGGCGCGGTGGGCGGGGCCTGGCCGGCGGGGCGGGGCGTTCGCGCGGGGCGGGCGTTAACACTCACTGTACAGCGCGGGCAGAGCCATTCACCGTTTGGGATCTCGGGCAGCGGCGGGTTGAGGCAGTGCAGGTGGTAGGAGGAGGGGCAGGCGTCGCAGCAGAGCAGCTCGCCGCCGTCCTTGCACACTCGGCAGAACTCCATGTGGTCGTCCTCCTCCTCGCCGCCCTCCTCGTCATCGTCGTCGTCCTTCGGCTCCCACTGGATCCCCTCCTTCTCCTGGGGGGACAAGTACAGGTGGAGGCGCCCTGGGCCCAGACACCCGCCACCTGCGTGGGACCCCCCCTCCCACTCGGCACCCCCACGTTCTGTCCCCCGATGACCAGCGCAGGGTCTGGGTGCCAGGCACAGACCGACCCGCGGGGCTGCTTACACAGTGTGGACAGCTCCACTTGCCCTCGGGGGCCTTCTCCAGCTCGGGGTCCAGGCAGACCAGGTGGTAGGCCCGCGGGCAGGTGTCGCACAGGATAATCTCGCCGCCCTGCTGGCACACCTCGCAGTAGTCCTGGTGGTCTGTCTCGTAGCCGTCACCATCGTCGACTGCGAAGGGGCAGAGGCAGCCATGCGGGCTGCGTCCCCCTTCCCAAGGCCCCACCAGTCTCCCCCTGAGGCCGCCCCAGCACATGGGTGCTTAATAGATGTTGGAGGAATGGGTGGTGGGTGGACAGACAGGGTGAATGAAAGTTGGGGGTGATGGCTGAGGAAATAAAGGGGTAGAGATGGAGAGAAGGTGGATAGAAGGAAAGGAAGGAAGGGTGGGAGGAGGGAGGGAGGGAAGGAGGGATGACAGGTGGGACAGGCAGGGGAAGGGGTGAGGGGATAGGCGGGTAGAGGAGTGGATGACTGAATGGTGGGTGATGGCTGATGGATGGCACTTCTCCAGTGCCCTCTCTGCTAGTGCAAATGCCCTGGCCCTCCTCCTACCCCCCGCCCTGCCTCACTGGAACAGGCCCCCTCTCCTGACCGAGGGCCCCAGGGTGGCTGAGGGAGCACAGGGGAGCTGCCTAGCTGAGGCCAGAGGAGGCTGCGCATGAGGGCACCTCCCTGGCTTCCCCGAGGGACCTCTGCACCCCCACATCCACAGGCGGCCAGGGACCCGCCGACGGAAAGGCCTACTCCTCCTCTTCTTGCGCCTCCTCTTGCTCTTCTTCCCCAGGGCTGCCGAGCACTCGGAGCGCACGGAGGAGCTGTGGATGCTGGCGCTGTCCAAGTCCGACTCCTCCCGCTCATCCTCCTCGCTCTGCAGGGGCGGAGGACCCTGTGAGCCCAGAACCTGCGTGGGGGGCTCATCCCGAGGGCCTCCCTGGCCTGGGCAGAGGGGCGTGGGGCAGGGCACCATGGCGGCTCTGGGGGCACAGGACTCTCTGTGGTTCATCTAGTCTCCGCCTCCAGCTGGAAACCCAGGGGCCGGGCCCAATGCTCTACCCGCCCCCGAAGCCGTGCTCTGCGCCCACAGAGAGCTCAGTGCCTTCCCCAGGCCATGCCCTCCGCCTTGCCAACTCCTACAGGTCCCTCTAGGACACCTCCCCCAGGCCTCCCCTTAAATGAACCTGTTGCACTGCCTGTGTGCCAGGCCTGGCCCGTGCCATCTGCCTGTCGCTGGCTGTCTCCCAGTGTGAGGCCCAAACCCCTTCCAGACGGAGCCTCTGGAGCAGGGCCACGCGGCTCAGCAGAGACCAGCACGTCAGCACGTGCTCACCAGTATCTGCTGAGCCGAGCGGCTGCCCAGCTCCGCGCGGGGCCACGCCTGCCGCTCACGCTCCCTCCAGAGCAGCTCAACCCAAGCCCTGTCCGCTGCCTCTGCCCAGGGACAGAGAAATGCCTTCCATGTCTGCGCCTCCGCAGGGCTGGGGCGAGGCGAGGGAAACAAGTGCCCGTGCAGGAGGGGGGTGAAGGGAGGGCAGAGAAGTGACCAAGTGCTCCCGGTGGGTTCCCTCGGGGTCAGTCTGACCTGGTGCAGAGCTGGCCCCGGAAGGACACGGGAGCCAGCCTGGCCCTGCCTCCAGGCCACCTTCCTGGGGTCCAGCCTCGCAGACTTGGGCACCAGGCCCCACGAGGACTCTCAGGGGCCAGCTGACCCTCCCCCCTGCTGCCCAGATGGGGTGGCAGCCGAGGGCAGCGAGAGCCAGGACTGAGCCCCAGTTCAGCGGGTGGGCCCCACGCCCAGTCCAAGCTGCAGGCCTGGGGAAGGATCTAGTCTGAGCCCCTCACCAGCAGGTTGGGGAACTGCGGCCCAGCAGGCCTGTGGGTAGAAGGGGAGGAGAGTGGGAGAGAGGAGGCCCTGCCCCCAGGCCGCTTCAGGAGCACGAACCCACCGCCCAGCCCTGCTTTCCACAGCACCCCAACCTTGGCACGCACACGCCAACGCACCTCAGGGTGCTCACATGCACACACCACAGACACCCTGAGTGCACGTGGGCTTGCTGTCTCACTCACACGGACACCTTCCCGTCCACCGGGTCTCTCACACACCCTCACACACACATGCTTGCTCACACACACACACACGCTCACACACACACACTCATTCACTCACTCTCACACCCTCACACACACCCTCATACGCGCATGCTCGCTCACACACGCTCACACACATGTTCACACCCTCACACACACCCTCATACACGCATGCTCGCTCACACACGCTCACACACATGTTCACACCCTCACACACACCTTCATACACGCATGCTCGCTCACACACGCTCACACACATGTTCACACCCTCTCACACACCCTCATACACGCATGCTCGCTCACACACGCTCACACATGTTCACACCCTCACACACACCCTCATACACGCATGCTTGCTCACACACACACACGCTCACACACACACACTCATTCACTCACTCTCACACCCTCACACACACCCTCATACGCGCATGCTCGCTCACACACGCTCACACACATGTTCACACCCTCACACACACCCTCATACACGCATGCTCGCTCACAAACGCTCACACACATGCTCACACCCTCACACACACCTTCATACATGCATGCTCGCTCACACACGCTCACACACATGTTCACACCCTCACACACACCCTCATACACGCATGCTCGCTCACACACACGCTCACACACATGTTCACACCCTCACGCACACTCTCATACGCGCATGCTCGCTCACACACGCTCACACACATGTTCACACCCTCACACACACCCTCATACACGCATGCTCGCTCACACACGCTCACACATGTTCACACCCTCACACACACCCTCATACACGCATGCTCGCTCACAAACGCTCACACACACGCTCACACACACACACCCTCATACACGCATGCTCGCTCACACACACGCTCACACACACCCTCATACACGCATGCTCGCTCACACACATGCTCACACACACACTCACACACACACACACACACACACACACACACATGCTCGCTCACACCCCACACACGGCCACGCTCACCGAGGAGCCTTTCTTCCTCTTGCCGCCCAGCCCTCCGAAGCGGAACTTGAGCCCCGCCGCCTTCTTGCCCTTGCCCTTCCTCTTGGCGTCCTTGGAGCCCTTGACCTTCTTCCGCACGCCCGGCCCTGCGGAGTCACGAGGAGGAAGCGCGTTCACTCCGCCCGCACAGCGACGCGACAGGAGAGGGTCGTGTGTGTGGTGGGCCTTTCCACGTGAGCAGACTGGGGCTCGGAGAGGCCATGCCCTGCCTGCAGTTGCACAGCATGGCGGGGGGTGGGGGGGCCAGAGAATAACCCGGCCCAGGCTCTGCCCCGGGCACCAGGACGCCCTTCTCGGACAGCAGAAACCCCGCCATCTCGGGAAGAGCCCTGTCCTGTCCCCAGTGGAGCCACGGCCAGCAGGACCCCCGAGGCCCCCACCTCTGGGCCACCCCTGGGCCCTGGAGGACTGTTCTGGGGCAGGAAGCTGCCAGCCTCGGTTATCCCCATGCCTGGGCGACGCTGGCACCTCAAGACCACCCTGACCTCTGCCATCCCCCCAAATGCTGGCTCCTGGGGGCCAGCAGTGTGGAGGGTTTTGTGGGGTTGGCCACAGAGCCATCAGCCACCTGGGGAGTGAGGACCCGAGCGCCCCTCCCCCAGGGCTGACCAGGGGAGATGGGCCTGGGCGCAGGGACCTCCAGCCGCATCACGTGCGGGGAGATGGGGCTGGGGGCCCGGCAGCGACCTCAGCGCCGCCCAGGAAAATCTATTTCAGTTTCTCAGGCTCTGAATCAATAGCTCAGCGCGGGAGCCCGAGAGGAAATGGGAAAGCAGGGCCGTGTGCAGGCCAGAGGCCAGCGAGGGGCAAGCAGGAGCCGACTGGGACCCATGTCACTGCCCACCGGGCCCTGCAGGGACCTGGCCAAGGGCCACATCGTCCCAGAAGGCAAAGCTCTTTGGGGCTGAAACAAGGAGTCCCCGAGCCCCCTGAGTCCCCCCCTCAGAGCCTACTCAGGGCACCCAAAGGCTGAGCTGCTGTGGCCCCACACTGGGAGCCCTGGGAGATCAGCGCGCCCACCTGCCACGGGCCAGGCACCCCCAGCCAGGCAGGCCCCTGGGGAAGTCAAGTCGCAGAGAGCCTCTGCTGTCCCTGGTAACCCACCGGACACCCCACTGAGGCCAACTTGTACC
Organism: Myotis nattereri; assembly: GCF_964212035.1. Taxonomy (NCBI): domain Eukaryota; kingdom Metazoa; phylum Chordata; class Mammalia; order Chiroptera; family Vespertilionidae; genus Myotis; species Myotis nattereri. Next base: position 213,824,287 of record NC_138077.1, on the reverse strand, counting down.
TGGACCTCCTTCCAGGGCTCCCCGGAAGCCGGCCCTGACCACACCGGTGCTCGGGCAAGAGGGTCACGGGCTCACCTTGGGCCCCTTCTCCCTGGGAATGGCACCGCCTCACGCGTGAGACCCCCTGACTCTCAGCAGCCTGGGCCTCCCCAGCCCTTCCTGACGCCCAAGTCGGAGGGGCCAGGGCAAAACTCCCCAAGCTCTGAGCACCGCCCCCCGCTTCTCCCCAGCCCCTAAGGGAGCTCCAGTGCCCCTGCAGTACAGCCGAGAAGGGCCATGTGGGTCCAGGTCAACCAAGGCACTGGGTCCTTGACAGACAGGCCTGGAAGGGCTCCTGCCAGCAGGCTGAGTGCCCACCCCCCGCAGCCTTACCCTTGCCCTCTTTGGTCTTGGCCTTGCGGATGGGCACAGGCTGGGGCGCCTGCTGGGGGCTGACAGCCAGCGGAGGGGCGATGGTGACCGTCTCCACGGCCGCAGCCACGGCCGCCGCGGCTGCCGCCGCCGAGCTGCCCTTGAAGGGGTTGTTGGCACTGAACTCCCGCCACTTGGCGCCCAGGACGGTCATCATTTTGGACATGGGGATCTTTGGGTTCTTCTTGGCAATGAGAGGCCTGTGTGGGGGCAGAGGCAGGAAGGTGAGAGCAGGGCCATGGAGGGGTGGCCCCCCACGTGACCCCGGCAGGGCCCCCACATCCCACACCGGGGACAGGCAGCCCCAGCCCCAGGCTCCCGGTTAGGAAATGGGGCAGAAAAGGGGGCAGGAAGAAGACAAAGCTTGAGGCAGCAGTGCCCCCCGAAATGCTCGCGTCCCTGTTTATGCGGTTGGCAATCCTCGTGAATTGGGTTTCTAGAATCCGCGAGGCCTGAGGCTGGAGAGGGGGCAGCAGGGCACAGGCCCCGGGACTGACTGGGGCCCCCACCCCAGGTGCAGGGCAAGCAAGGGAGGCAGGGCCACCTGCCAAAATGGAAGGGGCCCCTCCAGCTCTGCTCAGGTCGGTGTCGGCCTGACAGCCACCCCCCAGGAGCCGGGCTCTGCCACCACGGCTGCTGCCCCTCCCCCCCACCCCCTCTGCCCTGCTGCCCCACCCCACCAGACCTGAGGAACTGGCTGAAGGCCTTGTAGTTGGTCAGCGTGTGGTAGTCGGCCTCCGAGAACAGATAGTCCACGTCGTCCAGGCCCCACTCGGCCATGAGCTGCCCCGAGGACTTGGGCTCCTGCGGACACGGGGCCAGAGATGGAATCAGAGGCCGGTCCTTCTAACCCGCACCCCCATCCCAGGGCCCCACCCAGGAGGCCTCGGGGCAGGCGGGAGGGGAGGGCCGTGCCTGCACCAACAGGAGCAGTTCTCAGTCAGCACTGAACACCCTAAAACTTCCAGCCCCAAGCCCTGGATCGGGTCCGGCTCAGACAGCAGTTCATGAGGGGGTGCAGGGCGAAGCGCCTGGGGGTTGACGTGGGGCTTGGGGTGAGACCGTGTGTGTGCCCAGGGCAGGGGTAATGGGGCCCACTCTCTGGAGAAATCTATTCGGGCGTCTGGGCCTGAAGATGGGTGTTGGGAGGCAGCCGGCTTGGGGCTGCCTAAGACACGTTGGGAGAAATGAGGCCACCCCAGGATGTCCCCCCTAAAGTCATGCATGGACCCCACAAAGGGACAGGCCACTGCCGGTTCCAGAGCCAGCAAGGTGTGTCCGGGCCAGGGTGGGGGCCAGGACAGCTCCAGAGGGACCCTCCGGTACCTCTCACTTTCCAGGTGGCACTGAGGCCCAGGCAGGGGTGTGGCTTCCCAAGGGCACACAGCAAGCTCATGGGACTGCCACCCCAGGTGCCAAGTCAATCAGGCCACCCTCGGCTGCCCCAGCCAGCCAGTGGCCAAGAAGCCCTGAGCTGTCACTGCCCCCATTCTCCTCCATGCCCAGAGCTTCCCGGCCCCCTGTTCTCTGTGACAGTTCACAGTGGACCCCCCTCCCACGCCCAACCTGACCCCCCACCCCACACCCCCAACCCACACAGCCCTTCCCGGGCGCACACAGCCCTTGGTTCCCACCGGGACACAGAGCGAGCCGACGACAGTTACGGGATAACCCGAGTCGCTCCCATGAGCTCCCCGTCCGCAACCGTCAGCCCCTCAGCTATTATGTCACAGACGACTCACCGCCCACCTGCCCACCTGCCCACGCGTGCCGCCCCCTGGGGGCCGGGCTTCCTGACGTCAGGCAATGACAGCCACCATTTCTGCCTCACCCAACAGCCACTGCACTAATATTTACAGAGCACTTCTCTTGACGCCCAAACGGAGCCTGGAAGCCTGGTCCTGGGTGGTCCCGGGTGACTTGAGGTCCTCTGGCCTCACCCTCAGCCCCTCCCCGCCCGAGGAGCCCCAGGGTGTGGCCTCAGAGGCTCCCACACTTCTCAGAGCTTGGCCCAGGGGGTCTCTAGGCCCCTCCTCCAGCTCCGGGACTGGCTCAGTCCTGCAGGGCCCCGGGCAGGATCCCAGACCTGGGCTCCCTAACAAGTTCCCCTTCTACTCTAAGCGGAGCTGTCCAGCCGCTTCTTGCTGGCAAAGACTCTATTTGCTGATTTATTTTCCCAAATGGCTCCAAGCAAGAGGCTCCTGACAGGACACTTGAGCTCAAACCATCCCTCTCCCCAGAGAGAGCTCCGCGCTGCATCGGGCAGGATCGCTACAAGACCTCGAGGCTGAACGGCCACCCCCCAGACCCCTAAACCTCACCCGTCGTGACTTCAAATGTGTGTCTGACCTGTGGCTGCGGCATTCCTCATAGACAGGAATCCAACCTCCATAGGAGTGCACACACACACAGACCGTCAGCCAGATCCCCCCGCCCCCTCCCCCAGGGGCTCCCTGGCGCCCTCCGAGCAGGCCTGCCTGTGGGAGCCGGGTCCGTCCGCCGGCCTCAGGGGTTACCTTTAGGCATCCCTCGTCATTGGCATCCTCATCGTCACCCTTCCTTTTTCGTTTGGCTTTTTTCTCCTTCTTGTCCTTGAGTTTCTTCTTCTTCTTCTTGTTAGGGGAGTAGTCGCTCCCCTCACTCTCCGACTTCTCTTCCAGGTCCTCTTCATTATCCGACAGCTCATCATGGCTCCCCTGCAAGGCCAGGGGGACCGTGAGGCCACGGGGCCCAGAGGAGGCCTGGAGCCTGGGCGGCAGGCCCGCCCCGAGAGCAGCCTCTGGGCACAGTCAGCCCCGCTTTCTGGATCGCTCGGCATCTGCAGCTCACAGCTCAGCCTGGAGCCCAGCCGGAGGGGCTGCTGAGCCGGCAGTCAGGCTCACACCCTGGGGCGGAGCCGTGGAGGATGCGCCGGGTCAGGCTTCCCCACCGGGCCGGCTCCACCAGCCGCCTGGGCTGAGGCGGGCTCAACTCCAACCAGAACCGGAGTCTAAGGACGTTGGGATTTTAACGAGTCGTGTGTGACGGTGCCGGGACCCAAGAACTCAAAGCAGAGGCGTGATGTGGGAGCCAAAGAGCAAAGTGCACCAGGAAAGCCGCAGGAGCCCATGGACCTGCAGTGGCGGGTGCAGCTGTGGACCTACAGTGGCGGGTGCAGCCATGGAACAGCATGTGGCGGGTGCAGCCGTGGGCCTGTGGTGGCGGGTGCAGCCGTGGACCTGCGTGTGGAGGGTGCAGCCCGTAGAACTGTGTGTGGCGGGTGCAGCCCATGGACCTGTGGTGGCGGGTGCAGCCCGTGGACCTGCGTGTGGAGGGTGCAGCCCGTAGAACTGTGTGGGGCGGGTGCAGCCCGTGGGACTGTGTGTGGCGGGTGCAGCCCATGGACCTGTGGTGGCGGGTGCAGCCCGTGGACCTGCGTGTGGCGGGTGCAGCCCATGGACCTGTGGTGGCGGGTGCAGCCGTGGGCCTGTGGTGGCGGGTGCAGCCGTGGGCCTGTGGTGGCAGGTGCAGCCCATGGACCTGTGGTGGCGGGTGCAGCCCATGGACCTGTGGTGGCGGGTGCAGCCGTGGGCCTGTGGTGGCAGGTGCAGCCGTGGACCTGCGTGTGGCGGGTGCAGCCCATGGACCTGTGGTGGCGGGTGCAGCCCGTGGACCTGCGTGTGGCGGGTGCAGCCCGTGGACCTGCGTGTGGCGGGTGCAGCCCGTGGGACTGTGTGTGGCGGGTGCAGCCCGTAGGACTGTGTGTGGCGGGTGCAGCCCGTGGGACTGTGTGTGGCGGGTGCAGCCCGTGGACCTGTGTGTGGCGGGTGCAGCCTGTGGGACTGTGTGTGGCGAGCGCAGCCCGTGGGACTGCGTCTGGCGGGTGCAGCCTGTGGGACTGTGTGTGGCGGGTGCAGCCCGTGGAACAGTGTGTGGCGAGCGCAGCCATGGGACTGCGTGTGAGGGGTGCAGCCTGTGGGACTGCGGTGGTGGGTGCAGCCTGTGGGACTGCAGTGGCGGGTGCAGCCCATGATTGACGTTGAACATATGACTTTGTCTCCTGTGGCCCCAGAAGCTGCTGTGCAGGAGCCCAGCTTCCCGCACCCACACCTGCTCCCCGGCCGCTGCGTCCAATATGAGACAAGGTAATTGAGGCAGCTCTCAGCTTGGCTTCTTTGATTTAGTTTCCCCCTCTAAGGCCTAAAATGGCCCATTCCTATGGAGATGCGGTGTTTACAGCCAGAGCACCCCGCCCCCCCAGGAAGGCACTGCCCTCTGAGCAAGCTGCTCACTCAGCCTTCCCAGGCAGATGCAAGTGGACAGCAAAGCCCTCCCAGCCCCTCCCGGCCGGGCCTGCAAGGAGAGAGGCTGGGCTGCTGCTCAGGGAAGAAGCTCGGACCTGGCACCCTCCTGCTGGCTGTTTACTGTGGTCAAGGTGAGCAAGAGGCGTGGGAGGGACAGAGAAGAACCAGGCAGGAAATGAGCTCCAAACGCCGATGGGGAGAGAGGCCTAAGAGAAGGTGAGGAGGGGAGGGGGAGGGAGGGAGGAGGGAGGGGGAGGGAGAAGGGAGGAGAGGAGGGTGCCAAGGAGAGTGGGGTCATCTGGGGAATCCTGGGAGGCCCCCAGCCCGGTCTCTGCCCGTTGGGGCCACACTATAAGGAGTTGAGAGTCTTTTCCCAGGAGGGAGCTCTCCCTGAGATTCGGCTGGGAAAGGGGCCGCCACAGGCTCCCACACTTCCCGCTCTCCTGGGCGCTCAGCTCAATCTCCCTGCTCCACGCTCCCGCTCCCAAACCTTCGGTGCCCGCTGAGAACAGAGTCAGTGTGCGGGCTGGCGGCCTCCACACCTCTCCTGTGTCCTGGTGCTTCCGGAATACTGCCTGGCCACGCTGGGCCCTGGGACAGTGCAGGTCCACTGCAGGTCCTGCGCTGGAGCCACCCGGGCAGGACAGCCGCCCAGGCCTGGTGGCCACAATCGCCAGCTGGGCCTGGGCCTCAGTCCTTTGGGGAGGTGGAGATCAGACAATCAGACAGGGGCACCCATTTCTCCCTAGGGTGCAGCGCTCAGCCAGCTTAGAGAGATCACCCTTGGAGAGACCTGAGGGACAGGCTCTATCCCAGCCCTCGCCCCAGCAAAGGTAAGGGCGGGAGGATGCCACACACTTCAGCACCACGGACAGCGGCTGTGGGCCCGCAGAGGTTGGGGCTCAGGCCTGGCCCTCGGCTGCCCCGGGACAGACCCCACAGTGCAGACCAGGGATGAAACGGGAGGACCCGTGGTGGGTCCCGGGGCTCCCTGGGGAGGCCACACAACAGAGTGGCCTCAGAGCGCTGACCCCTGCTAGCCTGGGAACCGGCACGTCGCTGCAGCACCTGACCTCAGCTTCCTCACGGCGGATGGGATGCCACTGGGTGGCGAGGGGAGAAAAGAACACCACGTAAGAGAAGGCCTGGAACATTCTGAAATGGGAGCGTCCCAGCGACAACCCCTACGCTGCTTGGAGGCCAAAGATGCAGCCAGGACGGCACACTGGAGGGCCACTCATTGTAAGGCAATAATGGGGGGCACACTGGAGGACTCACCCGCCTCGGGTACTGGTTTCTGCAAATCAGGATGTCACCTGCAGCGAGACAACTACCGTACATGGGCGTGGTGCTGACAGGGGCTGCGGTGGCCACACCTGAGGGGCGTGGCCCTGAGCATCGGTGGGAAGCAGGCACTGCCATAGCCCAAGCGCAGGAGAGGCAAGGAGTGGCCAGCACGGCTCCGAATGCAGAGCCCAGAGGGAGAGGAAGAGGGAGGGAGGGAGGGATGGACGGAGGGAGGAAGGAAGGGAGAGAAAGGGCAAGGGAGGGAGGGAGGGCAGAAGGGATGGTTGGGAGAGGGAGGGAGGGGGAGGGGCAGCAGGCCTGGCAGAAGGCCCCGAGCGAGGCACTGCCAGGAGGGCTGGCCCAGCGTCCACCCCAGGGCTCCCTGGGAGAGCAGGAGGGCAGACCTGGGGGAAGGAGCTGGAGCTCTGGCAGGAGGGGAAGGCAGCCCCCTCTGCGTCGCCCGCACCCCTGCCGTGCCCTCGCCCTCTCCGTGCCCTGCCTGCTCCCTCGGCTAACGAAGCTGCACCTCCGGGCCCACCCCCGGCGGGTGGAGGGTGAGGGGCAGGAGAGGGCCTGGGAGCCTGGTTTGCCGCACACATCGCTGCGCCCAGGGTGCGGACACTCCTAGAGCTGAGCCTCCTTTCTCTTCCCAACCCCTGTCCTGGCAGAGAAGGGGGGGGGGCAGCGTCCCATCGGCGGGACCTGGGGGGCCTCAGACGGTGGCCAGGGGGGAAGGGAGGATGGAGAACCCGGATGGGCTCTGAATCTTGAAACTGATGATGGCGGAGCTGCAGGTCAAGCAAGGTCAGGGGAGAAGCAGCAGCAGGGAGCACTAAAGCCCTGACAGCCTCAGCCTGAGCCACAGGCTCTCAAAGTCGGCGTCAGCAGGGGCTTTGACCTTGAGGCTGCCCTTTGGGCTGTGGCAGCCGTGGGCGTGATGATGGGAGTGCGCTTGGCGTAGAACCTCAGTGGACTTGGAGCCCCCACAGAATCCATCTGCAAAGCTGCCTTAGCCACCATGCCCAGGGCGTGGGTGCCAGCAGCGGGGGGCAGGCAGGAGGGGTCTCTGCCCTGAGCCCAGGCCCACAGCGGATGGGGCGTGCCCCCCAGAGCAGGCCCGGGTTCCCTGAGTGAACAGTCCCTTCCTCCTCCCAGCTCTGCAGATGTTTCTGGATCCAGGCCTCCCATCTCCTCCCTCTCCCTTCCCGCCCTGCCCAGCGCTCAGCACACAGCACACCCCAAAAAACGAGGCGTTTAAACCCAAAAGGAAGGCCCGGAGAGCTGGTCATTCTCAGTCCGGGTCCTTCAAGATCGAGAGGGAAAAAGAAAGAATCGGATATGAGCCTTCCCATTCACGACTGTTATAAACAGTTATAATTTAGCGCTGAATAATTGGTTGCTATGGCGACGCCGCAGTACAGGTGGAAATCATCTCTCCCTCCTGCGCGGGGTCTGACAAGGAGCTTCATCTCCATGTGCTCAGGCCCTGGCCCCAGTCCGGTTCCTTTATGTAAATCCGAGTCCCGGACTTGCTGCCCGCCTCCCCCACACACACAGGAAAACAAGACTGCCGCCCCCACCCACCACCCCTCCTGTCTCCACCACCGCCTGCCCGTCATGGGGCCACCTGGTTGGAGGTGGGGGGGAGCAAAGGTTGCAGTTCCCTTCCCCATGCCCTGAGGACCCAGGTCTGGGGGGCGGGGGGGGGGGGGAGGTGGGCACACGGCCACGGGATCCTGCCCTCTGAACACAGCATGCTCCAGACCCTGACGAAGGGCCAGCTGGCCAAGCCAGGCGCTCAGGAATGCAGGGAGGGGGCAGCATCGGCCCAGGGGTCGCTGTGGGGGCCTGTCGGGCACTGCCCGGTCATCTGCAGACCTCCAGCCCCCCTGCTGCACCCCTTCTGAGAACCTGAGCTGCATCTCAGTCGAGAGAGGAAGGAGTGTGAGGAGGAAGAGAGGAGAGGGAGAGTGGAGAGAATGGGAGAGAGGAGGAGAGAGGGATGGAGGGAGGGAGAGAGGAGAAGAAAGGGACAGGGAGGGGAGGGGGGAATGGGAGAGGGGGGGAATAGGGGAGGGAGAAATGGGGGAGGGGGAATGGGGGAGGGGGGGAAAGAAGTGAGAAGACAGCAAGGGAGACAGGAGACGGCAAGAGATGGACACAGCAGAGGCCCAGCAGAGACGGACTGAAGACACAGACAGACAGACAAACCGGAGCCAGAGAGACAGACACGTGCTTATGTGGGTCCAGAAGAAGGGAGGGAGGCTGCGTGACGGGGCGCTGGACATGGGAGGCAAGCACCAGCCCCCTCTCCCCGCTGCATCTCTCCACCCCAGCCGCCAGTCCACCATGTCCAGACACTGCCACCTCCGCCCTCCTCCTGGCCAGGGCAGTGGGGAGGGTCCTGCCGTACCCTGGGCCCTGCCTGGGGCGGGGAGAGGAGGAAGGGGGTGCCCACAGGCCCGTGGCAGCCCTCGTGGCCCCTCATTTGCGTTTGGGAATTGGGGGGACTCTGCCTGAAGGCCTGAGCCCGAGGAGCAGCAGGCGTCTCTGTGCGGACCCAGCCTCTGCCCCGGCCCATGAGCAGCTGCTGGGAGGAAACGCTCAGGAACTGGGCGGGCAGGGACAACAGGACGACAGGACGACAGGACAGCGGACGCTCCCATCCCACCGCCTGCGGCCGCCTCTGGAACACCCTCCCTGGTCCTCCAGGTGGCCCTGAGGGGAGGTGGCGGTGTGCACCCCATTCTACAAACAAGGAAGCGGAGTGTGGGGGCTCGGAGATGAACGTGCCCAGGCCACCCAGTGGCACCGCTGAGATCCGGCCCGGGGCAGTCAGTGCGGTCCGCCCCGCCCTGGCCCGGGCTCCCCTGGACAGCCCCTGGACATCCAATCCTGCTCCGGAGAGGACACTTCGGTGCGTCCCGGAAAGGTGTCTGTCCACACAGCTCAGCGCTGTGCTTCTGGCTCAGCCAAGTCTCACAGCCCCCCCTGCAGGCCCAGCCCAGCCCAGCCCAGCCCAGCCTCGCCCTGCAGGCCCAGCCCAGGCCAGTCTCCCCTTGCAGGCCCAGCCCAGCCCAGCCCAGCCTCCCCCTGCAGGGCCAGCCCAGTCTCCCCCTGCAGGCCCAGCCCAGCCCAGGCCAGTCTCCCCCTGCAGGCCCAGCCCAGCCCAGCCCAGCCCAGCCTCCCCCTGCAGGCCCAGCCCAGCCCAGCCCAGCCTCCCCCTGCAGGCCCAGCCCAGCCCAGCCCAGCCCAGCCTCCCCCTGCAGGCCCAGCCCAGCCCAGCCCAGCCCAGCCTCCCCCTGCAGGCCCAGCCCAGCCCAGCCCAGCCTCCCCCTGCAGGCCCAGCCCAGCCCAGCCCAGCCCAGCCTCCCCCTGCAGGGCCAGCCCAGTCTCCCCCTGCAGGCCCAGCCCAGCCCAGGCCAGTCTCCCCCTGCAGGCCCAGCCCAGCCCAGCCCAGCCCAGCCTCCCCCTGCAGGCCCAGCCCAGCCCAGCCCAGCCCAGCCTCCCCCTGCAGGCCCAGCCCAGCCCAGCCCAGCCTCCCCCTGCAGGCCCAGCCCAGCCCAGCCCAGCCCAGCCTCCCCCTGCAGGGCCAGCCCAGTCTCCCCCTGCAGGCCCAGCCCAGCCCAGGCCAGTCTCCCCCTGCAGGGCCAGCCCAGTCTCCCCCTGCAGGCCCAGCCCAGCCCAGCCTCCCCCTGCAGGGCCAGCCCAGTCCCCCCTGCAGGCCCAGCCCAGCCCAGGCCAGTCTCCCCCTGCAGGCCCAGCCCAGCCCAGCCTCCCCCTGCAGGGCCAGCCCAGTCTCCCCCTGCAGGCCCAGCCTCCCCCTGCAGGCCCAGCCCAGTCCCCCCTGCAGGCCCAGCCCAGCCCAGGCCAGTCTCCCCCTGCAGGCCCAGCCCAGCCCAGCCTCCCCCTGCAGGGCCAGCCCAGTCTCCCCCTGCAGGCCCAGCCTCCCCCTGCAGGCCCAGCCCAGTCCCCCCTGCAGGCCCAGCCCAGCCCAGCCCAGTCTCCCCCTGCAGGCCCAGCCCAGCCCAGGCCAGCCCCCCCCGCAGGCCCAGGGGCACCCCGAGGCCGCCACACGCCGGCCCCAGCCCCACGCACCTCCTTCTTCTTCCGCTTCCCTTTGGACCTGTTCTCCTTGAGCTTCTTGGATTTCTTCTTCTTGGGGAGGCTCAGGGGCTCCTCAGGGAAGAAGTCGTCGAAGCCTTCCAGGCCACCGTCGTCGTCTTCTGGGGGAACAGGAGGGGGTTACCCCGCACGCCCCTCTGGGAGACCCCCACTGGGACAAGCAGCTCCTCCCACAGCCTCCGGCCCCCCAGCCGCACCCACACCTCCTGCCCCGACAGTCCCGCCCAGACCCAGTGAGGAGCCCAGCTCTGTGGGCCGTCTCACCCCCCCTGGGACCCCCCCTCCGCACAGGAACCCGGGATGTTACTAACACGCTCCCCGCCCGCCCCCCCGTAGGACGGCTCAGGAAACACCGTGCGGAGCCCGTGAGCAACTTTGAGAGGCCTCGCTGACATGGCTCCCCGGGGAGAACGCAGCCCCACCACCACCACCAGCTCCCGGGCCAGGCCGTCTCCGCCCTCGAGGCCCAGGTGTGGCTGGGAGAAGGCTGGGGAGAGGGGGGCATCACCAGGACCAGGGAGCTGAACAGCAAGTATCTGGGGTTTGGAGGAGGGTACTGGGACCCCCTTAATGGGGAATCAACCACACTGCCTCTCCCCCCACATACACAGGTGCACCCACCCACACAGGTGCACACACCCACACAGGTGCACACACCCACACAGGTGCACCCATCCACACAGGTGCACACACCCACACAGGTGCACACACCCACACAGGTACACCCATCCACACAGGTGCACACACCCACACAGGTGCACACACCCACACAGGTGCACCCATCCACACAGGTACACCCATCCACACAGGTGCACACACCCACACAGGTACACCCATCCACACAGGTGCACACACCACACAGGTACACCCATCCACACAGGTGCACACACCCACACAGTACACCCATCCACACAGGTACACCCATCCACACAGGTACACCCATCCACACAGGTGCACACACCCACACAGGTGCACACACCCACACAGGTGCACACACCCACACAGGTACACCCATCCACACAGGTGCACCCATCCACACAGGTGCACACACCCACACAGTACACACACCCACACAGGTGCACACACCCACACAGTACACACACCCACACAGGTGCACACACCCACACAGGTACACCCATCCACACAGGTACACCCATCCACACAGGTGCACACACCCACACAGGTACACCCATCCACACAGGTGCACACACCCAAACAGGTACACCCATCCACACAGGTGCACACACCCAAACAGGTACACCCATCCACACAGGTGCACACACCCACACAGGTACACCCATCCACACAGGTACACCCATCCACACTGTACACACACCCACACAGGTACACACACCCACACAGGTACACACACCCACACAGGTACATACCCCTGTCACACACAGGTACACACACCCACATGGGTACACACCCCTGTCACACCCACAGGTACACACCCATCACACCCACACGGGTGCACCCACCCACACAGGTGCACACCCCTGTCACACCCACACAGGTACACACACCCACACAGGTACACCCATCCACACAGGTACACCCACCCACACAGGCGCACCCACACAGACGCACCCACCCACACAAGTACACACACCCACACAAGTACACACACCCACACAGTTACACACACCCACACTGTACACACACCCACACAGTACACACACCCACACAAGTACACACACCCACACAGGTACACACACCCACAAAGGTGCACACACCCACACAGGTGCACACACCCACACAGGTGCACACACCCACACAGTACACACACCCACACAGTGCACACACCCACACTGTACACACACTCACACAGTACACACACCCACACAGGTACACACACTCACACAGTACACACCCACACAGGTACACACACCCACACAGGTACACATACCCACACAGTACACACACCCACACAAGTACACACACCCACACAGGTACACACACCCACAAAGGTGCACACACCCACAAAGGTGCACACACCCACACAGGTGCATACACCCACACAGGTGCACACACCCACACAGTACACACACCCACACAGTGCACACACCCACACAGTGCACACACCCACACTGTACACACACTCACACAGTACACACACCCACACAGGTACACACACTCACACAGTACACACCCACACAGGTACACACACCCACACAGGTACACACACCCACACAGGTACACGCACTCACACAGTACACACCCACACAGTACACACCCACACAGGTACACACCCCCACACAGGTACACACACCCACACAGGTACACACACCCACACAGGTACACACCCCTGTCACACACAGGTACACACACCCACACAGGTACACACCCATCATATCCACACGGGTACACACACCCACACAGGTACACACACCCACACAGTACACACCCACACAGGCAGTGAGCCCTGAGCTTCTGGGAACCAAACCTGGGTCACGGAGGAGAGAGCAGGGGAGGGTCCTCTTGGGGGCGAACGCAGCAAGAAGACACTGCAACAGCAAACCACCCAAACCAGAGACACATCTGCCCACCCAGACCAAGGAAGCTTCCAGAAAGAACCCCCCAAGGGTCCAGAAAAGGGGCCCATGATAGAGCGAGAGCTCCATGCCAGCCAGGCCCCATGTGCCAAGGCCAGCTTGCCCTGTGCTGTCCCACAGGCGCCAGCTGGGGGGGGGGGGGGAGCCAGCCCCGGTGGTCTGTGCCTGGGGACTGCTCCCCAGGGGACCCTGAGGAGGGAGAGTCCCAGGGCCACCAGAGACTTTCGCTGGGAACGGGGCGAGCGTTAGAGGAACAAGTCAGAGGGACAAGAACCCCCCCCCCAGGAACCTCCTATGCTGGTGACTGTGGCCATGTCAGACCCGCACACCACACAAGTGCACACCCAGGACACGCCAGCACCCAGCCCCGCTGTCCTCCACATGGGGCACCCCCACGCCCACCTGGGACGCCCCTGCCCGCCCCGCCCGTCTCCAAGGCGGAGGGGAAAGGCCCCCACCCTGGTCTCATGGCTCCCGTGGCCACCCTCTGGGGGCAGCTAGAGGCGCTGGTGACTCTGGTGGCCCAGTGGGTGGCCGTCCCACACCCACAGCCCATGGCCTGGTTCCCACACATCCCACCCCTACCCGGGAGAGGTGGGACTGCCCCAGCTTGGGCACCTCTCTGCTCTGGGGCCCTCCTCCAGGTGGCCAGGGACCTGGGACCTCCCCACCCAGGACACAAGGGCCCCCCCTGCCTTGTACGCCCCCCCCCCAATCCTGCAGGGCAAACAGAGGAGGCGGCCTGAGCGTGGCCCAAGTGCCAGCCGCCCCCAGGGGCCAGCTCGGTGGGCCTGACCAGCAGCGAGGGGCACTGCTGAGCACAGGACCACGTGGAAGGCACAGCTGCTGTGGCCTAGGCCTGGGCTGTGGGCACAGGGCCGGGCACTGCAGGGACCACCTGGGTTGATGTGGGCAGGCCTTGCTCGAGGACGGGCAGGCTGAGGGTGGACCAGGGATCTGTCCCTGAGCCCTGATGGGGGAGGGGCAGGCACTGTTTGGGCCAGTTGAAAAGGTGCATGGGGCCCCCCAGAGTCGCCCCAGGGGGCAGTGACGGGCTGGCTGGGAGCCAGGCTGGGGATCGGATGCCTGTCCATGCCGCAGGGAGCCGCCTGGGCAGAGCCGCCCGCGCCCAGACAATGCCCCGCGCCTTATGTAACAGGCTTGGCTGAGGTCATCGGGAGGGGGCCTCTCCCTCCGCCTCCTGCCACCTCCCGCGTCCCTGTCCCCTCCGCAGGGCAGGCCCCCAGACGGGAAAGGCCACTGACTGACCAGCCGAACAGACAAGGAGCCGCACAGGTGGCTGCAGGGGGTTCTAGAAGGAAGCCTGGGGCGGAGGGGGCACATCCCAGCCCTCATCCTCGCCCAGAGCACGCCTCCGAGGGTAAGGCCGCACCCTCTGCCCAGGGCAGCCCTTCTCCGCTCCTGAAGCCCAGGCCCAGGACCACCTGCTGGCGGAACCCCTCCTCCGAACGTTCCAGGCTGGCATGGGATGGGACCCCCCACTCCCCCCTCTCGGACGGACGCTTCCGCTCCCTCACCGCCTCTGTGGCCCTGAGGACACCAGGCTGACCTGTGACCCTGCCCCCACCTCACCCTTCAGCTCCAGCCCCGCCTCCTCTCCTCCAGGGGCCCCAGCTTTCTCAGACCAGACCTGGGGGTCATCCCAGCAGCGCCTCCCCACCATCACCCGTCCCCGCCCTGGCCCTGGCCCTCCCCCGGAGCACAGCCTGGGAAGGTGAGACCCGCTCACCCAGGGTGAGGGGTGAGGGTCCGGGGAGAAGAGGCCTTGGGACTCCCTGTCCTGCCAGTTCCCGGCCGCTCACAGCCCTCGGGCCGCCTGGCAGTGGCCTGGCACCAGCCTGCCCTCCAGCCAAGGCTCCGGATCCAAGAGAGACTGTAATTAGGGCCCATTAGCCTGCTCTCTCTCCTGCTGGGCTCCCAGGTCGGCGGCCGGGGAGGGGCTGGGGCGGGCAGGGGGCCCAGTGGGGACAGAGAGACCAGCGCAAAGGAAGGTCCTGCTTTCTCTTAAGGTCGCCCCAGCCCCTCGCAACGCCCTGCACGGGCTCAGGCCCAGCCCGAGGCCCCGAGGCCCCGTGGGCCGGGCCAGTGAGCTGAGCGACCCTCCTCAGGGCAACACGTGCGAACAGTGAACGCTCCCACACCCACCGGCGCCAGGCCCACCGGCGGCAGCACATGTGAGCTTATATCCCTCCGACGGCGGCCTGGGAGGGGCACTGTCACCCGTGCGCGGTGGGGAAACCGAGGCTCACAGGGTCTGCGCACTGGCCCGCATCTGTTTCGCAGCTGGCAGGTGATGGAGCCAGCGCGGTCCCGCCCCTGCCCCTCCCTCCAGGCACAGCAGCATTTAAGCTTAACCAGCATGGTCTTGTGCCAAGCTTGGGGCCGCGGCCTGGGGACTCCCAGGTGACGCCGAGGGGTTCATAGGGGTCCCTCGGGGCAGCAGGGCTGTCCACAGGCCCCTGCCCAGCCCCAGGGAGCTTCGCAAACACAGGTCAGAGCAAATGACAAACATGACTGGAGAGAAGGCAGGGCTGGTCTGGGGCGCTCAAAGACTGGGCTTCCCAAGCCGGGAGCCGGAACGAGGGCTCCATCACCGGGAGCCAGAAAGGCCAGCAAACCTGCCGGCGCGGGGGGCCCAGCTCAGCGCCCACCTCTCCGGACCTGGGCAGAGGGCTCCTTCCATTCCACCCCAACCTGGCACCAAGCTGGGCGCACGACCACCTGGCGACCAGGAGGGAGGGACAGGGGAGCACAGGCTTCCGCCCCAGCCCTTCCCATGGGGTCACCCACTGCGCCCATCTTTTCATCCTTAAATGAGCTTGTTACTGCCGACCTCGCAGGTGATGAGCATTTGAAACTGGAATGGAAAGTGCCAATGCAATGCCCAGTGGGTGCCCGGCGGCAGGCAGAGTCCAGGGAGGCCCCAGCACGGTCAGGACAACAGGAGCAACGGGGGGGGGGGGGTAAAGAGGGGGCCAGGGAGCGCCTCTGGTTCAGGCACTGCTGGGCCAGGGGTTCTCAGGGCTACCCGAGGGCGGGCCTAGACAAGGCTCCCATCAGTCCTTGGGGAGCCCCTCCGCTTCACAGGCCCTCTGCTGATGATGGGGGGGGGGGGCTCCCGCCCAAGAGAGGATTAATAATTTATTGATGACATTTAACAAAACGCAGACATCACCTCACTGGTGTCTCATCAAAGAAAGCATCAGACCTGAGCACGCAGGGCAGGCAGGTGGGGGTGGGGAGGAGGAGTAGGTGGGGGAGGCTGGCAGCCCAGCGGGCAGAGAGGTCCCCATGCAAACCCAGAGCACTGGTGGGAGGAGGAGGGAGGAGCTGGGGTAACGTGGCAGCGGGGCCAGGAAAGACGGGGCAGGCGAGAGGGACAGCCATGGCTCAGGGAGACAGACAGGGCTAGATGTGGTGGGGAGAAGGGGGGGAGGGAGGGAGGGAGGGAGGGAGGGAGAGAGAGAGAGAGAGAGAGAGAGAGAGAGAGAGTGAAATGAGAACAGAGCCAAAGAGATAAGGTGGAAAGTCTCAAAAGTTTTACCTGCTAAAGCCCCAGAGCATTAGACACTCCACACTGTATCCAGGACCTCGCCAGAGAAGACAGTCGGGAAATGTATGCTGGGTCGATGGATGGATGGAGAGTGGGAAGGTGCAGGGGTGGATGGATGGAGAGTGGGAGAGTACAGGGGTGGGTGGATGGAGAGTGGGAGGGTGCAGGGGTGGATGGATGGAGAGTGGGAGAGTACAGGGATGGATGGATGGGGAGTGGGAGAGTACAGGGGTGGATGGATGGGGAGTGGGAGGGTGCAGGGGTGGATGGATGGAGAGTGGGAGAGTACAGGGGTGGATGGATGGAGTGTGGGAGGGTGCAGGGGTGGATGGATGGAGGGGGAGGATGCAGGGGTGGATGGATGGAGAGTGGGGAGGATGCAGGGGTGGATGGTGGAGAGTGGGAGGGTGCAGGGGTGGATGGATGGAAAGAGAGGAGGATGCAGGGGTGGATGGTGGAGAGTGGGAGGGTGCAGGGGTGGATGGATGGAGAGTGGGGAGGATGCAGGGGTGGATGGTGGAGAGTGGGAGGGTGCAGGGGTGGATGGATGGATGGGGAGGTTGCAGGGGTGGATGGTGGAGAGTGGGAGGGTGCAGGGGTGGATGGTGGAGAGTGGGAGGGTGCAGGGGTGGATGGTGGAGAGTGGGGAGGATGCAGGGGTGGATGGTGGAGAGTGGGAGGATGCAGGGGTGGATGGATGGATGGGGAGGATGCAGGGGTGGATGGATGGAGAGTGGGAGGGTGCAGGGGTGGATGGATGGATGGGGGGATGCAGGGGTGGATGGATGGAGAGTGGGAGGGTGCAGGGGTGGATGGATGGATGGGGAGGATGCAGGGGTGGATGGATGGAGAGTGGGGAGGATGCAGGGGTGGATGGTGGAGAGTGGGAGGGTGCAGGGGTGGATGGTGGAGAGTGGGAGGGTGCAGGGGTGGATGGATGGAGAGTGGGGAGGATGCAGGGGTGGATGGTGGAGAGTGGGAGGGTGCAGGGGTGGATGGATGGATGGGGAGGATGCAGGGGTGGATGGATGGAGAGTGGAGGGTGCAGGGGTGGATGGAGACAGGGGAGGGTGCAGGGGTGGATGGATGCGGATGGCTAGACAGTAGGGGACGTGGGAGATGGCTGGTGAGGGGATGGTTGGTGGGGCTTGTGGTTAGATGGGTAGATGTTGGGTGGGAGGGTGGATACATGGGCGGGTGAGTGAACTGATGGACAGGTGGCTCTTAGCCCGAGTGATAGAGGGAGGCACAGATCCCACAGGCCTGGCACTCTGTGCAGCCACTCCCCCCCCTCCCCCGCCAGTAAGGAGTGTTAAATACTATGGGGCTCCCCGGGACCCCCCACCTCCCCGGCAGGGGGCGGGCAAGCTGGGCCGGCAGGGCCCTGGGGGCTGCTGTCATCGCTCCCTCCTGCCCCCTGGCTCAAGGAAGCCTAAGACGCCCGGGTGACTGGGGCCAGTCCTGCGGGCACCGGGCACCGAGGCCATTCAGTGCCTCCCTCCCGCCAACCCCGCCGTGGGTACCCCCCCCCCCGCCCCAGCTCACTGGGTGAGGGTGCAAGTCTCGGAAGCATCTCCTGGGGGAGGCAGGTCGGCTGCCCCCTGGATGGTGCTCACTTAGGGCCAGTTGATTGGGCACCTGTGACGTGCCGGGCACTGTGACCTGAATGTTCCACCGGCTCCGGCTCACCCGTCCTCACAATCACCCTCTGTGAGGTAGCCGGTCCGGATCCCCATTCCACAAGTGGGGACACTGAGGCAGAGGGGCTGGGGAACTCGCCCCAAGTCAGGCAGCTGACAAGCAGAGCCAGGACCCAGCTGCCTCTGGGGCGCTGACTGCCTGCTTCCATCACCACCACCCACCCCCCACACCACCACCACCACCACCACGAGAATTTGGCAGCTGTGGTCCGGAGCCGGAGAGGCCGGCACCCACCCGGGCCCCCCCTGAGCAGGCTCGCCCACCTGCCTCTCGGCCAGGGCTGCTCGGGCAAAGCGCTGCGGGGGAAACAAGAGGGGGAGGTGGGAGACGGGCGAGCGAAAAGAAAGTGGATTTGACAAGTAACAAGTCCAACTGTTGCAGATTCCGACTTGGCGTGACAGCTCCAACTCGCCAGCTCCTCCTGCTGCAAACACGCTGGAACCCACGGCTCCAGGGCCACGCGGGCACGGCCAGGGGCTCCGGCCAGGGCTGCGGAGATGCTGTAACGCAGGGCGAGGGGGCAGCTGGTGGCACCTCAGGAAAGACTGGGCCTGGGCTGGGGCTGTCAGTGTCACAGTGTCCAGGGGCCAGGGGTGACCAGGGCACTCTCGGGCCACAGCCATCTCCTGAGCATCCGCGGTGCCAGGTGCCGGACGCAGCTGGT
Source organism: Myotis nattereri (assembly GCF_964212035.1). NCBI lineage: Eukaryota > Metazoa > Chordata > Mammalia > Chiroptera > Vespertilionidae > Myotis > Myotis nattereri. Next base: position 213,805,687 of record NC_138077.1, on the reverse strand, counting down.
GGCCGAGGGAGTCACCCTCCAGGGGAGCCTGACACAAGCAGTAGTCCAGGGAGGAGGCAGTACAGCCAAGTCAAGAACCCAGGAGAAAGGGTCAGGGGTGGGCTGCACTTGAGCTGGAGGTCAAGCCTCCAGGTGGTGACCTTGAGCTGGGCCTGATGACGGGGAGGAGGCCGAGGCGAGCAGGTGGAGGTCACCCGGTGCTCAAGGGCAGATGGAATTGGGGGCCAGAAGCAGCCAGGAGGCCATGTGCCTGCAGTGTGCACAGGGCAGGGGAGAAGCCGCAGGGCTGGGGCCTGATTGTAGGAGACAGATGACCCGGCTGCTGGGTGGAGGGTGGTGGGGGAGGACTTGCTAGGAGGCTCCGGAGCGGGCCAGCAGGAGGGGACGGTGGCTGGAACCAGGGACATGGAGAGAGCGGGGGCTTGGGAGGCTCGGGATGAGCTCTGGGCGGGCACGTGAGGTCTTGCTGGTGGAGGGACTGCAGCCCTCAGGCCACAGGGGCGGAAGCAGGGCCTGGGGGCTCCTGGGGCCTCGGGGCCAGCCGCCCCCACCCTGGGGCCATGGGCACAAGCAGCGGGAGAGGGAGACCAGGTGGTGGGCAGGTGACGCTGACCGAGCCCCAGGGGCTCTGGCCCAGGGACAGTGAGTTGGGTGTCCAGCAGCCTGAGGGCACTTCTGGGCCCCGCCCCTGCCCACAGTGGGCACCATGACATGACCAGGGAGAGGCAGAGTCTTCAGGAGAAGGGGACAGGGGACCCCACCGGGGGGGCCAGTGAAGTCCCTGGAATAAGCCTGTTAATGCATGTTCAGTTGTCCACTGTCCCCCTAAGTGCCACATGGGGCCACGCCCAGAACGCCACGGAGCACCACGGAGAGGGCTCCCCGAGGAGCCAGCCCCCCTTCCTCCCCCGTAGGAAGCGGCCATGTTGCCCTGCCTGTGCCGGGCTGTGTTCCTCCCAGGAAATGCGGCTAATTCCCTGGCCCCAGGCCCCGCCCGCGTGGGCCACCTCACCCCCAATCCTCTCGGCCCGGCAGGCGCTTTGCAAAGTTGGCCAGACTGTCTGAAACGTGGGGTGAGGCTGGCTCCAGCAGGAACCCTGTTACTGTGTCCAAGCCAGCACACACGCAGGGAGGGGGAGGCCCTGTGGGCATGGCCCCCCGAGGGACCCCTCACTGGGTGACAGTGCTGCCGCTGGGCCCCTCTCCTCACCTCCTGCACAGGAGTTGGGGTATCAGCTTGTGGCCTGTCCTTTCCCCTGGGGGAGGCACACGACTGGGCCGCCCACAGGTCTCTCCGGGCACAGGAGGCCAGAGACTTGGGGCGGAAGCCCGGGAGGGAGGGAGGCCCTGCCCAGCTGTGCCAGGAGGGAACTGTCCCAAAGAAATGGTGAGCGGTCAACTAAAGACTCCCCACGCCAGGTTACCATGTTTACGCTGATCTGAGAGGGATGGCGAGGGCAGGGCGGAGGCCTGGGCGGCAGGCCCACAGCCAGGCAGGTGGGCTGGGAGGCCGCTGGCCACCGAGGCCGGCACCTGGCGAAGTGCTTGGGAGCGGCGCTCACAGCACCGGCGGCTGGGCACGGGGAGGAGGAGTTGGAGCCCACAGCCCTGGCCGTGGCCCTCGTGGGCCCTGAAGGAAGCGGTTCCAGCCAGGGCTCTCACAGGGTCCCCACGCGCGGCCCCACCCAGCCCGCCCTGGAACCGCGATGGCCCAGCCCCCGGGAGGCCAGAGGCCAGAGGAGCGCGAGGGGTGAGCAGCTCCAGGAGCCGAGCGAGATTCCAGATTCCGCCCCTTCAAGGGCACGCGGGCTGACCCCGGGGCGCCGCGCCCCTCCCCACCCACCCGGGCGCCCCGCGCAGCCCCCGCCCCCCGCGCGTCCTCCGCCTGCGCCCAGCCGAGTGGCGGCCGGTGGCCCCGATCGCATCCGCCCTCGGCCGCCCGCGCCGCGCCCCTGCGCTCGCCCAGCCCGGCGCCCTTGGCCGTGCGGAGCCAGCGGGGCGGGAGCGCAGCCTGGAGCCCGGCACCCCCACCCGCGCCGCCCGCGCCGCCCGCCGGTCCTCGAGCCCCACGGCCCCCGCCACAGCCGGCGCCCCGCTCACCTGACATCTCGTCCTCGTTCTCCATCTGGTCCGCGAACAGCCGCGGCAGCGCCTCCTCGGTGCCCAGCGGGCCCCGCATGCCCGGCGCGGGGGGGAGGGGAGGTGGGCGCCCCCCCTCCCGCCGGGCGCGGTGCCAGCCTTAACCCGTAAGCTGCCGGACTGGTGAGCGCGGCGGGCGAGGCGGCCTCGGCGAGAAGATGGCGGCCGCCAGCCCCCCCACCCCCCCAAACCTCCACCCTCCCGTCTCGACCCCCCTCCTCTGGGCCGCCTTCGCTCTGCGCCCGCAAAGCCCGGCCGCTCCGCCCACCGCGCCCCGCAGCCGAGTCCGCAGCCGGCGAGGGTGGCGGTGGCAGCGCGGGCGGCACGGCGGCACGGCGGGGGGGCGCACACATGCCCGGATTGTGACGTCCAGTCTGGTTGCTGTGGCAACCCCATCCCATCGTTCCGGCAGCACGACTAGTTAACAGCAGAGAACAAGTTGGGGACTAGTCCGGAGCCTCTGGGTGCAGGGGGGGGCCGAGCGCCCCAGAAGCAGGAGCCGTCGAGGTCCCCGCGCGCCAGGGGACCCGACGGCCGGCCGAGCGGGCAGCTGGCCTAAGGCGAGCGGCCGGTGGGAAGCTGGGAAACGCCACCCGCGCACCCGCCCGCCGCCGCCGCCACCGCCGCCGCCGCCGCCGCCGCCGCCGCCCGCCCGCCGGGGATGCGCTGGACCCCGGGTTCCGAAGGGCGGGTGGGGGGTGGGGGGGCAGGGTCCCTGGGGTAGCGCGCATTCCGCTCACACGCACAGGGACTGTCGCCTCTCGGCGCCCGGCGCGGCCCCGACTCGGTTCTAACCCCGTTCTAACCCCCTTTCGAAAGAGGATTAGAAGGGAAATGTGTCCCGCACGTGGGGACGGGGCGCTCGGTTGGCCGGGGGTCGGATTCTCAGAAACATCCGTGCAGGCCGGCTCCTCCCTCACCCCATCGCACCCGCTCCCGCCGCCACGTGCCCTCTTCCAAAGGCCTCCAGCTGGACCCAGACCTGGGGCGGGGGAAGGGGGTGCGGACCAGCCTTCTCTGTGCCTGAAACTCCCTCGGAAGCGACGGGGCTCCGGGCGGGAAGGAAGCCCTCAGCCCCGGTTAAAGGTGAAGATGGGGCCGGAACTTTAACTGAGCGCAGCCAGGCCATCCCGCTGCCTGTCTTCGAGCTGCTCTAAGGGGCCAGTCTCCGTGGCAGCAGGATGGCCAGCTCTCACCTAGGAAGGCAGTAAAGGGAGGGCACCCTCACCTCATTCCTGGGGCCAGAAACGTTTGGGGGAACCCACTGGAGCCCATGTGGCTGCCAGGGACCTGCCTGCCTTGGGAGTCAAGAGCAGAGGGGAGGGGCTCTTCTCTGGAGCACCAGCCCCTCCGGTCCTGGCTGACACCTGGCCCCACCCCTGCCACACTGCCATCGCCAGAGCTCGCCTTTGCTGGGGCCTTTGGGGAGCCAGGAGAGTGCCTGCCCTGGGCAAGACCTTTCGGAGAGGTGGCCACAACCCAAGCCACACTGCCTAAGCTGTGTCCAAGCAGTGACCAGAGGCAATGGACGGCCTGGAAAGATGTGCAGCCACCTCTCCCTCCCCTTCCCATCCAAACTGGCAGCCAGCAAGCCCCACGCACAGCTTCTCCGTTCGCTCCTGGGCGAGGGCAAGGTGCTGGGCAGCCCTTCCCCAGGACCACTATTAAACCCACCAGAGACGGCGGAGCCCAAGCAGGCAGCGGCAGGGAGGCGGCTGAGAGCGGAGGGCTGCTGGTGGCCTAAGGCTGTTATTTCCCATCACCGGGCACCTCGCAGAGGCCCCAAACCACCCACCCTCCCCAGGCCTGCCTTTTCCCTGACAAAGCTACCTTGCTCTTCCCAGGCCTGCTAAGCACCCAGGAAAATACCCTAAGCGCCACCAAACATGCCACCCCCTTTACCAGCCCCCCACCCTCCCAGCTTGCAGGATGAGGTCAGGACACTTCCACAGGTGCCTTGTCCCACTTCAGAGAAACTGACAATAGTTCCCATCACCACAGCCACCCCCTGCGCGCGCGCGCACGCACACACACACACACACACACACACACACACACTAACCTTGGCTGATTCCCAAGACCAGCTAAGAAAGGGAAGACGGGGAGAACCGTTCCAGCTGCTTCACTGGAGTTGATGCTCATCAGTCACTCATGAGCCTCTCTCCAGCCTGTCCTTGCCCCCAAAAGTGAAAATGCAACCAATTCTGAGAACAAGGAATTAGCCATTAAGGATTAGTTTCAGGAGACAAGACTCTCCTGTTTGCTGCTCAGAGCTTGTAATTACACTTCAGTGAAAATTCGAAATAAATTTTTTAAAAATTAATGTAGCGGTTAGCCCTGGTCAGACTGCGCAGTGGTTAGTGTCAGCCCTCGGCTGAAGGGTTTCAGGTGCAAATCTGGTCAAGGGCATGCAGCACCTCAGTGGCAAGTCCGTCCGCTCTGGCAGGGGCGTGGGTGGAAGGCAGCTAATCCACGAGTCTCTCTCACGTCCATGTTTCTCTCTCCCTCCCACTCTCTCTGGAAATCAATGGAGAAAACAGCCTCAGGTGAGGATTAAACACACACAAGCACCAAGGAAAAGATGGTCCCCGAGGCCGGAGCTGCCAGCTGGTAACTCGGCACATGCCCTCCTGTCTCTGAGCTCCTCCTCAAGGCAGGTACCCCCTATCCTGTGAGGGCAGTTCCCTTAGCAGCATGTCCCCTCAGGGCCATCTGATGGCCCCACGTGACTAGAGGCGGCTTTAGGGCAGTGAAGTGCCATCTCCCACACCCCCACCAGTCAGCAGGTCCCAGCTCTGACTGGGCCTCAAGAGCAGGTGCGCCGACACTGGCAGGACGGCAGTCTCCCTTGAAATGAGGGGTGAGCACCCCGTATACAAGGCCTCTCATTTGCACTTGAAGCCCCTTCTCTGGGGGAGCCTCCTCCCGCCAGAATCCAATCACTTGGGGTGAGGGGAGGGGCCGTGGCCGTGAACCTGAGAAAGTGCTTGTATAAGCCTTAAAGCAGCCCCTGGACACAGCCCTACCTGCTTCCACTTGGCCTGGATAGCCTAGAAAAGAGAATGTGGATCCGCAAATCCCAACGGTAGGAAAAGGTCTCGATGACAAAGCCTTAGGGCACTTTCCGAAATGAGCACCCCCCGGGCATCATTTAGGCAGCCCTCCTGCTTCCTCCCCAAGGCCTCCTGGCTGGGATGGCAAAGCCCCAGGCCAGGCCTCTTACCTTCCAGAAAGAGGCACCAAAGCAGAGGCTGCTCACAACTCAACCGCACCCCCAGTGGGAACCCAGCCAGGCTCCCCCGAGGGTGGCTTCTGGCCCCAGCTGGCCTTGCTCTGTCCAGGGTCCCTTGGCACTGTCCAGTCTGTAGCTGGCCCATCAGGGACCCACAACCTAGGTGTGTCCGCTCCTCCCACTTGATAAGCTTGGGGGGGAGGGGGGGCGTCACAGGAAGGACCACAGCAGAGGAAGGAATGGAAGTGGCCCCCAAAGCCAACTTCGGGCTCCAGCCTCGCAGGGGTCCTGCTCACCTTCCGAGAAATCAGTGGCCCCTAAAAAGGCTGAGCTCCAAATACCCCAGCCCATTCTGCGACTTTGACCGTCTTTAAATGTGTTTGATAGGATCGACCCCTCTGCCTGCCCCAGGCTTCTGACACATGGAGCTCAGGCCCTGGGTCTCTGGGCCGAGGACACCACTCAGGGAAAAGCAGGGAGGGGGTCAAGGAGGCTCTTGAAAGGAAAACAACAAATATTAAACCTCCAAGCGAGAGCCGTGCCAAGGTAGACGTGCCGGCGGTGACCAGCCAGCTGAGAACAAGGCTGTTCCAACTTCCTATCTCCCTGCTTTTATGATCTTAACTGATCTTAACTCTCAGCTTGAAGCTCCCCGTGACCCAATCTGCTCCTGCGCCTTGAGTATCAGATCAGGCAGGTGACTCACGCAAGATACAAAGGAAACAGGGCTGAAGTGCTTCCGGCACAGCTGGTGACTGGTGAGCTGTCACCCAGGTTCACCCTGCACCCACCCCTCAGAGATGCCCCCCTCCGAGACGGAAGAAACACCCCACTGGGGAGCTCAGCTCTGGTCGCTGCAGGCCTCACTGAGGCAGTGGCACAATGAAGGTGAAGAAAGCGGGCTAAGGAACATTTTCTTCTCACGCTAACGAAGACCAAGATCACTGTCAACAGCAATTAATCAGTGAGGACAAACAAAATTTTTGCTTCTAAATAGATCAACATGACAATCCCTTAAAAGAAAAAAAACCCTTGCACAGTAACAGTAGCCACATTAGCCACTTTAATATAAAATGTGATCAAACTCAATTACAGGAGTTCCAAAAGGCATAGAAAAACCAATGTTTCAATTTAATTACAAGTTTTAAAATCTGGGAGCAGTTTTGTTTTTAAGTATATGCTAATTTCAGCCCAGTGGTAATATTTACAACCAAAGAATTACTACAGGGCAACATCAACGCAACAAACAGGTAAAACGTGCAAACCCAAGTCATAACCAACCTTCCTACACAGACCTCATCCTGACGGGGGAGCCAGAGCACGGAAGCCTCAGTTACATGTGGAAGAAACCCCGCCTTCCTTCCGTGAAGGGAACATGCAAACAATTCTGCTTTGGGAAATTTGCATAGAAATAGAAAATGCTAGAGCCCTCACGGCAAATGAAATTGCAAAGCCTCAACATGTCCAAGGCAATCCAAGCAGCAGCAAATGCTAAATTGGAGCCCAGGTAGGACTCCAACATCTCATTTCCGGCTGCGCCGCTACAGAGCACAAGAATCTCAGGTGTGGAAATTAGCTGTAGACAAGCTCTGTAAAACATGAATTTTATACACCAGACAATGCAGACATTTCTGCAGAATTGTTTAGGTTTTAGAAGGGCACCGTAAGGCATCCGGGTCTCTTTCCAAAGTCACTTGAAAAATCTGGTTTTGTCAGCAACAATCACATCTGTGCAGCCTGAGGTCATCCCCTGCAGACCTTGGCCTCTGCAACGGCAAGATCGCGAGATGAGACATCGTGTTCCTTTGCTACCCCATGTCATGCAGGAGCAGACTGTGGTCCTGCTTAGTGCCAATTTGCAGAATGGCTTCTGCATGACACCCAGCCATGGCCTACATGATGGGAGTGACCATCCCCTGGCATCTCAACATTTCTTTAGCCTCAACTGTCTGTCTCCCAATCACTTGTTCCTCGTGCCCATTCGCCCCCACCACCATCCCCCCACCCCCTCCAACTGTGAAGAGACTCGGGTCTGAGCAGCAGGGAATTCCCCCCAGGACCTGCACAGATGCTGACATCTGGAAGCTCTATTCTTCCTCATCTGCAGCTCCCCCTGCTGGAGGCCAAAGTGACAGTGTGTTGCAAAGACTTGGAGAAGCCAGGACTATTCACAAATTCACTTTGTGCACTTTCAATTTAAAACCTAGGACTTTTCGAGTCGTCCCCAAACCCTTTCCTGGGGGCAGTGGAGCACGCAGCATCGCCAAAGGACCAGTTTATTTCTAGAGGAAGAAAACAGATTAACATACATAGCAACTGTAGTCAAAAACTAAAAAGACAAATGCCCCAGCCCCCTGCGTCTATCGACACTGCCGTGTTCCCACCAGGAGGAGCTCAGACGGAAGTCACTGGTTTGCTTTCACTGAGTAAGGAGCCCGCGTCTGCTGTTCTCCTGAATCCCAGGAGAGCGTCAGACGAAGCTGTCACTTCTTAAAGCAAAACAGTGACTAAGAGCTCACATCTCCACACCCTTCACCCGATCGATGTCAAATCCTGTCAGTTCCCTTGGGAGCCTTACTCTTCTATGTGGTATGACTACCACGAGAACTGACATTTTCAAGCAGAAAAAAGTCTAATTACAAAGTGAGTGGCGTCCCAAGTGAAGCCCTTTTACTATGATTTCAATTTTCTGTTCAATCCATACTGTAGAGATACAAGGAAAACCACCAATTTGGTTCCCAAGTTTTATTCAAGAACTCATACAAAATATGCCAGATAAATGAGCTTTAATCCTCATCTTCCTCCTCTTCTTCATCCTGGTTTATCTGGAAGTAACGTAATTCGTAACTCTCTTTGCTGTTAGCAACTACGCGCAACCAGTCACGTAGGTTATTCTTCTTCAAATATTTTTTGGTGAGATATTTCAAATACCTGCAGAGAGAGAACATTTGAGAACTCCTCTAAACACTCGGCCTTCTTTACTCTCAAACACTGTAACTTTTATGAAACGCTTGCATTCAAAGTCATTACAATTCAAGGTGTTTCCCCACCTTTAAGCAAATGGCAAAGATAAGGCAAACATACCAGGCCAATGGTCTAACAAGAATAAAGAGCCACATTTCACCTAAACTGGCAATAAAAATGAGAACAGATAAGATGTAAAAGTTGTGCATGAAACAATAGCAAGCGCCTATAAAATGATTTTGCGTGACCACTGGAGATCTCATGGTTAACTGACACATAACAGTGCCTGCTTCTGAGAAAGCACGAGGTTCCATGAGCTCATCACACCTCCTGGAGCCACCCTCCTTGGGAGTGGCTCAGGCTGTGAGGACTGCTTCTCAGGGCTGTGCTAGACGCTCCCTTCTGCTGACACTCGCTACCCAATGCCGGGACAGGCTGCCACCCGCCACCCTGGCCCCAGCGCTGCGGGGAGAGCACCCCCCTCACTCACCTGCCTGCTTAGGAGGCCCTGGGTTCTATCTACTCCAGACCTTCCCAGAACCACAGAGAAGGGGGGCTAGACGCCAAGCAAACCCACCGCTAAGCAAAGTAACCTCTCACCCCAGTTTCTCCCCATAAAACAGGCGCCATATCTGACAGCTCGGACTGTTCAGAGGACTGAACGAGACGCACAGGCAAACTGGCATGTTAACAAGGACCCACATGTGAACGGAAACAGTCACATCTCCAAGAAATGAATCCGGTTCAGCAATGTTACGCCAACAGTCATCTTCACAAGGATGTGAAGACCTCAGCTGAATTCTACCGTTTCCTACGTAAAAATAAGCCACTCTGGTTGTGCCATCTAACAAGTACTCTTTGTTCCTTTATTATTTCTACCGCATGTACTCAGGTGTTTGAATGTTTCAGGCCAGAACGATGCGGGGGAGCCGAGTGGAGTGCGGCAGTTCAGAGACAAGCAGGAGCAAGTTTAGGTTGGGAGCACCTTGGATGGTCAGAGAAAAGAAACCTTTCACCAGAAGGGAAGCTGCCACAGGAGAGCGAGGCTCCTTTCTCTCACCACTGGAGGAAGAACAGGAAACGTGTGAGGACGCAGGAAGCTGAGCTAGGAGACCTTCTCACTAGGTGGGTGAATGAAACAGGTCACAGGAAGATCAGAGCGTCTTCCTCAGGCTCCGGAAAGCCAGCGAGTTGGTTGTGTACGCCCTGGAGTCCCTCCCTAAGCTGCAGCGATCCCTTCATCCAACCCGTCAGCCAGGCGGAATGAGTCCTTCACTTACGCTTTTAAGTCCTCTCTCAACTGATCTCGTTAAAAATAAAAGGCTTCGCCCTGACCGGTTTGGCTCAGTGGATAGAGCATTGGCCTGCGGACTGAAGGGTCCCAGGTTCGATTCCAGTCAAGGGCATGTACCTTGGTTGCGGGCACATCCGCAGTAGGGGGTTTGCACGAGGCAGCTGATGGATGTTTCTCTCTCATCGATGTTTCTAACTCTCTATCCCTCTCCCTTCCTCTCTGCAAAAAATCAATAAAATAAATTAAAAAAATAAAAATAAAAAAATAAAAGGCTTCACTATAACCAATTTGTCCTAACACACCTTTGAATTTCCCACTAATTGACAGTTTGATAAAACCTAAGAATATGCCCAGCTCTGGGCTAGGAGCTGCGTATAAACATGTTTCATTTTAGCAATTTGTAGTGTTTTAACTTCATCCTCAAAGCAGATAGCCCTGGTCGGATGGCTGTTGGAGCATTGCTGTGCCCACCAAAAAGTCGAGGGTTTGACTCCTGGTCAGGGCACATGCCCAGGTTGGGGGTGCCATGCCCAGCCAGGATGCCTACAGGAGGCAACAGACTGATGTTTCGCACAATGATGTTTGTCTGTCTCTCTCTCACTTCCTGTCTAAAAAAACCCTGAAATTTCAGATTCCTCGTACAATTATAATATTTACAGGTGGAAAAACGTGGAATTAAAATGGAAAGCTCTTCACTGAGGCCTTGAGGCAGCAGAGCAATGCCATCTTGGAGAACGCAATCTACCCAAGCTGCCTCTTTAGTGCCTGAAACGCTACCAAAAAGTTGAACACTTTTACCTATCCTAGCAGCATTCATTCATTCACTGCTCCCCGCACTGGCACTGCTCCAGCTCCCGGAATGATGAGACCACACCCTCCAGGCCCGGGGCAGTCTTCCTGCGGGGCGCAGGCAAGCAGCACTCAGCCCCCCTACCTTTTGGAAAAAGGCACCTCGGACGTTACAGTGATCTTACTCTTGCTTCTTTCAATGGTCACAACCCCTCCGCCGAGATTCCCAGCTTTTCCATTCACTTTGATTCTCTCCTGAAGAAACTGCTCCTGTAAAATCATCCCATTGACCGGTTAGCGAAGTGGCACCTTCACCCCTCTCACCAGACCGCGGCGCTTACACCGAGCAGTTTCTCACTGCTCACACTTCTGTAAACAATGGCAGCACAGTCCTAACTGGTTGGCTCAGTGGATAGAGCGTCCGCCTGTGGACTCAAGGGTCCCAGGTTCAATTCCGGTCACGGACATGTACCTTGGTTGTGGGCACATCCCAGTGTGGGGCGTGTAGGAGGCAGCTGACCGATGTTTCTCTCTATCCCTCTCCCTTCCTCTCTGTAAAAAATCAATAAAATATATTTTTTAAAAACATGGCAGCACATCTTCAGCTGTTAACACAAGGCCTAAAATCTGACAGCAACGAGAAAACAGCACTGTCGCCCTGGTCAGTGGGGCCCACTTGGCTGAAACATTGTCCTGTACACTAAACGGTGGTGGGTTCCATTACCGGGCAGGGCGTGTGGAGGCAACCAACTGATGTTTCTCTCTCTCTCTCTCTCTCTCTCATCTTTTTTAAAATAGCACTATTCAACTTTATTTACAAGTCTAATATGAAATCAAAATCCTAGCATGAACATACTTGACTGGTTCCACACAAGATCAAATGTGTGTCTACATGGAAGACATTGGCTCATGGGTCAAAGATCGAGTAGACAGGAAAGCCAGGGCCAAACTGCTGCAAGGCTGGTGTAGGCAACCAAAGCTACACGCAACTTCTGAACCTAAGGAGCACGAAGCACTGTCCTCAGCAACCTAGTACAAGGAGCAAACACAGTGACACCGTGGCCAGTGTGCTCCGTGGTTAGAGCGTCTGCCCAAAACCAAAGGGTCCAGGTTCGATTCCGGGTCAAGGGCACACTACTTGGTTGCAGGTTCCCCGCCCAGGTGGGACCCACTGGGGAGGCAACCAATTGATGTGGCTCTCTCACATGGACATTTCTCTCTCCTCTCCCCCTTCCACTCTCTCTAAAATCAACGGAAAAAATATCATGAGGATTAACCCCAAAAAACAGTGGCCAAGCCCTGGCCGGTTTGGCTCAGCGGATAGAGCATCGGCCTGCAGACTGAAGGGTCCCAGGTTCGATTCCGGTCAAGGGCATGTACCTTGGTTACGGGCACATTCCCAGTAGGGGGCGTGCAGGAGGCAGCTGATCAATGTTTCTCTCTCATTGATGTTTCTAACTCTCTATCCCTCTCCCTTCCTCTCTGTAAAAAAATCAATAAAATATATTTTTTTAAAAAAATAGTGACCAAAACAATCCCAGATCTGCTCCGGGGCCCCGTGCCTGGTACAGGAGGGGCAGCAGCCCAGGAGCCCGGAGACGGGCTCTCAGCAAGCCCCGTGGACCTTCAGGGGTCTTTGTCCAAAAAGGAGGATTCTTTCTGGTTCTCTTTTTCCCCCCCTTGTTTGTTTTTCGGTTTTCTTTCTATTGCAATGACATGAAGTCCCTTTCAGCTGCAATTCCTACAATCTTCTACTTAAACCTCCAATACACAATAAACTGATGATGAGGAAAGTGATTAGGTCAGAACGCTTGACTTCTGCACCTTAGACTCATAGGTGACTCATGTTTTCTATCCTAGGGAGACTTCTAGAAGGAAAGACAACCAGACACAGGTGAGTGTAGGGAAGGGAGGAAATAAGACGCCTGATCCTCAAGCGCCGTTCCGGAGGGGAAGTAAAGTGCTGGCCCCCCGCTGCGGAGTCGGTGCAGCCAGGCTGATTTCTTGTCTTCATTCTCCTTCTTAGCATCTCCACTCAGCAGAACTCATACACATGGCTTTCCACAGCCTCCTTGTTTTCGAGATATGCCTTCACTTTGTCTTTACATTTTGCTATCTGGTTCCTTATAGGAAATCTGAATTAGAACTCATTTCCTATGCACACTTATCTAGTATTAAAGTGATGTGTTTGTTTTTTAAATGTTTTTATTGATTTTTAGAGAAGGGAGAGAGAAACATCGTGAATCTGCTGCCTCCTGCACGCCCCCTCCTGGGGATCAAGTCCCAAACTTGGGCACGTGCACTGACTGTGAATCATCCAGTGACCTCTGGATTCATGGGTCAACACTCAACCACTGAGCAGCACCGGCAGGGCAAGGTTGCCTTGTCTCTGTTTAAGTGAAATAGAGGGCTACCGGGAAAAGGCCAAACAGAGACCGATCTGAAACACCCAGGCTCCTATGACAAGTCCGCACGCAGGACATTTCCCCACAAGCACGAAGCTCTGACCCAGGATGACAGGGCAGCCTGCGGAGATGCTGCCCCAGCCCACGCCCCGCAGCCCCGCAGCCCCGCAGCAGGGCCAGGCCAGGACCCAGGCAGCCCCTGGCCCTGGGGACCATGTCTGTCACTTTAAGCTCAGTCACACCGGCGTGCAGGGGGGATGTGAGCTGAGGAAGGCTGCCGGTTTCCTGGTAACTTTTAAGTCAAATCATGTTGGACACGGAAGGAGGAAAACAAGGAAAGGATGCAGTTCTCTGGCACAGACATGCTAAGGCCCCCTTGTCTATTCATCACAACTGTCACACACACACACACACACACACACACACACACACACGCCATCCAGGCTGAGAAACACCCAGACCAGCTCCCGTTCGAGCAGAGCCAGAGCCTGGAGCGGCCCCAGGGGGTCTCCTCAGCACCATCTCAAAAGTCCATGACTTGGCATCAAGGGCACAACTTACAAAGTTGGCAGCGTCCATGATTCCATCTTCTACGGGGTGGGTGCAGTCGAGCGTAAACTTCAGAACCTGCTTCTTTTTTTTGCCCCCCTTCGCCAGGAGCTTTTTCTAAGGAAAGTACACAGACAGAGATGATGGCACAAGCTCCCGTCCACACACACACACAAAATTAAAAGAACCAAAACACCGAAGGTGTAAAAGCCCATCCAAATGCAAAACCCACGGAGTCGTGTTCCCTTCCGAGGGCGCAGGAGCCACCCTCTGCCCGAGAATGGAGGACGGGCAGCACGCGAACTCAGGCCCTTTCCACGGGAAATCCTTCCTCAACTCTGGGCCCGTCCACACCTTCCAGCCTCCCCCGTCTCCAAGGGCCTGAAGGTCTGTTGGCGCATGAACCACAATAAAGTACTTTCCCCCCATCTCACCGTCATGGAATCTCCATAGGGACTTACTTCATTCCGGGACCCAGGCACAGGCGTACAAACGCTCTGCATTCCCAAAACAACGCTCACCCAAAATCAATACTTGTCCTGAGGCTCCAGACCAGGGTCCCGGTCCGGTCCGGTCCAGTTCAGCCGGTTCCCCCTAAGCCTGCCTCCCCTCGCCCGGCAGAGCAGCAGGTAGCTGTACATCCTAGAATCCCACACACCCAGCGAGCAGAGGGGGCGAGCGTGGGTTCTAGCTCCAACTCCACCGTCAGCAACTTCTGGCCCGTTCCAACCACCCGCCGGCACGTATCGACACGGTTCCAGCTCCTCTTCCCTCCCATCAACCTCCTCCCGGTACAAACGCCACCATTAAAAAAGCATTTGTACCATCTACTCCCCTGTAACCGCTCTACAAAGCCCCTGCAGAACCTAACAATACCTTGGCAAGGACACACCCTAAAGCCCCCTTTATGCTTCGAAGAACTTCATCTAAAACTTGCAATCACTGGGCCAACTTTTCCAACTTTCAGCTGCTGCAAAAGTCACTGCCTTTTTCTTTTTTTCAAGGCCTCTCCTCCTACTTACGATCCAGAGGGCTGCATTCAGATCTACCCCCGGAAATATACAACCAGCAAGTAAAAAAAAACAAACCCTGCCATCACAGTTTTAAACCAAAAACACGCCAATGCAGACGCACCAAAAGAGTAGAGCGTAAAGAAGAGTAAGTGGACCGAAAATGTTGGCAGGGGCGCCCCAGTGTAAGGGGAGGGAGGAAGCCAACTCTCTCCCAGCGACCGGCCTAGCGGGCGACACGCGGTCGCCGCGCCGCGCGGCCCCGGCCCGGCTCCGGGAGCCCAGCCCCGACCGACGGGTCTGGCCGGCTGCGCCCTGAACCAACTTCCTCTGGGGACGCTCCCGGGGCCCTCGAACCCGGGCCTCTCCCCGAAACCAGACCACCTTCCGCGGACATTGCCACCCGCCCCCGAGCCATCGGCTTCCCGTATGCGCGGCTCCCAGGGGCGGCGGGTCCCCTTCTCCCTCCCGCCCTCCGCCCAGGGAGCGAGGCTCAGACCCCGGCTGCCGAACGCCGGCCGGGCTCCAGGCGCCGCTGGCCGGCCCAGGCCGCAGGCTCGGCACCCCAGCTCCCCGCTGGCCGCCAGCGAGGGCCCGAGCCGCGGCCTCCGGGCGCTGCGGACCTGCCTCCCGGGCCCCAGGCCGCGGCCTCCTCCGCCCACGGCGCGCGGAGCCGGGCGGCGGCCCTGACCCCAGCCCGCCTGCCTGCCAGCCCAGCCCCGGGCCGACGCTGCCGAACGCCGTCCCACGCGAGCCGCGTGGGAGCCGGGCCCGCGCGGCCCACGTGCCAGTCCCGGAGCCGAGGCCTCACGCGGAGCCATACTAACCGCGGGCGCCATGGCGGCGGCGGAGGCAGAAAGGGAGCGGAGCGCACTGCGCAGACGCGAAGAGCCGCAGCGCGCAGAGCACGTAGGGCCCAGGCCGTACCAATCGCTCCGCCCCGCCCCCGGGTCATCCCTGCACCCTGTTCTGTACCATCGGGGCGCGATTGCTTTCGCCTGTTTGCAAAGCCGGTCCATTCGAAGGCCTGGAGGATGGGCAGGGGCTGGGTGGGCTCTCTCACTGCGCAGGGTTGGCGTGGGGGAGCCCGAGCGGATCGAGTCCACAGAGAAATAAAGGGGTACGCTCTACGTTTCAGAGGCGTGGAACGAAAAAGAAATTCAGCCCTGACCGGTTTGGCTCAGTGGATAGAACGTCGGCCTGCGGACTGAAAGGTCCCAGGTTCGATTCCGGTCAAGGGCATGTACCTTGGTTGCAGGCACATCCCCAGTAGGAGGTGTGCAGGAGGCAGCTGATCGACGTTTCTCTCTCATCGATGTTTCTAACTCTCTATTCCTCTCCTCCCTTCCTCTCTGTAAAAAATCAATAAAATATATAATAAAAAAAAAAGAAGAAGAAGAAAAGAAAAAGAAATTCAGACTAGAGCATAGGATGGGAGTGGACCCCATCAACTTGGGGAGGAGAGGCCGGACCCTGTGGCCCTGGGGTCCCAGTACCGAGGGCCCTTTGGCTTCTTGCTGCCTGGTACTCAGTTGGAAGCTGGGGCTGTGTCCCCCAGCGCTGGCCACGGTCAGGTACACTCTCCTGTGCGACCCCTTCACAATCTCAAATGCAAGCCGCCCGCCCACTGATCTCCTCCTGGCCAGTGCTTCTCAAACTGGCCTGGCGCCAGGAATCTCCCCGGGGGGGGGGGGGGGGGCGGCTAAAGTGCAGAGTCCTAGCCCAGCCGGTGTGGTTCAGTGGTTGAGCCTCACCCCATGAACCAGGTCTGGGGTCAGGGCACATGCTGGGGTTGTAGGCTCCATCCCCAGTAGGGGGCGTGCAGGAGGCAGCCAATCAATGATTCTCTCTCGTTATTGATGTTTCTATCTCGCTCCCCTTCTCCCTTCCTCTCTAAAATCAATAAAAATATTTTTTTTAAATGAAGTTGCCTTAGAGCAGTTGTCGGCAAACTGCAGCTCACGAGCCACATGCGGCTCTTTGGCCCCTTGAGTGTGGCTCTTCCTAAGCCTTAGAAGTCCCCTAATTAAGTTAATAACAATGTACCTACCTATATAGTTTTAGTTTAAAGAATTTGGCTCTCAAAAGAAATTTCAATCGTTGTACTGTTGATATTTGACTCTGTTGACTAATGAGTTTGCCGACCACTGCCTTAGAGAGTTCCCAGCTTTATGTTTGGGGGAGCATCTTTTCATATAGCCTTAGTTATAAGGTGTCCGTATAAAAACCTTTTTAAAATAAAATAAAATGCAGAGTCCTAGTCATTGGCCCATGTGCTGAGACCGTGCAGTTCTCACTAACTCCCAGGAGCTGCTGCCGCTGCTGCTGCTGGTTCATGGACCACAAGTTGAATAGCAAGGGTCTTCTTTCCCAGGCCTACAGTCCATTGGCTGTGACAGGAAGAAAAACAATTCAGGGTGTTCTAAATTAAAATCACAGCGGCTGGGAGTGACAGCCAGAGAACAGTTACCCTGCTAACAGCTGTGGGCCAGCGCTGACAGAGAAAGGACTGCTCACATTCCCTTCTCTCTGTTAGAATTGAGGGCTAATTTCCAGGTGGCTCTTTCTGGGATTACAGACCCCTAGCGCTCTCTGCGTATTTACACATGAACTTTCCCATCTGCTGCCCGCAGGAGCCGACACGCCTTCCTTGCGGACTCTGCAGAACTGGCGCCACTTCTTTCCTGTACATTTATTCCAGCTCCTGGGAACTTGTACTTGCTGCTCGCTCTGCTTTGGACTCTTCCTGGCGTGTCTGGTGTCTGATTTCTCTTCATCCTCCAGGGTCTCGCCCTCTCTGCTCATGGATGTCTAGTGTAGCCTCAGCCCCACCCCCTCCCAGCCGCCCTCCATCATACCATCCTGATTATTTTCTTCGGGGCACGTAACACAGTCTGCCATTGTCGTACTTGTTTATTTGTGTACTGGGGTGACCTTGCTGGTGTGTTCCCTCCTGTGTGTCTGACCCATGACAGATGCTGAGTAAATACTGTCCAAACAGATGAAGACAGGAATGGGCAGATTAAATAAGCCTGTGTCGGGGACAAACACCCCTCCTGCCGCCCCTCCAGAGGGAGGCCAACCCACGTTCATTTAGAAAGGACTCGCCTGGTTTTGTACAGCAGCTCTCCCACTTACGGGGGTTACATTTTCTACCTCCCTGGGGTTGTTGTCAGGATTAACAAGTAAAAGAACTTTGACTAGTACATTGTCCCATAAGCATTAGCCATTGTTATTATTTTTTAAATATATTTTTATTGATTTCAGAGAGGAAGGGAGAGGGAGAGAGAGAGAGGAACTTCAATGATGAGAGAAAATCATGGATAGGCTGCCCTCTGCACGTCACCACTAGAAAGATTGAGTCCCAAACCTGGGCATGTGCCCCGATCAGGTATCAAACCATGAACTCCTGGTCATAGGTCATGTTCAACCACTGAGCCATGCCAGCTGGGCTAGCCATTATTACTATTATTATTATTATTATTGTCATCATGACTTGGGGCACAAATGATAGCAGGGCTAGGGATGACCTTAAAAAAGCAGGTAGTTTCTGCCTAGAATTCACTTCCTTTCTTCCCCCTGCCCCCACCGGCAAACTCCTACACATCCTTCAAAACCCAGCTCGAATATTATCTCCTAGTTTTTTCTAACTGATTAATAAGAGTTTATTGAGCACCTTATGTGGGACAAGCTCTGGGCTTGACTCTGGTTTCAGGAAGGGCAGGGCTGTTTTCCCAGAGCTCAGTGTGCAGAGAAAGCAGGTGATGACCTAGGGATGGAGGGCATTCAGGAGAAAATCACACTGGGATGGACACGCGCTCCCCTGGCCTAGACGGGCAGAGGGGACCTGGCAGAGAGGTGGGCCTGCTGACTTGGAAGCCTAGTATTTGAATTTCCCTTCCGGAAAGTCTCACCCCGTCAGTGGGAGGCCCGCCCCGTTTGACCCAAACTCGTAGGTTCTGAGAGGTCAGCCCCCTCGCGGGTGCTGGGGTGTCTGTGGAGGCGCGTCGCTGCTCGCTGTCGCCCCCAATTGGCCGCGTTGGAAATGGGGCCACGCGGACCCACTCCAGTCCGGTGGGCACGGACCCCTGTCTCCCCAGTGGGAGCCTCGGACCCGCGCGCGGTGCGTCCTTCGACGCCGCGGGTCCCCGCCTCTCCTCCTCCGAGACTGGGGAGGCCGTGGCCGGACCCCGCGGGCGGCCCGGGGACGTGGGCGGGGCACCGCCGGGAAGGGGCGTCGCCCGCAGGGCGCGCAGAGGACGGGGAGGGCATTCCTGGGGTGGGAGTGAGGGTGGGAGCGGGGGAGGCCGGGGAGGCTGGCGTCGGGTCGGAAGCGGTGCGGGTCCCGCCGTCTGACCTTCCAGGGCCACCGCGGGGGTGCGGGCGAGGCGGGAGCGCGGGCCCCGGGCGGACCCTCCGCTCGCCTCCCTGCCCAACCCCTGCGCCCTGCGCCCCGTGACCGCCGCGGCCCGGCTCCCCGCTCTGTGACCACCGCGCCCCGAGACCGCCGCGGCCCCGCTCCCCGCTCTGTGACCACCGCGCCCCGAGACCGCCGCGGCCCCGCTCCCCGCTCCGTGACCGCCGACGCCCCGTGACCGCCGCGGCCCGGCACGACCCCGGCCGGCAGATGTCGGGAGCTCTCTTCGCGCCCCTGGAGGGTCCGGGCGGACACCCGCTCGTGTGCCCGCTGTGCCACGCGCAGTACGAGCGCCCGTGCCTGCTGGACTGCTTCCACCACTTCTGCGCCGGCTGCCTGCGCGGCCGCGCCGCCGACGGCCGCCTGTCCTGTCCGCTGTGCCAGTGAGTGCCCGGAGCCCCAAAGACTCCCGGGGGGCGGGGGAGGGGGGCTGGCTCCGCCTGGGCGGGACCCAGGTGCCGAGAGGGCCGGGCTCTGACTCCCCACAGAGACCCTGGGAAAGGCCGCTCCCAGCACAACCTCTTCGCGGAAGGACGCACGGGCTGCCGCCCATTTTGCAGTCAGATTCACGGAGGCCTGGGGTTCCTGGCCCAGGGCTCCCACAGAAAGTCAGGGGCAAGGGGAGGTAGGGCCCACGTCACCCCCGGACTTAGTGCTACTGGAGCACCCCAACTGAGCACCGCGTCAGGACACTCCCAGAATCACTCAGGGGTCCCTGAAACCTTAGGTCAGTGTCAGCAGGTGATGCCGGCTCAGGTTATGGGGGTGGCCCTGAGAGGGGCCGAGGGCAGGGGCCGCCCAGTCATCCCAGGTCCCAGCCCCTGACCTCCCAGGATTCGCCCAGGACTGGGTCAGAGTGGGCAGTGACCGAGATATTTATAGCAGATGCCAGCCTGCGGGGCACTCCACCTCCCACCCTATTTTTAGTTCCAGACTGGAAGGTGGGGTGGGAGCTGGTAGGGAGCCCTGGGAAGGGGCCTCCGATCTTGGCTGCATCTTCTCTGCAGACACCAGACGGTGGTGAAAGGCCCCAGCGGGCTCCCCCCGGTGGACCGGCTGCTGCAGTTCCTCGTGGACAGTTCCGGGGACGGCCTGGAGGTGGTGCGCTGCGCCAACTGCGACCTGGAGTGCAGCAAGCAGGCAGGGCCTGAGGGGAGGGGGGCGGGCAGGCGCCTGGCGGGGAGGCAGGGCCTCTGGGAGGGGTGGGGAGGGGCGGGGGGGGGGGAAGCAGGGGGATGGGGAGGCAGGACTCCTGTGTGTGTGTGGGCGGGGGGGAGGCAGGGGAGGCAGAGCCCTGGGGGAAGGCAGGGGCCCCTAGGAGGGGCAAGGGCGCCAGGTCGCAGGGTCCTGATGCTGGCTGAGTGTAGAGGATTACCCATCAGGGGTCCTCCAACCCCTCCTTCAGTCACCCTGGATCCCAAATGTAGGCCCCACTTTACAGGTGGGCAGACTTAAGATGCAGAACGAGTGACTTGAGCTGATGGGCAGGCCGTGGCGGAGGTTAAGGCCATTCACTTTGGGGAGAGCTTACTGGTCAGAGTGGAGTTGAGAACCAGCCTGGGAAGGGCTGGGCCAGCCCCCCAGCTCACTGCTACCTGGGCAGCTGTGGGCAGCCCCCCACAGCCCTCAGGGAGGTGAGGACTGTGTGCTGGGCGGAGGGGTGACCCTGCCCCTGAGTCTAAGAAAAAAACACAAGGAGCTGAGGCCACTGGGACTCTGGCCTGCGGGGGCCGGGTATTCCCAGTTCCGGGAGGACGCCCCTACAGCTGGGAGGGGGTGCAGGGCCAGCGCTAGGACAACATGACGACCAGCTGGGTTAAGGAGGGCAGGGGAGGAAACGCCCTTGAATGCTAAAGTAAGAACTGGTGCTGCTACAGCCACTGTTTTGTCAACGCCATGGCTGCTGTCTGTGCCCCAGACTCTCAGCCCTGGGTCTGGCTGGGAAAGGGAACCAGCAAGCCCTCATTCCCTTTCCCCTCCAGCCACATCCGGCCTCCACTTGGCCAGGGGGCACCGCCATTTGGCTACCATTGAGGGGGACAAGGGGAGCTTGAGAGGTCTCCGTGCGCGCGCGCACACACACACACACACACACACACACTTGTAGGTGAAATGTTTTGGGAATGCAATTTCTGCCCTCTCTCTCGAACTCCATGTAAGCGCCCCCCTAGCCCATCCGGGTACCTGTCCCATACGGAGCCTCGGGGTTCCCCTCTGTAAAGTGGGTATATTAGAGCGTCCGATTACATGTAAGCCCCGCGCTGAGCTGCGCGCCGCCCAGGCTGGGCCCGGCGGCTCCGGGACACGCGGGGACTGCGGTCCCCAGGGGCGGGGGCCGGGGGGCGGGCTGAGCCGGCGCTGGGCCCGCAGGACGCGGAGACCACGTACTTCTGCAACACGTGCGGGCAGCCGCTGTGTGCGCGCTGCCGCGACGAGACGCACCGGGCCCGCATGTTCGCGCGCCACGACATCGTGGCCCTGGGCCAGCGCCGCCGCGACGTGCTCCAGAAGTGCAGTGAGTGGGGCTGCCCGGTGGGACGAACGAGGGGGGCGCACGGGCGGGCACCGCCCCAGCCCTCACCGCCGCGCCCTCCGCAGCGCTGCACGCCGAGCCCTACCTCATGTTCTCCACCGACAAGAAGTCGCTGCTGTGCATCCGCTGCTTCCGGGACATGCAGGGGTGCGTAGAGGGCGCGGGAGGCGAGGGGACCGGAGGGGCGAGGCTCTGAGCCGGGCTCACCCGGGGGTCCCCGCAGGGAGAGCCGAGCCCACTGCGTGGACCTCGAGTCGGCCTACGTGCAGGGCTGCGAGCGGCTGGAGCAGGCGGTGCAGGTGAGCGCGGGGTGGGGGACAGGTGCGGGACAGGTGGGGGACGCGTGCGCGCGCCCGCGAGGCTGAGGCCGCCTTGTCCCCAGGCGGTGAAGGCCCTGCAGACGGCCACGCGGGAGGCCATCGCGCTGCTGCAGGCCATGCTGGAGGAGGTGCGGCGCAGCGCGGCGGAGGAGGAGGCCTCCATTCACTCCCTGTTCGGCAGCTTGCAGGTGAGGTAGGGGGACCGGCCAGCCACAGGCTGGGCATCCTCTTCAGCCGTGACCCCGGTGCCATGACAGAGGGCACCCCCAGAGCCCTTGTGGAGTTTCCGGCACCAGCAGGGCAGCCGGCCTGGAACTGCCAGGCGTTAGCCACAGTTGCCAGGAGAGTTCAGAGGGAAGCCAGGGCCTGCCCAGCTGCGGAGGGGGGTTGGGGGTGGGTGGTCGGGGAGACTTTCCCCAGGAAGTGACATTTATGGGGAGTGCACTGGGCTCTCCGGCAGGGGACGCTGGGGGAGGGCCCAGGTGGTGGGGCGGGCTGTTGGAGAGAGCACCAGCCTAGCCAGTGTGGCTGGGCCCAGGGAGTGGGCGCGGTGGGAGGGGCAGGGCTGGGTCTGCGGCCAGCAGCAGCCTGTCCCTCCAGGACAAACTGGCGGAGAGGAAGGCGCTGCTGCTGCAGGCTGTGCAGAGGTGAGTGCCCCGGCCTCCGCCCCGCCCCTCAGCTCCACACCCCTGGCTCACAGCCTGGGCCCATCCCAGGGAGCAAAACAGCAGGTGCCCACCCGTGAAGAGGGCAGCGGGGGTCGGGGAACGGGGAGGGGAGGGTGACAGGGAAGGATGCACACAGCTGGTGGGTGATGGAACCACTGGGTCGGGCCCCCTGCGGGTGGGAAACCCTCCCCCTAGAAGCTGAGGCTGCTGCCCCTCCCCCAGCCAGTATGAGGAGAAGGACAAGGCCTTCAAGGAGCAGCTCTCCCACCTGGCCACCCTGCTGCCCACCCTGCAGGTAAGGGGAGCTGGGGTGTGGGGCTGGGCACTCTGGCAGAGGCCCCCTCCCAGGCCGGGCACCGAGCAGTGTCCCCCCTGCAGGTTCACCTGGTCATCTGCTCCTCCTTCCTCAGCCTGGCCAGCAAGGCGGAGTTCCTGGACCTGGGCTATGTGAGTCCCCAGCTCCTGCGGGGTCTTCCCCTCCAACACGGGGTCTCCCAGTCCACCACCGAGGGTTGGCAGCCTGTCACCTGGAGGCGGGACCAGGGGTCTCTAGGCTTACCTTCCCCTCTTCCACACCATCATCTACAGACTGGTTAGGGAACAGCTGAGCCCATTTCTAGGGGGAGGGCTTCCCACCCCCCCAGGGGGCCGGACCTAGTGGTTCCATCACCCCCATCCGCTCTGGTTTGGCTCAATGGATAGAGCAACTGCCTGTGGACTAAAGGGTCCCAGGTTTGATTCCAGTCAAGGGCACATGCCTGTTTTGCAGGCTTGATCCCCAGTAGGGGGCGTGCAGGAGGCAGCCGGTCAATGATTCTCTCTCATCATTGATGTTTCTATCTCTCTCTTCTTCTCCCTTCCTCTCTGAAATCAATAAAAATATATATTTAAAATAAGTCCTAGCTGGTTTGGCACAGTAGATAGAGCGTCGGCCTGCTGACCAAAGGGTCCCGGGTTCGATTCTGGTCAAGGGCATGGACCTTGGTTGCAGGCTCCTCCCCAGCCCAGGTCCTGATAGGAGGTTCATGTGGGAGACAATCAATCGATGTGTTTCTCTCACATGGATGTTTCTCTCTGTCTTTCCCTCTCTTCTACTCTCTCTCTAAAAGAAAAAAAAATCAATGGAAAAATATCCTCAGTGAGGATTAACAAAAAAAAATTAAACTAAAAAATATATCCTATATAATAAAATCCTAATATGCAAATCAACAACCAAAGGAACTACCTGTGGAACAACAGGTCGCTATAATGCACACTGACCACCAGGGGGCAGGCGCACAACGCAGGAGCTGCCCCCTGATGGTCAGTGTGGTCCCACAAGGGGAGCACGACTCAGCCAGAAGCCAGGCTCACCAGGCAAGTGCAACTGCGGTGGCAGGAGCCTCTCCCGCCTCCCCTGCAGGCGGGCAATAAGGAGCAAGGGGTCCCAGACTGTCAGAGCCCCTGACTGCAGGGGAAATCGGGCCTAAGCCAGCAGGTGGACATCCCCCAAGGGGTCCCGGACTGTGAGAGGGTACAGGCCAGGCTGAGGGACCCCCCCCCCTCCAGTGCACGAATTTTGTGCACCAGGCCTCTAGTATTTAAAATAAAAAATAAATAAAAGAACAGCACAGGCTGGAAGGCAGCATAAGCCTCTACTCCCCCAAAATGCAGCATCTAGGGGAGTCCAGCCACCCAACCTTTCCTGTGGATTTCCGGGCGGGGTGGTGTGGGGGTTCCCAAACAGTCCCAGGGAAGGGTGGGAGCCTCCTACAGACACCCAGGTAAAGTGCCCTTGGGGCCTTCCCCTCCTTATCATGCTCCTCACCCTGCCGCTCGCGCGCGCGCGCGCACACACACACACACACACACACACACACGCGCGCGCGCGCACACACACACACACACACACACACACACAGCCTGAGCGCCTCCCCTCCCCCACCCCGCAGGAGCTGATGGAGAGGCTGCAGGGCATCGCCACGCGGCCGCATCGCCTCCGGCCCGCGCAGAGCAGCAAGGTGCGCGGCGCCGCGTGAGCCGGGTGAGCCGCCCGCCGCCCGTGGGTCCTGGGGCTCACGACCCGGTGTCTCCCCGCCCAGATCGTCAGCGACCACCGCGCCGAGTTCGCTCGCTGCCTGGAGCCGCTGCTGCTGCCGCCCGGGCCGCGCCGCGCCGCGGGTACCGGGGGCGGCCCCAGCACGTGAGCGACAAGGCCCCCCGGGGCGGGGCAGGGCACCCCGAGGCCAGGACTGGCTGCGCGCTTTTATCCAACGTGGAGCCGGGTCAGGGCGGACCGGGAGGACCCAGGCGCTGAAAGGCGGGGCAGCTTGGGTGGGGCCTGAGCCCCCAGGGCGGGAGACCTGGGAGGAGGTAGGGGAAATGCATGTGCCCCGCCCCTCGGTGGGGGCAGCGGGTGAGGGCTCACAGCGTTTACTGGGACCAGCCTGACTCCTCTGGACTCTCCTCCACATTGAGTCACCCCGGAGGGTTTAAAACGCCCTGCGGACGCCATTGGTCTCGGGTGCGGACTTGCATCAGGTTTTCTGGAGCTCCCAGGGTGGTTCTGGGGTGCAGTCTGGGGTGAGGGGGCTGGGAGGCAGGGGGAGGGGAGGGGAAGGGAGGGGAGGGGAAGGGAGGGGAGGAGCTGCCCTCCCACCCTCCCACCCTCCCACTCTCCCACCCCCCATCTGCATCCTCACTGGTTCTCTCCCAGGTTGGCAGGGGTCTCAGGCCCCAAGGTGCTGGGGCCCAGCTGCCCCTCCCCGGTGGGGAAGATGTTGGGGTCACCAGTGCAGAAGCCCATTCTGCACCGGTCCATCGGCACCAAGGTGCTGCTGGCGGAGGGCGAGGACACGCCCTTCCTGGAGCACTGCCGCCACTATGAGGACTCCTACCGGGTGAGCGGGCCTGGGGGACCTGTGGACGGGAAAGGCCCACCCCTTCCTCACGGAGGCACAGGGGCCACATCGAGACCGGCCACCCTGGAAGCCAGCTCTCCTCTGAGACCCCGAGGAGACAAGCCTGCAGAGCCCCAGGCGCTCATGGGATCTCCCGGCAGCACCTGCAGGCGGAGATGCAGAGCCTGAAGGACCAGGTCCAGGAGTTGCACCGGGACCTCACCAAGCACCACTCGCTCATCAAGGCCGAGATCATGGCAGACATTCTCCGCAAGGCCCTGCAGGTGGACGCGCAGATCGCCTCGGAGTACGCCTCTGTGGAGGGGATGAGAGCAGCCTTCCAGGAGGTACCCCCTTCCGAGGACCTAGCTCCCAGGCAGCTCACCCCTCAGCATGCACAGGGGCTACCCCCAGACAGGAAAGGGGAGAAAGAGGGTATTGGCTGGTGCCCCGGAGGCCTGGTGTGGCAGGCTCTGGAACCTGGGTCTTTGCTTCCTGGAACCATATGGACTGGCTGGGGGTGCCTGTGGCTCTGGGGAGCTAGAAGACAGAAATGCCACCAATGGACATCCCGACTCACACCACACGCATGTCTGCCCTACTTTCTCTTTCAGATGTGGGAGGAGTCCTACCAGCGGGTGGCTGACGAGCAGGAGATTTATGAAGGTCCCAGGCAGCCCTGCTGGGTGCACCCCTGTCCTGGAGCTAACCCGTGTGCCAGTGAGGCAGGAAGGCAGTCCCCCACTAACCAGATACAAGCAGCCCCATGCTCTTCCCTTAGCCCTTGACTTTGCCTCACAGCCGCTAACTGGCCCCAACACGACGCATCTGGGGCCAGAACTCAGTGAGTAGAAGGCCCTCTCGAGTCTCACTCCACTCTTTAGAGAAAGAAGTGACGGGGGAGTAGTTGGGATATTGCGATGGCGTGAAGCTGGGGGGGTAAGAATCTAAAGCCAACAAGACCCAACACTCTGGCCTTGGTCCCTCAGCCCAGCTCCATGACCTCCTCCAGCTGAAGCAGGAGAATGCCTGCCTGACCACCATCACCAAGCAGATCACACCCTACGTCCGCTCCATTGCCAAGGTGAAGGAGCGGCTGGAGCCCAGGTGAGACCGGGGCGGGGGGCGGGGTGTCCTCAGGGGAGCCCAGACACTTCAGAATGTGTGGGAAGGAGCCACATACTGGGAAGAGCCGCTTTCATGAGGGCCACGCCATGAGGTTTAAGTGGGGCCTCTGACCGTGTCGGCCGCCACCACACGCCAGCTGCAGTGGCCTTTCCGTTTCCCGAAGCAGCTAGGCCAGCTCCGCTCCCCCCCCCCCCCTGCCTGGAATGTCGCTGCCTCAGATGGCGGGAGCGTCGTCCTCCGGTCTCAGTTTGAATGTCACTGGAGGCCTTCCCAGACCACCCGACTGAAAGCCGGTCCCGCTCACTGTCCCGCCCACCGCTGGCTCGGCTGCGCCCTGACCAGCCTGGGCCTGTCCCCCTGACCAGAGGCAGCTTCCCTGAGAGCAGCCCGCCCTGGGGAACTGCTGAGGACCACGCCCTCGGCAGGCCCTTGAGTGTTTGCTTGAGTTGGTTTCTGTGCAGCGTGAGCGTCAGAACACGCAGTGGGCGGGCTCTTCCTCTGCAGGTTCCAGGCGCCCGCGGACGAGGAGTCAGAGCAGCTCCAAGACCTGGGTGACGACAGCACGAACGAGGAGGCCCAGGCCAGGTACCGCTCGCC
This sequence comes from Myotis nattereri, assembly GCF_964212035.1. Taxonomy (NCBI): domain Eukaryota; kingdom Metazoa; phylum Chordata; class Mammalia; order Chiroptera; family Vespertilionidae; genus Myotis; species Myotis nattereri. The sequence continues at coordinate 213,778,763 of NC_138077.1, read as the reverse complement.
TTCCCGCCCTGGGCGGCCGACCAGCTCATTCCAGAGACTGTGACCGGGAGACAGACCCCGGATTCCTCTCCCCTCCGGTCCCCTCTACGGCCTTAGTGGGGCCTCAATTTGTAGAATACGGGTCAGAGAGGTTTGTAATCTGACAGGGACTCGGGGATGACAGATGTGACCTTGACAGACGTGACCCACGTTTTCTAACCATGGCGGCTACCAGGCCTGACACCACCGAGAGCCACCAGCACTTTGGACTGGCTCCTGGGCACTCACGCCACGCGGCTCACGCCCACTCGGCGAGGAGCGGTGAGTGAGGACCACCTGTGGGAGCACTGCTGTCACTGGAGCCACGGTGTTTGTCAAACACGGCCAGAGGGGGAGAGAGCGCAGTAAGACAGCCACCGTCACAGCGGGCGCTCCGCATTTCCCTCTGGGTGAGGCGAGCTAGTCAGGGGGACGGGGCGGAGAGCGGACGTGCAGGGTCAGGGCTGTGAGAGCCCGGAGCCCCGGTAGGTGCGCACATGCACACGCGCACACACTCTCACACACACACTCACACACACATACACGCACGCACACACGCGCACACACACTCACACACGCACTCACACACGCACGCACACTCACACACACGCGCACACACACTCACACACGCACACTCACACACGCACACTCACACACGCACTCACACACACTCACGCACACACACTCACGCATGCACACACACACTCACACACTCACACGCACACACACTCTCACACACACTCACACACACTCACACGCACACACACTCACACACACCAGGCTCCCCGGTTAGCTCCGATGCTTCAGGCGAGTGAACCGAGCTCCTGCTGAGAGCCGAGCTGCTGATGTCTGGGCCACTGCCTCTCATCAGAAATGAGGTAGCCCTGAAGGAGGCCACGCTCTGGCTGATGACGGGTCACCGTGCCTTCCAGAAAGGCCTCCTGTTGCAAAAGCCTGGGCCCAGTGACGCCACAGGCTAGAGCCACGTTCATGATCCCGCAGGAGTGACCCAGCGTGTGGGGCGGACAAGAGGGAGACCTCGGAGCCGAGAGGAAACAGCCGGACCCAGCACAGCCTCACGGAAGAGCCTCCCCTGCAGAGCAAAGATCCTCATGGACCCAAAGCGAGAAACGGGGGTGACGTCCCCCCACGGAGGGAGCGCCCCACCTAGCAGATGGGGCTGGCCCCGGGCCTGTAAGAAAAGCGCGCTCCCACCATGACGTTGCACAGGGTGAAGGGGGATTGCTTATCAGCAGTAAAACCCAGACACGCTCACGGGTCCTCATTTCAGGCTCTGGCTGGGGCTTAGCTTTGCTTTCCCCGCATTCACGTGGCACAAAGTCTGGGTTCTCATCCCGGCGACAGGGGATGAGTCCTAAGCCACATGGTTGTTCAGTGAGGGACCATCCAGCCCAGTGGGTGTGGCTCAGTGGTTGAGCATCAGCCTATGAACCAGATCACAGTTTGATTCTGGTCAAGGGCACATGCCCAGGTTGTGGGCTCCATCCCCAGTGGGGGGAGTGCAGGAGGCAGCTGAACAATGATTCTCTCTCATCACTGATGTTTCTCTCTCTCCCTTCCTCTCTGAATCAATAATAAATATTTTAAATAAATAAAGGAACACCCAGCCTCAAGCCTCTCCCTGGCCCAGCCCCTCCCCAGGGCCTGTGCTACCCTGTGCCAGGATTACCTGCGTGCTGGGAGGGGCGGGCTGCTCTGAACTTAGATAAGGAGACGCCATGCTCAGAGGAAGCCAGTTTCTCCCGAGTCACAGCTCCACTGTTAACCGGGTGCCACGGGGAGGTTCCACCCGGCAATCTGAGCGCTGCTCAGCAGAGGGAAACCCCGTGCCCAGCTTCCTCCCGCCCAGGCGAGGGCTGAGCTCCAGAGCAGGTGCAAGGCGCGATGGCCCTCCACGGCTCCCTCCCAGGCTGCTGCCAGCACCTGTGCTCGCCTTCTGTTATTAAAGCAGATTCGGCAGCAACTTGTCTCTGGTAGCTTCCCATTCCTACACAGCGCCCTTTCTGCAAGAGGAACTTAATGGTCTTTAAAACGGAAAATTGCCCTGGCTGGTGCGCTCAGTGGTTAAAGCATCGGCTTGTGCGCCGAAGGGTCCAGGGTTCCATTCCCGGTCAAGGGCACATACCTGAATGGCAGGTTCGATCCCCAGCCGGGGTCGGGGTGTGTGTGGGAAGCAACCAATCAATGTGTCTCTTTTATATCGATGTTTCTCTTTCTCACCCTCCCTTCCATTCTCTAAAAAAAAAAAAATCAATGGGAAACATATCCTCGTGTGAGGATTAACATACATAAAAAAGGAACATTAACCTATATGACCTAAAATTTAAAGTTTTGAGGCAAAATGATGCCCGGAGAGTCACATTTTAAGCAAACGTCCATCTTGCGTCAGGGGTTCAAACAGCCAATGGCTTTTCTGCACCAGCTGGGCTTGCACAACAATACGTTGGTGTCACACAGGAACTGCCAACCCCCCTGGACCCGCCGTTTCAGGGCCGGACGTCCGTGCCAGAGCGGCAAGACCTCGGGAGCCGGGAGGGAGGGAGCGCCTGGCATCACAAACGGCCCAGAGGCGGGAGTTCAGAACTGAGTCACGAATACACCTGCCTGCTGCTGCCAGGTCCCTCCTTCCTCAGCCGGAGCACGTGACCCGGGAGCTGCCGCATCCCACACCATCACACCGCTCTTCGTAGTGAAACCGAGTAGTTTTATTTCAGATTTGGAAAGAGTATCAGTGTCTGTGAACGAAAACCCAATTTAAAATATTTAAACAAACATTTCTGCATGTAGAAAGAGTAGAATAATTACTCCATTAAGTTATCCTCCTCACCTTGCCAGCTTCCCCAGAGCGGCTGCTGGTGGCCGGCCGGGGATGGCCAGTGCCCCAGGCCGGCAAGCTCTCAGAGCGGGGCCCGGGGAGCAGGTCCCGGGTGGCCGGCCGGGGATGGCCAGTGCCCCAGGCCGGCAAGCTCTCAGAGCGGGCCCGGGGAGCAGGTCCCGGGTGGCCGGCCGGGGATGGCCAGTGCCCCAGGCCGGCAAGCTCTCAGAGCGGGGCCCGGGGAGCAGGTCCCGGGTGGCCGGCCGGGGATGGCCAGTGCCCCAGGCCGGCAAGCTCTCAGAGCGGGGCCCGGGGAGCAGGTCCCGGGTGGCCGGCCGGGGATGGCCAGTGCCCAGGCCGGCAAGCTCTCAGAGCAGGCCCGGGGAGCAGGTGCCACCGCGCGGCAATGCTGAGGTTGCCCACCCTCGCAAGTCTCTACAGAGGCAAAAACGTCGGGAGATGGCAGCTGTCTAAGGCAGTAGGAAAGTGCAGAGAAGGGACAGTGGTTAGGTCACTGCACCCGTTATGGAGGGACTGTTACCAAGATGAGCCGCATCTACTGATGCAATGTGCTGGCGGAGGAACACTTTCCCTACCAGTCATCACCGGGTGCTGAATGGATGGAGGGGCTGGTAACACTGACTCTGAGGCTCCAGAAGCAGCTCACACCAGGAGGGGCGGTGGGGTCTCGGCCTTTTGCTTCCTGCCCAGCTCGCTCCCTCCCTTGGCTATAAGCTGCCACGCGCAGCCCGCAGATTCTGTGTGAGGGGTCCGTCCACAGCTTCCAGGCAGCGTGGCTCTGCGCAATGCCCGTGTTCCCCTTAAGAAGCCGCACGAGAAATCTCCTGGCGGTTTCATTGGAGGGCACTGGAGAAGGCCTTGGCCCAGGAAGCTGGGGGAGCACCCAGAGAGCCCGCACCTCATTAACCCAATTCCCTGCCCGGCAGGCCATCGCTGCTAAATCTGTCCGGTTAAAAATAACCTGCAGAGCCAGGGCCAGATGAAAGCCAGCCCCTTGCCAAACCCTGTCCCTCACGGGTTCATCTTCTATCCCGAGTCATCGCGGGCCTCTGCCCTGGGACTGACTGCAAAGGAGGGCGCCATGTTCTCCCTGCCCCTCCCCGACCTGCTCTGGAAAAGCCCAGCAGCACATCAGCCCCAGTGGCCCAGGGCTGAGCTCCCGGCAGCAGGAAGGCGGGCTCTGAACTCCGGGCAAGGGGAGGAAGGACAGATCTTCACACCCGACACCTCACAAAGCCCGGGGCCCTCAGAGCTGCTCCGCAGCTGCTAGGGAGACAAATCCATGGCCCGGAAGGGGCCTTAGATCTGGGTCCACACCGGCTCCACGCAGCAAGAAGTTTCCCTCAAATAGCTGGGGGTGGCTGCCCCCCACCCCCCTCCTGCAGTCCTACTAAGTGGAGCTGATCTCACGGAGCGCGGTCTGGGGAACAAGGTTGGCTCAGGCCAGCAGTGGCCTTGGCCAGTCTGACTGCACAGCCCTCCCCGGGCTCAGGGCGGGTCCCTGGGTCTCACCCCAGCAGTTCGCCAACCCGCACGCCTCTTTGGTACATGATGATGAAAGGATCAATTAGGCCGTGAAATCTAGAAATTAATACTATTTTGAGTTGGTAAAATGCTCTTTTGCACACATTTCCAGCATCTGGTAGTTAACCGAATGTCCATTTTTTCACAACTCACACAGTACAGATTCCACAATGTCCTCTGTCCTCTAAGCATTAAAAACGTTTGACGTTCTTCTGAGTCTTCACAACACCCCTGTGAGGTAGGCGGTATTGACCCCATTCTACAGATGGGGAGGTCTAGGCACGGAAAGGTAGTGGCTCCTCGGAGGCCGCAGGTCTGGCTCCGCCGCGGTCCCAGCGCCGCCGCCCTGCGCGGAAGGATCTCACAGACCGCGCTCCTGTCCGTCCGGAACTAAACGAGGGCCTTCACAGCTCATGCTTGACTCCTACAGCCAACCCCTCCCCCTGAACGGGAAAGACAGGAGCAGGGCTAACGCTCAGTCGGGCTGTGTGCTCTGGGTAAGCCTTTCGCCAGTCGCCGGCACTGTGCAGCTGCGCGAGCGCTCACACCCTTTGGAAGACAGTGTGAAGTGCCATCAGGGGCGATGAAACTTTGAGAACGGAACACAGAAATCAAGTTAACAGATTTGAATCAAGACACAAAACCACACGTGATGGTAAAAAATAGAACCCAAATCGCTGGAGGGCAGTGCTTCCCGGCGCCTGACAAGGCCTCGCACAGAGCAGGCGTCCAGGAGCCGCTCTTGGACAAAGGACTAAGGACACATCTCGGACACGCCTGCCACTGATGGCAGCCCCACTGGGGGAGGCCGGAGGCCATGGGGGGCGGGGCTCCCTGGTAACAAAGCCACTTGGCCAGGTGTGGCTGCTTCCTTTGTGCCAAATAAGAGTTGGGGCTGTAAACACCGCGCCCCTCTGCACTCACACTGCCATTCATAAAAACAGGTGTGTCAATAGGATAAATACATGGAGAGCCTTATCAGGAAGAGGCTTAAAACTGGATAGATGCTCATGCGCCCACGGAGGATGGGAAGGTGGTTAGGGCTGTGCTGCTCGTGTTCCGGTTAAAATGTATCTTTTCAGTTAAAATGTAACTCTAACGCTAGAAAGCCCTGGTGCCCACACCCCTTCCTGGGGAAGAAACCTGATTCCGAGTAATGAGCCCACCTGCCCCAGGGGGGCGGGGCTCGGTTACAGCCCAAGTGCAGGGAGGCCTCCTGCGGCCAGGCCCGCCCAGCACGCTCCTCCTTCATCTTTCATCCCCGTCCCAGCTCTCGATTCAGCCCAAGAACAGATGCTCCGGGAAGTTGGGGGAGGGGGGCCTTTGGTCCTAAGGCCTCAGACCTTTGGTCTTGAGGGATGTTCCCGAAGAGGAAATGGTGAGTATAAAGCGATTAAGAGAATCCATCCTGCAGAGTGGCCCACCGGAGGCCGTTTGTCCCGGGCTGCGGAGTGGGAGGCGCCTCGCAGAGTGGGAGGCGCCGCGCCCCGGGGGTCATAGCTCCACCTTGACCCCTTTTATGAAGGGCAAGCCCGTGGGCACCCGCTTCTTGTACTCCAGGTACTCCTCCCCGAAGAAGTGGATCAGCGAGATTTCCTCCTCTTCCGTCCGGTCCCGGAAGAAGCGCCACACCGTCAGCGCGTAGCCCACGCCGCAGATGGGGTTGCAGAGCATCACCTGGTGGGGGGGACACGAGGCTGATCAGGGTCAGAGGGACAGACACTGTGGACACAAGCGGCACCTGCTTCTGTCAGATCCACAGGACACCCCGCCAAGGGCCCGAGAGACCCTCCAAATAAATTAGATGAGGTGTCCAGCCGGCATGGCGTCGGTGAGCATCGACCTCTGAACCAGGAGGTCACGATTGGATTCCCGGTCAAGGGCACACATCAGGGTTTCCGGCTCATCCCTAGTAGTGGGGGTGCAGGAGGCAGCTGATCCATGATTCTTTCTCATTATTGATGTTTCTATCTCTCTCTCCCTTCCTCTCTAACAATCAATAGAAATATATATATTTTTAAATAAATAAAGAGGACCAACAACCTTGTGAATACACCGAAACCCACTGAATAGTACACTTTGAACTGGTGGATTTTATGGGTATGGGAATTATATGTCAAATTAAAAAATATTTGGAGAAAACTTAAAGGAGGCCAGGGGTACCTCTGACACTTTACCTGGGTGCCGATACTCCAGTAAAACCACCCCACGTAAGAAGGGTGCCGGAACCAGGCATACACCCCGCTCGTCACCAGAGTGTGGCTTTCTGACTTTTCATTCTGCACCACGTGGTTGAAGTTGGAACCAGCTGTAAACATCGCCGCTTTCCTCAGACACTCTCCGAAGACCACCATCAGCAGGCCCGTGGTGCTGAGCCAGGTGACCTGCTTCAGTTCTGCAGGGGACACGTGACAAGCGGACTGCTGAGTTCTCCCTTTGGATGCTTAAAACGAATCTATTTTTCCAAGACAGGAACCAGGGACCGCACCTCGCTGGCTGGGCGCCAGCATTTGTCATCAGGTTAAAATGTAAGTATAAGCAAAACACATCCCCCTAAGTTGTGCTGTTCATCCGTTTAAAGTGCCAACAACCAGCCCAGCTGGTGTGGCTCAGTGGTTGAGAGTTGACCCAGGAACTGAGGTAGCTGGTTCGATTCTCAGTCGGGGCACATGCCTGAGTTGCGGCTTGATCCCCAGTAAGAGGCGTGCCGGAGGCAGCCGATCGATGATGTTCCTCTCTCATCGATGTTTCTATCTCTCGATCCCTCTCCCTCCCTCTCTCTCTCTAAAAATCAATAAAAAATATATTTGAAGTGCCAACAGCCCATTTAGAGCATCATGGCAAAGAGCTGAGGGGCTCTCCGTCCACGTTCCCTGCCACATGCTCCTGTCCTTCCCTTGGGGACAAGGACAGCCAAGTGAAACACAGCAGGACCCGGCGCTCCCGCTCTGGCCATTCACTGACTCATGTGGTTACCCTGCTGCCGGAAGTTCACCTGGGGAGCAGGGTCCTGGCGCAGTGGCTTTTGCTAAGAAAATCTCCCTGTGGAATTTCTCAAGCCACAGAAAACCCATGGATCCAAGTCTCCTCCGATGGGGGAATTAGGATTACAGCGATCAGAGGGAGGGCCTTGTCTCAGAGGGCGCACTGCGCGCTGCAAGGCTTAAAGCAACAGGTCACCGTGCCCTCGACTTGACCATCCAGAAGCAGGTGCACAGTCCGACCTCTATAAGAGCTTAGTGAGGACAGACGTCTGCGGAAATCACTCCGGGAGATTAGGTCCGAGGGGAGAGCCCCCCTCCGCATGGACGCCCGCGTGGAAGCCACCCCCGCCCGGGGCGAGCAGGGCACACTGACCTGGCCAGAGCAGGTTCTCAAGGGTGAACTCTATCCAGGAGGAAAGGGCGGCCACGGTGTACTCCAGGCTGTGGTTCAGGAGGAAGGAGTCCAGGGACAGGCTTTTGGGGTTGTTGACCGCTGTGACCAAGTATTCAGAGTAGTGGAACAAGGACAGGGAGCACATGTACCTATTGACAGCAAAGGAGAGAGAGGTTAAACTTGAACTTTTGGGGGAGGAAATTCTTAAAAAAGATAGAGGTCAGCTGGGGCGAAGGAATCGCCATGGGTCCAAGCGCAGATCCAGGCTGTGAAACTATGCCCGCGTCCTGAGGAGGTCCCCCTGTCCCGCCTGAGGGTGGACCTCAGGCACCCATACCACTCCCTCAGGCTTGCAGGCAGTGGTCGGGTTTTATGGTTTTTTACGATTCTTTATTGCTTGTATTTATTTACTTACTTATTTATTTATTTATTTATTTTTTAGAGAGGAGAGGGGAAGAGAGAGGAACATCCATGTGGATCGGCTGCCTCCTGCACACCCCCTACGGGCATGTGCCCCGACCGGTATTGCACCCAGCAACCTTTCAGTGACCAGGAGGACGCCCAACCAACTGAGCCACTCCGGTCGGGGCAGAAAGGGCGGCTTTAAACGGACTACGCTTTTGAATGTCATAGGCCAAACCAACCAACAAACAGACAAGTGAACAGGAAGGCATATGGGTCCTTCAGCCTTTTTGAAATGGCACCACACACAGTAAAGCATCAAGCCGGAACTAGCAAAATAAAGTAGTAATGCATGTCAAACACAAAAATTTTTTTTAAAAAAGAAACAATTCCAGCAACGAAGAATTAGATGGATCCGTGTTGATAACAGGAGACCACGCCTTTTACCTTGCAGCCCTGGCTCATATCTAGGTCAGGGACTAGAAGGCTCAAGGGACTGCAATCAGAGTGTAGGGACACGTCCCAGACTGGCCATGGGGGATGCACTAGCTGTGAACTAATAGAAATGAGATGCAACAGGCCTGTGAAGGCCAGCCAGAGTGCCCCCCCTTCCCCTCCCCCAGGATGTCCCAGCAGCTGCCGCTGCAGGTGGGGGCACCTGTGGGGAGGGTGCCAGCGAGACCTGCTTCTGCCTGCAACAGAAGCGACCAATGGGCACAAGCTCTCAAGGCCCGAGATGCAGGAATCCAGGTGGAAGGTAGATACCTGGTTTCCACAGGACCCCACCAAGCGTGTCAAACTCGCGGCCCGCAGCTTTCAGCCAGCCAGAGATGGAATGCCACGACTGTCCTCTGCTCTGCCGCCCTAGCCTCAAACCCACTGCTCCCACAGGCCTTCTTACCAGCCAAAGTGATCCCAAGAAGACTGGCTGAAACTCAGCAGCACCCCGCAGCCGAACACGAAGCCCAGGAAGCAGGCTCGGACGGCGATCTGAAAGAGACCGGGAGGAGCCCTCACCCGGCTGTCCTGGAGCACACACCCTGCTCCCTGGGGCCCGCAGGCCACGGCTCGCACCCGGTCTGGTTAACATCCCGAGCCCCGCGCTGGCTGCCTGTGTGGCCCTGGGCGAGTTCCTTAACCTCCGGGGCCTCAGTCTCCCCATCTAGGCAATAGGTATGACAATAACACCTTTTAGAATTGCCTTGGGCTTACCATGAAGAGCACTGAAGAGTAAATGCCACGTAAGTTTTTGCTGCCTTTATCGCTTATTGCTGCTATTATTACTCGGGGCTGTGGGTAAACTGTGACCCTAATTTATTGGGGGAATTCTCCCAGGTCCCCGCGGCGAGTCTGGTCCGAGCAGCCGGGACTGCGCCCGGCCCCGTCCACGGCACCGCGGGGCCCCTGACCTCAGACGTGCCAGCAGGTCGGTCTCCACACCTTCAATTACGTAAAAGGACTCGTGAGCTCGCTCCCTGCTCACCCCACGCGCGTCTGCCGCAGCTGCTGAACCGCACCAACTGCAATTCTGCGCCCGCCCCGCCGGGTGGAGGGCCCGGCCCCACGCCCCCGAGCCCGGCGAGCGCGGTCCCTGCTGCCACCGGGTGGCTCCGGCCACGGAGCGCTCCGCGAAGGGAGCCCCGCTCCTGGGCCCCGCTCCCGGCCCACCCGGCCCGATCCCCGCCCGCCCGCCGGCCCCCGCCCGGCCCGCACCTGGTAGCGCGGCGGCCGGTAGAGCAGCAGCAGCAGCGCGTTGAGCCCGGCCACGTAGAGCGCCAGCGCCGTGCGGCCCTGCAGGCCGGCGCGCGTGAGCAGCGGCAGCGCCAGCACCGAGGCGCCCAGCAGGAAGGCGGCCAGGCTGAGCCGCGCCTCGGAGCCCGGCGGAGCCCGCGCCGCGCCGCCCGCCATGGCGCAGCCGGCCGACAGCGGGCGCGGCGCCGGCTGTAGCCCCGGGAAACCCGCCCGCCGCGCCTGCGCGCCGCGCCGCCGACGCCGGCCGGGAAGAGCCGCGGGAGCCGCGCGCCGCCCGGGAGCTCTCGCGATACCGCCGCGCCGCCGGGCTGGGGCCGGAATTTAACGGGAGCGCCCCGCCCGAGGCCCCGCCCCGCCAGAGGCCCCGCCCCTCTCGCGGGCCCTCCCCTCCCGGGTCCGTCCCGCCCCCCTCTCGCGGCCCCGCCCCCTCTCGCGGCCCCGCCCCGCCCCGCCGGCCTCCCGGAGACTTACTGACCCAGCGCGGCGGCGAAGTCTCCCCCAAACTCCAGAATCCCGTGCAATATGAAGCGACCCCACCCTCGGCGGTCCCGCGCTCGTCCCCCAAAATTCTCACCTGCCGCCGCTAGCGGGGCCGATCCCATCCTCCACGTCCAGGGGCCCGCACGCGGAGACCGAGCGCGGTGATCCCCGGCTGGAACCCACGCAGCGCCGCCTCGGGGATACTGCCCTTGGGCACCCTAAGCGCGGATGACCGTCCACTTGGCCGATGGCGCAGCAACCAGGATTATGTGACTTTTTTAAAAAAATATATATATACTTTATTGATTTTTTACAGAGAGGAAGGGAGAGAGATAGAGAGTTAGAAACATCGATGAGAAACATCGATCAGCTGCCTCCTGCACATCTCCTACTGGGGATGTGCCCGCAACCCAGGTACATGCCCTTGACCGGAATCGAACCTGGGACCTCTCAGTCCGCAGGCCGACGCTCTATCCACTGAGCCAAACCGGTTTCGGCTACGTGACTTTTTTAAGAGGCAGAAACCAGAACCTTACAGTGTGATCTTGATTTCACTTGGGCAGAACACAATCATTGCCATGTGAGCCTGGGAAAATGAGTGAAATAGAAGCCAAAGTTACCTAACAGCGGTTATCTTCCGGTGGTAAAACTCCGGGCGGCTTCGATTTCCTTCTTTATAGGTTTTTGTATTTTCCATATCGCCCACAATCAACTTATAGTACTTTTAAAAAATATATATTTTTATTGATTTCAGAGAGGAAGGGAGAGGGAGAAAGAGAGAAAGACATCAATAATGAGAATCATCCATCCGCTACCTCCTGCGCGCCCACATTGGGGATCGCGCCCGCAACTCTGACATGTGCCCTGACCGGGAATCGAACCCTGTTCTCCTGGTTCATAGGTCGACGCTTAACCACTGAGCCACGTTGGTGGGGCAACTTAAATTACTTTTATAATCAGAAATTGTCCTTTAAAGGGTTAAGAGTCTCCCCTCTCCCCCGGGAGCTAAGAAGCAATGGTGGAGGAGAAAGACATGGCAACAAAGAAAAGACTGGTGGGTGGGAGTGGGGCAGCAGCAAGTAAGGATGGAGAGAGAGGGACCCAGGGAGGGATGATGGGTGGGAGGGCCGCGGGTGAAGAGCCTGGGTGGGAGAGATGCTGCCACTAGGTCTTGGGGCCCTGGGGAACCGGCAGCCTGCCTGCCTGCCGCTGGAAATGAGAACAAGGGCGTCTAAGGGTAGGAAGGGGGGAGGGAGGCACAGAGGCATGTGGCAGGATAGGGGACAGGCCCCAGGGGAGCTGGAACCCTGGGTAGCGGGCCAGACATCCTTGAGGCCAGGCGGGCTGTGAGCTGCCGTCATCCAAGTCCTATCCTCCTCCGTCCCCACAGGACCTGTCAGGACTCCTGGCGTTTGGGCAGCTGGGTTCAGGGAAGGATGGAGCCTGGGCTGGAATCCGGGCCCGGTGCCGCTGCGGTCCCGCTTTGTGACCTCGGGCAAATCAACTCTTACAGTTTCTGTAAATGTTTCTGTAAAAATCGGGGGATCCTGACTTCACAGTCAGGCATCGCTAACGTTCCTAAGCCTGATGCCATGTTCAAATGGTGCTCAGAAGGCAGGTGCTCAACTCGGTTGGTCAGAATGAAAAGGAGTGTTAATGTGTTAAAATCCAGAGTCGGCTGGCACCATGTGGGAAGGAGGCCTGGGCTTTATGTTGAACCCCTCTCCTGCCTCTACCCCAGTTTATCAAGGTCTCTCCCAGACTCAGGACTTCTCCCTCTGTGCCAGGAAGCCTTGAGGCCACTAGGCGGCGCTCATTTCCTCTTCGGTCCTGGGAGTGAGTCTGCTCCTGGGGCAGCGAGCTGCTCTGAGGAACCTCCATCTCTGGCCATTGACTTCCGCTCTCCACGCTGACGTATGGCCCTGGTTTCCCCAGGGACCACCCCCACTCTAGGGGCACAGAGTCATGTAGTTCAAACTGGAGGGCCACCCCTCTCCTCTGCCCACCACGTCCCCTTACACCAGTGGTTCTCAACCTTCTGGCCCTTTAAATACAGTTCCTCATGTTGTGACCCAACCATAAAATTATTTTCGTTGCTAATTCATAACTGTCATGTTGCTACTGTTATGAATCGTCATGTAAATATCTGATATGCAGGATGGTCTTAGGCAACCCCTGTGAAAGGGTCGTTCGACCGCCAAAGGAGTCGCGACCCACAGATTGAGAAGTGCTGCCTTACACTCTCCCAGCCCCATCTTGGAGAAGTGGAAGAGAAAGGGGGAGCAATCCCCTCCTGGATAGGGCCGGTCGAGTGGGACAGATGGGGGATTTTTCAAAGTCACTGGAGTGGCTGAATTTATCAGGGCTCAGGGCTCACAGGCCAGTGATAGAGGAGGAAGGCAAAGCACATATATCCACGCACTGGCATAGGCGTGGGAAACCGAGGAACACAGACAGATACACACAGACACACAGAGAAACAGACAGGAACACGCAGAGAGAATAAAGTGATCTGATCTAACACATCCACTCTGCCCCCAGCTCTCCAGTCCCCCCCCCCCCCAGCCCCAGTCCAGGGGAACAAGCCTACACAAAATATAAGAAAATACAGGAAAACTGCTCCGCCTTGGGATGCCTCGCTGGCCTTTTTTTTGTAAATAAGCATTTGAATGTGTTTTGTTCTAAACTGCAAGGCCAGCACAAAGGAGCTTTCTCATGCAGGAAGGTCCTAGGCAGGGCCCTCCCTCCGCCTCCCCTGCGCCCTCCCCTCCAGCCCCCCCCCCCCCCCGCCCACCAGCTGGGGTGGCTTCCAGCCTCAGCCCCAGTCGGGGTCCCTCTCTTTAAAAGAGTCCTAAGAACACCTTGACTTCCCCCAGGTGAACTGCAGGCTGAGGTAACCTTAGGCTTCCCTTTCTTCAACGGATTACTTGATTGAGCAAGAGAGAATGGGGCGGAGCAGGGAGCTGCAAGTGCAAGGCTCGGCCTTAACCAAGCACCTGAACCCACATCAGCTTCCCAGGGAGAGAAGTTTGCTCCTCTCCAAGCTTGGCACCAAGTCAGGGAACCGGGCTTCTCCCCCACCTCTGTGTGTGGGTCCCCAGTCAATGGCTGTTAGAGGGCTCCTTGTCACTCACAGGCCTCCTACTGAAGGTGGGAGTGAGGCTGTCCAGGGTGGCTGCAGGAAGGGGTGGGTGGGGGGGCGGGGCCTGGTTCTCTGAAAGTGTTCTTTTCCCTCCCTGGGCCATTCTGGGCTCCAGGCATTAAAGCCTCCTCTCTGGCCTCTGGAAATGAGTGGGTGACGAGTAATTTACGAGCACATCAGCCCAAAGTGCATAAGTCAGCCTTGCACAAAGCAGCCGGGTAAATATTTAAAGATTAGAGCCAGCTGGGGAGAGGCACAAAAGGCGGGACAATGGGGGTCTCTCGGAATTCACTCTCCCAGGGCCGGGCCAGCCGGGTGCAGTGCGGATGCACTCGCCGCAGTCCCAGCCTTTGTCCCCTGGAGGACCCTTGGCGGCCGAGCTATTGGAGTCCCCACCCAGCTAAAGAGAGTTAAACAATCGCGGCCTCTCCAACCCCATCCGGAGACAATCGGCTGAGTCATTCCCGGGCTTTCGCTGTGTCCCCACAGTTAATTACATGGAGCAATCACCCCATTCCGCTTTGAAATGCATCTGCGAGGGGGCGGGCCGTTCCCCCACCAAAGGGGCCTTTGCAACACTCTCCAGTGAGCGCGGCCTAACGTGCCTGGGGCCGCAGGAAGGGACTCCCGCCAGGGGGGAGGCTGCCCAGGGCTCACAGGGCCCTTGTCCCGAGGCCTGAAACCCCTCCCCACCTCGTGTCCTGACCCGACTCCGACTGCAATGTATTTATTTATTTATTTATTTATTTTTGTTGTTGTTGTTGTTATTGTTGCCAAAGTCAAGAAAGCCAGCCTGGCTGGCATGGATCAGTGGTTGAGTGTAGACTTCTGACCCAAGAGGTCACAGTTCGATTCCTGCTCAGGGCATGTGCCCGGTTTGCGGGCTCCATTCCCCGTGGGGGGCATGCAGGAGGCAGCTCATCCAGGATTCTCTGTCGTCGTTGATGTTTCTCTCTCTCCCTCTCTGGAATCAATACAAATATATTTTTTAAAAAGTCAAGAAAGCCAAAGGGGAGAAGGGAGGGCAACGACGCAGTTACTCTCCGCCTTAACCGCCCAGCGTGAGGAAGCAGGGCCCCGAGAGGTTCTGGGAGCCCCCAGAGCCCTCCCGAACGACAGAAGGAGCTGGTTCCGTGAATGAGCAGGGGCAGCCTTGGCCTCCTTGGCTCTGGGCCTGGACTTGTGCTCCTTTCCAGGCGCCCTGGGGACCCCAGACCCTAAAGATAGAGGAGGTTGGTGGCCTACATCCCAGCCTGCAGAAGCGCGGCCTGAGTTGGTCCATGCCCTTCGCTCGGTCCTGAGTGCAGTCTGAGAGGACTCGGGGTGAACCCTTGCGCACCGCCCCCTCGGAAAACGCCTCCCCGGCCCCTGCGCGCCTCGGGGGCCAGGCCTGCCCGGGTGTGCGTAGGGCGCCCAGAAGCCGCCTGGCCCACAGCAGGGGAGACGGGCGGAATGGCGTCCCCAGCCTGGGTGTCGGGAGGGACCTTGGTGGACTCATTTAGGATCCTCTCCACGGACGTCGCCTTTAAGCTAGAGGGGGAAGTGGCCCCCCAGGAGGAGCCGAATTGGGGTCAAGTGGGGATGGGTGGGGGACGCTGTCCGTGAGCGCGGGAAGGGAGCCCTGAGCCTAGGGGAGGGGGATCTGGGAAAGTAGATGGGGCATCAGCCCAGGCGGGAGGACCCCGGCGAGAGGACGTGCGGAGGGTGGGGGTAGGGGGGTGGGGCCGCGGAGGCTCGGGAAGGGGCGGGGGCGGGCCTCGAGGCTGAGACCCCCCGCCGCCGGCCTCGCCCCGGCAGCCAGAGCAGAACATGGCGAATTAGAGCGTTTTGCGGTCCATCTTGCGCCGCTTAAGAAACACTGAGCCGCCCACGTGAGCGGCCCCACCCTGCGCGGCCGGGGTCCTCGCGCAGCAGCTGGAGAGGAGAGCGGGCCCGGGGGCCGCGGGGGCCCCTTTACGGGGCCCTAACTCTGGAGAGGGGCGGCCCGCGTCCCGCTGCGGCCGGAGGACCCGCCGAGCGCCATTGGTTTGCTAATGCGCCGGAGTTGAAAGGCGCGGGCGGCGGTCCCCGGGGAGGGGTCGTAATTAGAGGACAAATTGCCCGCGGCCCGCGCGGCCCGAGGGCGGCGGCAAGTGGGGGGCGGGGGGCGGGGCGCGCGCCCCGTGTCGGTGCAGATGTGCAGCAGCTGGAAGCCTGCGCGCGACGGGGCGCCCCGAGTTCGGCCCCGAGGGGGCGCGGCTTCGTGGGCCGGCACAAAGCCCTGAACACTCCGCTGCCCCCTTTGTGCCCGCGGCGCCCTGGACCGCGCCGTCCCCGCCCCCGCCCCCGCCCCCGCCGGAGCGCGCGAGAGGCGGCTCGGGCCCCGCGAACCCGGCGCTTCAAAGCCGCCCGGCGCGTGCCAGCGCCCTCCGGCCGGCCTGGCCCCGCCGCTCGCCCGGGCCCGGCCCGGATCTGGCCCGTGGTCCCTGCGGCCCGGGCGGAGGAGAAGCCTGGAGCCGCTGGAGCCGCTGGAGCCGCAGCTTCCTCCTGAAAGGAAGGCGGGGAACCGTTCTCCTCGCCGCTCGGCGCCTGGGACCGAGGCTGTCCCGGCCGGGCCTTCAATGCCTCCGGGCGGGCGGGGCGGGAGGGGAGAGAGGCCCCGCTGGAGGGAGCTGGGGCCCACCCAGACCTAGCCATTCCCTCCCCCCGGGCGGAGCCCTGCACAGGCCACGCTGCTCATTCCTCTGCCGCGGGCTCCACTGCGGAACCTCAGTGCACAGACACTGAAACTGAGGCTGAGTCCAGGGAAGGGAGCTGTGAGTTCGAACCCAGTGTCTCCCCCGACCTCAGCCTTCTTGTCAGCCACAGCCGCTGCGGTCCTGCTCCTGGGGCCACACCCAGGCCTGAGCTCAGGGAAGAAGGTCCTCCTTCCCTGAGCTCCGTGGTGTCCAGCTCCAGCCGGAATGATGAGAAGAGGTTGGGGTCCCAGACCTGCAAAAGCCGCAATGACGCTCCCCCAGGTGGTCGGTGGTCTTCCCACCCCCACCTACCCTCTGGGAGCCAGCGGCGGTGGGAATAAGCCCCCAGACCTTCCCCTGCGGGAGAGGTTCTCAGAGCCTGAGTCCGCCCCACAGCCCTCACACCCAGCCGGCTCGGAGGCTGTTCTGCCTGCCGGCCCGAGGCTGCAGCAGGCCCACCTCCCCAGGGAAGAGCGCGGTTTCTCAAGGCCGGAGGGCACTCAGCCCGGGCACTCCCAGGCCCCAGGCCCCAGGCCCGGCGAGTGGGAGGCTGTGGCCCTGCGGGCGGGCTGCACGCTTTAATGGGACACATGTCCCTGTGTGGCCCCCGCGGGCCCGGCCTGCGCCCGGCTTTGAGTGGCCACAGGCAGAAAATTGCTGCATTGTCCCGACATTAGGGCCACTAATGTGCGTGGCCAGCACGGCCAGAGCGTGAAGCTGCTGGAAGCCTGGCGGGCGGGTGCTCCCAGCCTCGCATCTTCATCAGCTCTTTACCAGGCCCGAGGCCCGGGCTCTGTCATAATCGCTAGCGGGGCTCAGAGCTGGCTGGGCCTGTGCACCCCCAGTGGGACCCCAAGAACACTCAGAGGCAAGAGCAGCAAGGACGAGGCAGGTGGGCCTGGTGGCGGGGCCCAGAACTTCGGGACACTGGGAGGGGACAGTCATGGGGGAATGGGCCTGGAGGGGATCCCAGACTCGGGAAGTGGTGGGGTGAGAGGGATAAGGGAAAGACTGGGGAAGGGGAGGGGGGTTGCTGGGGAGGGAGGAGGGGCCCTGGGGCAGAGCTGAAGCCTGGCGGCAGGAGGGGTCGGGCAGAGGGAGGTGGGGAAGTCACTGTGTGTCCCCCTCTCCTCCCCTCCCTCTCAGGGGTCCTGGAGCCCAGGATCCCTCATTGACATGTAAACGAGGGGCCCCTATAAAGGCTTGGCCCCTTCCCGCGGGCACGTACACGACAACATGGGCACTGAGCCCGGGACCCAGGGCAGCTCTGGGGGCCCTGCGGGCAGATTCCGAAAGGTCCGGGGTGCTGAAGAGCTCGTGGGGGGGGGGGCCCTGCCCGCCGGCGGGGGCAAAGGGCGAGAGGGCCGTGACACCGCCCTCTAACAGCCTCTTGTCCACAGATCTCCAAGCCACTGATGGAGAAGAAGCGACGTGCGCGCATCAACGTGTCGCTGGAGCAGCTCCGGTCGTTGCTGGAGAAGCACTATTCGCACCAGGTGAGTCCGGGCGCAGTGGTGGGTGGTGCGATCCATCCCTCGCCTCTCCCCCCCCCCCCCGCGCGGGCTCCCGGCTGAGAGCCCTTCCCACCAACCGCAGATCCGGAAACGCAAGTTGGAGAAGGCAGACATCCTGGAGCTGAGCGTCAAGTACATGAAAAGCCTCCAGAGCTCGGTGCAAGGTAGAGGGGGCCCTGGGAGGTTTGGGGGGAGGAGCCCTGCATACACACGGATAACTGAGGGATGGATGGAGAAAAAGGCACAGGACTGGGCAGCCGGGCGAGGCGGGGCCCAGGCCACTGGAGGCGGGAGGCAGCAAGGGCGGCGGGCTGTGGAGTGGTAATCCGAGTGGAAGAGGGTCTGGACGTCCAGGTGGCCTCGCCTCCCTCCCCTCCTCTCCCTTCTTCTCTTCCTTCCCCCTCCACGCTTCTCCCCTCCCTTTCTCCCTCTTCTCTACAACTCTCCCTTTCTCTTCTCCTCTTCCCCTGCCCCCAGGGCTCTGGCCCGTCCGCAGCGGCGCCGAGTACCCGTCGGGCTTCCGCGGCTGTCTGCCGGGCGTTGGCCAGCATCGGCGGCGCGGAGAGGGCGGCGGCGGCGGCGGGCTGCGCTGCCCGTTGGTGCCCGAGCGCACGGCGGGCAGCACCATGGACAGCGCCAGTCCCCGCCCCGAGGCGCCCACGCGCTGCGGCCCCTGCGCCCCCTGCGCCCCCGCCATTTGGGCCCCTAATCCGGGCGCCAGCGGCTCGCGGTGCCCGCCAGCCAGGCTCCTCCTCCCTGGCGGTCTCCCCGGCCCGTCCACCCACGTCCCGGCACCGCAGCCGGCGTCTCGTCACGGCGCCGAGAGCCCGGGGTCAGGGATGCGCCTGTGGCGGCCCTGGTAAGGCCCAGGCGTGGCCTCGGGCTCAAGGGGTCCCCCGTCTGGTCTGCCGGCGCAGAGACAGTTTGCTGCGCGCCCGTGTGACGACCGGGACCTCAAACGTCCGGGGAGGGTGGCCGGGAGGGTGCCGCGTGCCGAGAACGCAATGAAACACGCGTAGCCTCGGTGGGCCCGGGCCTGAGCCTTTAGGCAGAAGCCACCCCCAACCCCAGCCTCACCTACTCAGGCAGGACCCGCTCTCTGCTCCTCCCACCCGAGGGGGCTGGGAGGGGTGTCCTGGGCCGCGCCCCTTGCCCAGGGCCCCGGCGGCAGCCCGCCCCCGCCCCCGCCCCGTGGCCGAGCCGCGGTGGGAAGGTCGCAGCCGGCTGCGGCGCAGAGCAGACCCCTCGCAGCGAGGAGAATCGCTGCCCCGCCCCGGCCCATTCAGCCGGCTGGGGACGCCCGGTTCCCACCGGCGCAAAGCACGCCGGGCTCGCCCCGAGGGCGAGGGGCCCCAGCAACCCCCACCCTGAGCCTTCTCTGCTTCCACGGATCCCCACCCCCTCGGCACGCAGCGCGGCACCCCCGCCGCGGGCGCGCGTTCCCACGGCCGCGCGGGTGAGCAGCCCAGCCCGCAGCCGCCCGCAGCCCACTCCGAGCTCCGCCTCGCGCCGCGAGATGCTCTCCCGCCTCCCCGCCCACCCGACGCCCCTCCCGCGCGGCTCCAGGGGAACCAGCGCACTGTCGCGCCTGTGTGTGGGGGGCTGGAAGGAAGCCGAGCTCCTCCCGTGGGAGTGTCCCCTTTCCCACTCGGCAAAGACCCCGGCTCCGCAGTGTCCCCGTCTAGAAGCCCACGTCCTTCGACAGCCCTCGGAGGGCTGGGCACCTGTTTCGGGGGCCCCAGCACGCGAGGGGGAGCCTGGGGGTGGAGGACGGGGGTCTCGGGCTGTGCCCAGGAAGAGACTTTGACACCTCCTCTCACCAGTTTGAAATGCAGAATAAAGACAGTGCGAACCTGAGAAACCTCATTTATCCCACGCGGCCCACTTAAGCGCGTCTCTTTGAACTACAAATACCAACTTTGTATAAAACTCTTCTCGTTCTTGGCCGCCCCTTCCTTGCTCATGTGCTAAAAACCCATACAGATCAGAGCGCGGGGAGAGCACAGCTGGGTCTCCGGAGCGAAGGTGGGGGCGGGGGTCCGGGCGGTAGCGATTTGGGGGCGGCCTGTCTGTCGGGTCTCAGGTTCCCACAGTCCTAGATGTGGCTGGTGACCCTAATACCCCTTCCGGACACCAGGTGGCGACCTCGCACAGCAGACTCAAGAAGCGGCTTTCAAACCCCAACCCAGGCCAGGGGCATGGTCACCAGGCACAACCGCTCCCGCCGCCCTGGCTCCAAACTGCCCTGCCCTTGTCGCCCTCCTGAACCAACCTTACGAAGGCTTTCGGCCTCTAAGCCATCACCAGGGCAGGGACTGCTCTTGATATTAAGGCCTTGGTGCCCACCCCGCTGCTCCAGGACCCTGACACTCTGTGTCATCGCACGTGCCAGTCAAAAGGGGCGAGCCCAGCCCCCAAGAATGCCGCACTAGTAGAGGAATTGGAGAGACACATCTGGGCGCAGGTGGCCAGGGGTGCTGTTAGATTCTAGAAAGGTGTTTCCATGAAACCAGCATAGAAATGCCAGGTGCAAATCACAGGAGGTTTTATTGGGTCTGTACAGAGAGAAATGCTTAGTTGTCAAAAAAAACCAAAACAAAAAAAACTATGAACGGATCGCTGGCTTTGGGCTGGGGGTGGGTATGAAGACAGAACCCCTCCCTGCTAAGCCCCGGGTCAGGCTGCTATCAACGCAGCAAATGGGCCTGGGGGCCACACAGAGTGTGAGAGGGTCCAGGCCCCAGGGCCCTCCGCTTGGGGTCCTGTCTCTTCTAATTTTGTAAAAACCAGGACTAGAGAGACTCTGGGGTGCCATGCCCCCCTGTAAGTATTGCCGCTGGATAGGAAAGTAAAAACCCCAAGGTGACAAATGGGCCAGCCTGAGGGGGGGGGGGGGCGGTGGCTAGCTGATCACCTCATGACGGGTCAGTCCTGGAAGGCACAGCAGTACTGGCCTGGCTGGACAGCAGTCCCCTGCCTTGCTCACCCGTGGCCAGCTCATCCCCCAAGGTTACCCCACAGCCAGGGGCTGCGGGGGCCTCTGAGGCAGAGATGGAGCCAGGCAGTCCCTCCTCCTCCCTCCTCCCTCCTCCCAGTGGCCTAGTCTGGGGCTGGGACCAGTCTGGGGTGTGCGGAGGGGCAGGGGCAGAGTGGGAGGGGACGTGAGCAGGCAGGCTCCGCGCTGGCCCTGCCTGGTCCAGGCTGCATGTGTCGGGGCCACTGCATGAAGGCTGGGGCGGGGACCAGACAGCCTCTGCACTTGCCTGTCTGCCACTCAAGGTCACAGCTGCTCCTGGGCCTCTCCTGAGCCTGTGCCTAGGGGCTTCCCCTACAGAAGACCCAGCAGGCCCTTCCCCAGGGCCCATGCCAAAGCCCAGGCCTGCAAGGGGTCTGCCAGGAGGGAGAGCAAAGAAGAGCCCTGTGGGGGGGGGGGGACCCTGTCAGAACCTGGGAGGCTGTGGGCCACACCTGTAGGGCGGGGATGGGGCAGGGGGGGCTGAGTAAGAAAGCCCACTCTCCTTCGCTCCAGTCCTTCCCACCAGGGACCCACGGCCTCCGTGGGGGTAGTCACAGAGCCGGCCACCGTGTGGGGACAGGCAGGGAGGACATAACAGTGGCAAGGTGGGGGTGGTGCCAACCGCGAGGATGTGTGAGTTGTGCTTTAGTAGGGTGTGTGTGGTGAGTTCCCAAGGGGCCGGGGCAGAGAGCAGGAGGCCTCAGGCCTGGGGCCGCGGAGGGCCTGAGACTACCTCTCCCGCCCTGTCCGCTCCGTGGTCAGAGCACTGGGACCAGCACTTGTTCAGTCCTGAGTTAACCTGGTCGCCTGCCTCACAGATGGGGACGCGGAGGCAGGACGGTCGGCAGGGAGGCTGCTCCGAGCTTGCTTGGGCTCCGAAGACCCTGTGCTTAGACCTCCGCGCCCACCGCAGAGGCGGGACGGGTTAGTGCCGGGTGCAGAGCGGGGCTCTGTTCCGTCTGGGGGTGGCCTGTCCTGGGGCTCCCCGCCCGGAAGCGCTGGGCGCGTGCAGAGCCTCCTTTACCCAAGCCCAGAGCAAGTGCCCCGCACAGTCGTCCAGGGCAGCTGTCGCCCTCTGGCAATGCCCGCATCACGGGGACAAGGCTTCGCCCCTTCGCCCCGAGGGCTGGCCCTGCCCCGAGCTGGGGGGCAGCGGGCATCTTTGGTGCTTTGGCCCAGGGGCGGCCCTAGGTCGCGGAGCCCAGCGAGTCCGAGGGCAGCGTGACGTAGCCCGAGGACTCGGACGGCGAGCTCAGGAAGCTGCTGGTGCTGCCGCCGCCGCCCGCCACGGCCAGGCCCGCGGGCTCGCCCCACGACGCGCTCAGGCCGGGCAGCAGGGGCCGGACGTGCGCCTGCGCGGCCGGGTGCGGCCCGGGACTCCGCTGCGCGCCGGGGCCGCCAGGGGGCGCCGCGTCCTCGCCGAGCGGGGCGGGGGCCGGGGCGTCGGGGGCCGGCGGGGCGGGCGGGCGGCGCAGCGCCTGCGGCTCCCGCTCGAAGGCGGTCAGCGCAAAGGCATCGGGCAGCCGCGAGGCCGAGGCCGAGCGGGCGCCGGGCCCGGGGCGGCGGCACGGGCTGCCGGGGGGCGAGCTGCGAGCGCGGCGCGGGCCGCCGTCCAGCCCCGGGCGGCGCAGCGGCAGCAGGCTCTCGGCGGAGCGGCGGCGCGGGCGGAACGGGGGCGCGTCCTCCGCGGGGGCCCGCGGGCAGTCGCGGCGCTGGTGGGGCCCAGCGGCCTGCACCAGGGCGGCCAGGTTCTCGCCGGAGCCCCAGCGCGGCAGGAAGGCGGGCAGCGGCACCACGGCCCAGAGGTCCGCATCTTCGTGCGAGAAGCGTCGCGTGGGCGGGACCTGTGGGGACCGACGGGTTAGCCCGGGGGCCGCCTAGCCAATAGGGACCCACGCGGGGCAGGGCGCCTTGCGGATCAGCAACGACCCACACCAGGTGTCAATCCCTCCGTCCGAGGCTCAGCGTCACCTGTGCCTTGGGTAGTGAGGGGACCCCTTGATTGAGGCGCTGAGCCCCAAGGAAATACCAAGCGCCAGGTGCACACTCTCCCGGAGCACTGGGCGACGGGGGCAGGGCTGGGACGCCCACCTGCACAGGTCCGCCCCTGGGCTGCCCATCTGGGAGGTGACGCCCCCCTGAGCTGGCAGGCAGGAGATGCGCTCAGAGGGGAGAGGCCCCTGGACCGGACAGGATGCCCCGCCCGCACCTTGGGAGCCCGCCCCACCCCGCCCCTACCTGCAGGTACTGCATCTTGTCCTCCTGCAAGGGCCCCAGCGGGTAGAGATGGGGCAGGGCCCCCTCCAGGGGCAGCTCGTAGTTGGCCATCCTGTCCAGGGCCACAAAGTCGCCTCCACAGCTGTAGTCCAGGGAGCGCTCCAGCACCAGGTCCTGGGGCAGGCCCCCCTCCAGGCTGGTGTCTGCAGGTTGGGGCAGAGGCTTAGGGTCAGGGGTCAGGGAAGACTGGGGGCATCTGAGAGCTAGTCCAGGGTCCCCCACAGGCACGCACAGGGCCGAGGGCTGGTTAGTGGGGAAGAGGAAGGGCAGGGTCCTGGGTACCGATCCTGATTCCCCACCTTCCAGCTTTGGGGCTGGGGAGCCAGTTTCCTTGTCGGTGGGGGTGTGACCTCAGGAGCTAAGTACACACAGGGGCTGACAGTGCCTGGCACGTAGCAAGCTCTTGGCTGAGGATAACATTGCTATTGCCGGGGAGACAGGCCCTGGGTCTGCGGGAGCCTCTGAGCACCCCTGAGGTTGGAAGCTCAGAGCACATAGTCTGGGGCACAGCCCTGCCTGGGGCAGGAGCGGGACAGAGAATGCCCCCTGGGAGGGAAACTGAGGTCCCTTAGGGGTTCGAGCGCATTCGGGAGTAATCCAGGGGGTGTTTGGGGTTGACGGTGGGACCTCAGTGCCATGGGGTGGCCACCTTACAGTTGTTATCACAGTGACTCCAGTGACCTCACCCAGATGCCCCCTCCTCGGGGGCCACTCTCGGGGTAGCCTCACCATCGCCCGAATCCTGGTCGTTGGCCATGAGCGCGGTGCACTTCTCCCAGACGGCCTTGAGGTCGGCGCGGTAGCGGTCGCAGGCCCAGAGGAAGATGGGCAGCAGCAGGGCCTGGGCCACGGAGCACCACAGCACGCACAGCACCATCCAGGGTGCCGAGGCGTCCGCCCGCAGGCTGCTGAAGCTCACCACCTGTGGGCACAGCGCTCGCCTGGCACCGGCAGGACCCTCCACCGCGTCCCCTCCCAGACTGGCCTCCCGTCTGGGTGGCATGGCTGTGCCCATCTGCCCGAGGAAGGGGGTGGCGGAGACAGAGCGCTAGACTCTGGGGCAGGGAAGAGGCAGAGAGTGAGGGCGGAAGTCCCTGCCCCTGAGAGCTGCTGGCTGCCAAGGTACCCAGTCACTGCCCAGTGTGCCTGGCCCCTCACCGTGTGCCAGCAGCCCTGGGCGTGCCTGCCCGCACATTACCCTCGGACTGCCCGAGGACAGGGCGGGGCCTGGGTTCCCACCCCCTTTCTGGGAAGAGGAAATGGGCTTGCAGAACCACGTTTCCAGCCTCCCAGTGCAGGGACCATTCTGTCCTGCTCACTTCTGTCGTGGCCTCCTCGGCCCTGCCCTGCTCGGGGGGCTAGGCCTCAGGCCCCAGAGGACGAGAATCAGAGCAGTTCAGAGGGTTGGGATGTAGGGACAAGGACCAGCCAGGTGGCCTTTGGGTCACTGCCCAGGGTGCCTCCTTCCTCCACTCCCACCCCCCACCCAGAGTGACTGTTCCCCACCAGAGAGGGAGAGGCACAGTGCAGACAGACATCACGCTGGTTCTGCCACGCGAGCTGCGTGCCCCTCAGAAAGGCACTGAACCTCTCTGGGACTCAGTTTCTTCATCTGTGAAATTGGCAAGAACACCCTATTGGGTGAGGCAAAGCTTCCAGGCATGTACCAGGCCTGCAGCATGGAGTGGGCTCCATAAATGGCACCCCCTTTCCTGCCCTGAAGAGAAGCTGGGGGTACAATTTCATACACACTCCTTCCCTCCCTCAGCACAGGGACGGGGACCCCAGGCTCTGCTGAGCACAGGAGGACCCCATCCCTGGGGGGGGGGGGGGCGGGGAGGGGAGTGTGCTGGGCCCACTGAAGGTGGAGCTGCAGGTGGCTGGAGACTGCACCCTGACTGTGAGGCTGCCACCCACCCGTCACCTTCTTGAGCTGTGTCTACAGGGCACAGCCCCACCCAGCGGCTTGGGCGAGCCCTCTGGCTGGTCCTTGTCCCTGTCCTGCTCCAGACCCTTCAGGGGGCGGGGCTAGAGGCCCACGGTGGGGAGGCCCAGCCCGGCCTCACGGGCAGGACCCCAGTTGGCTTCTATGGAACTTGAACTCTGTTGGCAGAGCCTTCCTCCGGCCAGACCTCACCGTGATCTTCCTCAGCCCCTGGGGTGAAGTCCAACTCCCCAGCAGACATCCAAAGCCTGCCTGGCCCCCCAGTGTAGGACCAAAGCCTCACTCCGCACATCCTCGGACCTGGAGCCGTGACCCCACTTTCATGCCTGCTGCGCCCACTGGGCCTCACTCAGGTGGGAAAGTCCCCTGTGATGTGGCGGGAAGACCCTGGGCTCAGGAGGCCCCCGAGGTGGTTCAAGTCCCACCACGGCCGTCCTGACTTTGGCTTCAGTCCTGTCCCTCTCTGAACCTCGTTTTCCAAGCCTTTAAAGTGAGGATGGGGGTGATGCCCCCCCTTAGAGGATTGGGTGTGAGGATCCAAGCACCTAATGCCCGCAGCGCACCCACCCCCAGAGCCCCCCACAACCACAGGCTCACCCACCAGCACGGGGAAGCCCATGAGGCAGTCGTAGATGAAGACAATGGTGGCCACCAGGCCCGTGACCTGCAGCGAGGTCTTGGCGGGCTCGGAGCCCTCGATGGAGGAGCGGCGCTTGCCCTGCGCGTCCTCTACCACGATGGTGGGCACCGTGAAGGCCCGGCGGCCCGCCCGGCGCCCCGCCCGTGCGGCCAGCGTCTGGAAGAGGGCGATGGCTGTGCACACGGCGCCCATGGCCACGCTGCCCCCCACCAGCAGCAGGAAGCAGACGCCGAAGCCCAGGCCGATCTCGGCCACGATGAAGCGGCAGCCGTGGGCGTAGAAGCGCTCGCTCGTGTCGTGCCAGCCGACGGCAGGCAGGGCCGACAGGGTGAAGGACACCATCCAGATGCCCATGACCGTGTGCACCGCCTGCTTCTTGGCGTTGCTCAGCCTGGCACGGGAGGGGGCGGGACAGAGGGACGCCGCGTCACTCACCGGGCCTCCAGGAAGCAGACACCGGCGCCCGCGCCCACGCCCGCGGGGCTCACCTGTAGTTCACGGGCCAGCGGACCATCCACATGCGGTGGTAGGACAGGGAGGTGACGGAGAAGCAGGTGGCCAGGGTGAGGGTGTAGAAGGTGGACACGAAGACCTTGCAGAGGCCCTCGTTCCACTCGTAGCCCGGGCGCTGCCGCCGCAGCTGCACCACGGCGTAGGTGGCGATGGGCACCGCCACGTTGAGCATGTGCGTGGCCGCCAGCGTGCACAGCAGGAACTCCAGCGGCTTCCACTTCTTCTGCTTGGCGCCCACGCTGAGGATGCCCCAGGCGTTGGCCAGCAGGGAGAGGCCCCCGCACGCCAGCCAGCCCACGGCGCTGCCAGGCGGCCGCTGCTCCTCACTCATGGTGCAGGCGGGAGCGGGCGGGCGGCCGGGGCATCCTCCTCACAGCCAGGCCTCGGCTCGGAGTGGCTGCCCTCACACCCAGCGGCCCGGGGACACCAGGGACCAGGAGCATCTGCGGGGGGGGGGGGGGGTGGTGAGGGGGTGGGCAGTGAGGCTCGGCGGCTCTCCCTGTGGCTGCGGCATCGGGGTCCTGGGGAGGAGATGGGAGGCGCCCCCAGGTGCCATCACCTGTTGGTCCGGCTTGGGCTGCTCTCCTCTCCTCTCTGTGGCTTCCTGCCCGTGTCCCCGGCCCCAGGGGACTACACAGAGGTGCCTGAGAAGTGCCGGTTTCCTCACTTCCAGCCGCTCCTGGTGAAGGGAGGAATCTGGCTTCCTCCCAGCATCTGTGCCCTCAGGGAACCAGCAGGCTGGCTCAGGCGGGCATTCTTGCCCATGTGTGCCCGGGCCCTGGCTGGCAACAAGCCCTCTCGCCAGCAAACGTCCCCAGGTCCCAGGGTAGCCCTGGCAAGGCTCCCCCAGTGCACGCCGGGGCCTCGCCGCCATTTGTCCCCTTCATTTGGCAAAACGAGGATGTGCCTGGGAGGCCGAGTCCCCTAAACCCCCCGTGCGAGGGAGGGGTGACCTGCTGACCACTTCCATGGCCACCCCGGGGAAGGGCCGCCTGTGCTGCCCGGGTCTGTCCCCAGCTGGCCCAGAAGGCCCCGCACTGCACAGGCTCCGCGTCCCAGCTGCGCGGTCCCAGTGAGGTCCCTGCTCACACCCTACACCTAACGGGACAAGACTTCCTCCGGGGGAGGCTGGTGGGCACGTCTTACACACGGGGGCACTCTGGGTGGTGGGCAGTGTCACCTCACAGACGCCCTGACCCAAGAGGAACCGCCGACGGCCTGGATGTGAGCCAGGAGAAAGGATGGCGGGCAGGAGGCACGTGTCGGGAGGCGCCGCATCTGCTGGAGGGCTGGGCAGAGGTCCCTCCCACCCCCTCTCCAGCCCACAGCCCTCAGCTGCCAGCCCGTAGGGAGTGCCGCCCCACAGGCCCCTCTGGCCACAGCCTGGAGCAGGCAGCGCAGGGAGAAGCAGCCGCTCCGTGAAGGCCCACTGTGTGCTCTGCCTACACTTGGTCCTTTCTCACCGGGGGGCCTGTTGAAGCTCATTGGCTGCACTTCTGGCCCGACACCCAAGGGTGCCTACTGTTCCCGACACATCACGTGACCCCCAGGGACTGGTTTCAGCTGGGAGGGACAGGCCACTGCAGGGCCCCAGTCGGGCTCAGGGCAGAGGACACACCCCCAGCAGCCAGGCCCCATGCTTGTCTGGTCCCAGGTTCGTCTGGTCTGTCTGTGGCCTGAGCCCCGGACCTGAGGGACCTGAGGGATGTGTCTCATTCATCACGGTGTCTCTGGGGGCCTGCCCAGAGCCCTGGCCCGGGGGGCGGGGCGGGGGGAGTTCATTGGAACACACCCCTGGGGGCTCAGGGACTTCTGGGGCCGGGACTTCCTTCTCCACATGAGGCGTCTGCGTGCAGCACGGCCTCCCCTTCCCCATCCCAGACCCAGTGTGGGAGGCGGTGGCCTGTCGGCCCCTCCACCCCGCTACTCCGGTGTCCAGCAAACCTCCCTGACCTCAGCACGCAGAGGCCACAGTGTGAGCGACCGGCTGCCAGACCCCAGCGCCAGCTCCCCACCAGCTACTGCCCTCCGCCAGGTCCCTGTCTTCCCATCTGTAAGCTGGGCACGACAGTCCCTGCCTGGAGAAGCCTGTGGGAAGTCAGTGAGCTATGCAGGGAAGTGCTTAGCGTGGAGCCGGACACAGTAAGCGCTCAACAGGCGCTTGCCATGCAGGCGGCTGCACCAAAGCCCCCCAGCTCGCTGCGCGGCCTCTTCGGGGCTAAGACACTGAGTGTGGCGGTGTGGGTGACCCTGACCTGCAGGCGGACACGCCGACTCCCTGACAGCACTTGGGACAGCCCAGCTTTGGGGGCGACGTGGCCACAGGCTGCCCCCAGCCCCATGCGGTGCCTGGCAGCCGGCTGGGGGCCCAGAGCAGGCAGAGTGTGGGTGCTCCCGTGGTCCAGAGGCTGCAGCCACCAGTGATCCTCGTCATCAGGTAGGAAACTGGATCCAGCATGCAGCGGGTGGACCAGCACCCTTTCCCATCTGCACGGGGCTGCGCTGCGGGCCAATGGGAGGCCTTCCCTGAGGTGTCCACACAGCTCTGTCTGACCCTGGGGCCCTGGTGAGGGGGTGGGGAAGGAGCCACAGGCTCCCACTGGCACACCCCTTCACGTGCCAGGGGATGCCCTGTCTGGCGTAAGGGTGCCTCGCTGCAGGGCACGGCTCTTTGTCTGCAGGCAGGGGAACGTGCCCTGCGGGTGGAGGGAGGAGTTATCTTCCTGGGAACAGGCACACTCCACCCTCTGAGCATCTCGTGATTTTGTGCGCTGACAATGTCATCATCCCCATTTTAAAGATGGTCAAACAGAGGCAGAAAAAGGTAAAACCATTTGCCCAAGTTATTATGTGCCCGAGCGAGGATCCAAACTCAGTTTGCCTGACATAACAATCCTGGCTTCTCAGACCTGGCCGGGTGGCTCAGTTGGGTAGAGCCTCGTCCGGATACACCAAGGTTGCAGGTTCTACCTCCGGTCAGGGCGCATACAAGAAGCAACAGAGAATGCACAAATAAGTGCAACAACAAATCCACGGTTTTCTCTCTCTCCCTGCCTCTCTCTCCAAAATTAAAAAAACAAAAACATCCTGACCCCTCAACCCCCAAAATGCTCGAGAACAAGTCACTATTATTATTATTATTATTATTATTATTATTATTATTATTTATTCCTCAAGTTAAGAGGGCTTTCCCGAGCCTCCTACTTCTGCAGGGTGGGCCCTCCTGTGCCCATACGGCAGAGGGGAACACAGGCTTGCAGCCCAGTGCAAAACAGGGAGGGAAGAGTGAGCCGGTTTGGGGCCCAGGACTCCTGGGCGTGGCGGCCCTGGGATGGGAGATGAATGGCACGGGGTAGGGTGGGGCGTGTGTACCAAGATCTCCGGATTCAGAGTGACAGGGGGCTGGCTCTGTGGGGAGAGGGAGTCCCCTTCCTCCAGGTGGTGACCCACAGATCACACCCCTTCTTCACAAACAGCGGACACTTGGGGCCCCTCCATTGGGGTCCGCACCCAGGGCTGGGAAGTTTCTCCTGCATCACAGACAACGCATCCCCACAGCGTTTCCGGATGGAGCTCCCCGCCTGCGCCCCCGTAGCTAAGGGCAGGCTGCAGACGCGCAGGCCTGGGACCCACAGCCCAGAAGACTCCCTCCGAAGGGTCTGCGGGGCGGGCCCGGCGTGACGTCACGCCCCCCGGCCAATGAGGCCGCAGGGCCCCCGGGCTGGATTGCGCAACAAAGAAGACCTAGAACTTGAAAGGATTCCCCGGGCTGGCGGCCGCCCTCGGACTGCGCCCCGCCTGCGCGCCTCCGATCCGCCCGCAGGGCCCGGCCTGGCCGCCCAGGGCGGGGTCGACGCGTCTCGGGCACCCCCAGCCCGCGGTGCCCCGCCACCGCGCTCAGATGCCCCTCCCCGGCCGGCCCAGCGCGACCCCGCCCCCCTGTCCAGCCCCAGCGGGGCCCCCCGCCCTGCCCAGCTCCGAGGGTGTGTCCCAGCGACGGCGGGAGCCGGACGCAGGCGGGACT
This sequence comes from Myotis nattereri, assembly GCF_964212035.1. Classification (NCBI taxonomy): domain Eukaryota; kingdom Metazoa; phylum Chordata; class Mammalia; order Chiroptera; family Vespertilionidae; genus Myotis; species Myotis nattereri. Next base: position 213,748,564 of record NC_138077.1, on the reverse strand, counting down.
GCGGGCCCCGGACGCACCCCCGCCCCCTCACCCCCCCCCCCCGGCCCCTGACGACGCCAGGCAGGACGGGGGCTCCCAGCACCGCCACCCTCGCCCGTGCCAGCCAGACCCAGGACGGCGCTGCTCAGCCGGAGGCTGGGGGCCGAGGAGGGACCGGCCTCTGGAAGTTAACTCCTCAGCTCCCCAAGTTGGGGGTGCGCAGCCCTAGGCGGTGCCTCGCCCCTCGGACAGACGCCGCGACCGAAAAACCGCGGACAGCCGCTCCCCGCCCGGAGTCCCCCCACCCGGTCGCGGTCCGGCCCCGGGTCCTCCGCGAGCCCGGCGGCGGCGCTCACCGTGCGTTCCCGCGTCCAGGGCGCCCGCCCGCCGCTCCCGCCTCCGGCTCCGGCTCCGGTTGTGGCTCCCGCGCCCCCGGGCCGAGCGCGGGCCGCCGGGGCCGGCGGGGGTGGCTGGCGGCGGGGCGGCCCGAGGGCCGGAGCATCCTGGCGGTGGCCGCCGTGGCCGGAGCGTTCTGCTCGGCTCCGCTGACTCGGCCGCGGTCCCTCCCACCTTCCCCTCCCCGCGCCGTCACCGCCGCTGCGCTCCCGCCGCTCGCCGCTCGGCTGGCTGCGCCGGGGGCGGGGGCGGGGCGGGCCGCACGTCTCCGCGCCGCCCCTCGGCCGCCTCGCCCCCAGCTCCCCGAGGCGCGGCCCGCAGTCGCTTCCGTCCCGGGGAGCGCAGCCCCCCAAAGCGCCGGGGCGGCGCCGGGCCCATCGCCGCCCGCTTGGGCGGGTCCACGCTCCGGACCCTGACGCTGAACCCCTGGGCCAGGAATGGAGAGTGAGAACCTAGGCCCGGGGGTGGGAGGCTCACGGAGGCCTCCCTGGAGGAGGCCGCATCACAGGTGAACAATGGTGTGGAGAAGAGCAGCTGCAACTTCTAGGAACTGAGGAGCCGTTCAGGGCCAGGCACCGCGGTGCGATAGGCTGGGTTGGGCCAGCTGAGGATTCAGACACCCTCCGGCACTAGGGATCCACCCCAGAATCAAGTGAATGGAGCCAGGAAATGTTCTCAAACTGGGACTACTGACTGCGCAGCTAGGAGAGGCCAGGCCCCGCAACCAGCACCCCTGATCCCCCCTTCCCTCCTCCCCAGAGCTCCCCCATTAGTGCTCCTGAGGGGTACAGCTGTCACCCACAGGCTGGGGGACATCTGGGGGTAACCCAGTTAGTCCCCTTGATGGGGGCCTCTGGAGACCCTTGAGTCCCGAGAGTGGCCACTGGCCTCCTGGCCTCCTGTCCAGGCAGAGGACCCGACCTGCCTCTTCAGGCTGCCTGTGACCACGCACACCCTGGGTAAAAGCCTTGGTGCCACTCGGGTCAGCCTGGCTCCGCACCACCTTGCCCAGGGGTCGGCAAACTCATTTGTCAACAGAGCCAAATATCAACAGTACGACGATTGAAATTTCTTTTGAGAGCCAAATTTTTAAAACTTAAACTATATAGGTAGGTACATTGTTATTAACTTAATTAGGGGACTCCTAAGGCTTAGGAAGAGCCACACTCAAGGGGCCAAAGAGCCGCATGTGGCTTGCGAGCCGCAGTTTGCCGACCACGGGCCTTGCCCGGTAGCTGGGACGTACCCGTGAGTGGCAGCCCTGTCTGGAGGAAGGCGGACACCTGCCCAGGACACTGCTCCACTGCCTCCCGGCTCCTGCCCGGGCCACGCCAGCCAGGTCCACACCCCTCAAATAGCGAGAGTGTGAGGAGCAACTTCTAGGGGGGGATGGGGGGACTTAGAGTCAGTCCTCCGAGGCAGAATGAGGGTGTCTGTATAGGGAGGCTCCACAATGAAGTGGGACTGGGCAGGGGGAGCCATGTGCTCCGTGTGTGTGGCTTCAGGGTGGACAGGCCCGCTCCCTGCCCCGGTGGCCCTGGTCATAAATCGGCCACCAGCAGGGGAGGCTGGCAGGGAGCATGGCATTTCTAAGGCAAACGGGCGATCCAGTCCTCCCGAGCCGTGGGCCCCCTGGCTGCCCCAGGCCTGTGGCAGCAAGAGCCCCTCCACTGGCCCTGCTCCCCCGCTGCAGTCTAAGAGTGTCCCTGTCCAGGGCTCCCCTGCCCGGGGCACTGCCTTGGGAGGTGGTTGGGAGTGGCCAGGCCGAGGCTGAACTAGGGAGTGAGGCCAGGACCTCTTATGAAAGGATGTCGGTGCCCTGGGCCCGCCTTCCTCAGAAGCCCCAGAGCTCAGGCACCGTGGGTCCGCGGGCAGGCTCTGGCTTCAGACCTTGGCTTGGCCAGCCCAGGCTGCTTGGGGAGACCTCCTTGCTCCTAGCCCAGGGCACTACCAGTGTTCAGGAGGTTGGCACAGGGCATGGGTGGGGCTGGGGAGGCTCCAGGGGCTGAGCAGGGGTGGGGTAGCTATGGCCCTGTGGGGAGCGCGTCCCCCCCACCCCCCGGCTCCCAGGCAGGAAATAACCCGTCAGCGGGACTGGGGCCCAAGACAGATTCCGAAGCTCTTGGCCCGGGTTCTGCACATCTGGAGCCCAGTTCCTCTCGGGTCCGTGGGAGCCTGTGCACGGCCCTGCTGGCGGGGTCTCCGTGTCCAGGCTTCAGGGATGAGCTGAGGGGGAACATCCTCCCAGGCTCCAGGTTGCTGGTGGAGGGGCCTTTCTCAGCTGGTGGGACAGGCGGCGGCCCCCGCAGTGGCCTGGGCAGTTCATCTGGCCTGAGGCTGCTGGACTGGATGCAGACACAGATGCACACAGGTGTGCACGCGGGGCTGTGCACGCACACAAGCGCACACCCTCACACTGGTACCACTAACACACTGGCTCCCAGACCGTCACCCCACAGCCAGGCCAAACCTCCCCCCCACCCCATGGCTGGGGAGTTCCCACATGCGCCACGGGCCTGGCACAACCAGGAGGCTCCTTCCCGGAGTCCCTGCCTCTTGCTTCAGAGGCCACAGCTGGCTGAGCCCCGCTGCCCCTGCTCACGGCCTCCCCACCTCCTCACAACCCCGCCCCAGCTATGGGTGTCACCCTGCAGGAGCCAGGCAGACCTTGGGGCCAGGACATGGAACCAGGGCCCGGGGGAAGGGGTGCTCTCTCCACCAGCAAGTCCTCAGGGAGCGTGAGTGGGCGTTGCTGTGCCTGAGCGTCTGGGGCACCAGCAGGCACTGGCGGGCGGACGAGCCCAAGGAGCCCCAAGACAAAAACCACCCAGGACCGAGGTCCGGCTGAACAGCAGCTTTATTAGTGAGGCTGGAGTCCTGACAGACCGCACTGTGCGGAGTGCTCCCCAGCGCCTGGGAGTGTGGGCCGGGACGATGCTGTGAGGACAACGGGATATATAAATAAAGCTTTGGTGTACACTCGGGAAGGCAGGTTAACACTGCGGGACAAACACTGCACACAACACCAGCTCTCAACGGGAAGTGGGTTTTGGCCAAGGGGGTAACTTCTAAGTGGTGGGGTGCTGGGGCTGCTCCGAGCCCAGCAGGGAGGAGGCATCTAGGGCTGAGGGTCCACCTGGCCCTGCCGCTTCGCCTTCATCTGCAGGTACCGCCCTTTGCCTTCCTCAAAGCGCTTCTTCTCGTCCTCGGTCTCGGGCTGTGGATCACACACAGAAACAGGCAGGTGAGAGACGCGCGGAGCCCGGGGCCGTGGGCCTGCCCAGCTCCCCTGGCCGCCTGGGACCTCCCGGGCACCCAGCGAGACCTGTCTGCCAGCCATGCCGCCTCGAAGGGCCAGGGTGCCTCCAGGGCAGAGCTCTGCAGAGGGGACGCCAGGAGAGAAGAGAACTGGGAACGCCTAACCGCGGGCACCCCCACATCACCATTCACACAGTGAACCCCACACCTGGTGCCTCTTGGTAATGAACTTGAGCTGGAGATGCTGCTGATATGAGCCATGGAGGGAGGGCCCAGAGCAGAGTGAGAGGAAGGGAAAGAGGGGCCCTGCTGGGGCCCCATGTTTGCTCCATCCCCAGGATGCCAGCTGCTGGCAGTCTCGGCCCCAAAGGACAGTGGGGACAGATACTGTGGCCATGTGGCCTTGAGAGGCCGTTTCATTGCACTGGAGCAGCCTGATGCTTTGTGGGCACGGATGCCCAGGAGGTGGCACCTCGGCCTGCGTCACCCTTCGCCTCTCCTTCCTGAGCAACTTGAGAAGCAGGGCCCCATACTGAGGGGGCGGAGCCACCTGCCCAGCCGGGTGCAGGGGCCGGTGCTGGCTCATGCCTGCTGACCTGGGGGAGGATGACCAGCGCCCCCTTTCATTCAGGAGTGGCCGGCTGCTCACTGCTGTGGCCCCTGGGCGGAGGCCCACCTCCTGCCGCTCAGGCTGGGATTTAGGATTAAAGAGCCGTGCGGGTTCCCCTGGAAAGGCACTTTCTTTCACCACAATGACACGGCCGGCGGCTATTTTCAGGCGCGAGGGTTTAAGACAAGAGCGATCCCCGTGGACAAGGAGGACGCCACGCCAGGCTGGACCAAGCACTCCCCTGTCTCCTCAGAAACCGGCTCCCCAGGTCACCAGGGGGGAACCTTCAGAGCTGGCGCCTGGAGCCAATGAGCCCTGATATTTAACGGATGAGGGGCGAGCGCCTGCAGCTCTGGGGCCGCCCCGAGTCTCAGGAGCGCGCGTGGAAATGGCTTCCCAAGGCCCGTTCCTGCAGGTCCTCCTGCTGCTCTGGCTGACTTTTAAATATAAATATACATATATATATATGTTTTTATTGATTTCAGGGAGAAGGGGGTGGGGGGAGAGAAACATCAGTGATGAGAGAGAATCATCATGCATCATGTGCCCTGACCAGGAATTGAACTGTGACCTCCTGGTTCATAGGTCGACCTCAGCCACTGAGCCACGCCAGCCGGGCTGGCTTTTTTAAAAATGAAATTGGAGGCTCTGCAGTCTGATGTGAAACCACCCAGGGAAACAAACTTTCTCAGCTCGAGCAGCAGTGCTAAGGGGACAAGACCCCTGGGCTTCGGGGCCGGAGGACGCGGAGCCACCCCCCCAGGACATGGCCGGTGGCTCCAGGCCAGAGCAGGGCTCCTCCAGCCGCGGGCCCTGTCAGTGCAGGTCCTGGCCCAGGGTCTGAGGCTCAGACACAATTATTTTTTAAAATTTATTGATTTTAGAGAGGGAGGGAGAGGGAGAGAGAGAAACATCAATGATGAGAAAGAATCATGGATCGGCTGCCTCCTGCACATCCCACACTGGGGATCTAGCCCGCAGCCTGAGGTGCCCTGACCCGGAATTGAACTGTGACCTCCTGGTTCATAGGTTGACCCTCAACCACTGAACCATGCGGTTGGGCTCAGACTCAATTCTAAGGAGCATCCAGGTAATGCGATGCGCTGGTCTGAGGACCACTTAAGGTCGCGGGCCCTTTCCCTCTCATCCAACCCTGTCCCACATGGGGAACAGCTGCTGTGGCCAAGAATGCAAGGTCAAGGCCACTGGGCTAGGAAGGAAGGGTTCTCCCCTGCCTTGTGGCACTTGCGTGTGTGGCTTCGGAAACGTGGCTCTCATCCCCCCACAGCAGCCAGAGGCAGGGCTCACAGAGCGGCGTGGCTGGCCCTTGCTTGGGGGGAGAAGGGGCTGCAGCGAAAGCTTCCTGCCTGCTGCGCAGAGGACCCCACGGTGGGCCGTGCATGTGGGTCCCGGGGCTGGTGGGGGGTGGGGAGCTGGAGCACATGCTAGGGTTGCTCCTGCGGGCCCAGCCCCGGTGGGTGCGGGGGTTCTGGCGCAGGCTGGGTCCCGCTGGTGAGTCCCATCCCTGGGGCCGGAAAGAGCGCAAGAGGCTTGGGAAGAAGAGCACGTCTCCAAAGCAAGAGCGTGTGTCCGGCTCTGGGCAAGGCAGTGGGACCGGGCACGGCGCCGGACTCCTGCCAAGCCCTGCAGCCAGGCCCTGCCTGACGTGAGGGGCTGTTTCCCCAGCCCACGGGTTTTCCTGGCAACTGGGAGGCGTGGCATTCCAGCAAGGAACTTGATCCCCAAGTCCCCGGGTCACCAGCCAGGTGCTCTTGTGGCTGGAGGGAGCTGGGAGGGGTCAGGGCGGGTGGCGAATGGCCCTGCGGAGCTGATGTCATGAGCTTAGGAGCCGTCACCAGGGGTGCCCTGGATGGCGGGCAGGAGTCACCCGTCGGAGGCGGGCTCCTCGGGGGGCAGGCAGCTGGCACTGGGCTGAGGAAGGGCTGCTGAGCCAGGAGAACCCAGGGGCCACCTCACTCTCTGCAGCCATCACTCTGTCCACCCGCCCATCGTCCGTCTGTCCACGCCATCCACTTTGGTTCTTTCCCTGAGGACATGTGTCACTCATGCACGTGTGTCCCCGACTCTGGACGGGACATGGAGCCGTCCTGAGGGTCTGTGGCCAAATGGGCTTGGGCACCTGCATGCTGATGGCCCCTCACAATGAACACGGCCTCTGGGCCAAGGTTCTGAAAATCCTGAAGATAAACCTGCTTAACTTTGTTTAATCCGCTTTCCCAACCTGACCTGGCCAGGGACCCCTCTCCTAAGGAACCCTTCTTGGGAAGTGCTCCCCACACGCTCCACCATCAGCCGGCCGAGTGGGCCCTCAAAGCTGGCCTCGCCCGCCCTGGGAGATGCCTGGACAGGCAGTGGCAGGCTCTGCCAGCCTCCAGAACTGGGTCACTTCTCACACAGGCCAACAGGGCAAGGCCAGGACCACCTGGGACCCCACACACCAGACTTCCTGGGGTGGCCTCTTCATTTTGCACCAGCCTAGTCCCCCCCCAGGGCCAGCACGGGGAGACCACCAGCCTCCCCTACTTTCCTCTTCTGTAAAATGGGCCCGTGACCACCCCACAGGTTGCCGTGAGGACCAAAGTCCTCCTAGCTGTCCCTGTTTGACACCAGTAGTTAAAACTCAATGCAGCCCTGGCTGGTGTGGCTCAGTGGACAGAGCGTCGGCCTGTGGACTGAAGGGTCTAGGGTTCTATTCCTGTCAAGGGCACATGCCCCGGGTTGTGGGCTTGATCCCCAATAGGGGGTGTGCAGGAGGCAGCTGATCCATGATTCTCTCTCATCATTGATATTTCTCTCTCTCTCTCCCTCTCCCTTCCTCTCTGACATCAATAAAAAACAAACGAACGAACACACCTCCATGCAAATGGCAGACTGCACGGTGCGTGAGTCTCTAGTAAAGCTGTTCTGAACCACGGCCACGTCGGAGGCCAGAGCACGCTCCTCAGTTACAGACGTCAGAGGGAAGGTTGGGGGTCGGTGCCCCACCCCACCCCAGCAGAGGGGCCACCGGGTGGAGGGAATGCTCGCTCCATAAAACCAAGCACCATCTGCCCTCGGCAAAGCCTTCACTGCCTCCCTCCCCGTGTCCCCGCAGGCAGGCGCCACCCGTGTGCGCAGGCACCGGGACCCGCCTCTGAGAGCAGATCTAACTGGGCAGGCTATGCACCCGCAGGGAGGTGCACCCGTGGGGAGGTGCAGCCGCGGGGAGGTGCAGCCGCGGGGAGGTGCACCCGCATGGCCCCAGGATGAAGCACAGCAGGGGGGCGCGAGGGGCAGGTGCTGGGGGTTCCCGGGAAGGCCCTGACCCAGGGCCCCAGGGTCCTGTCAACAGCAAATGTCAGAGGCAGGGCCCGTAGGGAAACAAGCCCCCGGGCCGGCGTGCCAAGCCGTTCCCGTCTATAAGGTGAGAAGAGTGCCCCCCGCACCCCCGTCCGTGCGGACCGAGGACCGGGGAGAGCGTCCATGCGGCCCCAACGAGAGGCTTCAGCACGCGGGGGCCCCCCACCCTTCCCGGAAACGGTCGGTGATCTGCCACTGGGGTGACCTCAGGAGACCCAGGGTCCTGGGGGTCTCCCCGCACACGAGGAACGCTGGTCCTGCAGCTGCCGCGAGCAGGAAGGCCCAAGCCCAGGCCGCGGCCACCGCCCAGTCCACCAGGGAGTCTAAGCCAATGACAAGAGCCCTTCTGCCCGAGAGACCCTGACCTTCGCCGTGTTTGGTGCCAGCTGCACAGACAGGACCGCCCGCCCTGGACGATGTGACCTGAGATTTGCTTCCAATGAGCCCGGGTGGGGAGGCGGGCCGCGGGCCGCGGGCCCCGTGTTGATGATGACACAGTTCTCTCTTCTCTCCATTTGCGCGTGTACGTGGATCCCTACAGTTCGTAGGTGAGGAAAGTCCACTAGACCCGTGGTCGGCAAACTGCGGCTCGCGAGCCACATGCGGCTCTTTGGCCCCTTGAGTGTGGCTCTTCCTAAACCTTAGGAGTACCCTAATTAAGTTCATAACAATGTACCTACCTATATAGTTTAAAAAATTTGGCTCTCAAAAGAAATTTCAATCGTTGTACTGTTGACAGTTGGCTGTTGACTAATGAGTTTGCCGACCACGGGACTAGACCATGAGGGCAGATGCAGCCCTAAAAGGCCCGGCCCGGCCCGGCCCCGGCAGAGGACATAAGCTGGGGGCTGGGGAGCGTTCCCATGGGAGCTCGTGTCTGGAAGCAGGGGCGGCACAGTGTGGGTCTGGGGTGAGCGAGGGCCCCGTTGCCCATCGGGGCTGTGCACCTGCAGGGTGGGCACCTCGCTCATCTGCCCTCGTCCCACCTGCTCCTGAAGCCCGCTCCCCACCAGACCACCCCAGCCGACTGGGCCACTCGCCCTCAGCACACAGGCCGCCCAGGGTGCCAGGACGTGAGCCCAAGGCTCTGGATGCTTCTCACTGGAGGGGCAGGGCGAGGGGCAGGCAATTCCTGTCTGTGCTGCTGGCGCCAAACATGGCGAGTCCTCGTGTCCGCCCCGTGGGAGGAGATGTGGCCTCAGCGCCAGGCCCACAGCTGCTCAGACACGACCCAACGCCCAGTGCTGTGCAACCAGCCCATCAGCCAGGATCCACCCTCAGACAGGACCAGCGCCTCTAGTGATGGGCGTGGAGGCAGCTGGCCGCGGCCCAGCCGGACACTGCAGGGCCTGGAGGAGGGGCGGGGCTGGATGTTGCTGCCCAGAGGGCATCAAGCCCACCCCACAGCACTGCTGCCCCCTGGTGCTGACAGCCCGCCTCTGGCCCCCTGGGAGGTGTCTGGCCAGGGCAGTTCATGGAGATGGCCAAGGGCAGGCAGTCTAGCCCCAGGGAAACGGAAGCAAGCACGGGGGGCGGGGGGGGGGCACTCAGCCTCCTAGGGCGTCAACAGTCCGCCTGCCAAGTGACTAGGAGGGGCCCCCACTCCCGCTGGGTGTGGAGCTGACAGCGACACATGGCTCCCCGCACACACCCGACCCACGGCCCAGCTGCCACCTCCGCAGCCGCAGCCGGCTCCCTCCCTCCGGCAGAGGAAATAAATACACAGTTGCTGGTTGTTGCTGTTTTTAAAGGCTCCTCGTGGGAAAGGAAATCACTGTTTCCAGTGCCTGAAGCTGAAGGGGGAGGCGGGGACCAGTCACCCCGACAGTCACCCCGACAGTCCGAGCAGGTCCACAGCGTGGGGGTCCGTGCACATGCCGGGGAGAAGCGGGGACGCAAAGGGGACACCAGCAGCTCAGGGCGTGGCGACCCCAGTCACCATGGCACAGGCCCAAGAAGCTGCCTGCTGCTGGAGGGGCAGCGAGGGGTGGCGAGGACACAGGCTCTGGGTCCCAGGACCTGGCTGGGTGCCTCAGGGGTGCCGCCCACCTTCCCAGGCCAGCTGCTCCCACTGTGAAGTGGGGACTCGAGGTGACACGCGAGGTGCTTTCTCCCCGCCTGTGCAGCGTGGTGCTCCTGGCTCCACCACAGCTCAGCCGGGATGAGGCGGCTCTGAGGTCACCTTAAGGGGCAGGGCCTTTGGTGCCTCACGCCCCGCCACAGGAGTCTCGGCTGCCTCTCCCCTTCCCTCGCACTCTTCCTGCAGCTCCCTGAGCCTAACAGTGCAAACCAAACGTTCCCCTTCCATCCTCTGTGCTTTGAGAGCACATGTCGGAACTTGGCGCAGCGGGTGAGCGGCTGGTCCACCCCTGGCGAACCGATAGCGTGTCCTTTAGTAACTAGTGGGTGTCCGGTGCCAAGAGGGTCCCCAGCGGTGCCAACTCCCCGAGAGCCGGACGCAGGCCTTGCAGTTAGACAGCCACGCGGTGCACCCTCCCTGGTGTTCAGGATGGAGACACGGGGGTCATGGGACAAGCACGCAGGCGATTAAGAAGCCTTCAGCCTGGTGAGGGCACGGTGCGTGGCCGGCGGGGATGAGCTCGGCCCCAAGACCCACAGGCTCACAGCGGACATGGCCCCGAAGTGCCCGCCTGGACTCCTTTGCGAGCGCTCCCCACGGGCAGCGGCGTTGGCCCCGTGTGCTCGCTCTGCCTCATCGGTCTCCCTTGCCCTCTGTCCGAGGCCAGCACATGCCTGGGACACGGAGTGGGGGTGTGGAGGGAGCATTTGCTGAATGAATAATGATCGAAGAATGAAGTCCAAAGCAAGAAAGTCTTCACTCCAAATCCAAACTGGTGTGTTTGTGTCAACGATTCAAAACCGGTGGCTGTGCTCAGTGGACACACATTCAGGCTTCACTGTCCCCGCTCCCAGAGGTGGCACGGCTGGCGCTGGGCCGCTGAGCGCTGTTCTCCACGTGGGGGCAGCCCTGCCCCTGCCCCCCAGGTTTTCACGTTCTGGAGAAATCAAATTAGCAAGGCGGGGCGGGGAGCTGAAGGCATGGGAGCAGCAAGAAGCCGCCACGGGGTGCACGGGGCCTCCCAGTGTTCAGCGAGAGGGGTCACTGGGGGGCCGGGCCGGCGGGAGGGTGGCTGCTGACGCTGATCAGTGGTTTTCAGAGCATTGGCTGTGCTGTGTGGAGCTGTCAGTACCAGCGGACCCTCAAAGGACATCTGCAGAATGGACACGCTCAGCTGTCTAAGGGGGAGTCCGGGCTCCCGGCAGAGCAGCGGGAGAGCAGATGGTGGGGGTGCGGCTCTCACCCGCGCTCCCTGTGGCCCACACACCCTGGTGCCAGGGGAGGCGGGACGCGGGCCACTGGATGTGTCGAGCACCAACCATCCAGCTGACGGAGCAGCTTCAGGGTTCTGGCATTTTCCCACCACAAGGCAGATTTGTGCTGAGCATCCAAACCCAGGAAGGCACGGCGGTCAAGGAGCGTCAGGACCCATCCGGTCCGACTCAACACGCGCGGGCAGGAGGGGCGGGCACAGCTTCCCTCGCTAACAGGCTCCCCACCCCAGGAGCAGACCCATCCGTCCTCCGTCAGTCCTGCCAGCCCAGCACGTCTGTCTGAGCTTATGCAGTGAGGGAGCAATCACATATCACTCCGCCACACGGGGTCCAGGATGCTGCCCGGCTGCCCGAGGCATGCTGAGCGATCAGGCCCGATCACTGCAGCATTTGATTCCATCATGATCCAGGGAAGCTGCTGTTTTCCAAAACCCATGTCCTCCACGAGCTTGAGAAGGGTTCTGGGCTCCTCCAATGCCAAGGGCGGGAGCGAGCCCTCCCCTGTGTCCACTCTTCCTCCGCACACCAGGCCAGGACGCGGCACCTCGCCCTTGCACTCCTGGGACCCTCAGCGGCAGCCACAGCTGGACCAGGGACGGCACTTGCTGTGGCTCCAACACAGACGCCATTGGGTCCTCATGCTCCCGGGGACACAAGGCCCCCGCCCCTGGGCTGACGGAAGATCACCCACCGGAGGTGCCCGGGTCCCAGGGAGCCACCGGGTGGCTTCCCCATGTCCCTGTGCACAGCCACTTGCAGCCCGGATCAGAGGTCTGCGGGTTGACCCCACTCAAAGTCAGAGGGCACGGCCACAGGGAAGCCTGTGCAGGGAGGCAGGGCGGCGGGGCCTGGCCTGGGTCAGAGGGCAGCCCGGCTCCTCGCTCTGCGTCTGCCTCTCCTAATAATTAGCCTGGGAAGTGCCTGCAGCTGCAGGCAGCGGCCGCCCTCGCCTCCCCAGCATAAAATATGCACCAGGAACACTCCAAACAGCACCACCGCCTCCGTGTCAGCGGCCCTGGGGATGGAGCTAAAAATAGGCAGGAGCTTGAAGAATTGCTGACAAGGGGGGAGGCTGGCGCGCACAGGCCCGGAGCACACGTGTGCTGAGACAGGCGACCCTCACGGCAGCCCCTGTGGGACCCCTCCTCCCCACAGAAGCTATTTTTACCAGCACCAGCGCGCCCCAGGCCCCTCAGTGAAGAATCAAAATGGCCTTTAATTGGTGAGAAACCACAGCCTGATGGACACAATGCCAGGGGTAGGAGGCTGTGGTCGCCGCTGCGCTGGCCCCTGAAACCTGAGGCTTCGGTCACCTCCCTTCAAGCAGGTGTCGCTCCCCATCCCCTTCAGCCTCGCCCCCGTGCCCAGCACCTCCTCCTCCACCCACAGGCCCGGGAGCCCTGTCCAGGTCGGCCACAGAGGGCCCCTGACCACAGGCCGCTCCTGGGGCGCCGAGGCCCCCCTCCCAGAGCACAGACTGCCGAGCCTCCTGGCGGTGGCACTGGCTCCCCCGCCAGCTGAGTTCTGGGGTGTGTTGCGGAGCAGTCGTGGCGGCTGCTGGACCTGGGCGACTGCACCCCGTTCTTGGCTGGTACCGCAGACCTGGTCAGAGGACCTGTCCATCATTCACGCGGCAGGAGCCTTTCCAAAATGAAGACATCACTACCCCTTGGCCATCTGGTCTCTCGCCCATTTGGGGACCCTGGTCACTGGGGGCGCAGGTGCCTGCCTGCCCCTCTCCAGCCCTCGAGTCTGTGCTCCTTCCACCTGGACGGCTCCCGGTGTCCCCACTCCAGGCCCGACCGGAGTGCCCTCTCCTCACCTCCTTACTGAAGTTGCAAGTGCTCCCCCCAAAACACGGGGCCCCCACCTCCTGCTTTCCCTTTGCCCCTCTATCACGCTCTACTCTCCCCACATGGTGACTCCCCTCTCCCTCGTAGGGCGCACGCTCTAGCAAGGAGGGTCCGAGGAAAGACAGGGAGGGGCCCCCCTGATATAAACCAGCTCGTGGGACCCTCCCCACTGTGTGGCCCACGGGAAGCACTGCCTGAGATCACAGAGCAGGACCAGGGGCCTGACACCAGGGGCAGGTCCACTGAGGGAGGGAGGCTGGGGACAGAGGGACCTGCGGTTGCCGCTCTGACTGTCGGCGAGGGAACAAGCCTGTGATGCTCCCAGACAGTTCCTGGCCCCGCTCTGCGCCAGCGTCCTGCCCAGGGCCGGGGCCAGGCCGGATACTAAACTGATTTGCACGCACTAGTCCACCACGGGAAGGCTTCACCCAGAGCAGTGGGAGGAGCTGGCTCTGTGCCCACCTGCACGGAGGCGTGCAGGCAGCAGAGCACGTGCAAAGGCCCTGGGGCTGGAGGAGTTTGGAGCTGAGGAGCAGAGGAGGCCGACCGGGCTGGACCCAGGCCCAGGGCAGTTCAGGTGGGAGAGGGGACGAATCTGATTTGTCTTAACAACCTTGATGGCTGCAGTGTAGAGCCGGATGGAGGGCAGCAGGGGGAGGAGGCTCAGGGCTGAGTAGGACCCAGCAGCAGGGACAGGGCCTGCGGACACTGGGTGTGGGCCGAGTAGGAGAGAGGAGCCGGCCAGGTTCCCATCGCACGAGGGGCGGATACACGAGCAGTGGAATTTTCCTCAGGGGAAGATAATGGCCTCAGTGTGGGGTAAATCGGTGTGAGATGCCTGCAGAGGCCCCGTGGAGAGACAGAGCTGGCAAAGTCGAGGTGGGAAGGGCACAGGCGGGACCTGTCGGAGCCTCATGCTTAGGGGGACTGTGGGGTGGCCAGTGAGTCATTCCAAAGGCAGGGAGAGGCCAGCGAGGTGCAGACGGAGAGCGTCCTTGGATGTGGCCACCCTGCTGGAGCCAGAGGCCGGGGGACTGGGAGGAAAGAGGTCAGGGACCCCCGAGTGTGGCGGGACGTTAGCACACAGGACAGAGATGCTGGGGGCAGCTTTGCTCACAGTAGGTCGCATGCATTTTTCAGAGAGCTCCCACTAAGTGCCAAGACTGTCCCAGGCCTAGTGATCCATTAGGAGCAAACCCGTCCCAGGCCTCAGGAGGCTCGGTCGGGGCCGGGGAGACGGACTATCAGCCAGCGACCGGCTACCCCAAGCCCCACGGCGGCCGGGCTCCAGAGGAAGCAGGGCAGGTATGAGAGGAGAGGGCGACGGGCACGCTGGATGGGGTGTCCTCTGAGGAGGTGACTGGGGGCTCCAGGTGGGGGGGGAGCAGGCTGGGTGGGCGGCAGGAGCTTGGACTTTAGGCGACATGCACCAGACCCAGGGGCTCGCAGCAGGGAAGGGACCAGATGAAACAGCTGAGAGCCGCCACCTGGTGCTGAGGAAGGAGGCCATGGGCAGGAGGCTGTGGTGGCCCCGGTGCCACCAGGACGGGCAGGGGAGGCGTGAGGGGTGGAGCCTGGGGGCACTGGGACCTCAGGTGTGCACAGCTGGCAGGGCTGGGAGTTGTCAGGGGAGGAAGTCATTAAGGGCTCTGTTTACAGACAAAGCCCCAGTGAGCCCCCGCCCGCCCATCGGCCACGGCAGCCTCCGCATCGTGCCCATCGGAAGCTCAGCTGAGAAGCCGCCGTGGGGTGACCCGCGGGGGGGGGGGGGGTGACCCACAGGGTCGGCCAGACTTTCCATCAGCACAGTGCGCCCCAGACCCCTCAGAGGGGAATCAAAGGTGGGAAGCCACAGCCTGGAAGGACACATCCAGCTCCGCCCCGTCTCTCCTGCGCCCCCAGGCCGAGCCCAGCCAGGTGCTGAGGCAGCGCAGGGTCGGGGGTCCCCCGGGAGCTGCCTGGGAGGGTCCTCCCGCCAGCACCCGCGCAGGGCAGGAGCCCTTGGCACGGAGCTCACCCCTGCGAGGAGCCCATGACGAGGGGCTCATGAAGGGGTCTCTCTCGTGCTGTCTGCTGGCCCCCCCCCGCCCTCTGAGGGCCCTGGCCGCTGACCTGCACCACAGCCAAGGCCGCTGGCTCAGGGTGTGGCGAGGAGGGCCCAGCTGCCCAGAATGGGCTCACGTGACTCAGTTTCCCCTGGGAGCCCAGGGAGCAACGCGGGGGCACTCACCACGAGCTGGGGCACTGGCAGCGACCTGCCCTCCTGGCTCAGGGACACGTAGGTGAAGAAGGCACTGGCCGCCCGGTAGCGCGGCTGCGTGTTGTCCACCACGGGGTCGGCGTCCACCAGGACCTCGATCTCCATGGACTTATTGCTCGTGAAGGTCATGCGCCCCGAGATGGTGATGACATAGCCTGCGGAGCGGGACAGCGCGTTAGGAGGGCGAGGCTGGGGGGCGGGGCACAGCATCAGCGACGGAGGACGCTAAGACACCAGGTTAGGCAGCACAGGCGCTCTAATCACTAGGACGTTCACACGGCAAACCATTAGTACCCACGCACGTCCATCTCCTCGCAACAGGCAGACTCGTCTCATTCATGGAAGAAGTTAGTGGCACTGGGCCCTCCCCGAGGCCCCTGCGCTGGGAGTGGCAGTGTGTGCGGGGGTGGGGGGGTGGGGGGGGTGGGGGGGCGGGGGAGATGCCTCCTCACTCCTGCCCCTCAGGGCAAGCCCCACCCACCTGCAGGCAGCCCTGGGGAGCTGGCTCCGTCCGAAAGGCTAAGGCCCAGTCTGCAACCTGCACTGTCCATGCTGTGGGCTTGTGTGCCCACTGGAGCCACAGAGCGGCTCCCCACGCTGCTCAGCACTTCAAGGAACCTCCTTCACGTCCCCCCACCCCCCACCCCCAGCTCCCTGGCTGCCATGTCCCAGATGCCGGTCTGAAGGGCTGGTGCCATTGGGTCGGGCCAAGCTGCCACACTGACCGGCGTCCTGCGTCCCTGAGCACTGCCTGCGCTTCAGCCCCAGCACACGGCCACCTGCGTCCAGGCAGGACCTGCGGCCCCTCCTCTGAGCAGGGACATCTGCCTCCGGAGACCCCGTCCTGGTCAGAGGCCGCGCGCGCACCACCTCCCCGCGGTCTCCCTTGTGGAGTATGACGAGGTCTAAAGTCACGTGTCCCCATGAGCATCCGGTGTCCTCTCTCCCTCAACCCGACCCCCCCAGACTTCCCACGCCTGGGGTCACGAGCTCCCCCCTGGCAGCCGCTGCTGGGCCTCGCGCCCCTCTCTGCCCCTCGCCTCCAGGTCACGAGCTCTTCCCTCCACCAAATCCCTCCACCTCCCGGAGCAGCCCCCGTGGGGACGGCATGGAAGGGCCAGGTGCTGAGCCGCGCGCCTGGCGGTGGGAAGCGGGAGGCGCTGGCACAGCCACGACCACCCGATGGGCTGTTCAGGACCACGCGGAGCACTAACCCTTGGGCTTCCAGGGGAAGGACCAACACCTGGCCGTGCCTCCCACATGTGGCCGTACCCGCCCCCTCCCCCATGGCCTCACTCTGGCCCGGCTCAAGGAAATGCCTGCCGAGGCCGGCCGCACGGCTGGGACCTGCTCCCCGAAAGCAGTGCTGGCTGCGGGGACCCTCCGTGCCCCTGGGAGCCTGTGTCCCAGCTCCAGGCATGTTCAGAGACCCCAGAAGACAGACAGGTCGGGCAGCATGGCGACTGTTAGGGAAGTGAGCAGGCTACAAGCAGAGCAGTTATTCCAGGTTATAAAGTTCCAGAATGTTCCATGCCACATTTAACTGCATACTTACAGGGAGCTCTGCGGGTTGGGCACAGCCATTTCTGGGGGAAGGAAGGCCACGTGGTCAATGACGGTGGCATTACAGGGGACAGTCACACACAAGCATCCAGGGCACACCTGGGTCGCTCCTGGTGATGGCCAGACGGACTGGTCAGCCAGGCCCGGCCCCCGAGGCCCCGCCCGAGTCCCCAGCTCCTGCAGCCGGACCCGCGCCAGAGCCTGGGGCTGCTCGAGGGACAAGGCCCCATCTCCCTCCGAAAGAGGAAGAGGCTGGAGGCTGGCGCTGAGTGTTCTCTGACTTTCAGGAGGGAAGCGATTCTGTCCTGAAAGTGGCACTGAGGCCGCCTTCGGCAGCCACGGGTCTCATGACAGCCACGGGGGACGCCGACCCTCGGTGCCCCGCGCAGGCATGGAGGACGGACCGTGAGGCTGTGCTCATTGCCCGCCGAGGCTGACACCCAGGCCGAGGGCGGATGTCGGCCATGTTCACACCTGGTGGTGAGAAGGCCCCAGATCCGAACAGCCCCCGTCTCGCTGGGCGGGTGAGGGCATGTCGCACCAAGCACTTGGCACGCCTGGCGCCCGGCGGTGAGCGGGGTCGGTGGCTGCGCCTGAACCCCTCGCCAGTTTGTCTCTAAGTCACTGCTGAGCTGCCGCAGCGCACGGCCGGCGCCTGGCAGTGCCCACCCGCTCCCCCAGCAGATGGGCAGACCTCAGCAGGATGCCAGGGTTTGGAAAAACAAATAGAATAATAAAAAACTGCTCTTGCCAGGACTGCAAAGTTGCCAAATATTTCAAACTTGAAGAGCAGCTCAGCGTTTAAGCTCCAACAGCCGTGGCTGTGCACGTTCTTAAAAGGCACGGAACCCGTGCAGTGACGCTGGTGTTCCTGACATCACACACCCAGAGCCCTTTCTAGAAGGGTCCTCGTTTCCCACAGGCATTCTCCACAAGAAAACTGGCTTTCGGTTCCCGCACCCAAGGCTCCGAACCATCCCGTCACAGGGGCCTGTTTTCTCCCTCGCCTGCTCTCCGCGGCCGCCTGGGCATTTTCACTTCTCAGTTAAAAAATACCCAGAAACGGAGCAAGTGACCTGTGGGAGCGCAGGACGGGGGTGGGGCGGGGGGGGGGGGGCGGCGCCGGCCGAGGCCTCCGCCCGTGGAATTGGACACAAACGCACAATTCCCTCCACCGGGCGTGACTGTGGACAGAGCCGTGGCGCAGAGCAGGGAAGTGCTTTTCTCCGCCGCGGTTCCCAGGGCACCGGAGCCACCGCACAGGGCGGGCGCCACGGGCCGGCGTGGTTCCCCTTGGAGCCTGAAGCCCCTCGCGGTCCTGTCCCCGGGAGTCGCTCTAGAGAGAGCGGCACGGCATCCTCCCCGCGTCCCCGCTGCCCCCGGGGCCTGGAGGGCGAGCCAGGACAAGGCTCGCGTGTTTGGGGCAGATCCCTTTTCCCGAAGCCCGAGCCCAAGGTCAGCAGCTGAACTCGCACTCGATGCCGCCAGGGCGGGGAGGAGACCCTCTGCCCTTCCCGTCACCCGCGCGGGTGCTCAGGGGCCAGGTGCTGCAGGGGCGAGCACCCCAGGGCCTGGGAGGCCCCCGCGGCTCGGACGCGGCATCGCTCCGGCCAACGGGCTGCTTTCACGGCGAGCCTCGTTCAGAATCAACGCCGCCTGAACCCCAGCGAGTGCTGCTTCCCAGGGCGCAGGGCCTCACCTCCGAAGACACCACAGGACAGAATGGCCCCGTGCCGGGAGGGGACACTGGCTGCCGGTGAGACGGGCCAGGGGAACTGCGCCTGCACAGGCCACAGGCAGAGGCACGAGAGAGGCAACTCGGTTTCCAGGCCGGGTCACCGGGCGGCACTGGTGTCGGGAAAACGGGCCAGGCCAGCACTGCCCCTGGGGAAGGCGGGCGGGGGGGCTGGGGAGCAGGCTGTGGGGGCTCCTCTGCACCGAGCCTGCTGCTTACCCCACAGACCACCCGCTCCTCCCGGAGAGGAGAGCAAGGCAAGCGATGGCCGGCTACAGTGAGCGTAGCATCCCCGCAGGCTCCGCCCACTCCACGCGTGGGGCGCTTTAAGAGCACGAGTTTCTGCGGCTCCCGCAGGACGAAGGCTCCCATCCCGTCGGAGGGACAGCCTTCACCAGAATGAAGTCATTTCAGCGGACCCTGGGCTTCAGCTGCCTCCCCAGGACAGAGGCGAGCCTGGCCTCCTGCCTCCCGCGGCGAATGGGCAGACGCCAGGGCCACCCTGGTGTGAACCAGGAGCTAATGGCGCCAGGGCCCCAGGCAGCCGCAGGCACCCTCCCTGTGGGCAGAGCGCCGTTACCTTTTCTGATCTTGTCGTGAAAGTTGATGGCGTCCACAGAAGCTGTGACTATGTTGGTCTTGCAGTGCCGTGCGGCCACGATGCCGGCCACTTCATCCATGAGCTTCATGGTGACGCCTGCGCAGAAAAGAGGCACGAGGCAGGTGAGACGGGGAGGGAGCTGCTTCCCACCAGGGAACAAGGTGTGAACACCAAGCCCTCCCAGCTCCCACCAGCGGGGGCTGCACGGCGCTGGGGGCGGGCAGGCACGGGGACTGGTGAGGCTGATGGAAGCCTGGCTTCCTCAGGAGCTTTTTAAAACTGTTTTTAAATATGTTTTGATTTTAGAGAGAGAGGAAGAGCAAGATAGAAACATTGATGAGAGAGAAACATCAATGGGCTGCCTCCTGCACGCCCCCTACTGGAGATCCAGTCTGCAGCCCGGGCGTGTGCCCTGACCGGGAATTGAACTGGGGGCCTCCTGATACTCAGGACAATGCCAACCACTGAGCCACACCGGCTGGGCCTCCAGGAGCTTTTGAAAATGACCCCAGCTGAAGTTCTAGGTCAATAACAAAATACAGTCCTTTGTCCTGCCCCCTCCAGAGATGTCTCCTGCCAGGACAGTGTCCTTCCTGAGTGGCTGCACCAAAGTCAGGTCCCAGTGCGGGGAGAACGTGGTGGATCGGACCCTCGGAGCTGCTGGGGATGGAAAGTGGTGCGACTGCAGCCACTTTGGAGGGAAGTGGGAGTTTCACCAAAGGCCAATTCTGCGCCACACGAGGCAGCCAGCCCACCCCAGTGCACACCCGCGAGAACGGAAAGCATGTCACACCCCTGCGTGCGGATCTCATGACGGCGTCTCCCAGCAGCCAGACCGGGATGTCCCCCCACCAATGAGGGGACAAAGGACTGAGCCCACCTGTGCAATAAAAACAAAGAACCAACACTCTACACATGGGTGAGCCTGAAAACACGACGCTGAGCGAGAGAAGCAGGTACAAAGGCCAGGCGCTGGGTGGCTCCATGCATGCGAGGTGCCCGGACAGGCAGGTCCCGAGACAGGAAGTAGGTCCGTGGTTGTCAGGGGCTGGGGCGCAGGGGAGGGGGAGGGCCTGATCATGGGTATGAGTGTCTCTTTGGGGTTGACAATGCTCTAAGTTGCTTGTGGTGGTGGCAGTGTAGCTGATTACACTGAAAACCAGTGACTGGTGGTGAGTTGTGAGGTCTGTGACTTCCTCTCAACAACTCTTCTAGAAAACACAGTCAGAAAGGCAGGCTGCACCGGGCTGGCCCCGCCTGCTGGGCAGAATCCCGACAGCACACCTGCTAGCTCCCGCCCCCGACCTCGCACCCCAGCACAGCACATGATGCTTGTTTCACATTCACAGCTTAAACATGCCCTTCGGTTGCGCTATTGAGACTGTCCCCAGGAAAGCAGCAAAGGGTACTGGTCAGCTCACAGCTCCCGGAAATCTTAGTCACAGACCCACCCAGGACACAGGGGCTCCGGGTCGGAGAGGCAGAGCCAGCCCACGCCTGGGAAAGCGGGCTCCAGGGAGCCTGCAGGGAGGGGCGGCAGACCAATGCCGACGCCACGCCACCCGGACGAGGGCCCGAGCCACCAGCCTGGGCTCTGGTGTGTACGAGGAACCTGCCCATGTGTAGACATGGAATCGTTACCGCTTTGCCGTGTGGGGAAAACAAAATAAATACCAGGTCACGGAGAGGCCAGGAGCTCGTGCTGCCCCGCGGCCGTGGCTGAGCCTCCGGGCCTCACAGGTATTGGGGGACGCCGCTTCCCAGGACCTGGAGGCAGGGAGGCCGCTCTCCTCTCCGCGTCTGCATACTGAGCATTTCCAGAATAAAAAGGGTTGTTTTTTGTAACGAGTGTCCTTGACTTTAAGAAAGTGGGCTTCCATTACCACGACTCTCATGGAAGGTGCCACTGAGGACCACGGTGCCTGGCTCGGTGGGTGGCGGGCGCCCCACTCGGTCTGCTGAGGTGTCAGCATCCCCTCTTCCAACTAAGGCAAGGCTCCGGCCCGGAGGTCAGCTCTGGAGGGAGTGCAGTGAGCCTGCGGTGGGGGAGTGAGTGCTGGCCGGCCGGACAGCAGCCGGGGCGGGCCCAGCGCTGTCCGCTTATCACAGCAGGAGCCGGAGGCACCGAGGCCACAGAGCTCACGCAGGAAGAGTGGGACCAGCCCACGACCACGGGCACGAGGCCACACGGCGCTGCCTCGTCATCCACGACTGCGAGGCGGGGCTCCAGGTGGATTCCGAGCTGCGGGGCGACTACGGAAAGGGGCACTCAAGGCCACGGCGACTGGGGGCAGTGCCATGGCCTGCAGGTGGAAGGCCACGGGTTGCGCGGCCAGCTCCGGCCACCAGGCGCGTCATCGGCCAGGGGGTCAGTTGGGGCAGGAGGGAGGGCGAGGAGATGGGACAGGAAGGAACCCTGAGCTGGAATGAATGTTTAGAACAGAAGATACAACGAGCCCTCTCTGCGTTCCTGTAGGAGGGGCCGGTGAGGATGGAGGCGTGAGTGGAAGGAGTCAGAACCAGCCCTGGGAGCGGGGGTGCGGCCCCATTGACCGGAAATGCCGGTGGGGGTCCCACAGGCTTCACTGTTCCTGAGAACAGCGCAGGGCCGAGTGCGGCAGAGCGTGGCCGCGAGCCCGGGCGGACGGGAGGTGTGAGCCGCTGGGCGCTCCCGCTGTCAGCCCGGCAGCCCCGGCCCAGCACCCAGGCCTCTGCGTCACGTGCGACAGAGCCCTCTGAGGCCAGCACTTAAGGCCAGCACTTAAGCTCTCCGTGTAGCGAACCCTACAATCTACCCTGATTACCGGGGCTCGCCATGTGAACTATGACAGTGAAAGTGTAGACCTGCTCCTCGAACACTGCACTCATCAGGGTTAGAAAGAAAAAAACAAGACTTGCTTGGCCACTAACATATAGACAAACATCGGCACCAGAGGTAACGTCTAACTGCCTACAGGCTTGTTTTTTGAAGTATCAACAACGCGCTGAGTGGCCTGAAAGAGGCTTCATTGTCTTTCCTGGGCCCGACTGGCTGACGGGGCCGCGCTTGCTGACAGACCCACAGCAGCCGCGCTGTGGGCGGCGACTTGAAATGCCCCGTTTCTACGTTTAATTCCGGGGACGGAGCGTGGGGCCAGCCCCTGAGATGAAGGCAACGGTAGTTAAGTGCAGCCATGGTGAGGAGCCCCCGTGGTGACCACAGGGTCACTCCAGGGGCCGGAGTGACAGCCTCCTCCCCAGACAGTCTGGCCTCCCTCCCAGGCTCCACACGGACCTGCGGGCACCTCTGTGCACCGGACCAAGGGCTGAGGAGCACTAAAGGTAATCAATAAGGATGATTTTTGGCAATTAATGGGCAGTGATGATAGGTAAAGATGATAGGTTTCGAACATCAAAACGTCAAAAGCGGGAAGTCTGCAGAGGCCTCGGGCACAGCCGGACCGTGGCTCCCGTGGGCCGAGCATCGCAGACCAGGGGCCGGGGGAAGGGCCGCCGCATTTGGTCGCTCACTGTCCGAGGGAACTTGAGACAGTCCCTGTTAAATCTGCCGGCTGCTGGGTGGGGATCAGTGCCTGCCCGTTGTGAGCAAGGAGGCAGGGGAAGGAGGGCAGGCGAACCCTGCATGGAGCCGGGACCAGGCCGCCGTGTGTGCAGGAGCCACCCCCCCCCCCATCAGCTCTGGGGAGGTGGCAGCCTCACCCGATTCCATGCAAGGTCAAGGTCACATCTTTGAAGGCCAAGAACCATTCCACTGGCGTCCATTTCCTCAAAGGAGTCTAGACTGAAGTTGGGGGGGAAGGCTAATCCTATATAATAAAAGGCTAATATGCAAACTGTTCCCTCGGGAGTATGACGGCTCACTACGGTGGGCGCTGACCGGGAGCGGTGCAGAATGAAGGAAGGGCCCGGCCGGCAGCCAGCAGCCGGGGAAGGAAGGACCCAATGGGCCCTGATCGCCAGCCAGGCCTAGGGACCCTTCCTGTGCATGAGTTTCATACATTAGGCTTCTAGTCTATAATAATAAAAGTATAATATGCTAATTAGACCGCACGTCCTTCCGGACAAAGCTGGGGCTGCAGCGGGATGGAGGCAGCTGCCATGGCTGCGAGGGAGGGTCCAGGCAGCCGCTGCAGCTGCGAAGGCCTACTTTTGCACGAATTTCATGTATTTGGCCTCTAGTATTTAAGAATTCTATGTTCAGCCCAGCCCGTGTGGCTCAGTGGTTGAGCATCAACCTATGAACCAGGAGGTCACAGTTCAATTCCTGGTCAGGGCACACGCCTGGGTTGTGGGCTTGATCCCAGTGGGGGGTCTGCAGGAGGCAGCCAATCAGTGATTCTCTCTCATCATTAATGTTTCTATCTCTCTCCCCCTCTTTTCCTCTCTGAAATCAATAAAAATATATTTTTTAAAAAAGAAATCCATGTTCGTGATGTTGAGTAGGAAAGGTCCTGCAGGGGCCATCTACCATGTGTGTCCCTCACGATCGCAGCTAAAGCAGAAGCAGGCGAGTTAATGTGGCACCAAAGGCAGGGGACCAGCAGGCTGGACAGATGTTCTCATGCTGGGGGCTGACTGTGTCTCCCAAGCAAAGCGCTCCGAGCTCCCAGAGGGAGGCCCACCCCCGCGGAGGAGGGGCTGCTGAGAGGACCTGAGGCTGGAGGAAGCCAGCTCCTGGGACAGGGGTCAGGGACGCCCTCTGACCAGGGAGCAAATCCCACTGCCCGTGTCTACGCGGGAGCGCCGCTCAGCGAGGCCACAAAACTGGAAAGGCGCCTGTGCCTCCCTCTGTATTGTTCGGTGAAATCAATTCCTCCCACAAGTGCAAACACTGCGTCTCCACAGCCGCCCGCCAGAACCGCGCCCAGAGCATCTGCGTGGGAGGCTCCCCCGACCCAGCACCTCGCCTCCCAGGCGTCCTCTGCTGGGGACACCTGCCTCGCCGCCAGGGCCTGTGGTTCCCCCGCTGCCCCTTCCTCGGGTCCCGGTAAAGCTGGGCGGTGCCCGGCCTTGAGACCCCTGGGCAGCCACGTGTGCGCACGCTGCTCGGGTGGCGGTTCCTGCTGCCGCCCAGCCTGCCTCTGCGGTCCCTTCTCGCACAGGGGCCGTCTCCACTCTTCCCAGCCCCTCATCCCACACGCTGCATGTCTGCTCAGAGCCGGGCCCTGTGCCCAGTGCTGGGAAGCAGCCGAGAGAAAGACAGATCAAGTGCCCACCCAGTGAGCCTACATGCACGGGGGCGGGGGGGGGGGGAACAGCAGACAGGAGACGCCTGCCAGGCCCTGATCTGATCCTAGAGGCAGAAGCGCCCCAGTTTAGGGGTCCCTAACCCCTCACGCCACGTTCTGGCAGTGGTGTGGGTTCCCTGCAGGAACATGGCCATTGCAGGCACCATGGGGCCCGGGCACAGTCCGTCCTCTGGGTGGGAAGAGCCCCCCGGCAGGCGAAGGACAGCGGAGCCACATGCCCGTGACTCTCACAGAGCAGCTGCCAACGGCCCGGGGCGCAGCCACCCGGCAGCACCACCTCCAGCCTCTTTCCGAAAAGTCATTCCCGCACTCGGTGGACATTCCAGGACCTGAGGACAGGAGAGGTGCGACCACCAGGAAGAGAAGCCGGACAAAACGTGTGCCAGGAGCAACGATGGGTCCTGAGGAGGACGGAGGTGGCCTCGGCGTGGGGGGCCCAGAAGCACCGGGGCAGGTGGGGTTTGGGCAGAGCAGAAAAGCCGGAGGCACGTTTCGGGAAACAGAGTCACGGGAATAAAGAGAGGCCCGTGGTGTGGGAGCCAAGACTGATCTGGCTGTGGGGGTCGGGGAGTGGAGACCCCCAGGTGGGACCCAGGATGGCAACGAGGGGTGAGGAGGGGCGGGCGGGTAGGGAGGGCTCTGACGGCTCAACATGCACAGATTGTATATATGGTCGTGAGGCTCTGCACCGGGGACCAGGTGGGGACCACAGAGATGGGGGGCAGGGGGGCACCACCCCTGCCTGGCACACGGGCTGCGTGTGGAGCATTTACAGAGCAGCTGCAGGGGGGCAGGGCACACGAGGCGACACTGAGCCTTGCAGTACAAGCCCACAGCCACGTCATCTGGCGCTGGACCTGGCTCAGCGCTGGCTGTTTACGCGGCATAAGCTGGAATTTCCGACGAGAGACGGCCTAGAGCCGCGAGCCCGCCAGCAGCAGCCGCGAAGGCTGCGAGGAGGGCTGGCCGGAGCGAGGGGGGACAGGGGAAGCTGTGCTTTGTCAAGAGCCATCTGGACCATTTCCACAGGATACTTGGGTTTAAAATAATTTTAAAATAAAAAATGAAGTGCCGAAGAAATATCCAAGGCTTCAGAGAGTTCAGGAGCGAGGAATTCCGTGGACGCTGGCGTCCACCCGGGCTAACCCCCAGGAAGCCGTGGCCGCCCCCCGCCCCCGGGCTGGCCAGGCCGCCGGACTTGGAAGTGTGTCTCCTCTCGGCCTCAGCTGGCCTGAGCAGGGACTGCCCAGCCCACATGGACACAGCCCGGAGGCCAGGCCAGGAGGGCCCCCGCGGAAGCAGCCAGAGCCGGGGCAGCCGGGGGCCCCAGCGGGACACTCAGACAATGAGTCCAGGGACAGACGCCACGGCAAACCCCACCTGTTACCAAACGACCAAAGAGTGACGTTTCATGAGATAGTTAAAATCAAGACATAAAAACACATTTGAAAACAAACATGCCTACAAACAACAACAATGAAAAATTGTCTATTTCAGGTGAGGTTTTTTTTAAGCATTACTCATTCTATAGGCTGTTCCCTGACTGAATTCTCGCATTATCTGAGTTATTTTCACCACTGGATCCCGGGTGTTACTGTGCCATCTGGGAAGACAGACAGCCTTACCTCCTTTCTGCCAATTCCTGTGCCTGGAAATGTCTCCTCTTGTTTAGCTAAGTGGCTAGAATCTCCAAAACAAGGCCACCCAGAACAGGGGGGGGGGGGGGGCGCCCCCGCCTTACTCCTGAGCTCAGGGAAGGGCCTCCAGCCCTCTGATGGATTCCCATCCTCAGCGCGTGTCTCATCGAGGATGGTGGCTGGGTGAGCCTGTAAGGTCTTGACTGTTGCATGTGCCGAAACCACCCCTCATGCCCGGGTCACCTGCAGCCGATACAGCCAACTCGGGGGAGGGGAGCACGGAGGAAATGGCCTTTTAGGAGCTGAGATCCCAGTACTTTCAAGAGGAGGAACTCTGCCCAGTCACTCAGGACTCAGACGGCAGATGCCAAGAGCCAAGCTGGCACCTGTGGTTTCCAGCCACGGAGCACTGCCAAGGCCTGTGGGTGCACATGTGTGCATGCATGTGCATGCGTGCATGTATGCATGTGCATGTGTAAGTGGCAGGGTAGGAGCTAGGCCTCAAGATGGACTATCCAAAGTGTGAAAGTCACAGAAAACGGGGCCAGGAGTTCACCAAAAGCACAAACACTGCGCAGAGTCACTGAAAGGCCGAATGAGCACACGCCCCGGCCACTGTTCCCTCCTGTGGTGGCACCCACTCGACTCCAGCGTGGAGAAAACAGCCACTGAGATCCGTGTCCACCCGCCTGCCGACAGCAGTCCCCTACAGGAAACGGGGCGACCGCGCTCCCAGTGTCGACCTCGTCCGCCACTCCTGCTGAATTACGGGCAATGTGCGAGACAACGGGTTTGGTAAAATTATTAGACTGTTTTTAAAAGCGCGGGCACAAAAGCCCTACTGAAACTGGCATTGCACACGCTTCTTAAACACACATTAACAGTGTGCCTGTATCCACTGGTGCAGCCTGGGCGCCGTCGGTGACATGAGCTCCGTGAGCTGCCGCTTCCGGGGTCCCGGCAGGTCTCCCACGGCCTGCACTGCACTGCGCCCCCCCACGCGGAGCCAGGAGGCAGCACTGGTGTGGACTCTGCACGGAGCACGTGGCGATGGCGGGTGCCACATGCATGAACTTCCAATGTGTGGGCGAAACTAGCAACAATTGTAGCCCGAGTTCCACAGGCTTCAGGCAGGGTGCGCTCTGCGCGGCTCCGGGCCAGTTCTTTGAGTTACAGAAGCTGGGGCTTCTGGTGGGTAGGCTGGGAAGAGGGGGCTGCCCCCTCCCAGGGGAGGAACAGAGAGCTTACGAAGCCACAGCCGCACCAGCCATTCTGTTCCCAGGGCAGAGGGTCCTCTGATTGTCACAATGCTCATGGGCCTGGAAAGAACTGTTCGTTACAAAACAGAGCTTTCCTCGGGGAGGACCTAAGCTGACCAGATCTCAGGGCACTGCAGCGGCATTTAGTTGAAGAGGAAAGAATCATGAAATGGAAAAAAGCAGCAGACAAACGATCAGTTAAAAAAGAAATGACCTTCAGAAACGTAGGTCAAATCAGGCCCACTATCCCAGCTCCTCACCCCGAATGTTACGTGCACCTCTCATTCGGGGAGCCACCTGAGTGGCCTGTGCCTCTTCACTCTACGTGAGGCCCTGGAGCCAGTACGATGAATAAGATAAAGCCCTGCTCCTGAGGCATCCCGGGTAGAAAGAGCAATGCCACCCTGCAGCATGGTACCATTGGAGCCGGGTTTTGAAGGATGAATAGGAGTTTTCGGAGAGGAGAACAAAGGAAGGCCTGGCTTCCGGGCAACTGGAAATGAGAGTGTGAATGAGTGACATTGAACAAGTGCCGTTCTGCCTGGGAAGCAGGACTAGCTCCGTCCACCCAAGCAGCGCAGTGCAGCCCAAGCTTCCTCACTCACACACCACGGCCACGTTTCCGCGACCGCCTATGCCACGCAATGACCTTTCCCCTTATGCTTTTCTTTAAATCAGCGTATTCCTTGAAGTTTACTTTAATGCCATCGAAATGATAATATCCATTAATTTATGAGCTTGATGTATACTTAAATTTTCCCTAAATCACAAAAAATAATTTACATCATTCAAGTAACAAGTGTCCCTCCAAGAACCTGCGTCTAATAAGTCCTCTTGTGTGCCCGCCGTGTTTCCCCAGCTGGGAACTTCAAGGCCTGTGTTGTTTGAGCTGGAATCTGACCAAAGGAAAACATAAATGCAAACATCAGCGGCAAAAATGGCTTCTATCGGCCAGTTAGTGCGCCGTGACTTCACTCCTGAGGGTGTGGGCCCGGCCCGCCCACGGCAGCCACTGCGCACGGGTGGCTGCGCTCCCAGGGGTGGGGCAACTCTATTAGGGCACTTCCATCTGACTTTCACTCCCAGTTTTACAAACAGTATTTCAGTACTTATTATGCAACTCCTAAAACTTTAAATGTACGCTTCACTGAACAGAGAGCCTGAACTGGGTCAGACAGCGTGACTTCCGGGGAGTCATGAGGGCCTGGCGAGCGGGGGGAAGGGAGACGGCAGCCTGGGACCCTTACCTCCGTGCACGAAACCGTGCAGTGTGCAGTCCGAAGGCCCCACCAGGTGGATCAAGCTGGACTGGCTGTAGCTGACCGTGTTCGGCTCTGGAATTGCAAAGGAGGCAGGTCAGGCCAGGGACAAACGGGTCCCCCGGCCGAACGTGTGACGGTGCTGCCACACCGGCGTGTGCGTGGTCCCCGGGCTGCCGGCAGCTTAGACCTGGGATCTCTAAGGAAAACTGTGGCAGAACAGGCTGCAGGTGGCGAAGGGGAAGGCTTTCGAGGATTGATCAGCCACGCCGTTAGTGGGACATGACGCCACCCTCTGGGGACAGCAGTGTCCCCAGCAAGGCTCTGCCCCAGCCACAGGCAGCCACCGAGCACCTGGTGGCGAGCCCCCAGGGCTGCATGCGACCCTCTGTGAGGAGCTCTTCATCTGACTCTCATTCCCCGTATTGTAAACCGGCGCCAACCGTCTTCAGGAATCGGCTGTGGAACCTCCCAAGTTCACCGAACACTTCACTCTGCACCACCGCGGCCTGGTGCCTGAGCCCCCGGGCGGCCGGGCTCGCTGGGCGGCCTCCTGCAGGGAGCGCAGCGTCGCCGAGTCAGGAACCGGGCGGAGGCGGAGGCAGAGCCCCTCCCGAGACGCCACGTCCGGGGGGTTCATCCAGCCCCCCTTTGGCACGCGGCCCGTGGTCCTTGAGGGCGGGCAACTCCACCAGGGGGTGGGGTCTCACCCACGGTTCCCGGGAAAGGCACGCGGTGTCCCTGGGACTGCAGTCCGTGCGGAGGACCTGAGGCCTCGGCCAGGAGTGTCCAGGCGGCCGGGGCTGGCGAGAGCCGCTGGGCCTCACGCCCGACGTGCCCTGCGAGGTCTGAGAAAAGGCCAGGACTCGGCGAGGCCCAGTCCCTCGTGTCACCTGTGCTCTGTGGGGGGCTGTGACAGTCCCTGCAGGTTAGGTGCACCCAGTGCCACGCCTATCATCAACCTCAGGGGCTTTGGGTGCCCAGACCCTGCCCGGGGGACCGGGGGGAGAGGCACAGCCCAAGGAGCCACGAGGACGCCTGGACCATCAGAGAAACCCCAGGCAGTGCTGCCGGCCAAACACCCGGTTCCAAGCACCGTGTCCCCGGCCTGGCCTCTGCACGCCCGGGCCCACCACCTGCTCTGGTTGGCTGTGTCCCGCTCAGAAAGGACAGGAAAGCCGCTGGCATAGGCCCCGCCTGAGGGCGTCCCGGCAGCAGGCGCTCCTCTGCTTCACTGTTAAGGGCTCGGGGCGGAGAGGCTGGAGGGAACATCTGTGACCTCCTGCGTGGGTTCGGGTGGACATTCTGTTAAAGCGGAACCACCCTGGACCTGAAGGATGAGGGACGGGCCGGTGCCGCCGAAAAGGGAGGCTGTGGCACAGAGCTTTGTCGCCAACGCAAAAGAGCTGCTGTCACTCTGTCTGTTGCCCATACGCACACGCTCCGGGGGCCTGGGGGACCCGCAGGAGCCGGTCTCTGCGGGCAGTGGAGCCCATGTGGCACACAGGCCCCGGGCAGTGCTCGGCCTGAGCCTTTTCCTACGGGGCCACCGCACCGAGGCCTCCGGGGACTTGCCTGGCCCCCATCACCCCAGCTGCCTGGAACCGGGAAGGGCTGGGGATGGCGCACTAACCCCAGGAGGACGTCACGGACCGGCGCCTTGTCACCTGCCAGCGGACATCAGCCATCTACCCCGGGCCCCCGCCGTACCTGGGTTCAGGCCGGGCTGGACGATGTCCCCATTCCTCCACTTGGTCTCCATGCGCTCCAGCTTCTGGGCCTCGTAGCGCCTGCGGCCCTCCTCCTCCTGCTCCTGCCGGGAGTACTGCGGGGCAGACAGGGGGTCAGCCGGCCACCGGGCCGGGCTCTCCTTTCTCTAACTAGCTCCATCCTTCCTCTGATAACACACATTTAATATCAACAACAGCATCACAGAGCGGGAGAAGATCTCAGGCAGCCCTCCCCCCGGCCCGAGATCAGATCCTGCCTGAATTATTCTCATGCCCATCTGCATAGAGCAGTTCTATCATGCTGTTCATGGACTTTAAAAGTCACAGTATTTAAAAAAAAGTAACAGTACTCCCCTCTTGCTGTATCAACATAATGTATGCGATGGAGCCATTAAAGGGGCATTCAGCGTGCTCCCAGTTTTCTTCCTATTAAAACGTTATCATACTGACAATCTCAGCCCTCATTTACCACCCGCCCCCTTCCTTCCTATTCGTTCCTGGGCACAGAGCTCAGAATCCAGGCCACACCCAGTCTCCTGCGATACAGGTGCCCTGAGTGCCCCTCCCCCACCCCCCACACCTGGCAGCCCGGCTCTGCTGCCCCCTGGCCGGCCAACAGACTGCATATTGTGAGGAATGTGCAGGTGAAGCTAAGATGGCCCCGCTGAGGCCCAAAAGCTGGGGCTCCGAGTCCTTTGGGCTAAAGGGGGGTATTGCTCCCTCCCATTCCCATCGTCCTCTGCTGTGTAGGGAAGACCCCCAGGGACCCCTCAAAGATGCCCCAAGTGGGCCCACGGCCCCTCTGACTGTCCACTTCCCCAGATGCCCTCTCCGCCTTGCTGACCAAAGCCTGGCCACTCTTTTTTTTTTTAAGGGGGGAAGAGAGAGAGAGCAACATTGATCAGCTGCACCGTGTACACCCCCGACTGGAGATCAAGCCTGCAAAGAAGCTTGTGCCCTGACAGGGAATCGAATTGGCGACCTGTTGGTGCATGGGATGTCACTCAACCAACTGAGCCACAGAGGGTGGGCCCTGGCCACGTCCTTTTGATTAGTCCCGCCTTCTGCCCTTTCATTGGCTCAACCAGCATCGCAGAAAAGCCAATGAGCTCAGGGCCCTTGGGCTCCTCTGCCACGCCCCCACCGCACCATCGAGCCCCCACTCCACTACCACCCCCGCCTTCCCCGGCCCCAAGCCCATTGGCTTAAGCAGACCCAGTTCAGAGGGCACTGCAGCCTCTTTCAAAGCCGCTTTAAGGGCTGCCCTCTGGGCTCTGCGCCATGGGTGCGCAGGGTCTGAACACCATTCCGTTATCTCGGCCTTCAGAGCCCGCCTCCACAGGGGCTGCGAAAGGAGCTGAGTGGTTTGTTCAAGAGAAACGAACTGGAGTGTTCAGCTGCAGGGGACAACTCAACCTCGCCCTCCATTAACACTGGGTTCCCAGCCCGCAGCCATGGCTGCGAGGGAGAGTCTGTGCCGGCCTCAGTCGAACCCGCTGAGCTTCGCTGTCCTCAGGAAATGCCTTTTCAGAGACTTTAAAGAGCCGCCTCCCGGGGTAACATAGGACCCGGCCTCCGGTCACAGGGGACGGATGGAGGCCGCATCCTGACCCAGGCCGCGAGGACAGGGAAAACCCACCTCCTCCCAAACGCTTCCCTGCTGGCTCTAAATCTTGGGGAAAAATCACTAGAACATTCTAGTGATGGGCTGGCACCCAACTCTCACCTCCAAGAGCTCAACACACCCACTGATGTGAAGCAGAAGACAGCTCAGCCCAAAGGTCAAGGCCGAGTGTGGGCAGCTCAGTACAGGGGTGGGAGGGGGGTGGGGGGGTGGGGGGGGAAGAGGGGTGCCGGGAGCCGGTCCATGCTTGCTGTTTCAAGGGACCTGGCATATATGGCATACTGTTCTTAATATGTTTTCTCACCTTCTTGGCACTATGTGTTTTAACTAAGGTCTCTGAGAAAGGTTGTTTCCCCAGGTAGGGATTTTCCCCTGAAGTTAGGGAGGGAATAAAACCTCTTAACTAAGTGCCAGGTGGGTAATTAATCACTTTAACTACGAACAATCATGCTTAAGCTACATAATCTTTACTCCCTGGAATGGAGATAAGAAACGCCCTAACCTTTGGAATAGAGATTGATAGGATTGGAATCAACTGGTATAAATACAGATGTAACAACACAGAACTTAGAAGACAGAACTAAGAAGACAGAACCTACACAGAACGTTCTCTAGAGACAGAAGAACTTCGCTGGAGAGAACATGGCAAAAGATCCTGGACTGAACCTGACTACAGAAATTGGCAAGAGAACCTGACTAGAACCTGGTGACTGAACCTGGCTGGAGAACCTGGACAGAACCTGGCTGGAGAACCTAGCGAGGGAACATGGCCACAGAACCTCTCTGGAGATCCAGACCAGAACTTGGCTGGAGAACCTGCCTGGAGAACCTAGCAAGAGAACATGGACACAGAACCTGGCTGGAGATCCTAACCAGAACTTCGCTGGAGATCCTGACCAGAACTTGGCTAGAGATCCTGGCTAGGCTGCTGATCAACTGAAAGCTGTCTCTGTGACATTCCTTCTTCGCTGACTCCGTCCACACCTTTGGGGACCCCTGGACCTGCTGGGGTTGGACCCCAGCAGAGGGGGTCACGTCAAAGGTTCCCAGGAAAGGCACCCTGGTGTCCCCTGGGACTGCAGTCAATGCAATGCCTGTGGCCTTGACCTAGGAGTGTCCTTCGAACCTCCTAACTCAAGCAACATCAAGACCACGAGAAAGCCAAATGTCCGTTCTCCAGTGGCCACTAGGCCACAGCTGCCCCGCCAACCACCAGCGGCCTCCGTCTCCCCTCAAGGGCCTGAGGTCCCTGTTCCCTGGGGAAAAGGTGGAACAAGGTGGCAAAGTCCTGCACCGATGACCCTGCACAGGGCGAGAGGCAGACATGCAGTGCACCCACGAGTGCACGTGTGTGAGAGGGAGGGATGTGTCAGATGTGTGCCTGAGGTACCTTATGCGTATGTGGCGTGGGATATACATGTATGTAATATGCATGCATACATGCAGAAGGACTCCGGCTGGCTACACTGCGGGGTCTGGACCAACTGCAGCACCTCCGGGGTGTGTGCAAACGCCCAACCAGGACGGAGGCTGGGCCCGGCCATGAAAACAGACGACATTTCAAATCGACTGAGGGCGTCTGCGTGGGCCTCGCCCGTGTGGGAGGAAGCAGCTCAGACCCACCGTAGCAAGGGCTGCGGCTGGGAGCCGGGTGGCTCTCCCGTCTGGAGCCTCTGCTTCCGCTCAGAGGGACGGCGTCCACACAGCCCTCTCGGAGGGCAAGGCTGGTATTTGTCTCATCAATCCCGCTAAACAAAGGCAATGGGGAAGCCACTGGGGCTCCTCCAGGAAGAAGGCGAGCAGGGGAGAGGGGCGGTGGGGGGAGCTGCCCTGTCCCTGTGGGGAAGGGACAGGAGCCAGCAGAGCCGGACACTGCCCCTCCCTCAACTGACCAAAACCCAGCAGCACAGCACGTGGGCCCCGAGGAGCCAGAGAAGCAAAAGCTTGTGTTCGTCCCAGAGTCTCCCTTCAGTGTCGCCCCTTTAAGAAGTATCATATGGCCTGGCCAGCGTGGCTCAGTGGTTGAGCGTCAACCTATGAATCATGAGGTCACGGTTCGATTCCCAGTCAAGGTATAAGCCCCGATTGTGGGCTCAGCACCCCGTCGGGGGCATGCAGAAGTAGCTGATCAATGATTCTCATCATTGATGTTTCTATCTCTTGCTCCCTCTCCCTTCCTCTCTGAAAGCAATAAAAATAGAAATTTTTTTTAAAAGTATCATATGGTGCTGAAGCCAGAGACACGGCCTGCTAGAGATTTCTAAATTCTGTAGCATCTGAAATTAAATCAGTAAAAATAATTGTGTTGGAATATTTACATGGGATGTGGCTAATTCAGCACCAAGGACTTCGTGGGAAAGATGAAAGCGAGGTAGGTACACAATTTCTAACAAGGACAGTCACTGCGCCTCAAACTCTCCTGGTTCTTGGGTCTCAAGACCCCCAGTTAGTGCGGCCGGAAAGTGAGGTGCTCCCACACATGGGAACCTGTTCCTGAGTAAACCCAGTTTGGGGAGAAATGTCCAGCTGTCTGTCTGTCTAAAGTCAACAGGCAGGAGGACCCTCACCTGGCATGGCCGTCGCCTGCCTTTTGTCTGGTCAGAGTGGGATAAAGGGCCCGGCGGGGTGTTCCTGGGGTCTGGGCCAGCCACACTCACATACCCAGCTTGAATGAAACCTATGCAGAGAGACAGGGACCCCTCCCCGGGCCCCACCCCGCTCTCCCGGGGTGCCTCCTACCATCAGAGTGGCCGGCTTCTGTCATCTGCCCCGTGAGAAACGGAAGGGGCCTCCTTACCACAACCGGAGGCACCTCCAGGACCTTGTCCACATTCTTCAGCGACAGGGGCACATACCACAGGGTGGCCTTATTGGTCAGCTTTTTGGTACCTTCAGAGAAGAAAACCACAGGAGTGAGGGCCTAGGGAAGGAGGGCGGGGCGCCAGGAACGCCACCATCTGACCCCTGACCCCCAAGGCCTTTGGCCATGACGTGCAAGCATAGGCCCCCAGCAAGGGGACCCTCCCCACAATCCTGTCATTCCCAAAGGCTGCTGGGAAGACTGCAGGTCACCTGGTTCAAGGTGTGTGTGTGTGTGTGTGTGTGTGTGTGTGTGTATGCGTGCGCGGGCGTTCCCCAGGCCTGTCGGCTTTCTGGCACTTGCTAACACGGAGGCCCCGAAACCAGACATGCTGTCTGTGAAGGGGTGTAACTAGAGGGCAAAGCGGGGCTGCCCCATCCCCTGAGAAACCTGGGCCAAAAGCAATCACTGGGTCCACACCCCTCACTCGCACAGGAGGAGCCTGAAGTTCAGAGAGGTCAACGGGTTTGCCTAGGGTCACACAGCAAGTCGGTGCCATTCTGAGTACAGACCTAGGCTTCCTGGGTCCCAGGAATTTCGGGGAAGTATTGGCAAGGATGTCTTTTAAAAATTGCCTCTTACGCCTGGCTGGTGTGGCTCAGTGGTTGAGCATCGATCTGTTCCTGGACAGAGCACATGCCTGGGTTGTGGGCTCAATCCCCAGTAGGGGGCGTGCAGGAGGCAGCCACTCGGTGATTCTCTCTCATCACTGATGTTCATCTCTTGCTCCCTCTCCCCTCCTCTCTGAAATCAGTGTGTATATTTTTAATTGCCTTTTCCACGGGAAACCGAGTGGAATGGAGAGGAAGCAGGACGGCGAGGAGCGGCCCAGGGACCGGGGAGCCCCTCCAGGCGCACACTTCCTAGCAGTTCCTCCCGACCTGCCTTCCTGAGGTGAGCCCGGGGCTGCGGCTTCCTCCCCTCACCTGAGGGCGTGATTAGATCGATTAGAGAGAGAGAGAGAGAGAGAGAGAGAGAGAGAGAGAGGCCATGGGGGCAGCTCTGGCCCACAGCACCTGGGACAGCAGGCTCCGCATGCGGGAGCCACAGGAAACATGGGGAGTCTTTTCACTGAACTCCGACTGAAAGCGAATCTGACAACCTGCTTTTGGGAATAAAGATTTCCTGTCTGACTCAGCTAGAGCCAGCCTGACGAGCTGGTTTCCATGGAAACCCCGAGCGGCCCTCCTCTGGACCCAAATGAGCGCCATGGAGCAAATGAGGCAAAACATACTAATTGCACTTTCCCCATCATTTAATAAAACCATCGAAAGGCAGCTGCGGCATTAGGAACGTCTACTTCAGAACCTGAGAGCTCCCAGCTACTTTCTGGAGCAATTTACAGCAATCACACCCCAGTTAGCGGAATATTTTGACAGTTGCCGGAGATGAAGAGCCGTCTGCCTGCCTGGGTGTGTGCTCGTTCAAGTGCCTCCCGACAGGCACCGTGGCCCGGGCGGAAGGGACACACAGACGGGGCTGAGAACAGAGACGTCGCGCAAACAGCTCATGTTCAGCTTTGCCGGCTGTTCCCCTGCCAACCTCAGTTCCCGCACCTGTCAGAGCTCACCGCCCGCCCGTGGTGTTCGTGAGGGCCCGGCACTGCTCGGGGCGTCGGGGACTGAGGTGGACAAGACAGCTGCAGCCCTGTCCTCAGAGGGCTCACACCCCCGGGGACATGTGGGCAAAAAGAGACACAACAGGACAGGGAGGCCTTGGGAGACCAGGGTCCCAGAAAGAGACGCAAACAGATCCAAACATGGGGGACCCAGGCGAGCATAAGAAAGGGGCGGCTCTTTAGCGGGGTCCAGGGCAAGATGACCAGGACGTGGAGAAAAGCCCAGCGCGTCTGAGAGCTGGGCAGTGCCACCCTGGCCTGTCTGAGCGGCTTCTCCGCTCTCCTCTGGGGGCAGTTCAAGTCCTGAGGGCCATCTGCAAGGCCGCGGCACGGGGAGGCTCAGGGAGGTGGCGCACCTCCTCAGGGCAGGGCTGTCTCCTCGCCCCCTCTGCCCTCACGCCAACGAGGGCTCTGTGCCACAGCCTGAGACCCGCAGCAAAAGGTCCCTTTGATGCCAGAGCCACCTGCCCTGAGCAGGGCTCGGGCCACAGACGTGAGGCACAGGCACGCTGACCACTCCCCCACCCAGGCCCTTGCTCAGCTAAAGGTCCTGTGTTCACTGCAGCCGGGCCTGCTGAGGCCACCGATGTCACCCTGTGCTCCTGGCCCTGGGGGAGAAGCCTCTAGCCGCTCCCTGAGCTCTGAGCTCAGCACTGCAGGCAGCCTCAGCCCAGGAGGGGGGTGGTTGGGAGGAGGGGCGAGGCCCAGGCAGCTCCCTCCTCCAGAACCGGGTGGGCTCAGGCTCTCCTGGGCCTGGGTGCGGGGAGGGGGGTAGAGTGGAGGGTTGGGGGTCAGGAGCAGCCAGGGGATGGAGGCCCTGTTCCTCAGCAGCAGCCGGGCTATAAAAAGCAGCCAGTGCCAGTTAGAAGCAAAGCCACACTCCCCTGCAGCGCCCAGTGGGAGGATGAAAACGGGTTTCCATGGTTACCACACCAAGGAAGAGAATATTCGGATCAAACCAGAGTCAAAGGTCGCCCAGTGAGCTTCAGCCTAAACCTGGTTTGGGGCGGGGGAGCGGAGGTGGGGGGGGGGAGCAAGAGGTGCAGAGGGAGCGGGGGCACTTGTGCCCCCCCAGCCACTCCCACCCTCTGCCCGGGAGGAGCTGCCAGAGGCGGGGCGGGCAGGGCTCCCACACTCAGACCCTGGGCTTGCTGCTGACACAGGCTGTGCCGTCTCCCCGGTAGGAGCAGCTGCTCACTTTGTGGGGGGAGCTGCAACCAGCGCCCCGAGCAGCGCCCCTCCACCCACCTGAGCGGGGAGCGCGCGCTCACCTGTGAGGATGTTCTCAGACATGACATGGACCTGCACCTCCACGGAGTGCTTGGACGTGTAGGTGATCTCCGCGCTGACGTGCGCCACCTCGCCGATGCACATGGGCGACAGGAAGTCGGTGCGCTCCACCCGGGCCAGGACGGCCACGCAGCGCTCCTGAAAGAGCAGACACGGTCAGGTCAGCCCCGCCGGCCAGCCCCACCCCGGAGGTGCTCCCCCACGCGGCCCTGACTCTTCCACACATTCCTAAGGCGACACCACGGGACCGCGCACACGCCCGCGGGACCCTCCAGAGATCGCGCCGTGACTGCGGGTGGGACTGCGACCGGCGTTTTGCTTTGATCCAATTTTCCTACAAAAGACACGTATGACTCGCCTGATGAAAGGTGAGAAAGACACGGGAGCTTATATGGGAACTTGGGAAACAGAGACAAGCGGACAGAGGAGGGACGCCCCTCCTCCCGCCACGGACGACGATTTCTATTGTGGGATCTCCCTTCCCAGGCGTGTCCCCTAAGCACAGGGGTTCGCCGGCTCATGGGTTCCTGTGCCTCGGTCTGTTTTGCAGCTTTCGTCCTTAAATAACTGTGTAAAGACTAAATTCACACTTTCATGCTCTGCTTCTCTCACTCAGCGGGAGGAAAGGTAGCCTGCGGTGATGTGACAAGCTCTGAGCATCACTGGTCTTTTATGTAAATTTCACTTCTCTTGCAACCAGGCAACCCATTCTCATGACTCAAAATTCAAAAGGAACAGAAGGTCCCCAGCCCCAGGACGTTTGGTAACCAGGCCAGGAAGTCCTGGGGCTGCAGGGCCTCTACAACCCCCACCCCCCCACCCCCGCTCCACCACCACCACCACCCCCGCCAGGAAGCTCATCTCCTGGGAACGAAGGACTCCTCCACACACCATTGCAAAAGAAGTCCATGGCTGAATGGACTGGAATCCGTTGTTAGAGATTTGGGCCAACCCCACTGTGAACGATAAGTAGCTCAGTGCCGAGCGCCCTTGGCCTTGCTTTCCGTGGTGGGGACTGCTTCCCGCGTGGGAAGGACAGACACGGGGATGTATCCCCAGGGCACTGCTCAACAGGCCGCAGTGCCGGCGTGGCCCACTGTCACCTGCGAACTGCAGACTCGAAGGACACCTTGTGCCTGAGCAGAGGCTGTGGGTCCTCATCGCCTCACAGGGCGCTGAGCGCCTGACTCCCCACCAGAAAGCAGTGTCCATTCCAGGAGCCTGGCCAGCAGCACGGGTCTGACTGCGGGGAGGGCCGGGGAGCAGGAGAGCTCACCACGGAGAGCCGGTCAGGCCCTGGGCCCTGTGAGGCTGGAGGTGGAGGCCTGATCAGGTCTCAGCAAGGCAGGGGTGACAGCGAAAGGGCCACGCCTGCCGTCCCCACTCCGCCAACACACACACACACACACACACACACACACACACACACACACAAACACACGCGCGCGCGCACACACACAGGCTGGCAGCACAGCATCGCCTTTAAGTCAGTTCATGTGGCTACAGCACCACCCACTGGCAGAGGCTGGACAGGCAGCTCTGCGGCGCGGGCAGGAATGAGGGGCCAGCTTGCAGGGCTGTGGGGCGGGCGGTTAGCCTGTGGCATGGATATGCCACACGGATGCCATCCACATCAGCATCTTTAGTGGGACCGCACACGTGGGCCTTGGATGGACCTGAGCTTGTGGAGCCGGCCGCTCACCTTCTAGTCCACTCGTCCCAGTTGCGTGAAGCTTTAGCGAAGGGCAGAGTGCTCCTTCCGTGACCAGAACACGAGTGGGATGCCTTGAGGCAGAGGCCCCTCTCGATGCTGTTCCGATGGTGCTCTTAGCACTGACCTGTCCAGAGCGCACAGGCCGGCCCCAGGCGTCCCTGCTGCTCCCGGGGGGAAGGCCACGCGGAGACATCAGGCCGGTCCTCCCAGCTTAAAGCACGGAAGGAGAGGACTGCGCTCCGCCTCTCAGGCTATCATCCCACGGCCGTGACAAGGCGTGGGCTACTGTGAGGGGCGGAGGCCTGGCTGTGAGCGGCTGTTCCCGCGGGTGGAGCCCACAGTGACCGCGTGCCCGCGGGTGAGAGGACAGCGGGGCAGAGAGGCTCCAGGTTTGGAGCCTGAGTCACGGCCAGGCCGCTTCCCGAGGAGGAGGCTGTGGAGAAGCAGCCTGGTGGGCCCTCAAGGTCAAGGGGACGATGAAGCATCGGTGCAGCCAGGCCTGGACACAGAACCTCACAACTGTTTAGGCCACAGAATGGATGAGACCACCAGAGAGTGTGGATGGGGGTGTCCCCTGTCTCCCCCCCGAGGCCAGCATCAGCCCCTGGAGCTGCCCTGGGCTCACCACCCTTCCTGAGCCTGGAGACAGGTTACTCTCCGGGGACACCAGCCCGGAGGCACCGCCAAGCCGACCAGTCAAAGCTGCCTCTCTCACCCCCCAGGCTCACACTAGGGAAGGGGGAGGAGGGGCCAGGGCTCAAGGCACGGGTTCGAGGCTTGGATTTCCAGCCCAGACCAACGACCTGCCTCCCTGTGTGGCTTCAGGAAACTATTCAACCGCCCTGGGCCTCCGTTTCCTGCCCTGGGCAGTGGGGTTGGTGAGAACAGCCTGTGTCTCGGGTGCCGCGAGGACTACATGAACAGCACTGACAGCAGCGTCGCACTCGCCTCCCAGCCTCCTCCTCCTCACGCCTCAGTCCTGGGCTCCTCCCCCCAATGCCCAGCCTGTCTTGTCAGCCTGCCTTGGACCCTCAGTGTCTCCCGCAGAGGGTCTGCCAGGCGCCTGGCCCCCATCCCAGCCCCAGCCGCTCAGGCTGCCTCCCCATGGCCACCAGAGGGCGCGCTCTGAACGGGATGGATCGGCCCCAGAACGCCCTGGGCACCAGGATGAATGCAAACTCCTAGCCAGGCAGGGAGCCCCTCCTTCCCAGGCCATGTCCACCCACACACTCACCAGCTTGGTTCATGCTACAGGCACACATGTGCACTCTACACACACACACGCACACGCACACGCACACGCACACCAGCGCTGGATCTGCCTCTGCCCAGCACAGCGGGAGGCCCCCTGGGGCCGGGGAGGGGCGTCTCAGGCACACAGAGCCACACGCCTCCTGCTGGCCCCAAGGTGGTGGCTGTGGTGCAAGACAGACCCGCCCCCACCCCACCCCCACCCCTGCACCCCATGGTGGCTTCTCCCATGCCAACCAGACTTCAGAGAAAATGCCAGGCCCTGCGGGTCTGGGGGCACGGGGCCTGCCCTCGTCCCTGCGGTGAGGGACACCATCATCGGTGCCTGGGGCTTCACAGCACCCGGGGGTCAGCCAGGGCAGGGGAGGGACTGGGCCCAGAGGGTCTGATGTCTACTATAAACTGCCACCCATGCAGGCATGGCTCTGTGAGGTCTGGGCTCCTGGAAGATTCTAGAAACCACGACTCTTCCAGAAAGGAGGGCAGGTGCTAAAGGTGCCGTCAGCAGGCCCTTAGCTCAGTCTGTCGGCCCCCAGCCCCGCCCCAGCTGAGCCCCAGCCACACGGCGTTCCAAGGGCCCGGCCCAGGGATGATTGGGCCGCAGCCTCCGGAAGCCCCCACGGCCTGGGAGTCGGGGGCAGGGAGGCTCCTCCACCAAACTCCCCTCCTGACCCCCGGGGGGCAGCGCCGCACGCAGACGCCGGGGCCCCACTCACCCCGTTCTGGCTGTTGCAGTGCCGGGTGCTGATGATGACCCCCGCCTCCTCGATCATCTTCAGGATGGTCCCTCCGTGCACGTTGCCGGCCACGTTGGCGTCGTCGGGCCGCATGATCCTGGGCGGAG
Organism: Myotis nattereri; assembly: GCF_964212035.1. NCBI lineage: Eukaryota > Metazoa > Chordata > Mammalia > Chiroptera > Vespertilionidae > Myotis > Myotis nattereri. Next base: position 213,707,260 of record NC_138077.1, on the reverse strand, counting down.
GGAAGAGGCAGGATGAGGCCTCTGGGAAGGACGTCCCCACGAACAGTGACAACCGGGGAGAGGACAAAGGGACCGCTGGCTCCCCGAGAAGGAAAAAGACCTGTCCCGTGTTTGGTCCGGGGGTGCTGTTTCCGCAGAGAGAGGAGGGCAGGGGGCCTGCCCCTGGAGCCCCGGCCGGGAAGGGGTGATGGTGGGACCTTTGAAAAGGCAGCGAGATGTTGGCACAGCTGCCCCTCCCGGTTCCCATCAACCAGCAGAGCTGAAGGAGCACAGGACACAGGCTGCGGCCCCTCGGAGGACGAACAGACCCGGGGCCACCTCCGGGGGGAGCCCCGAGGAGCAGCTCTGAGACGCGGGAATGCCCAGCCTGGCGGCCTGCAGGGGCGGACCTGCCCCGGTGCCACTGGTCACCTCACTTCCCGGGAGGAGGGAAGGGGGCTCCATGGAGTCTCTGAACCCAACAAGCCATCGCGGACTCCTCCCCGCAGGGACAGGCACTGAGCACGCGCCATGGTTCCCGCACGCCCAGCACCCACCCAGGTCACCAGCCTGCTCGGCCCGCGGGCCAGCGTGGCCCCCACAGCACCCTCTGCCGCCTCCGGGGGGCCTGCTCCCCTAGCAGCCCGGCGGCTGGCAGCCTGAGGGCGGTCCTGGCTCCAGCACCAATGAGCTGGGTGCCCTGGCCAGCTGCCCACACGCTCACCCCTCCACTCCCGGGTCTGTAAACACCCAACTGCCCTCTCCCCGCGGGAGGGCTGGGCTGACCACACGAGAGAACGCGATCAGCGCCACCAGAAAGTGTCCACCCGCGGCGACCTTCCTCTCTCCTGAGTATTCAGCCAGCTTACTGCAGGGCACCCGCATCCCGGGCGGCTGACAGCTGTCGGTCTCTGTCGCCCAGGCCCAAACAAGTACCACAGCCCATTCAGGGGACCTGGCTTCTCGCCCCCCATCACTGGCTCAGGGGCAGCGGTGCCAGGGGAGCCCCCAGAGCACAGGAAAGAAGCGTCACTTGGCCTCTCAAATGTTCACTTAAAAATATTTTGATCCCTGGATGGTGTTGCTCAGTAGTTAGAGTGTCAGCCTGTGGACTGAAGGGTCCCAGGTTCGGTTCCTGGTCAAGGGCATGTGCCTGGGTTGCAGGTTCATCCTCGGAACCAGTCAGGGCACGTGCAGGAGGCAACCAATCAATCAATATGTCTCTCTCACATCAATGTTTCTCTCTCCATTTCTTCCCCTCCCTCCTTCCACTCTCGAAAAGTCAATGGAAATAATGTCCTCTATTGAGGATGAACAATAACAACATAATAATAACAATTTGAATCAATGGGTTAAAGACTTGAACGTGGGACCTGAAACCATAATGCTCCTAGAAACCAGGCGGCAGGCTGCCTGACACGGGTCTCGGGGATGACTGTTTTGGATGTGACACCAAGAAACAAAGACAGCAGAGCAACGTGAGCAGGCGGACGGCATCAAGCGAAAAGGCTTTCAGCAAAATGAAAGGCACCCTAGAGTGGGAGGACGTACCTGCAAATCATGTATCTGAGAAGAGGTTAATATCCAAAATACATAAAGAATTTAAAACATTCCACTTAAAAATGGGCAGAGAAACTAAATAAACCTTTTCCATAAAGCACATACAAATGGCCCCCAGGTACAGCTCCACATCACTAAGCTTCAGGGAAACAGATCCAAACCCAGAGAGACATTGCCGGGGTCTTGTTCCAGCATCTAGAAGGTTCAGCAATCTGGAGAAAGGCTGTGTGTGACGTAATAAAGAGTCCAGTGACGAAATGTAATTTTGAAAGGCACTGGGGGTCAGAGGAGCTTAGCTAAAGAAACTAAGTTCTCCTCGGCTCAGGACTCCATGCTTTTTATTAACACAATCTGTCCTGAGTCGAGGCAGATATACACTTCAAAGGGTCAGGGTTTCATATACAGAGTCCGTTGTCAGTTTGGGGGAATTAGCCTACGCTGTTCAGGTGCTTGGCCAGTAGGAGGCAATAACATGTAGATTAAGATGCCCTGAGCTGCTTGGCAGCCAGCAATCAATTTAATGCATCCTTTTCAGGCTCGGGGAAATGCCCTCAGCCATTCCCAACAGGCATAACATATGTGACTTAGTCCTTGTTGAGCCCCAAGTTTCATCAACCTTTCCATGAAACTCTCGCCATTATGACCTGTTGGAACTGGCTTCCGGCAAGACATCACCTCACACCTGTCAAATGGCTGTTATCAGAGACAAGAAACAAGTAAGGTGAGGATGTGGGGAGGGACCCCGTGCGCTGCTGGTGGGGATGTAAATGGTGCAGCCACCATACACAAGTGTGAAGGTCCCTCAAAAACCTGAAGCTAGAACTGCCACATGCCCCACAATCCCACTTCTGGGTACGTGTCTGAAGGAAATGAGATCTCTGACTCAGAGACATGGGCACCCCATGTTCACTGCAGCGATGCTTAAACATGTGACAGCCTAAGTCTCCATCGCCGGGTGAGTGGGTAACAAAGACGTGGTACACACACAATGGAACATTGCTCGGCCATGAAAGGAGACCCTGCCATCTGCCACCACATGGATGGGCCTGAGGGCATGATGCCGAGTGAGATAAATCGGACAGAGAAGACAGATACTGTATGATCTCACTTACATGTGAAATCTAAAAGCTCAAAATCAAAGGTGCAGAGAAGAGATTGGTGGTTGGGGGGCAGGTGTGTGAAATGGGTGAAGCGGGCCCTCATCGACCAATGGGAGCTCAAGTGAGTAGAGCCTGATGGAGGCTGGATCTGTCCATCAACTCCCCGTGCACAGTTGTCACAGTGATGCCAAGGACAGGAGTGTCTCCGACAGATGTCTCCACCCGTGATTAACCAGGTGTGCTCAAAGTCACTCTCTGCAAAGGAGGTCAGGGTTCAATTCTGGTCAAGGGAACACGCCTGGGTTGCAGGCTTGACCCCCAGTAGGGACCGTACAGAACACAGCCAATCAATGACTCTCTCTCATCATTGATGTTTCTAGCTGTCTCCCCCTCTCCCTTCCTCTCTGAAATCAATCTATATATATATAAAAGGCTAATATGCAAAGTGTCCCCTCGGGAGTTCGACCGGGAGACTGGGAGTTTGATCGCTTGCTCTGAAGTGCACTGACCACCTGGGGGTGGTGCAGTGTGAAGGAAGGCCCCGGCTGACAGCCAGAAGGCCCTGAATGGCCCTCATTGCTGGCCAGGCCTAGGGACCCTACCCATGCATGAATTTTGCACACCGCGCCTCTAGTATATATATATTTAAAAGGACAGGCATATAGACCAATGGAACAGAATAGAGACCCCAAAAATTGACCCACACTATTACAGTCAATAAATATTTGATAAAGGAGGCAAGAACATACAATGAAGTAAAGACAGTCTCTTCAACAAATGGTGTTGAGAAAACTGGACAGACACATACAAAAAGATGAAAATAGACCACCAACTTCACAAGAATAAACTCAAAACGGATAAAAGAGGAGCATTTGGTATATGTTGTCAGCTAGGTTCAAATAAACTCATAAAATTTAAAAAAAAAAAGAGCCAAAACCGGTTTGGCTCAGTGAATAGAGCATCGGCCTGCGGACTGAAGGGTCCCAGGTTCGATTCCAGTCAAGGGCATGTACCTTGGTTGCGGGCACATCCCCAGTGGGAGATGTGCAGAAGGCAGCTGATCGATGTTTCTCTCTCATCGATGTTTCTAACTATCTCTCTCCCTTCCTCTCTGTAAAAAATCAATAAAATATATTTTTAAAAAAAATTAAAAAAAGAAAAAGAATAAAAGACTTAAATGTAAGGCATGAAACCATAAAAATCCTAGAATAAAACAAAGGAGTAAAATCTCAGATATGTCACACAGCAGAATTTTTGCTGATACATCTCCGAGGGCAAGAGAAACACAGGAAAAAATAAACAAATGGGATTACATCAAAATCAAAGGCTTCTGAACAGCAAAAGTAACCACCATCCAAATGAAAAGGGAGCCCATAGTATGGGAGAACATATTTGCCAATGACAGACTGATAAGGGCTTAATTTCCAAAACATATAACGTATTCATGCAACTCAACAAAAGGAGGACAAATAGTCCAATAAAAAAATGGGCAGAGGACCTGAAGAGACACTTCTTCAAAGAGGAAATACAAATAGCCAAGAGACATATGAAAACATGCTCAAAGTCACTAATCATCAGAGAAATACAAATTAAAACAACAATGAGATGTCACCTCACACCTGTCAGAATGTCTACCATCAACAAGTCAACAAGTGCTGGCGAGGATGTGGAGAAAGGGGAAACCCGTCTGCACTGCTGGTGGGAAGGCAGACTGGGCAGCCACTGTGGAAAAGAGTATGAGTCTCCTCAAAAAATTAAAAATGGAACTTCCTTTTGACCCAGCAACCCCACTTCTGGAAATATATCCTAAAACCCCGAAACACCAATCAGAAAAGATATGTGCACCCCTATGTTCACAGCAGTGTTATTTACAATAGCCAGGATCTGGAAATAGCCTAAGTGCCCATCAGCAGACGAGTGGATAAAAAGCTGTGGGACATCTACACAATGGAATACTACACAGCTGTAAACAAGAGGGATCCCTTACCCTTGGGACAGCATGGAGGGACCTAGAGACTATTATGCTGAGTGAAATAAGCCAGTCAGAGAAAGACAACTATCCCATCATTTCACTTATATGTGGAATCTAATGAACAAAATGAATTGACCAACAAAGTAAGACCCAAAGCCTGGAGGCATGGAATAGACTGACATACCTCCGTGTGGGGATGGGGGCACGAGGAGAGATAAACCAGAGAACTTACATACTTACTAGAAGCCCGGTGCACAAAATTCATGCACAGGGTGGGGGGGTCCCCTCAGCCCAGCCTGCACCCTCTCCAATCCAGGACCCCTTGGGGGATGTCCGTCTGCCAGTTTAGGCCCACAGAGATTGGATCTAAACCAGCAGTCGGACATCCCTCCCACAATCTGGGACCACTGGCTCCTAACTGCTCACCTGACTGCCTGGCTGATCACCCCTAACTATCCCCCATGATGGCCTGGTCACCCCCAACTGTCCCCCCTGCCGGCCTGGTCGCCCCTCCCTCCGCCGGCTGGTTGCCTCATGCAGCTTGTTCAATTGTCTGTTCAGCTGTTTTGGTTGCAACAGTCGCTTAGGCTTTTATTATTATAGACTAGAGGCCCGGTGCATGAAAATTCATGCACTGTAGGGGGGGTCCCTCAGCCCGACCTGCCCCCTCTCACGGTCTGGGAGCCCTCAGGGGCAGGAGGCGACCTGGTGATCAGGGGAAGGTGATGCCTCATCACACCTCTGCTGCTGCCACTGCCGGCAGTGCAAGCCTCGGCCAGCCCTGGTTACCTGAGCCTTGGGTGGCCCTGGGCAGCTGGGCAGCCACCTGAGTGGCTGGGGGGCTGAGGGGACTGGGGGACTCTGGAGGCAGGCGTGCGGAGCGGCCGCATGCCTGCCGCCCCAGCGGGGCTGAGGGGACTGGGTGCCGCCATCTTGTGGCTGAGGGTGCCACCATCTTTGAGGGTGTGGCAGTCAATTAGCATATTCCCTCCTTATTGGCTGTGGGCACCACCCTCTTTGTGATGGCGTGAGGGTCAATTAGCATATTCCCTTTTTATTACACAGGATATGCATAGCCCATGGCCTCAGGCAATTGGGTGGTGAAGGCCTGGGGGGTGGGTAGGGGCTGGGTGCAGGGGGATAAAGGGGGGGGATGGGAGACATCTATAACACTGTTAGCAATAAAATATATATTAAATAAGTAAATAAAACAAAACTATTACTGAAAAAAAGAAGAAGAGGGAGACTTGGAGCCACACAGGGAGGAGGCCATATGACAAGGGAGGCAGAACCGGGAGTGACGTGTTCGAGAAGGAACACGGCCTTGCCAGCCGCCACCAGGAGCTGGAAGGAGGCTTCAGAGGGAGCACGGCCACCAGCGCCTGGACTTGGGCTTGCGGCCCCGGACGGGGAGCATGCATTTCATTGTTTTAAGTTTCCCAGCCTGTCGTCGTTTGTTATGGCACCACAAACTCATATAGCCTGCCCCCCCTGCAGCCCCCACTCCACCCCAGAGGCCGAGCATGTGGCCTGGGCAAGCCCCGCTGGCCCTGGGGCCTTGGTGGCCGCTCCGCAGCGGGCTGACCCCTGCCTGCCCCCCTCACAGCTCCCTGGCGCGGGGCCAGCGTCTCTCCTCTGGCTGGGAAATGTCAGCGCTAAAATTAAAACAGGGCTGTGAGCGCCATGGTAACGGGCGGGGGCCTTGTTTATCCGACAGTGAAGCCAAAGCATCCATCTGTCACAGGCGGCGGCGGCGGCGGCAAGCACAGCCGAGCCGTGCATCTCAGCTCCCACCTGCACCGAAGCCGCGGCCGGAGCCCGCAGCGGTCAGGCGGCCCCGGGGCACAGCTCCCAGGACCCTCCCGGATGGCGGGTGGCACTGGAGGCTCCCGGGTCCTGTCCCTTCGGAATTAGGCTCAGACCAGAGAGGCAACCACAGACCCTCCGCCCCTCCCGGGGGAGGCACAGGGCAGGGCCTCGGAGGGGCACCCAGGAGGCAGGGTCCGAACGGGGTCTGAGGAGGGGTGGGGGAGAAGCTGGGTGCCATTCCAGGCGGGAAAGGTGGGGGGCAGGACGGGTGCGCAGCAGACAGCCTGGACCTCAGGTCAGGAAGGCCAGGGCCAGGCCCACATGAGCACCATCTCTCTCTGGGGGACCGGGTGGAAACGGGCACTGCTTATCCTCTCTACTTTGCCGCTGACAAAGGTTCCAGCAAAGTCCCCTCAACCCCCAGAGACCCCACCGCATGCCCCAGAAGAGGCAGGGCCAGGAACAAGCCCTGGGTCCTCCGAGGCCCCCAGGGCAGGGCAAGGAACCAGGGGAAGCGCCTGTTCCCAAGAACCCGGGCCCAGGGCCGAGGCAAGCAGCGCAGCCACGCTCAGCAGACATAGACCCGCCGGCGCGACAAAGGGCAGCGAGACCAGGAGACAAGCAGCTGCGGTCCCCGGTCCGGTCCCGGCTCCGCCCGTGATGGGACCCCGCTCAGAGCGCAGGTGGTCACCCGGAGGCGGGACTTCCTGTCCTGGCTTTGCTTAACCACCTAAGGTCAGGAATCAGAGAGAATGGGCCAGGCACGGGTGCCCCGCCCTCAGGAAGCCCGCCACCCTGTTGGACACACGGCCACCTCTCCTCTGGCGCCTGACAGCACCAAATTGCCCCCACCTGCCACCATGGCCCACACAGGGTGCCTGCGACTGGACGTCCATGCTGGCTGGGAAGCCGAGCGGCTGGGACACCCCAGGATCAGGGAGGGGGGGCATCCGCAGCTGGCATCACCGAGTCACCTACCCTCCCACCGAGAACACCATCGCCGCCTCCTGCCGTGCAGGGCCCTGGGGAGCACGCTGGCCTCCGGGCTACCCCGTCGTCCAACCAGCAAGAGGCTGCCTTGCCCTTCTGAGGAGCTGACCAGAAGCCAGTTGCCATGGAAACCTCACTTTGTAAATAGTTACAAGGAAAAAGTAAATCTACAAGCCCTTCCGCTGCCCTGTCAGGAGAGCAAGCAGTCCCTGGGGCCTCGAGGCCTCTGGAGGCCGTGGGAGAGGGCAGCGCCCTGGGGTCTACCTGGCGGGACCCACACCAGCCCCGTCCACAGCTGCCGGACAGGCGGGAGGGCAGGGCTGAGGGCCAGTGAGCTTGTGCCATCAGATGCTCGCCCTGCTTCCTGCTCGAGGGAGCTGGCATCTGAGACCATCCCCGCGGCCCCTCCCCCAGCTCCAGGGCCGGTGAGCCTGTGCAGGGAAGGGGAAGCGGTGTGCCGGCACCCCACCCCCAACAACCAGACTCACTTCCCCTTCCTGGGCTGGCTCAGGTGTGCAGGCTGCCAGGAGAGGCCCAGGTCCCTCCCCTCCGGAAGGGCCTGCACTTCTCCCTGCTCCCGCCACCGCCCTCCACGCCCTCCACGCCCTCCACAGGTGTCAGGAAGAAGGCAATCTGGCAGCGAGGGTGGCCCTGGGGCAGGTGAGGGGAGACTGGGAGTGGCATGACCAAGGCTGTGCCCAGCGCCACCCTCCGCAGGGCCTTTGCCTGGGGAGCCAGCAGCCAGCAATAAAATGGAAAGCCCGCCTGTGTGCCCGGAACAGCTCGCCGGCATGAATGAATGAGTCAGTCCTTCCAAAAATCTGCCATCCGGCCTTGGCTCTGGCACCAGGCCACCTGGCCTGTGGGGCGTCTGGCAGGTGTTGTCGAGAGATACAGTGAGAGCCGTAACTGGTTTGGCTCGGTGGATAGAGCCTCAGCCTGCGGACTCAAGGGCCCCAGGTTCGATTCCGGTCAAGGGCATGAACCTTGGTTGCAGGCACATCCCCAGTAGGGGGTGTGCAGGAGGCAGCTGATCGATGTGTCTCTCTCATCGATGTTTCTAGCTCTCTATCCCTCTCCCTTCCTCTCTGTAAAAAATCAATAAAAATATATATTTTAAAAAAAAAGAGAGAGATACAGTGAGGACAGAATGCTGCTCGGCTGGGCGTGTGCGCTGCGCTCTCGCTCACAGGCCACATCCAGGGGCACGCACTTCTGCTTCTCTAAATGGCCGCCAGGCCACGCGCTTCCTCACGAGCAGATTGTTATCGGTGCCCGTGCCCCCCGGCCCCCACCCCCTGCGAAAAGAAAAAGGAAACCCCAGACTGAGCTACACCACAGCCCTGGGTTCCTGGCGCTGCCCCAACCTGAACCCAGAGCCGGTGCTGCCGGCCAGGGAGGGAAGTGGCCAGGCCCCCTGGACTGTGCCAGCAGGGATGCTCAGCCGGAAGCCAGGCAGGGCGGTAAGGAGCTGCCGACCACCCAACATGTCGACCTGGGGGGAAGTCAGGGCTGAAAACCTTGCCAGAAAGCCTTCCCCACCCTCATGCACCCCCGTCCCTGAGTCCCCTCAAGTCAGCTGGGTGCTCAGGACCTGTGTGCTTGGCCTGCCCAGGGCAGCAGCCCCCCCTTTCTCCTGCCTCCCCCCCTGCTCTTCCCTCCCCTGAGCTCGGTGCCCCAGGAGGCCGCATGCTGGGTCTGGTCAAGTCCAGGGATCACCTCGGGCGGAGAGAAAAGGCCCCCAAGGCCTCGGGGCACCCCAGAGCCGAGTGTCTAGATACCTGAGCTCTTCCCCAGACCCCCACCCTGGCCACCCCAGAGTTTTCTCGCAGCCCCCCAACTCACGGCTGGGTCTTCTCCCTGGGAAAGACCTCATCGACTCGCCTCCTGAGCACCTTCAGGGACAAGCCGCGCCGAAGCAGGAGCGTGAGCATGGTCTCTGCGTCTCCCGGTCCCTCCCGAAGCCTCAGGCAGATGGGGCTGGAGAGGCCCCGTCCTAAAGCGGTGCCCTTTGGACTTGCCCCTCCCTGCGATGTGGACACCGTGCCTAAGCAACCCCGGTTCTCCTCTGGAACACAACCATCCAGACACTGACACCCCAGGGAACACAACCATCCAGAAACTGACACCCCAGGGAACACAACCATCCAGAAACTGACACCCCAGGGAACACAACCATCCAGAAACTGACACCCCAGGGAACACAACCGTCCAGAAACTGACACCCCAGGGAACACAACCGTCCAGAAACTGCCATCCCAGGGAACACAACCATCCAGACACTGACACCCCAAGGAACACAACCATCCAGAAACTGCCATCCCAGGGAACACAACCGTCCAGAACCTGCACCCCGGGGAACACAACCACCCAGAAACTGACATCCCAGGGAACACAACCATCCAGAACCTGCACCCCAGGGAACACAACCATCCAGACACTGACACCCCAGGGAACACAACCATCCAGAAACTGACACCCCAGGGAACACAACCATCCAGAAACTGACACCCCAGGGAACACAACCATCCAGAAACTGACACCCCAGGGAACACAACCATCCAGAAACTGCCATCCCAGGGAACACAACCACCAGAAACTGACACCCCAGGGAACACAACCGTCCAGAACCTGCACCCCGGGGAACACAACCATCCAGAACCTGCACCCCAGGGAACACAACCACCCAGAAACTGACATCCCAGGGAACACAACCGTCCAGAAACTGACACCCCAGGGAACACAACCGTCCAGAACCTGACACCCCAGGGAACACAACCACCCAGAAACTGACATCCCAGGGAACACGACCACCCAGAAATTGGTATCCCAGGGAACACAACCGTCCAGACACTGACACCGGGCACTTCTTGGCTTCCCACAGAGCCATGTGCTCACTTGGGCAGCACTCCTGTCTCCGGCACCCACAATGCTGCGTGTCCAGGACTCACAACCTGGACCTGCGGCTCCAAGGTTTTTGTTCTGTTACAGCCAAAGTATAGGGCCTGGAACACTCTGGGAATGAACCTCAGCTGAGTGGGAGTTGTGTCACTTCCTGGCACTCTGGTGAGCAGAGGGGAGGGGTGTATGGATGCACATCATACGTCCATTTATTTATCGTTTTTGTTCCATGTGGTCATTAGGAAAACAGGTGAAGCAGACACTGTCCCTAATTTTGGAGGGCATTTTGTCCTCATCTGTCCAGAATGTATATTCTGCTGCTTTGGGGTGAAATGCTCTAAATATATAAATGCAAAAAAAAAAAAAAAATCACAGGAAATAGGAGTTGAAAGAGATCTTGGAAATTAGCTGGTTCAAGTCCCCACTTCTACCTGAGAGGAAAGCGGGGATTCGCAGTAAGGGAGCCTGGCCCCGCCCGAGGTTAGGGGATGACAAAGGGCTCATACTGGAGCTGGGTCAGCAGGAAGACTGCCGAGGAAGCGCACCCTCCCTGCCCATAGACACACTGTCCTGCCCGGCCAGCGGGGATCAGTGGTTGAGCATCGACCTATGAACCAGGAAGTCACAGTTGGATCCCCAGTCAGGGCACATGCCCAGGTTGCAGTGGGAGCCATACAGAAGGCAGCCGATCCATGATTCTCTCTCATCATTGATGTTTCTCTCTCTCTCTCTCACCTTCCCCCTTGCTCTCTGAACTCATAATAATAATAATAAAAAGACATGCTGTCCCTGCTATCAAAACACCAACCAGAGAGGAGGGAGAGCAAGATATTGAAAACCTATTTGAAGAAATAATGACAGAAAACTTGCCCTACCTGGTGAAAGAAATAGACTTACAAGTCCAGGAAGCACAGAGAGTCCCAAACAAGAGGAACCCAAAGAGGCATCATTATTAAAACGCCAAGTGTTAAAGACAAAGAGAGAATCTTAAAAGCAGCAAGAGAAAAACAGTTAGTTACCTACAAGGGAGCACCCATACAACTGTCAGCTGATTTCTCAATGGAAACGATGCAGCTGTGTGGGCCGGTGCCAGGAGGCGGTGTGGGTCTGCCAGGGCCAGCTGGCCCAGGAGACAAGGTCTGAGGTCTGGGTCCTGGTCGAGGCTCTGCCACACCTGCCACATGCTCCCAAGTGGTCAGGCTCTTCCCCTGGAACAAGGAGGCTGACGCAGAGCCAAGAGCCCCGGGGCTGTCACCCGACCTTGACTCCTAAGCTCCCAGACCTAGCAAAGCCCCTGCGTGGTTGAGCGCCTGGCCGGCCTGTTCAAGGGACCAACCACGACGCTGCTAAGAGGATACAGGTGGCCACAGGCAGGGAGGAAAGGCTCATAAAACACACGGCTGATTTAAAAACAGCAACTTGTATTCAAAATGCACGAAGATCTCTTAAAACTCAACAATAACGAACAACCCCATAGGAAAACGGGCCAATGCTCTGAACAGCAGCACGTGGAGAAGACACTGGGGGGGGCAGGGGGCAGCTACCCGCACCTCCTCCCAGGACCAACCGGAGCGACAGCTCAAACAGCGAGCGGTCAGCCTGGGCCACAGCTGGAGAGCAGCTGGACAGGGGCCTCCCAGCTGGGAGTCTACAGAGGAAGCCGCGTGGAGACTGCTCAGAGGCGGCGCTGGCGCCACCCCTCCGTGCAGTGTGCCCGCTAGGTCCTGCCCGAACCGGGTCCTGGAAGAGGTGCTGAAGGGCGACGTGGGGGTTAGGGACTGTGATGGAAGCAGCAGAACCGGTGGACTGTTGGCTTCTGCCAGGGCACGTTGCTTCGGAGAGGGCGCCACGGTACCCTCCTGTTTGGGAGCTTACGCCACAGCTAAGGGCTTATTACCCAACCGGACGAAGCCCACTTCCTGCCTCCTGCCTCCTGCCAGGCGGTGACTGCAGGCTCTGGAACGCCCTGTCCTGTGGCACAGCTAGGGGACAGCGTGGGGAGCTGGCGGCAGTGCCGAGGCCTGAGCTGCTCTGTGGAGATGCGGGAGCAGGAGGGAGGCGATGCGTGTTTGCATGGCGCCTTCCCCAAGGCCCCTCGCGGTGCAGGGCGTGCTCCCTACGATAAAATTAAAGAATTCCTTCACATCGGCACGGGCGGCAGCGCCTCGGGAGACTAAGTTGAGAAATGCAAATATTTAACTTGTGAAGTACATAAATGACACAGCTGCCTTTTGTACACATTTTGAGTTTGTTATCACTGCCGGTATTTTTAAAGTGGTAATTCTGCAATAAGGCGTAAGCTTTTCAAAGATTTAAATACTGAAAGTCAGCCCGGGCCAGGTAGCTCAGTTGGTTAGAGCGTTGTCCCAACACTCTGAGGTTGCAGGTTTGATCCCTGGTCTGGGCACATGCAAGAATCAACCAATGAGTGCATAAAGGGGTGGAGCAATAAATCGCTGCTTCTCTTTCTCTCAAATCAATAAATTAAAAGATTTTAAATATCAGATAAAAATAGGTTTCCTTCCCACTCAAACTCACTTTAATGAGACAGTTTATTTATAATTAGAGTTATGTTATTTCCATTAGTTGAAAGTACTTTTCTTACTATTATGAAGAAAAATCAAAATGTATCATGTTAAAATATAAGAAATGAAAAAAATAAATAAAATAAAATATAAGAAATGAAAGTATGTTCTTTTAAAAGGTTATTCTTAAAAAGAAAATTAAATTAAGAATAAATAAAATAAAAAAAAGATAAAAGGCTATTCTTGCCCAGCCAGCGTGGCCCAGTGGTTGAGCGTTGACCTATGAACCAGGAGGTCATGGTTTGATTCCTGGTCAGGGCACCTGCCCGGGATGTGGGCTCCATCCCCAGTGCGGGGCGTGCGGGAGGCAGTTGATCAATGATTCTCTCTCATCATGGATGTTTCTCTCTCTCTCTCTCCCTTCCTCTCTGAAATCAATAAAAATATAGCTTAAAAGGAAGAAAATAGACAAGATGACACTGACACTCAGATGGCAAAGCAGCACGAGAGGCTCAGCATCACAGTCACAGGGAATTGCAAGTTGAAACCCCTGCGCACCTGCGGGCCAGACACCACGACAGCAACGCTGCTGGGCCCGCGGACGCTGCTGGGACCCGCGGACGCTGCTGGGACCCGCGGACGCTGCTGGGCCCGCGGACGCTGCTGGGACCCGCGGACGCTGCTGGGCCCGCGGATGCTGCTGGGCCCGCGGATGCTGCTGGGACCCGCGGACGCTGCTGGGGCCCGGACGCTGCTGGGGCCCGGACGCTGCTGGGCCCGCGGATGCTGCTGGGACCCGCGGACGCTGCTGGGCCCGCGGATGCTGCTGGGCCCGCGGATGCTGCTGGGCCCGCGGACGCTGCTGGGCCCGCGGACGCTGCTGGGCCCGCGGATGCTGCTGGGACCCGCGGATGCTGCTGGGCCCGCGGATGCTGCTGGGCCCGCGGACGCTGCTGGGCCCGCGGATGCTGCTGGGCCCGCGGATGCTGCTGGGCCCGCGGATGCTGCTGGGACCCGCGGACGCTGCTGGGCCCGCGGACGCTGCTGGGACCCGCGGACGCTGCTGGGCCCGCGGACGCTGCTGGGGCCCGGACGCTGCTGGGCCCGCGGACGCTGCTGGGGCCCGGACGCTGCTGGGGCCCGGACGCTGCTGGGCCCGCGGACGCTGCTGGGCCCGCGGACGCTGCTGGGGCCCGGACGCTGCTGGGGCCCGGACGCTGCTGGGCCCGCGGACGCTGCTGGGGCCCGGACGCTGCTGGGCCCGCGGACGCTGCTGGGGCCCGGACGCTGCTGGGGCCCGGACGCTGCTGGGGCCCGCGGACGCGGAGCGGCAGGAACTCAGATGGGCCCACGACACGGCTGCCACTTTGGAAGACTGTCTGGTAATTTCCTACCAAACTAAACATCCTCCTAATTACTGACATTGCATTCTACGGCCATTAATTATATTTTTAAAAATGCAAAAATTTAGTAGATACTTGGAAGCAATTAAAGCAAAACCAAGTCAAAAAAATTATCCTGGACAAAAGCCCCACCGTCTCGGAAAGCCGTCTCGCTGGCTGCGGCTGAGTAACAGCGGGCCGTGCTCCGGATGGCGCGGGCCCGTCGCCAACTCCTCCGAGGGCCTGGGTTCCAGGCGGCACCGGGCAGGGGGCGCCGTCATGAAAGGAAGCACAGAGTGTCCACCAAACAAGACCCCGCTTCCTGCGAAGCGAGGCCCCAGAGGCCCAGCAAGCCACTGAGCGGTTAGCGCTGAGTTCCCGGGGCCACACGGAGCGGGCACCGCCCCGGCGCTTAGAGGAACGCGGAGAAGTGTGGTCCTGGCCGGGAACAAGCCGGCAGCTCGCCCACCCGATCGGCTACGCGGCTCAGGTTCCACCGCTGGGCGCCCGCGGCAACGGAATGCTGTACTCAGCCGGCTCGGCTCGGGCGGGGCTGCGAGGCGAAGCCTCCTGCGGCAGGTGCACCTCCAGCATGCCCCCTGCCAGGGCCGGGCTGGGCCAGGGCCGGGCTGGGCCAGGGCGGCCAGGACAGAGGGGGTGGGGGGCCAGAAACCACGCCCACACGCTCCCCAGCCCCCTCCCCAGCCCCTCACATATGATGCCCTTCCAGGCCCCACCAGATGAGTTCTATGGGGTAGGCACTGCCAGGCTGAGAGCCGGGGTAGGCTTATGGGCATGAGCCAGCACTGGTGGCATCTGGGCACTGACGGCTCAGAGAAGCACTCAGCCTCCAGCCAAGTTTGGGAGACACACCACACCCTGACTTCTAACCCACCCTTCCAAAGACCCAAGCGAGCCACGGGCCGTTTCCAGGCAGCGGGTGGCCGGCACAGTCTCCATCGCCCACCCTCCCTCACGCAGCACTTGCCCTCGGTCAGGGCATGTGATGGGGCACAGAGGACAGACCTGGTTGTAGTGCCCACTGTGCTGACTTGGGCAAGCCACTGTGCCCTCAGTTCCCCATCTGTAACACAAAGGGGATCCCTGCGACCCCAGTGCTGAGAGCTACCTAAGCGAATGTGAAGGCTGCAGGATGCCATGGAGCCGGGCACAGGGCTCCTCCCGACAGCTGTCAGGATGCTCTGCTCCACACACATCGCGGGAGGGGAGGGGAGTGGGGAAACTGGTTCTGCAAAAGCAACTCTTTCTTCCGCTACTTTAACTCCTAGTCTGCGAGCTACCTCCCAGTTTGGATTGAAATTCCATTTTCCTAACATTTGATGCCCAATCAAATGTGCCTGCAGGGCCGTGGGGCAAGCTTAGCACGGGACCACTGCATGCAACCTCCCCACTCCCGTGATTCTAACGTCTTAGACGGCCACACTCCACGTTCTGTAGGAAACATAGGGGTAAATCTTTGGATTTGACAATAATTTCTTAATATGACAATAAAAGTATGAACAACCAAAAAAAATAGAGCAATTGGACACCAAAATGTACAGCCTTTTGTGCTTCAAAAGATAGTATCGAAGTGAAAAGAATCAAAACCACCATGAGGCTCGCTCACAGCTGTCCGAATGGCTGTCATCAAGAAGGCAATACTACACAGAACCTAGAGACAGAAGAACTTCGCTGGAGAGAACATGGCAAAAGATCCTGGACAGAAACTGGCCACAGAACCTAGAGACAGAACTTAGCGAGAGAACCTGGCTGAAGAACCTAGAGACAGAACCTGGCTACAGAACCTGGATAGAACATGGCAAGAGAACCTGACTAGAACCTGGTGACTGAACCTGGCTGGAGAACCTAGCGAGGGAACATGGCTACAGAACCTGGCTGGAGAACCTGGAGAACCTGGCTGGAGAACCTAGCAAGAGAACATGGACACAGAACCTGGCTGGAGATCCTAACCAGAACTTCGCTGGAGATCCTGACCAGAACTTGGCTAGAGATCCTGGCTAGGCTGCTGATCAACTGAACGCTGTCTCCGTGTCATTCCTTCTTCACCGACTCCATCCACACCTTTGGGGACCCCTGGACCTGCTGGGGTTGGACCCCAGCACCTAGCTCTGACCAAGCAGTAGAGACCATGACCGGATCTCCCTTAGTCACCGTGATTAATGATCTTTCCCCTATATAACCCAAGCCCTGGAAGCCATGGGGGAGCCATGTCTTTGAGCATTAGCTCACCTGTCTCCAGGCGTAAGCCACTTCCTAAAAATAAACCCTTACTTTGCTACAAACAAACAAACAAACCAAAAAAAGAAGGCAATACTGCCGGGGCGGGGGCGGGTGGGCGGGGGTGGGGGGGTGGGGAGGGGAGGACCCCGGCCTGTTGGTGAGTATAAATGGTGCAGCCTCTGCGGTCACCAGCAGGGTGGCTCCTCATGAAGGTAACACAGCTGCCGTCAGAGACGGTCAGTAAGCCTGACAAGTGGCACAGGGCGCCGGGACAGACAGTTCCACGCCACGCAGTTTCCAGCCACCCAGCAAATCGTAAACTCTTGTCTTCCCGACCCAAGGACACTCATGAGTAAATGGCTACCTTCCCCTCCCACCAGGTAAACAGCCTGCAGCACCTGCTCAGGAAGTAGGTCACAGAAATTCATTTGGTGCCATTTTGCCAACCACACCCAAGGACGGAGGAAGCCAGGGAAATAAGCCTCATTCTGGCATCAGCAGAAAGCTGACGAACACTCTATTGGCACCCCACCACCACCTCCCCTAAAAACCCCACAGATAAGACCCAGGCGGCTCTCTCTTCCCTCTCGGGCGTGCATCGACTTTTCTCTCCCAAACTCCAAGGGTCCCCCTGACACTTGCCGCCGGGCAGCTCCTGCCAGGCGTACCCCGATCCAGCCTCCAAGGCCCCCTTTTCTCTGACTTTCCAGGGAGCTCCCAGCAGCCCGCCTGGGCTCGCTGCCTTCCCTGTGACCACGCTTCTCGGGGAGCCCCCGCAGCCTGCGTGGCCCACTGCTTTCCCATGTTTCCGGGGCCGAGGCAGCCAGCCAAGTTCTCCCACTGCCCTTCCCACCCTAAGCCCTTCCTTGCTTCCCTGTCCCGCCTTTAATAAACATCCTCTCACAATCGCTTGGACTGGTCTTGTGAAATCTTTCCTACACCAAGTCAATAACCCACACGCTACTGGCCGTCCGGGGGCAGACTGGCTCTGGGCCCAGTCTCTTTCCGGTGGCAACGTGACCTGGCAATACCACTTCTGAGTTGGTGGGGGTTTTGTTAATCCTCACCAAGGATATTTTTTTCTACTGCCTTTCAGAGAGAGTGGAGGTTGGGAGGATAAGAGAGAGAGAGAGAGAGAGAAACATCAATGTGAGAGAGACACATCAACTGGTTGCCTCCCCCATGCTCCCTGACCAGGGGTGGGGAGCAAACCACAACCCCCAAGTATATGCCCTTGACCGAGATTCAAACCCTCGACCCTGTGGTGCGAGGGCCGACACTCTAACCATTGAGCCCACTGGCAGGACTGAATTTTTTTTTAATCCTCACCTGAGAATACGTTTTCATTGATTTTTAGAGAAAGAGGGAGGGAGAGAAAGAAATAAAAAAAATTGATGTGAGAGAGAAACATCGATAGAACGCCTCCCTCATGTGCCCCGACTGGGGGTTGAACCCGCAACCCGGGTACATGCCCTGACCAGGAACTGAACCCGCAACCTTTTGGTGTACGGGACGACGCTCGTACCAACCGAGCCACCCAGCCAGGCCCTACTTCTGAGTATTTATCTGAAGACAAAGTATTAATTCAACAAGACATGGGACCCATGTTCACGGCAATAGCCAAGACCGGGAGCAGCCCAGGTGTCCATCGCGGGTTAAAGGAGAGGTCGGGCCGGTACATGTACACAGAGGAATATCATGCAGCCGTAGAGAGAATGGCATCTTGGCCCCCCCTCCCAGGGGCAGGCCACGCCTTTCGTTCCCCTCTCCCTCCCCATCTCTCCAGGCACGGCACCTTCCCCTTCCTCACTGCTAAGCTCCAGGGGCCCCTCCTTTGCCTCTGTAACTTGTCTCCTAAGCCCATGTCTTCTACAAATTACCTCTTCCATATCTGTGATGTTATAGATAAAGGTTCTCACTCTTTTCTTTTAAAAAATATATATATTTTTATTGATTTCAGAGAGAAAAGGAGGGGGATAGAGAGATAGAAACATCCATGATGAGAGAGAATCATTGATCAGCTGCCTCCTGCAAGCCCTCTACTGAGGATCCAGCCCGCAACCAAGGCATGTGCCCTTGACTGGAATCGAACCGGGACCCTTCAGTCCGCAGGCTGATGCTCTATCCACTAAGCCAATCCGGCCAGGGCGGGAAGGTACTTTTCTGTCAGTTACACCTGGGAACAGAAACCATTGGCCAGAAAGGGCGTGGCCACGGCAAGGGTGTGAGAATTTGGGAACACATCATCCAAACAAAGGAGCGCTCTCTCGCATGCTCTTGGCTTAGTGACTGGCTTGTGGGCTCTGTTGTCCTGCTTCCTTGCATTCGCTCCATGGCCTGTGGCCCGTAGCCATGCAGACCTCACACGCAACGGACCAGGAACTGCAGTGGGAAACACAGCTAAGCTCGCCGGACGCTGGACTGGACCCGGCTCCAACCAGGAAAGGAGACTGCGGGCACCGGCTACGCTCTATGGGACTTCAGGACTCGGGTTTAATTCCATGGAAATAGAGCTTTCCACTAAATCGCATCCTCCCATGCGAGTCTCAGGGATATTGCTAGAAATTCACTCCCAATAGCAATGGGGGTGGGGGGTGGGGGAGTGGTGAAGCCGTCTCCCCTCCATTAACAGACAACCTAAGATCTCACTTACATGTGGAATCTTAAAAAACAAACACACTCAAAACGAACAAGCTCCTAGAGACAGACGGGTGTGCCAGCGGCAGGGGTGGCTGAGGGAGCGGCCAAGCGCACAGACTTGCGACAGACGATAACGGAACGACGGGGCCTTAAGGTACATCACGGGGACCAGCCAGGAACACGAGTGCGTGTTTGAAAGTCCCTCAGAGAATGAAAGTCCTCATCACGAGAAAAAAATGTGTAACTATGTGTGGTAACAGCCGTTGAGTAGACTTTCTATCTCTCTCCCTCTCCCTTCCTCTCTGAACTAAATTTTTCAAAAAATTTTTTTAAGTAAAAAGACAGCCCACAGAGTGGGAGAAAATCTTTGCAAATCATACATCTGAGAAGAAACTTGTATCTCGTATACTCTATAGAAGGAACTCTTACAACGCAAAATAAAAGTGACGGGGGGCCTTATAATCTGCTAGAGCACCTGAATTCACCTGGAAAATCATCGCATTAACTTTAAGTCCTAGAACACAGATCCTTCTGAGAACAGAGGGTTGTGGACAAAAGGGGCCACAGGTGGACCTGACAGATCAGGGGAGGCCTGCATGGCAGCCTTGCAAACTCAGACCTAAAGTCACCACCAAGGATGGTCTGAAATTAAACCTTAAAAGCAGTGATGGGGGGCAGTTACATCCTAGGCCAGTATCTTCACTGACAAGGTTGACCTTTACCTTCACTGAGCCTGCCTGTCCTTTTGCATCTATGATAACACACCCTTGAAATGTCTGGGTCACTTGTAACTCCCCTTTTTCTGGAGCCCCAGGGGCACAACCAAATGTGCTAGGCGCCAGGACAGAGACCACCAATCCCTTCACTATCATGTTAATTGTTCCTGCACCCACCTAAGCATGTGTCCGTCATTTTACTTTTTATCCAATCCCCAGGGGTTTCCCCACTTGGCTTGCTCCCGCCCCTCTAGTCTATCACCAATAGATTCCATGTAACCCACCTATGTCCCTCCTTTGATTAAAATGTATAAATACGGATGTAACCCGCCATTCTCCGGAGCATTATCTCAATTCGTTGAGGTTCTGCTTCCCGGCATATGGTGACAGTTTGGCTCAAATAAACTCACAACAATTCTTTACAGGTTGCAATGGGTTTCTTTTACGTTAACAGGGTGAAGCTTTTCTGAGTTTCTTTTCTCAGGCCAGTGCACACTCCCTTTATCCCGAGCAAAGTGATGGACGAGGTGACTCAGCTGTGGACAATGGACACGGGACCTGATGCACGGTCAGGCCAACCCACCAGGAGCCATGGTCATCTCATCACCTGACAACCAGGAACAATGGCTGGATTCTGCTGGCCCTGGGACTGCTTGTAACCGCATTCCGTCCCCAGCTTTCCCCTCGCCCACTCCCCCGTGTAACCCTGTCCCCTGCACCTGCTGGAAGACGGGATCTGAATGCCTGTAAGCGCCCTGGCTTCTTGGCTGGCTGCCTTCTCAATACGCGCCTTGTATGACTGCACCTGCCTCCAGTGTCGGACATTGCGACAGGCAGCCCGAGCCCACCCGGGGGTCTCCGGTAACCAAAGGACAAATACGCCAAGTGAGAACAGGTGGGTCTGAACAGACATTTCTCCAAAGACGTAAAAGGAGCCCCTGAGCTTACAAAAGATACGCAATATCGTTAGTCATCAGGGAAGCTCGAAGCCAAACCACAATGAGACGCACTTCCCCTCCGCTAGGGTGGCTGGACCAAAGGACGGACCAACAAGTGCTGGCGGGAGCGTGGAGCAGGGCAGCCGCTGGAAACAGCTGGCAGTTCTTCAAAGGCGAAACAGACGGGCTGAAAGAGCAGGTTCTGTGAAAAGTAACCTCCAGAGATCTTATCGTACATTTCCAGCTGGCAGCTCATGGTGGGAGGCAGCCTCGGGCCTGTAACTCCTTGTCCATTGTTCTTGTGCTTCTAGGTTAACACACTTTTGACCCTCAAGGGGGCTCATCTGTTAACCACCCAGTACTCCAATTCCTGCCTCGCTTCCCCGCCTTCACGTAACCTTCCTATGTTCCCTCCTTAATTTAAACACATAAAGGAAACTAGCCTGGCCTGCGGGGCTCAGTGGCTGAGCATCAACCTATGAGCCAGGAGGTCACAGTTCGATTCCCAGTCAGGGCACAGGCCCGGGTTGCAGGCTCCATCCCCAGTGGGGGGCGTGCAAGAGACAGCCGATCATGATTCTCTCTCATCATTGATGTTTCTCTCTCTCCCTCTCCTTTCCTCTCTGAAATCAGTAAAAATATATTAGAAAAAACCACCACAACAAAAACTGCCTCCCTGACATATGTCATCAGTTTGGCTCAAATAAACTGAAAAAATTCTCTACAGGTTTGAATGTTTCTTACTTCACCACAGAATTACCACATGACCCAGCAATTCCATTCCTGTTTGTGCACATTTTTCCCTTCACATCAACCAAGTCTCTAAGCCACCAGCTGGTGTCCCACAATTCCGTGCAGTTGGACATGGAGGAACCAGCGTTAGCACAGACTCCAGGCTAAAGGGCTTAGTCATGCAAGGCTACCCCCACCTTGGACGCCAGTCACAGGTCCCGGAGCACCCGTACTTCTGATGAGCTGGCTGTACTTATTTATTTTTGCGAATCCTCACCCGAGGACATTTTCCCATTGATTTTTAGAGAGAGATATCAAAGTGAGAGAGACACATCTATTGGTTGCCTCCACAAACACCCAACCAGGGTATGTGCTGGATACAACTTGACCAGAATCGAACTTGGGACCCTTCAGTCCGTGGGCCGACGCTCTAACCACTGAGCCAAACGGGCATCGATCCGGGGCCCCACCCGCTCCTCAGGTGGGAGAATTTGCTGGAGCCGCCATCACCGAGGGCACCGCAGTGAACCCGTCGTCCTACCTTCCAGAGGCAGAAGGTCCATACTTGCTTCCAAAGGCCTGGACGGAGGCCCAGCGCGGCAGCCACAGCCCCGCGGAGCTCCGGGGCCCCAGGCGCTCCCAGGCAGGTGCCCGCCCGGCCGTGAGCCCGGGGAGGCGGAGGCGCAGGGCCCAGGCCAGCAGCTTCATCCGGCCAGAGGGGCCGCTTCCCAGCTCCCAGCGCGCGGCTCAGCAGCCCCACTCCGTCTCCGGCGGCCCTGCCCACGGGAGCTCGGAGCTCGCGGGTCCCCGGAGGCCTCCCCGGCCGCCTCCCCTCCCGCAGCAGGGCCAGCCAGTGGGGCCTCCAGCAGGATGCTCCTCAGCAGCCAGTGATGCAAGAAGCAGGTCATGACTCAGCCTGAAGTCACACAGCCAAGCAAATGAGAGACAAACAGCAGGGCCCAGGCCTGCCAGGGGGAAGGAAATAGGTGGGGCTGTGACAACACCCACCAAGATCGCGGTGCCAGGCCCAAGCCAGGCCCCCGCAGCAGCCCCGCCAACAGGCCAGAGGCAGCGATCAGACAGACGAGGTGCAACGTCTGTGTGTGGTAATGCAGGCGCCTGGCGGGGGCTCTGCGGGCAAGGCACCCGCTTCGAACACGATGCCAGATGCCAGGGGCTGGGGGGCTGCAGGGAGAAGCCCGGCCCCGCCCGCCAGGCTCCTTTGTTTCAGGGATCTTGGCTGATTTCAAACACCCATTTGAGCCACTTGCTTGTTTCTCTGCGAACTTTAGGTTCTCCCTCTTACCTCATCATCCACCACAGTAAACACAATAAAAGCAGAACCAGGCACAGCCTCACGCGCAAGCTCGCCCCCGCAGCTTGCTCGCCCCCCCTCCTTCCCAACCCCCTGACCTCACAGAGGCTGGCTGTGGGTCTTCAGATCCTGTGGGTAATAACTTTCAAAGTTTCCTGATGGTTATCGCTGAATGACATTTTGGCAACTGCAAGAACCAGTCGCAACACTGGTGTCTGATAGGCTGAGAGAACAGGAGCCACCAGGCCCCGGGGTAGGAGCAGCTAGACTGGGCTGGAAGGGCCCCCCTTCCCCACAGCAGGAGGTGGGGGTGGGGAGTGAGGGGTGGGGGGTGCGGGGGGAGGCGGGAGGCAGCACTGCACTGGGTCCTGGGGCAGCAGGGAGGCGGAGGAAAGGAGACACACCCACAGTCCCTGCTTCAGGAGTGGCTCTCAGCTCCCAGCAGGCCAGTTTTCCTTTTTATTCTTTAATTGTGGAAAACATCAAAGGGTTACTGAGTAGAGAAAAAGGAAATGACTCCCCGCCCCACCAAATAGCTCCAAACAATCAACTCTGGTTCCCTTCTGCCCCCACCCGCTCCCCATTGCACAGCGTTTTAGGAAAACGTCAGACATCACAGCTTAGCGTCCACAACATCTCACATTCCCTCTACAAGATGGAGACTCCTGCCTGGCCAGCAGGGCTCAGTGGCTGAGCACTGACCTGTCAACCAGGAGGTCACGGCTCAATTCCCGCTCAGGACACATGCCGGGGTTGTGGGCTCCATCTCCAGTGCGGGGCGTAAAGGAGGCAGCCAATCAATGACGCTCATCATTGGTGTTTCTCTCTCTCTCTTCCTCTCCCTTCCTTTTCAAGGGAAAAAAAATTATATATATACATACATACATACATACATATTTAAAATAAATAAAAGATAGAGACTCCTTTTATAAACAGAACCACACAAACAATTATCTCACCTAAAATATAGTATGAATCCTTAATATCATTAACTGTCAAGGGACTATTCAAGTTTCCCCAAATGCCTCATAAATGTTTAAACCTGCCTGGGGGTGACTTTCCCCTGCGTTTGTAACGAGCTTCCTCAGTGATTCGGCTGCAAGGAGGCCTCCCCAGGACCCTCTCAGAGTGAAAGAAAGAGCAAGTGGGCAGCAGGTGTACAGGGCGGTCACCAGGCCGGACCCTCCGGCGGAGCCTGCCCCCAGGAGAAAGCTCTCTGGCCTAATGGAAACTGGGGCGCTGGTCAGGTGATGCGGCCGCCTGGCCCACTTACAGGAGCCTGGAGAGTGGATGAGCACAGCCGCCCAACCACAGGCTCTCCCGGCTGCAAAGGCCAAGCCTCCCCCAGGCACCGCATCGTTTTAGGGAATGTTCCAGAATGCTCCCTCCAAATGTGGTTGCTGTAAATTAGGTTTGTTTCCATTAATTCCGCTGTAAGCCCAAAGACAGAGCCCAAGGGGGGCAATTCCAACCCCACAGCGTCCTGAAATCCAGCCCGCTCCACCAGCATCGCCGGCAGGCATGTCTGGAGGCCGGCCCTTCTCCAGGCTTCCCTGGCCCAGCAGCCCTGCACCTCACAGCGCATCCTAGTACACCTGCATCTAAAAGCAGGCAAGCAGAGAGCAGCCTGCAGCCTGCACACGGCCTACCAATGAAGGGGTCCAGGCTGCCGGCCTGGGCCATGCCAAGGCCCACCTCCATTTAAAAGCTGACTGCAGTCCCCAGAGAGCTCCCAGGAATTCCAGTTTTTAAATTCTTCTACAGACTGTATTGTCCCTTGAGGGGAGCCACCAGACACAGGAGGCCAGCTGCATTTACCTTTAAATGAATTTAAATGAATGTAGTTAAGAATTCCGTTTCACCCTGGCCAGTTAGCTCAGTGGTCAGAGCATCCGCCTGCAGACCCAAGGGTCTCAGGTTCGATTCCCGGTCAAGGGCACGTACCTCAGTTGCAGGTTCAATCCCTGACCCAGGTTGAGGTGCCTGCAAGAGGCAACCAGTCGATGTGTCTCTCTCACATTGATGTTTCCCTCTCTCTCCCCCCACTCCCTCCCTCCTTTTCTCTCTAAAAATCAATGGAAAAAATATCCTCGGGTGAGGATTAAACATTTTTTAAAAAGGATTCCGTTTCTCCGAGTCTGGCCACATTTCAAGCACTCAGTGGCTCCTGTGGCTCACAGCTACCCCGCACACTGCACGGTTCTGGTGGACCGCACTGCTCGCCCGCACCCTCCAGCACCGGCCACAGGTCACGCCTTCAGCTGTCCTTCCACCAGCTCTCAGGGCCACACTGACGCCGTGATTACGCTGCGCCACGCAAGGGGGACCTGCGCTGGGTGAGCAGGGAAAGACTGAACGCCGGGTCACCTGGCAGAGAGCCTCCCCCAGGCGCCGCAGGCAGTCTCCTCAGCCACGGCTCTGAGCTCTGAGAGCCGCACTGTCCCCGCTGTAAGTGACAGAGCCGGGCTGGAGGCCTCCAGGGGGCTCCTGGGTCTAACGCGCTAAAACACTGAGTGCGACAAGGAGAAATGAATTTGCTAACGAAACGTTAATTATGATTACTCAAAATAAACCAAAGGAAAATGCTCTTCTGAGAGTGTAAATGCTGTCCCCACACCTGCATCTGTAGGGCGGGACCAAGAGGAGGAGGGGACAGTGCCCCACAGCGGCCCGGCCACCCAAAGCTTGGCTCTCAGAAGTACAGGGTTCCCTCTGTGAGCCTCGCCCACGTGTGTAATGGGCTCTGTGCCAAAGGTTTCACCCTCGCGGCCGCCCTGAGAAGGGCACTGTGATGATCTCCGATTCACAGGGAAGAAAACTGACGCCCAGCAAGGTTAAGAACGCCCTGAAGGTGCACGCCCACAAGAGGCAGGGCTGGGATTCGAACCCGGGACACTGGCCTCCTGAGCCTGCGTCCCACTTTGCCCACAAAGAGAGCTTCCATTCACTTTCCATGAGCCAGTCGTCCTGCCAGGCACGGATGCACTTTCTTCGCTTTAACACTCAGAACCACCCATGAGAAAACGGGGCAGAGCAGGGCTAGGCAGCCAAGGGGCAGAGGGCGAACGCACACCCAGGCCTCGGACTGCAAAGCTGGCTCTAACCACTGCCCTCGCCAGCCTTTAGAGCCCCCATCCCTTGACACCTTCTTCCGGACCCAGAGCACTAACCACTCTTAATGGTGTGGGCCAGTGGGGCTTGGGGCAGCTCTCCCTGCTGCACTGGGAACCCCTAAGGCAGGGACCAGATTTCCAGGTCCCTGTCCCTCCTCGGGGCATTGTGCTCCTTGGAGTTCAGTGAAACTCATTAAATTCATGGGCGTGGCTGCCCTGTCAGGAGGCTCCTCTTTCAAAACAGGGTGTCAGCTCAGATGTCCTTAAAGGGCTCCCCACCGTGATGTGGCCACTCTCCCGTTGTCCTGGGGTTTCTCCAGGCCAAGTCCTGGTGACCGCGGCCCTCGCCACAGCCCTCCACCTTTGGCAGTCGCTCTGGACACCAGGAATCCTGCCCAGCATCCCACAGCCAACTCGACCAGAGACAAGATGAATTGTGCCTGTGCAGGTGGCAGCGGAGAGCATGGTGGTGAGCAGGCTTGTGCACACACGGAGAGTCTAAAGCAGCCGTGGGCAAACTACGGCCCGTTTGAAATGAATAAAACTATTGAAAAAAAAGACCGTACCCTTTTATGTAATGATGTTTACTTTGAATTTATATTAGTTCACACAAACACTCCATCCATGCTTTTGTTCCGGCCCTCCGGTCCAGTTTAAGAACCCATTGTGGCCCTCGAGTCAAAAAGTTTGCCCACCCCTGGTCTAAAGCTATCCCAACATCTAGGATCTGTTGAAGCTGGGGGTTTTTTAATAATTACTTTTTAAATTAAATGTATTGAGGTAACATTGATTAAAAACATTATATATAGCCCTAACCGGTTTGGTTCAGTGGATAGAGCGTCGGCCTGCGGACTGAAGGGTCCCGGGTTTGATTCTGGTCAAGGGCATGTACCTTGGTTGCGGGCACATCCCCAGTGGGGGGTGTGCAGGAGGCAGCTGATCAATGTTTCTCTCTCATCGATGTTTCTAACTCTCTATCCCTCTCCCTTCCTCTCTGTAAAAAAATCAATAAAAATATATTTTAAAAAAAATTATATAAATTTCAGGTGTATTTCTTCTTTTATATTTAATTAATATTTTAAAGAATATTTTGTTTTATTTTATTTTTTATTAATTTTACAGAGAGGAAGGGAGAGAGAGAAACATTGACTGGCTGCCTCCATTGGCTGTTACCCTTTGCTGTACAGGACGACGCTCTAACCAACTGAACCATACCGGCCAGGGCTAATTAAATTACATTTATTGGGGTAACATCGGTTAAGTGCCTTATGTAAATTTCAAGTAAGAAGCTGGTTTTTAAAAAGACAAGTATGTACAGAACTGCTATTCATGCCCTCGCCGGTGTGGCTCAGTGGACAGAGCATAAGTCTGTGGACTCAAGGGTCCCGGGTTGGATTCCAGTCAAGGGCACGTACCTTGGCTGCAGGCTCCTCCCCGGCCCAGGCTCTGGTCAGGGCGCCTGCAGGAGGCAACCCATCGATGTGTTTCTCTCATATCAATGTTTCTCTCGTCTTTCCCTCTTTTCCACTCTCTCTAAAATGAATGGAAAGATATTCCCGGGTGAGGATTAAAAAAACAAAAAACAAAAAAACCTGCTATTCATCATCCTGAAGAAGTGAATAAAAGCAGGGCAGACTGAAATCAGACCTTCTCTGGGGGGAGTGCAGTGGAAAGAACAGGAGCTGGAGACAGAAGACGTGGTAGGCGCTGCCCTCCGGCTCTCCGGGCTGGATGACCTGCAGGGGCACTGGGTCTCCCCAGCTCACCCGCCTCCTGCACACAGCGCAGTGGTGAGACCCTGCCTCCCTCCCAGGGAAGGTGGACAAACCAAGGGAGGCGAGAGCTATGCAAGCCCTTTGCAAAGAACGGACCCCAAGGTCACCCCGCCAATAGGAGGGCCTGTCTCCAAATATCAGTTATTCCTGTTATTTCTGCCCCTGGAACTTGGAGTGGGTGGGGCCAAGACAGACACACGGCCAGTAACAGAGCGAAGGGAGCCAGGCTCCCCCCAAAGATTTCCTCCCCCTAGAAGAGTCAAACCTGACCTTGAGGTCAGTAAAGGCCTGGGGCTGGGCCAGAAGAAGGTTTGCGGTCAGGGCGCCCCACTGATCCAGCGCTTACTCTTCCCGGGAGACGTCAACATCCACAGGAAGCTAATTTGGGCTGGACCCAAGGTCAGTGTGATAGCCAGTGTCCGGATTGGTAGAACCCACCCCGAAGCAGGAAGGCGCGCTCGCTGCCAGTGGTGCCTGCGCAGGACAGGCCCTGTTGCAGGCCCAGCGCCTGGGAGGCCGTCCCAGGGCCGTGCCCTCCCTGGGCTCAGGCTCCCGGACCAGCCAGCCTGCTTCCGATGCCGCCCAAGGGAACGGGGTGTAAGCTTGCGGCCGCCCTCCGTCCATCCGGTGGCAATGAGCCGACTCCCCGCTCTCCGGCTGCCTCTGGGGTCCTCCCCCTACGCGGTGCCCAGGAAGGAAGGCAGGGTGGTCCGCGGAGAACCGCTGGCCCGCATTGTGTAAGACGCTGCCAGGCTCATGGGCCATTCCCTCCTCTTCAGCGGCCCGAGGGGAAGGCATTTTCGGTCCTTCCCGTGCGCACTGGCTCTCCCCAAACCCGAGCACTAGGAGGGACGGACACCTGCAGCCTCCGCCCCCTCGGGCACCCATCACGGGGCTCGCCGAGCTCCGGACGCCGACCGCGAGCTGGCCGCCAGCGCCCCACAATCCGGGATCCGCTTGGCTTTGAACCGCCGGCCAGAGGACGACCCAGAATGAGGGCGCTCAGGGGGACCTTCGCGCTTGCCCGAGCGCCGGCGGGGCGGGCGGGGCGGGGCGGGGCGCGGGGGCGGCACTCCGACCCCCGCCCGGAAAGGCGCCGCGCCGATTGTCCCGCAAACGGCCTGCGTGACCGCGGCGCCGCCCCGGGGATGTGCCGGGGGCCGGCGGGGAGGCGCGCGCGGAGGCCGGCTCTGCGGCACCCGAGGCGCCCCCCGGCCGCGGGGACGGGAGGTGTGGGCGGGCGGAGGCGGCAGCGGGTGAGGGGCCGGAGGTGACGGCCCGGGGAGGCCGCGACGGGCGCGGGGCAGGCCCGGGCGGGGTCCCGGCGCCCCGGCCGCTCGCCGCGCCGCGCGCCCCTCTTACCGGCAGATCTGGATGGCGGACGGGGTCTCTCCGGTGGGGCCCGACATGCTGGCGGCGGCGGCGGGCGGCTTCAGGAGAGCGCAGGTGTCTGGCAGGCCCCGCGGGGAATGAATGAGCCCGGGTCGCGCCATGGAGAGGGAGGGAGGGGGCCGGGCCATGGCGCCCGGGAGGCGGAGCCTGTGCGCCGGCGGCGAATCAGACGCGGCCTCCTGCTCAGGCCCCGCCTCGCGCGCCCGGCCTCCCCAGCCTCTCTGGCGTCCCGTTCTGGCAGCGGGGCGCCGCTTCCAGAAGGTTCGGCGGCGGTTGGGCGGCGCCGGCGGGGTGGGGCCGCGTGGGTCAGCCTCGCCCCGCGATGCGCGTGTCTGTGCGCGGGCTTCCGGCCGCAGCGCCCGGCCGCTCGGGATCCCGGCGCGCCCACCGGGCGGGCGCGTGTTCGTTCGGGTCTTGCAGTCTAAAAGGAGCCCCGAAAAGAAATAGTAAATAAAGTGAAACGCACCCCGAGAGGAAGTGGGCGGCGGCTTCCCGTAACGGGCGTGCAGGGCCGAGCTGCCGTGCGGGTGCTGCGCGGAGGCACGTGGCTGCACCGGGCTGCGCGGGGCCGGGCCTGGGGGACGCGGGGAGCCGGTGTGTCTGCGCGGCCGCTGCCAGCAGGCGGGGGAGCCCGGGGCCGAGCCGCCCAGCCCGGGGTTCCCGGGCCCTGGATCCCGCAGAGCCCGAGGCTGCAGGGCTGACGGCTCGTGTGTGACCGCCCGTTGTTGGTGAGGTTGCCCTCGATTCCCGGAGGATGGAAATGGGGAACCAGACCCTCAGCAAAAGCACCCTGAGTTCTTGTGACCCTCGTGCTGATGGGTTTACAGGGTCCCTCCCCTCACAGCCTCTCTCCTTCCCATTTTAGTGTTTTTTCCTCCTTCTCAACCGACTGGGCCATTTCCATCCTTCTCGGGGGGGGAAACGTCTGTACAGGCACCCTCTCCCCCGCCCCTCCCAACGCTCTCAGGAACCCGTTCCCTTCTGGGTTTGGACGTTCAATTACCGAGGTTACGAATTCCTTCCAAGTTGCTAAATCCATCAGCGCAGGTCAGAAGCCATCTTGCGGCACCTCCACCAGCGCTAGCACCCCCACCCTCTTCTTCCGAAAGGTCTCTCCTGTCACCCAGGACACCACGCACTCCTGCTTTCCCGGCCACTCTGCTCCGCCTTCCCCGCGGGTCCTCTCGGACCTGGAGAGAGGCAGCGGTGTTTGCACTCGAGGTGCCGCCCTGTCTCGTGGCTTTGGATCCCGTCTATGCGATACCTGCCGCATACCTGCGGCCCAGGCCTCTCCCCGAAATCCCAGGCTCCTGTGCGCCCGCCTGGGCCACAGCTCACTCGGGTGTGTGCCGGCATCTCGCGCTCGCTGAGTCCTCACACTCCCCGGGTCGTGCTCCGCTCACAGTCTTCCTGGCTCAGCAAGTTACAAATCCTCCCCAGAGCTCAAGCTCCCCTGGGAGTCATTCCGGACACCCCGTCCCTCTCACTCTGGTTGCAAATGATTGGATCAGTAGGGGGGTACCTGCTGGTTCTGCATTCAGTGTAAGTCTAGAATGGGGTCACGTCTCCGCGCGGCATTCAGAAATCTGCCCACACCTGCCTCCATATGTCTGGCCTCACCTGCCCACACCTGCCTCCATATGGCTGGCCTCACCTGCCCACACCTGCCTCCATATGTCTGGCCTCACCTGCCCACACCTGCCTCCATATGGCTGGCCTCACCTGCCCGCACCTGCCTCCATATGGCTGGCCTCACCTGCCCGCACCTGCCTCCACCTGCCTCCATATGGCTGGCCTCACCTGCCTCCACCTGCCTCCATATGGCTGGCCTCACCTGCCCGCACCTGCCTCCATACGGCTGGCCTCACCTGCCCGCACCTGCCTCCACCTGCCTCCATATGGCTGGCCTCTATCACTGTCCCCCTTCGTCACGGAGCTCCAGCCACTCTGACCTCCCTGGTTGAATATGCTGGGACCACGCTTCCCCAGGGACCCACCTAGCTCACCCCCCTCACACCTCAGTTCTTTCCGCTAAAATTGCAATTCACTGCGTGGCCAGTGTGGCTCAGTGGATTATGCATCATCCCACATACCAAGAGGTCACCACTGCTTTGACTCCCTGGTCAGGTCACATGCCCTGGTTGCTGGCTCCATCCCCAGTAGGGGGCGTGCCGGAGGCAGCTGATGGATGTTTCTCTTTCATCAATGTTTCTCTCTTTCCCTTTCCCTTCTCTCTCTCTCTCTCAAAAAAAAATCAATAAAAACATTTTTTAAATTACAATTCCTCAACACTCCCTTCTCCTCATCCCTGGATTATTTTTCTCCTAACCCTTAATAGCATTTCACATGTATTTTACTCATCTGTTTATTGTATCTCCCCCAACTAGAATGGGTCTTCCATACGGGCATGAGTGTTTTACTATTTTGTTCATTGCCATATCCCAAGTTCCTGGAAAAGTGCTTAGCACGTAATAGGTGCTCAGTAAATATTCTACAAATGATTGACTCAGGAGGGGGCTTCCAACAGCGATATATTATTTAACCGCAGCAGACATTTAATTTGCAAACTCTCTTTGGACTAGAAATAGTCTCCACAAATTGTCATTTTAAAAACTTAAATATATCATTTAAATAATTTCCTCTAATATTTATGGAAAGATACTAAAGAAACTGTTGATACCGGTAACCTTTGGGGAGAAGGATTAGGGGGTAAGGCCTTTACTTTTCATTTCTATGTTTTTGTATTGTTACCATCTAACTGCTCATGTATTATATTATTTTTTAAAATATATTTGTATTGACTTGAGAGAGGAAGGGAGAGGGATAGAAACATCAGTGATGAGAGAGAATCATTGATCGGCTGCTTCCTTCACACCCCACACTGGGGATCGAACCCGCAACCCAGGCCTGTGCCCTGACCAGGAATCAAACCGTGACCTCCTGGTTCATAGGTCGACACTCAACCAACCACTGAGCCACGCCGGCCGGCTGCTCATGTATTTTATATTTTCATGTCAATACGAGTATCAAACATGAAGCACTGTAGTAGGAATATGAATTGTTACCATCTCTTTGGAAAATAGCTTAAAAAAAAATAGTTACTAAAGTTGAAAATAGTCCTACCTTTAACCCAGCAATTTCCTTTCTGGGTACACATCCTGTGGAATGAGCACGAGTGGGTGCACCCAGATATGCTTCAGAGGGGGCTCATAGCAACACTGTGATGGCCCCCAACTGCAAATGACTCAATGCCCGTCAACAGTGGGCTGGGCCAGTAAGTTGTAATATACTCGTCAGTGGAGTGGCCGATGGCCATGAAAATCGATCAAGTTCATGTGCGTACAACAGGGAGACTGGCAATGCTGAGGAGAGAGGACCCAGGATACAGCTGTGCTGCTACCAAACGGGAGAGAGCGCGGCGCTGGCGAGGACGTGGGAGAGGGGAACCGCGAACTGCGTCTCAGTCGGGAGGAAGGCACCCTGGTGCAGCCGCGGCGGGAAACAGCCTGGAAGCTCCTCCAGAAATGACAGACAGAACGCCCGTCCGACTCATCAGCCCCACCTCTGGGTGAGCATCTGACGGAAACAAATGCCCGGGCTCGCAGGCTCATTGCAGCATCACTGACAACAGCCAAGGTGTGGAGACCACCCGAGCGCTCGTGCACATGGATGGACGGGGAGGTGAGCTCCACAGTCAGCCCTCCGCCTCCGTGGGTCCCACACCCATGGCGACGGAAGGCTGCCTACGGCACTTGAGCATCCACAGATTTTGGTGTCCACGGGAGTTCCTGAAGTTAGTCCCCTGTGGGTACAGAAGCCCAAGAGGGATGACCGTATATGGACATACGTATAACAGAATAGTATTCAGCTTTAAAAAGGAAAAAAATCCTGTCATTTGTGACAACATGGATGAACCTGGCATCACGCGAAGTGAAATAAGCCAGACAAAGACAATTACTGCACGGCCACAGGCGCGTGCCCTTAGCTTAGCTCCTCACTCCCCCGTGCCTCGGTTCTCTTATGGGGGGGGGGCGGGGGAAGGGAGGGAACAATAGTATTTGCCCCATCGGATTTGTGTTAAGTTTGAATTTATAACTCGGTAGGTATCACTTATAACTCAGGATGTGGGATCTAAAGGCAGACTCGCCCTAGAGTCTAGGGCAGGGGTGGGCAAACTTTTTGACTCGAGGGCCACAATGGGTTCTTAAACTGGACCGGAGGCCGGAACAAAAGCATGGATGGAGTGTTTGTGTGAACTAATATAAATTCAAAGTAAACATCATTACATAAAAGGGTACGGTCTTTTTTTTCAATAGTTTTATTCATTTCAAACGGGCCGGATCCGGCCCGCGGGCCGTAGTTTGCCCACGCCTGGTCTAGGGCCTAGACGGTTTAACTCAGTGGATAGAGCGTTGGCCTGTGAACTCAAGGGTCCCGGGTTCGACTATGGTCAAGGGCACCTGCCCAGGTTGCAGGTTCAATCCCCAGTAGGGGGCGTGCAGGAGGCAGCGGATCCATGATTCTCTCTCATCATTGATGTTTCTCTCTCTCTTCCTTCCTCTCTGAAATCAATAAAAATATTTTTTAAAAAAAATGTTTAGCCCTGACCGGTTTGGCTCAGTGGATAGAGCGTCGGCCTGCGGACTGAAAGGTCCCAGGTTCGATTCCGGCCAAGGGCATGTACCTTGGTTGCGGGCACATCCCCAGTAGGAGGTGTGCAAGAGGCAGCTGATCGATGTTTCTCTCTCATCGATGTTTCTAACTCTCTATCCCTCTCTCTTCCTCTCTGTGAAAACTCAATAAAATATATTTTAAAAAAAATGTTTAAAGGCAGACTCACAGAGAATAGGAGAGTGGTTGCCAGGACTGGGGGGTGGTTGGTAAAAGGTCTGAGGACCTAATGAGAACACGGTGGCTACAGTTGATAGCACTATAGTGTATAATTGAAATGTGCTGAGAACAGCGTGCTCTCTCTCTCCTTTTCCTCCCCTCTCCGACTCCCCCCGCCCCCCGTCCAAGCGACTTACCTTTGCCTTCTCTCTCCTAAGCTCCCGGCGCCCTTCTACCTCCATAACTTGCTTCCTGAGCCCACACAGCCTGGCTGGCTCACTTCTACTACCTCTGTAACTCTCTAAACAAACTTTCTCTTATGATTTGAAAAAATAATTTGCTAAGAACAAATAATTCTCTTTGTTAGGAAAACGTAAGTAGATGGTCAAGTTATAGAGAAAAACAAGGCAGCCATTCTGACAACAAATAACGGGTCTCTGCCCTGGCCGGGTAGCTCAGTTGGTTAGAGCATCATCCTGATATGCCAGGGCTGTAGTTCAATCTCCCATCGGTGTCAATGCCACCGACAAGAAGCAGCCAATAGATGCATAAATAAGCGGAACAACAAATCCATGTTTCCCATCCCTCTCGCTCTCCTTTCCTCTCTAACATGGATAATAAACAGTGGGTCCCTCTCAAAGAAATGGAGAGGATTGTCATCAGGGCGTCCCACGGGGTGGCGATGGCATGAACCAGGTTAGTATTGTTTCCTGTTTGACCTGGGTCTTGCTGAACAGGTTTCTGGTGATTTGTTTAGACTGCAGACATGTGCGTTACGCATCGTATCTCTGTTCAGAGTCACAACTTCAAAACCGATGTATCTGGGAGGTGGGACTACGGACCTTGTTTTCTTTACAATTTTAGGGAAGTGTGAGCCGAGTGGTTACGGGCGTGGACGATGTGGGTAAATTTCTGCATTCATGTTGTTTCTTTCCTACCAGCTTCACAGCTGTGGGCGAGTTGCTCCATCGTAATGTAATCAGACATGGGGCAGATAAGGGATGAGGCGCAGCAAGCATGCTCTCACATTCGCTGTTAGAATGCTGAATGCCTTTAAACATAACAAGTATCTGTGTTTTGGCAGGAATTCGGGCTTTGTGTACGTTTGTATTTCTCACTCAGAGCTATGAAACAGAGGCCTAATGAACACAGGGCACGTGCCCCCCAAACTGCCCAGTTCATCTGACCCACACCTGGGCCAGGGGTGAGGCAGAGGCAGGGGGCAGGGAAGGTCCAGACCCCAGGGAAGGGCTCCCAGGAAGTGCGCTCAGAGCACCGGGTGTTGGACGGGAGGGCGGGTCTTCTGAGTAAAAGGGACCTTCAGGAAGCCTATGTCCAGAGTCGCACTAAAGGCCCTCATGGTGGCCAATAGGCTGCCAGAGTCAAGAGACCTGGGGCTGAAAGGGAGGGGAGGCGAGACAGAGGCGGGGCGGGCAGAGCGGGCAGCCTGATGGAGGAGTGAGGGGGGGTAGGGGAGGGGGGAAATGGGGGGGGCAGCACCCAGCCCTACTCCTCGCCCCGCTCCCAGTCTGCGTGGCTAGATTAACTCTTTTTTTTAAATATGTAAATCTTGATTGGCGAAAGTATTATGCATGTCCCCTTTCCCCCATTGACCCCTCCAGCCTGTGCCCACCGCCTCTAGGTTAACTCTTACTCATCTGTGCCTTGGTTCTCTTATCAAGAGAAATGGGGAGACAAGAGAATTTGCCCCTATTAGGGATGGGAGGAGTAAACAATTGGCTGTTATCAGGCACTTGGCACAGTGCCTGGCAGAGTAGGGCTTTGTGGACTAGCTCTGGGTGGAGGCCAGCTGCCCGGGGCCTGGGGCTGCAGGAATGGTTTGACCAGGGGGATGGGGTCACCTTGGACCGGGCCCAGGAAGAAGACTCGAACCAGCAAAGGCTGGGCTTCCTGCTAAGGGGGCCCCCTGCCTCCTGCGCACCAGGGCCGGACCTGGCCGGGGAGGGACCTGGCCCCTGTTCACACAGCCTGTTTCTTTTCATGTGAATAAGATTTGGCTGTTTTACTAAAGACGTGTGGCTGCCTCGTAAGAGATGCCGGACCGGCAGGCACTGAGGGACCCAGTGT
This sequence comes from Myotis nattereri, assembly GCF_964212035.1. NCBI lineage: Eukaryota > Metazoa > Chordata > Mammalia > Chiroptera > Vespertilionidae > Myotis > Myotis nattereri. Next base: position 213,671,262 of record NC_138077.1, on the reverse strand, counting down.
GCTGCCAGCAGGAAACTGACGTGCAGTCGGAAGCGTAGCTCTCGGCTCCCACAGGGGCCACAACATCTCCAGGAGGCTGCTCAGAGACGGCCCAGCCCACATTTGCCCTCCCTCCGCACACCTTAGGGCCACGCCCTGGCGCCCGCCGGGTGGGCAGCTCGGTCGGGTCGGTCGGTCGGTCGGTCCGTCGGTCGGAGGGTCGGAGTGTTGTCCCAAGCACCGAGAGGTGGGGGGTTTGATTCCAACCGATCGATGTTCCCTCACAGAGATGTTTCTCTCTCTCTGTCCCTTCCTCTCTCTCTCAAAATAAGAAATAAAAATCAATTAAAAAACGTATCCTCAGGTGAGGATTTAGGAAACGCCAAGCCCTGAGGCTGTGATTCCAGCATGAACGACTCCAAGGAAACCTAAAACTGATCATCAATACGCGACCCGCTTGCAAAGCAGGACCCAGACGCCACGGACAAATGGGTCATCGTATGGAGAAGAGAAACAGCCCGGGGTGTAGGAGAGACAGAGATTCTTTGTCCAAAAGAAGCCCTTCCAGTGGGTGAAACCCTGCGGCTAGAGTCACAGCCCCGCCCAGTGCCTGCCCTGAGTGGGTTAGTGAGATGCCCAGGCGCCTGGCACAGCAGGTTCCGCTCCCCCTGCGGGCGCCACCAGGCGCCTGACTCTGAGCCTGAAGCTGGTGGCTCCACCTAGGGGCTGAGCAACTTCCTGGAGGTGCCTCCTTCCTTCCCCGTCCCGCCTGCTTCCAGCTGCCCCAGATGTTACTAAAAATCCATACGAACTTCCCTTTGCTCAAATGTGTACTGGGAACCCCATGATGGCAACACAAGCCTCGTGGAGAAGGTGGCTCTAGTTTTCTCACACCCAGGATAATAAATACTGGGGTAATTACAGCTCTCACGGCCCTGGAGGAAAAGGAAGCTGGTTTCATGCCTCAAGTAACTGCTGTGGGAAGAGCCCTCGGGCCTTTATCAGCTAGAGATGCTTCGGGGGAGGGAGCCCCATCAGCGCAGCCTCTGCCGGGAGCAGGCGCCTGAGAAAGGGCTGCTTCCTAACCAAGCCCCTGCCTGGCCAGAGATGTGGTGAAGCCTCTTCCAGGCAGGTCCTCGCTGTGTGGCCCCAGGTAAGTTCCTTGACCTCTCTGTGCCATCATTGTCCTGCATTCGGAGAGTATTGTTCAAGCCTTCTCCAGCCTTCTCTGTGTCCGGTCACTTGTTTCACCCATCGCTCTGATAGGAGTGTTGAGCTGCCATCTAGAATAATGGGTTTGACTAAGTCTTCCCATTGTCAGCTTTTACTTTGTCATTTGAAGCCCGATTACTAAGCCCACATGCAAGTAGGATTGCTATGGCTTCTTGATGAACTGACGTTTCATTAGGAAATGTCCCACTTTATCGTTGATAACATTTCACGTGTGAAATCTATTTGATATTAAAGTGGCTACTCCAGCCTTTTTATTAATGTTAATATTCTTATTTATTCTTATTATTATTAATCAGGGCTCCCCAGGGAGACAAAACCAATTGGTTGGGTGTCATCCCGTGCACCGAAAGGTTGCTGGTTTGATTTCGGGTCAGGGCACATGCCCGGGTTTCAGGCTTGATCCCCAGTGGGGGGCGTGCAGGAGGCAGCCCATCCCTGTTCTGCTCTCACATCGATGTTTCTCTCTCTCCCACTCCCTTCCTCTCTCTCTAAAAATCAGTCTATATATATATAGATGGATGGATAGATGGATGGATGGATAGATAGATAGATAGATAGATAGATGATATTGGTTATGAGATTGTGAGGAAGCGGCTGCCATGATGACTGTGGAGGCTGAGATGTCCGGGGTCTGCCGTCTCTAAGCTGGAGACCCAGGGAGGCTGGTGCTGTGGCTCCATGGAAGTCCCAGAGCCTCGGCCAGGGGAGCCCGGAGTGCAGCCGTGGGCAAACTATGGCCCGCAGGCCGGATCCGGCCCGTTTGAAATGAATAAAACTATTGAAAAAAAAGACCATTCCCTTTTATGTAATGATGTTTACTTTGAATTTATATTAGTTCACACAAACACTCCATCCATGCTTTTGTTCCGGCCCTCCGGTCCAGTTTAAGAACCCATTGTGGCCCTCGAGTCAAAAAGTTTGTCCACCCCTGCCGTAGTGAATGCACGTCTCCCCTGGGGCTGACCTCACGGGAACCCCTCCCAGACATACCCAGAAGTAACGTTTCATCCGGGCACCCTGTGGCCAACCAAGTTGACACATGAAATTAACCACATCTTCTGTCTTTTTCCTTGAACCTTTCTGTCTCTATATCCAAAACGTGTTTCTTGGAAACCCTCCAGTACTGCTGGTGGGAATGCAGATTGGGGCAGCCACTGTGCAAGACAGTATGGGGTTTCCTCAAAAAAATTAAAAATAGAACTGCCTTTTAACCCAGCGATCCCACTTCTGGGGATATATCCTAAGAAGCCCAGAACACCAGTCAGAAAGCATATGTGCCCCCCTCTGTTCACAGCAGCGTTATTTACCATAGCCAGGATCTGGAAGCAGCCCAAGCGACCACCAGTAGAGGAGCGGATAGAGAGCTGTGGGGCGTTTACACGTGGACACCGGCAGCAGTGAAAAAAGACTCTCACCCTTGCGACGGCACGGAGGGGCCTGGAGAGCAGGGTGCTGAGTGAAGGGAGCCAGGCAGAGAGAGACAAGGTCACACGGTCTCCCTCATGAGGAACATAATGAACAAAATAAACTGATGAGCACACAGAACCTGGAGGGAGAATACCTGGGACAGCCGGGCCAATCTCAGAGGGAGCGGGGGGCCTGGATGGAAGGTGCGGAGATCAGCTAAAGAACAGGCACGCCCAGCCCACGGACACAACAGTGTGGTGAAGGCCAGAGCGGGGGCGGGGGGAGGTGGGCAAGGGGGAGGGATGGGGGACCCCTGTAAGAGTGTCAACAATAAAAAATAAAAGTGTGTTTCTTCACCAGCTCACACTGGGTTACTTACCATTACAGGTCAGGGCAGGGGAGCGTTTCAGGACATCAGTGAAGGTGGTTCCTTCTCCAGATCCTCTGATCATCTCTGGGCATGTTTGGTTTCTTCTTCCATATCTTTTTTTAAAATACGTTTTTATTGATTTTTAGAGAGAGGGAGGAAGGGAGAGGGAGAGAGAGATAGACACATCAATGATGAGAGGGAATCATTGATCGGCTGCCTCCTGCACGCCTCCCACTGGGGATTGAGCCCACAACCCGGGCGTGTGCCCTTGATAGGAATCGAACCTGGGACCTTTCAGTTTGCAGGCCGACGCTCTATCCACTGAGCCACACCGGCCAGGGCTGCTTTGCATTCTTCATTGTCATTCTTTCACAAGCATACAGTGTTTTTCCAGAAGCCACATGGCGTGTGATGACACTATGATGAGTCACTGTTTGGAGGATCTGCGTAACTCAGGGACCGATATTTGTCAGATGACTAAACGCATGATGTTCCATAACCACAAGACGGTAAGAGAGTCATTCAAAATGCCAGCGAGATCAGCGCGGGTCAGTGAAGCAGCAGGAAGAAGTCGTACGTCAGGGTGGCTTCCGGTTTCCACGGCAGCCCACCTTGAGACACTCCGCATGTTGAGTTGTGGTGCAGTGCCAGAGAAAACCAGCCACAGTTTTCTGAAAAGGCTGTTAAAATACGCTGCCCTTTTCCAACTATGTATTTTTGTTGTTGTTGTTCATTCTCACCGGAGGATATTTTTCCATTGATATTTAGTATATGTGCTGCCGAAGCGAGCACTTTCCATTGATATTTAGAGAGAGTGGGAGGGAGAGGGAGAGGCAGAGAGAAACATCAATGTGAGAGAGACACATTGATCGATTGCCTCCTGCACACACCCGGACCAGGGCCAGGGAACCTGCAACCTTCAGTCCTCAGGCTGACACTCTCTCCACTGAGTCAAACCGGCCAGGGTGAGCTATGTATTTTTTAAAAGATATTTTTATTAATTTCAGGGAGAGGGAGGGAGAGGGAGAGAGAGATAAGAACACCAATGATGAAAGAGAATTATTGATCAGATGCCCCACACTAGTGATCAAGCCAGCAACTCTGGCATGTGCCCTGACCAGGAATCAAACCATGACCTCCTGGTTCATAGGTCAATGCTCAACCACTGAGCCACACTGGCTGGACTCCAACTATATATTTTTACTAGAGGCCCAGTACATGAAATTCGTGCACCAGTAGGGTCCCTAGAACTGGCCAGCGATCAGAGCCAATCTCTGGGGCAACCGGCGGGGCGATCGGGGGGCCCCCGCTGGCACCCACCTTGGTCAGCCTGGTGCTGCTTGTTTACCGGCTCTGCCTCCCACTGCTGCAGCCGCCAGTCGCTTCCCTGTGCAGGGCAACCGGCAGGGTGATAGGTGGGGGGCCCTGCTGGCATCTGCCTTGGGACCTACAGGCTGGGGGCAGCTTCTGCATTGAGTGTCTGCCCCCTGGTGGTCAGTGCATGTCATAGCAACCAGTCATTCTGTTCAATTTGCATATTAGGCTTTTATTATATAGGATGAGGCCAGATTTCCTTCACATACTTCAACCAAAAGAACATATTACAACACACTGAGTGCAGAGGCAGATCTGAGAGCCCAGGTGCTCCTGGGGATGCAGATAGCAAGGAGATGTGCAAAGCTATAAAATAATGCCACTCTGCCCTACCTGGTGCGGCTCAGTGGCTAGAGTGTCAGCCTGCGGGTTGAAGGGTCCCAGGTTCAATTCCGGTTAGGCCTATCCCCAGTAGGGGGTGTGCAGGAGGCAGCCGATCAATGATTCTCTCTCATCATTGATGTTTCTATCTCTCTCTCCCTCTCCCTTACTCTCTGGAATCAATAAAAAAATATATTTTTTTAAAAAAATAATGCCACTCTTCCAGTAGTTTATTTTGGAAAATATATTCCTTACTGAAAGTTAATTATATATGCTAACATATGCATGTATTATTATTGTTGTTGTTGTTTTAGATTTTTTTAATTGTTTTTTTTTTCAGAGAGAGGAAGGGAGAGGGAGAGAAACATCAATGTGAGAGTGAAACATCTATTGGCTGCCTCCTACACGCCCCCCCTACTCGAATTGAGCCCAGGCATATGCCCCAACCAGGAATTGAACTGGCAACCTTTCTGGGCACAACACCCAAACAACTGAACCACACCGACCAGGGCATTGTTTTTAATGAATTAATAAATAGTTTTTAAATTTCTGTTTTAGTTTCTAATGTAGTAAATATCAACAGATATAATCCACATAGAGCTGACTTTAAAATGTCTTTCAGCAGCCTGGCTGGTGTGGCTCAGTGGTTGAATGTTGCCCCAAGGATCAAGAGGTTGCAGGTTCGATTCCCGGTCAGGGCACATGCCCGGGTTGCGGGTTCAACCCCCTGTGTGGGGTGTGCAGGAGGCAGCCCATCAATGATTCTCTCTCATCATTGATGTTTCTTCACTCTTCCCCTCTCTCTTCCTCTCTGGAACCAATAAAGATATATTTTTTTAAAAGCATTTCTGTGTGGGTCTGGTCTGGGATCGTCACTCTGCAAACAGCCCTGGTTTGATGTGATTTACACTTTTTGTTCTGAATAAGGGTTCCTTTTCATACTAAGTCTATATACACACTTTTATGTTAGTTCTCTTACAAAGGCCTCCAAATGCAGTCCCCACGGCGCCCCGGCCTGTCTCTGATTTCTGGGGTCTAGAACGGCTCCCCGTTCTCTGAGGCCTTTGTCCTGGGCTCCTTAGGGTTTTAGCATCCTGAACCCCAGCAGGGGGGCACGCATTCAGCCTGGAGTCTCCCTTTTTCACAGGTGGGGTCCAGTGAGCAGCCACCCGACCCTGCTCTTTGCTGCCCTCCAGTGGATCTCGAGTGACAAGACACCACACACACACACACACACACACACACACACACACACACACACAGGGCGTGCCCTCAGGGGCTTCTCACGCTGCCATTGCCGAAACCTTTAAAGCTTTATGACAGATGCTTTCAACACCTGGGGCTTTGCCAGGGCCTCTCAAAACCCAGAGCGAAACCAGTTGCTCACTTGGAACCGGCTGTAGGTGGCTGCCTTCTCCCCGCCTCCCTTTACACGCCAGGGACACGGGCACAGGCACGCGCACAGGCACGCACACGCGGCACCCAGAGGCAGGGCCACCCTGGGAAGGGGCCCAGACAAGAAGTAAAGCCAAGGAAATAACCACTGGACCGGCTAGGGCAGCCTGTTATGTCCTTAAAAAGTAAATCTGGCCCTGGCCAGTTTGGTTCAGTGGATAGAGCGTCGGCCTGCGGACTGAAGGGTCCCAGGTTCAATTCCAGTCAAGGGCACAGGCCCGGGTTGCGGGCTCAGTCCACAGTAGGGAGCGTGCAGGAGGCAGCCCATCAATGATTCTCTCTCATCATTGATGTTTCTATCTCTCCCTCTCCCTTCCTTTCTGAAACCAATAAAAATATTTTTTAAAAAAATTTTTTAATAAATCTGGCCTGGATGTTGGGAGAAGGTGGCTGAAGGGCCCCTGGCTCCCGCCACCGGCTCCATGGGGGTCACCCTGACGCGTGGCGGGAGGGTTCTGCCGAGCCAGGCTTTCCCAGACCCAGTTCATTCGGCTCCTGTTCCAGACGACCCGGCAGGAGACTCAGCCGGAGTCTGGGCTCCGAGGTTTGTAGCTGTTTCCTAGAGGAGTCTCCTTGGCAACCCGCCTTTATCACTGATCATGGAAAAGAGACTTGACCCCCGGGGGACGTGGCCGGCCCCAGCCTGAGGCTCCCAGGCGGCTCCAGGTGCCGGCTGCCACCCACTGGTTTCTAAGAACCCAGGCCCTTTCCTGCAACCAAGCGTGACAGCCAGTCAGTCCTGGGACCATCTCAGAAAGGGCCACCCATTGGGCCCCACGTGGGCCTCGCTGAGTGTCATGGGATGCTCCTGAGTGGGGAGCCTCCCTCCCGCACCAGAGAGGCCCGCCCGGCCCTGTGCTCACCTGGGGCGTCACACAGGCTCCGGGAACAGCAGGGGAGCTGCCAGGAGGGAGGCATGCACAGGTGCCTGTGGAGGAGGCTGGCTTCCCTGTGTCACAAGCCCAGCCTGAGTGCCAGCCAGGCGCCTGGGCAGCTCGGGCCCCTCCCTGCTGGGAAGCCGGCTTCTCGTCTGGGGCCCAGAGCCTCGCCCGCCTGGGCCTACCTCCGCTCCCGCCAGGGCGGGCTGGCTGCCCAGCTCGGTGCCCGGAACGCCTGACCCCTGAGTCACTGGCCTGTCTACACACCTCCGCCCTGCCTGCTCGAGGTCAGGTCACTGAGAGGCACAGAGCCGGGGACCCGGACGGAGCTCAGAAGCAGGAAGTGGCAGAGCAGGCCCAGCCTCCGTGCCGGCTCTCACACCCGCCCCCACTCTCACACCCACCCCCCTGCTTCTGTCCTGGGAGCCCAGGCCTGTGGAGCAGGTCTTCTAAGCAGTATGAGGGGCCCTGGGTGGGAGTCGGGGCAAAGGCCAGGCTGTCCAGGGCTCAGTGCCTCGTGGTCTGGTCACATGACCTGTTCGTTAGCCCACCGTGTTTCCTGAGCTCCCTGTGTGCCCCGGGCCTTGCGGACACAGAGACGCACTCAGCCCCGCCCTGCCCTCCAGGAGCTGCAGTCCCGTCAGCCAAACCCACAGGGGGTAGGACAGGACACGCTGCTGGGGGCTCACCCAGCTGTCTCAGCAGTGACTTCTTTAAAACGTTTTTATTGTTTTTTAGAGGAGAACCAAGATGGCGGCATAGGTTAACACCGGAGTTTGCTGCTTTGAACAACTACTTCAAAAGTGAAACTAAAAGACAGAACGGACATCACCCAGAACCACTGGAACGCTGGCTGAATGGAAGTCCTACAACTAGGAGGAAAGAGAAACGCATTCGGACGCTCAGAGGAGGCGCAGTGCTGAAGTCAAATTCTGAGGTGCGGAGTGCGCGCGCGGAGCGGGCTGGCGGCGGAGGGCGCGGTTGGCGTTTTCAATCGGGAGGGAGTCGCAGACTCTGAGCTCCAGATCCGGGCGAGTCTTTAGGGACCCAGACTCAAACGGGAGAAGCGGGACTGCCTGGCTTCGGTCAGAGCGAGTGCAGCTTTCTCTTCGAGCTTTGCAGCGGGTGCTGGGACTCAGAGAGGCAGAGCCCCTGGGGACAGGACTGAGAGCCGCCATCACTGCTCTCTCCGGCCCACCCTGTTGATCCTGTGCGACCCACCTCGCCCAAGCCCTGCACAGAGGCATTTGCCGGATAGCCTCAGGCAAAGGCTAGATTAGCACCTCCCTAGAGGACAGAAGTTCTCTCACTGCTGACACAGCTGATTCTCATAGCCACTTGGCCTGGAGGTCAAACCCTCCCTGGAATTAGCTACAAGATTTAACTATAAGACTGCGCACAAAGACCACTAGGGGGTGCACCAAGGAAGCATAACAAAATGCGGAGACAAAGAAACAGGACAAAATTGTCAATGGAAGATATAGAGTTCAGAACCACACTTTTAAGGTCTCTCAAGAACTGTTTAGAAGCCGCCGATAAACTTAATGAGATCTACAAGAAAACTAATGAGACCCTCGATGTTATATTGGGGAATCAACTAGAAATTAAGCATACACTGACTGAAATAAAGAATATTATACAGACTCCCGACAGCAGAACAGAGGAGCGCAAGAATCAAGTCAATGATTTGAAATGCGAGGAAGCAAAAAACACCCAACCGGAAAAGCAAAATGAAAAAAGAATCCAAAAATGCGAGGATAGTGTAAGGAGCCTCTGGGACAGCTTCAGGCGTACCAACATCAGAATTATAGGGGTGCCAGAAGATGAGAGAGAGCAAGATATTAAAAACCTATTTGAAGAAATAATGACAGAAAACTTCCCTCACCTGGTGAAAGAAATGGACTTACAGGTCCAAGAAGCGCGGAGAACCCCAAACAAAAGGAATCCAAAGAGGACCACACCAAGACACATCATAATTAAAATGCCAAGAGCAAAAGATAAAGAGAGAATCTTAAAAACAGCAAGAGAAAGAAACTCAGTTACCTACAAGGGAATACCCATACGACTGTCAGCTGATTTCTCAACAGAAACTTTGAAGGCCAGAAGGGAGTGGCAAGAAATATTCAAAGTGATGAATACCAAGAACCTACAACCAAGATTACTTTATCCAGCAAAGCTATCATTCAGAATTGAAGGTCAGATAAAGAGCTTCACAGATAAGGAAAAGCTAAAGGAGTTCATCACCACCAAATCAGGATTATATGAAATGCTGAAAGGTATCCTTTAAGAAGAGGAAGAGGAAGAAAAAGGTAAAGATACAAATTATGAACAACAAATATGCATCTATCAACAAGTGAATCTAAGAATCAAGTGAATAAATAATCCGATGAACAGAATGAACTGGTGATTATAATAGAATGAGGGACATAGAAAGGGAATGGACTGACTATTCTTGGGGGGCAAAGGGGTGTCGGAGATGCGGGAAGAGACTGGACAAAAATCGTGCACCTATGGATGAGGACAGTGGGTGGGGAGTGATTGCGGATGGTGGGGCGGGAACTGGGAGGAGGGGAGTTATGGGGGGAAAAAAGAGGAACAAATGTAATAATCTGAACAATAAAGATTTAATTAAAAAAATAAAAATAAAATAAAATAAAATAAAACGTTTTTATTGTTTTTTAGAGAGAGAGGAAGGGAGAGGGGGAGATAGAAACATCAATGAGAGAGAAAAACATCGATCAGCTGCCTCCTGCACACCCCCTACCGGGGATGGAGCCCACAACCCCAGCATGTGCCCTGACCAGGAATTGAACCAGCAACCTCTTGCTGCTGGGGTGGTGCCAAACCATTGAGCTCACTGGCCAGGCAGCAGTGACTTCTTCAATAACACCCAAATCGGTGCCCACGTCATCCCGGGTTTGGTGACCCCTCCCCCTCCATCAGCTCCGCCTTCCGCCCCTCGTGCCCTGGTCCCTCCACAGGCTGTGGGACCAGGTACTGACCCTTCTTCGTGAGGAGGCTCAGCGGATCCTCAGGAAATGCTGGGAACAGGGCCCAGTGGGGCTCCCGCCGTGTCTTGGGCACCCACTCCTGGGACCCACGGGCCCCTCCCTGAGGCTTTGCAGGCTCTCCTGACGTCCACGGGGAAGAAGGAAAAGTCTGAAGAACAAGTCACTCCCAGTGACCAAACCTGAAGAGCAGCCGGAAGCAAGTGTGAAGAGAAAATGAGGAAAGGTGTTTCCTGATCCTTCACCTGCTGTCGCCCTTGAATCCCTGCTGCGGTGACATGGCCGTGCTCACCTCCCGGCACTGCCTCCGTGTTGGGTCTCCTTGGGGCCGCAGGGCACCCGCATCCTTGCCCACCCTTCTCACACCTGGCACATGAACCAGGCTAGACTAATGCTGGGGAATGAGTCCTCCCGCGCCCACCCAGCCAGGCCCCCGCCCAGACAGCAGGGAGCCCGGCTGCCTCCAGGTCCTGTCACTGGAGGCTTTGGACCGGAGAGCCAGGCGTGGAGGTGATGGCTCCCAGGCCCGCAGAGCCCTCAGGTCACTGCTTCCATCTGCGCAGAGGCTGCCCAGCAGAGCTGGCGAGGAGACAGGCCCAAGAAGGGCCTGGAGGGCAGCGACCAGCCAGAGCAGATGGCTGCACCTGGCTCAGGTGAGGTCTGCCCAGGTGAGCTCGGCCCAGCCCTTGGATTGGGGCCAGTGCGGGGACAGGTGTGCCTTCCACCAGCAGGGGTGGGGGCCCCTTCTCCTGGGCCCAGACACCCTCCAGTTGGGGGTGAGGCGGGCTTCTCCCCTTATTTCTTCCAGCTGAGTCCCCAGGCCTGCAGTCCACCGCCCGGATCACAGACATCCGGCTGCGTCCTGGCTGTGGCTGACCCTTCCTGGTGGGAAAAGCAGCTGCCGCCAGGCTTCCTCAGTCCCCAGGGCCGGCAGCGGCGTCCGTGGACTCTCCAGGGGCTACCAAGGCCGCCAGAGGCCAGGGCCGCGAGGAGACGCAGGCGGCGAGGGTGCGGGGGTGGGCGGTGCGGAGGGCGAGGGCGACCCACAGGAGTCCTCAGGGCGCCCGCCGTCGTGGGAGGCGCCGGCCGCTCTCTGCCGCAGGTGCTCCAGCAGCCGAGCGCCCAGCGCACGCTCCAGGGCGCCGCAGGCGGGCAGCGCGCGGGCCAGGCTCGCCAGGCAGGCGCCATAGCCCTCGCGGTAGCTGTCGGAGGGCGCTGCGGATGGAGAGGCACGTCAGGCTCGGGGTGCGGGGCAGGGTTGGGCGGGGTGCGGCGCAGGGTGCGGGCGGGCTGGGCGGGGTCACTTACTGGGGGCCGCCGCCAGGCAGGAGGACGCAGGCAGCTCCTGCAGGAAGCGCACCGTCATTTCCAGGATGTCCGCCTTCTCCAGCTTCGAGCAGCCAGAGCTCTGCGACCGGCCACCGGGGAGAGGGACGGAGAGACTGACAGTCAGGACAGATCTCCAGTCGGCTGCCTGGGCCCCCCCAACCCCCAACCCTCAACCCCCAACCCGTTCTGGTCAGCAGCTGGGCGCGCGCGCCACGGCCCACGGAGGGGCCGGCTGCCCGGGACTAGTCCCACCTGCGCTCGGCCGGCCTTGGGCGCCGCGCGGAGCCCCCTCGCAGGTTCCTGGGGTCGAGGCGACCAGCGCTCCCGCCCTCCTCGCTCCGCGCGCAGGCCCCACCCCGGCCCCATGCGCGGCGCTCACCTCCAGGCCGAGCAGCGGCAGGACGAGCGCCCGGAGCTGCCGCAGGCTCTCGTTGATGCGCGCGCGGCGGCGCTTCTCCAGCAGCGGCTTCAGGCTCTGCGGGGAGCGGAGACCGCGTTAGGCGGCGCCCAGGCACGGCGCACGGGCACGCCCCCGGCCCCAGACCCCGGCTCCTAGCACCCGGCTCCTACCTTACGCAGCTCCGTCGACTCTCGCGCCCTCCGAGGGAGCCCCATGCTCGACGGGGAGGCAGCCTCGCTGCGGGCCGGCGCTCGGGAGACCTGCGCCCGCGTGGATCGAGACGCGGAAGGAGGTGCCCGACTGCGCAGCCCCGGCCAGCGCCACTGGGGAGCGCCGCGCCGCCACCTGGCTTTAAGGAGGCGGTGTCGCCCGCCCGCCCCGCCCCGTCCCGCCCCGCGGAGTCAGGCCGCCCGCGGGCCCCACCTCCCGCCATTGTTCCTGCCCCGGGTAGCGGGTGGTGAAAGGTGGGAGGGGGAACGGCCGAGCCCCAGGGACCTCGCTCCAGCCCTTCGCGTCCCATCTGCGGCGGGGTGGCAGCCCAGGGCGCTCCGGAGCCCCGCAGGGGGGTGTGTGGGAGGCATCGCAGCCTTCGCTGCCCTGACCCGGCGGGCAGGAGGGGCCGGAGGGGGCCTCGCCTCTCCTCGCACGGGCTGCCGTCCCACCTGGCCCAGCTCCGCCCTCTCCATTCATTCAGGTTCAGCGCCTCCTCCTTGGGGAGGTCCCAGGCGGGTTTCTACGACCCGGAGGGACTCGCCCCGCCCCCCAAGTTGCTCTGCGGACGGAGGGTCCGAGCCGCAGGGAGCGAGGTCTCAGCTTGCTCAGCCCCGGCCGCGGGAGCGGGCGAGGGCAGGTGGAGGCCCCGTCGCGGAGCGCCCGGCCAGGGCTCTAGGACTCCGTGGACTCCTGGGCTCTCCAAGTTAGAGGTCACCTGGTTCCCCGGCCTCCGTATGAATGGGGAAACTGAGGCCCAGAGGAGACCGGGAAACCCAGGGGCCATTTTCTTTTCAACTGGCGCCGGCTCCGGCCCCACCCGCGGGCCAGGCGGAGCCCACGTGACGGGCAGGGCGGGGAGGTCCCGGGTGCTTTGGCCCCAGCGGCCGCCGGGCCCGCGTCCTCGCCGCGTGGCGGTTGGTGCAGCAAACTGGCTGGGCGTCCCCCGCCCATCTGCTCGGGGCCGCCCACCCGCAGCCGGCTGGCGGGGCAACGGCCGCCGGGCGAACCGCACTGCTCTGCCGACCGCCCCGCCGACCCTCCGGCTGCTGAGGGCGGACCCACCCAGCCGGGCGGGGAGGAGGCACCCTGGGGCGGAGCCAACCCGGCGCTGTCCAGGGTTCTGGAGTGCCCCCCCTCCGCCAAACCCATCCCGGGCCGCATTCCCGTCACTCACCCCAAATCCTCCTGCCTCGTGCTCCCCCAGCCGCGCCCGAGGAGGCCAGCGCGTCCATCAGAAAGGGGGTGCAAGCAGCCTGGGCGAGAGGGCCCTCGGGCCACCTGTACCTGGCTGGCTGGCGAAGGGACAACGGGCCATCACTTACGGAGGACGTGCTGTGTGCCAAGCAGAGGCCAAGCGCTTTTTGGGCCTCGCGGCCAGTAACCCCCATTACGGTCCTGATTATGAGAATAAATAATTCAATATATTTGGCCCAGCAGGGCCTGGGGGTGCCGGAGCCCCTGTCCCCCTTGCATTCTTGAGCCCAGGGATCAGAAAAGGACTGGGTCCCTCGCTGATGTCCCCCATGTCCCCCTCCCCTACCCCAGCCACACTGGCTCAGGCAGTTCTGTGCCCACCAGCCCGCCCTGCACCAACCCCTACATTCTGGCTGGGAGTCCCTGACACTGGCTCCTGGGGGAAGGGACTCGGAGGAAGGTTCTTTCTAGAACAGCCCCTCCATGCCTGTGGGCCCCCATTTGAGGCCCTGGGGAGGGAGCAAACTCCCTTTTCAGAGCCAGTTACCCAGGCTCTCCTCCGCTCTCCCCTGCTGGGAAGGACGGTGACCAGCTCATGCACCACTGCTTTCCGCTGAGGATCCTGGGGGGTTTGCAGCAATAAACCTGGAGGAGAGTCATTTATAACCAGACTTAGCTGAGTCAACCGAGTGTGCAGCGTGTGTGAGTTCAGGCTTTAGGCAACCTGGGGCCACCTGGGGCCCAGTGGGTACACACTCCACCCCTGGCCCCTGCCCCTGGGTTCCGGCCGAGGTCTGAACAGGCACTTTCCACACGACCAGGGAGGGCCTGAGCCCCGCGGAGGGATGAGAGGAGGCCTTGGGGGGGGGGGGCGCGTAGACAGACATCTGGAGGGGAGCGTGGGCAGGAAACAGGCAGAGGGAATGTCAGGGGCAGAGGGAAGGCGGCACAGCGGCAGCAGCTGGTGTGAGCTCTGCCCCTTCCCATTCGTGTCACCTCAGGCAAGATATGTTCAAAACCGACAAACCAACCTCCCCGTGCCTCAGTTTCTCCAGCTGTGAGATTGGAATCGTGGTTGCACCTGCCGCATGGCGTCCCTGTGGAGAATGAAGGTGCCAGTGAATATTGGCATAGTGCCCGGTAAGCGGCAGGACTTCCGCAAACGTGTTCCTGCCGGTGTGGGCTCTCTCTCTCTAGGGCTGCTGGGGACCAGTGGACCTGCAGGGGCCCAGAGACGACAGGAAGGTCTGGCTCTCAGCCCACGTCTGAGTGGTGACCCTAAGAAAGGAGGCGAAGAAGGTGTTCAGCAAGGACGCTCGCACGCGCATGCGCGCACACACACACACACACACACACACACACGACTTTCATGGAGACATTCCTCTTGGTGGGGGAGGGGTTCCAGGACGTCTTGCTTTGCCGAACACATTATGGGTGGCTCCCAAAATGACAAAACCATGTGATGGATGAGGGTGTCTGGAGCCAGGGGAGCCACCTTGGGAGTGAAGGACAGGATTGCAGCACATGATTTCAGTCATGGAGGAGGCATGGGGGTGGAGGGACGCCCAAGACGAGTCATTTCAGCTCCTTGTCCCTGCAGCACCCCTGCCCTGCCAGTCTCAGGCCTCAGGGTCTGCCTGTCGCTGGGTGAGCTGGAGGAGGGCAGCCCCGTGGGCACAGGAACCAGCCAAGCACAGAGGTTGCCAAGATAAGACTCCTCCCTTCCCGGCAGAAGAGGGTGGGTGGGTGGGAAGAGATCAAGCAATGAACTTGTATGCATATATGCATAACCCATGGACACAGACAATAGGGTGATGAAGGCCTAGGATGGGGGTGGGGGGTGGGAGAGGTCAATGAGGGGGAAAAGGAGACATATGTAATACTTTCAACAATAAAGATTAAAAAAGAGAGAAAAGAAATGTACACTTGAAACCTATTGATTTTATTAACCAACTAGAGGCCCAGTGCATGAAATTCATGCAATGGGGTGGGGGTAGGGGCATCCCTCAGCCTGGCCTGCGCCCTCTCGCAGTCCGGGACCCCTTGCTCCTTACCGCCCACCTGCTCACTGCACCTTACCGCTCAGCTCGCTGCTCCTTAGCACTTCTGCAGAGGCGGGAGAGGCTCCCGCCACCACCGCTGCGCTCTCCAGCCATGAACCCGACTTCTGGCTGAGCGGCACTCCGCCTGTGGGAGTGCACTGACCACCAGGGGGTAGCTCTTGCATTGAGCATCTGCCCCCTGGTGGTCAGTATGCATTATAGCAACCGGTCGTTCTGGTTGTTCTGCCTTAACGGTCGCTTAGGCTTTTATTATATAGATGTCACTCCAATCTATAATAATAAAAGCTTAATGTGCTCATTAGACCGGACATCCTTCCGGACGAAGCCGGGGCTGTGAGGGAAGCCCAGTCCCGCGTGCCAGGGGGAAGCCGGTGCGGCAGCAGGGAAAGGAAGGCCTACTCTCGCACGAATTTCGTGCATGGGGCCTCTAGTAAATTTAATTAAAAAACAAAGGCAAACCATCTGACTCAAAAATAAACTAAAATAAAAGCACAATGTAGCACCCTGTTCTAAGGAAAAAAAATTTATAAAATGTGCCAAAATTTTTTTAAAAAAAGACTCCTGCCTTCCCTTGTCCGCAAACCAGAGTGGCCACGGGTCCCATGGAGGGAGCAAGGCCGGTCTGGCCAGGTGGACGTCCCTGGAAACCCACCCCAACACGGGCCCAGCGCCTAGGGGGTACTGGGCTCCTTGGAGCGCCACCAGGTGGCGGGCCCGGGAATGTATGCGTGGCCGCCCCCGAATCCCATGCTAGGGCTCCCGCGGGTCCTGAAAGCAGCTTGACTGCGCGTCAGCGCTGCGGGGAACAGCCGGGGCCGGGGCCGGGCCCCCTCGGGGCGGCAGCGAGGGCGCGGGGGAGGGGAAGGCAGGGCACAGACTGTTTCAAAGTCACAGGATGTGCCGGCTCACCCCCACGGCTACGCAGCCCCCGCCTCTGGGGCTCTTCCTCGTGTCCAGTCGGCTGTGCCTCCCTCCAGCTCCAGGCAGGGCTTCTGGCCTCGCCGGCGGGATGGTTTGGTCCACGTGCTCCCCTGGCCAGCGCCCTGGAGCTTCCCGCGCCCTCTGTGAGGGGTCGCGGCCCCCTTCCTGGTGACTGCTCTGCGCACCTCCCCGCGCCCTCAGCCCCTGCATCCCCGCTTTCCCTTCTCTCCCCGTGGCAGCCACGGGCCCTCAAGCTCAGGGCAACTCCCCACCCAGACAGCAGCTCCCGGGGCTCCCTGAACCACCCTCTAGCTCAGAACCCTGAGCGCACCGGACCCGGTCCCTCCCCGCTGCCGGCGCCGAGAGCAGCTCTTGGGGGCTGGCGGGCTCCGAGGGCCGAGGGCCCAGCACCAGGCAATTTGGACCTGCTCCTGCCTCGGCCTCGGCCCTGTGGTCCCCCTGCCGGGAACACCCCTGTTACCCCAAACCCAGCCCAGGACGCTCCTCAGGTCCCTGCCGCCCGGCTCCTCCGCGAGGCCAGCCAGCCGCGGGGCGGTGCGCCGGGCCGGTGGGCGGGGCGGAGGCGGGGCGGGGGGCGGGGGGCGGGCCCCAGGCTTAAGCGGGGGGCCGCGGGGGCCGGCCCCAGAGCGCACGGAGGCGGAGCGGAGCGAGCGAGGGACTGCGGAGCCGGAGTCGCGCCGGCAGCCGCTCCGCCTCCCAACCCGCTGGGCCCCCGACGGCCGCGCCACGGACTCTCCGGGTGCCCGCGGACAGGCGCATGGCGCCCAGGGGAGCGCGCTGAGCGCGGGGCGAGGCGCGGCGGGCGGCACGATGGCCCTGGAGCAGGCGCTGCAGGCGGCGCGGCAGGGCGAGCTGGACGTGCTGAAGGCCCTGCACGCCGCGGGCCGGCTGGAGCCCTCGCTGCGGGACCCGCTGGACGCCCTGCCCGTGCACCACGCGGCCCGCGCCGGCAAGCTGCACTGTCTGCGCTTCCTGGTGGAGGAGGCCGCCCTGCCTGCCGCGGCCCGCGCGCGGAACGGCGCCACCCCGGCCCACGACGCCGCCGCCACCGGCCACCTCGCCTGCCTGCAGTGGCTGCTCTCGCAGGGCGGCTGCAGGGTGCAGGTGGGTCCTCGCGCCCCGGGCTGCCCAGGCTTCCCCCCCATGAGGGTCTGGCCTGGAGCCCCCCTAGGCTCAAGCGTGTCGAGCTGGCACCTCCCCACTGCACCTGCGTCAAGGTCCTCCCCAGGGCCAGGGTGAGGTGGTTCCTGGGTTTAGTAAGCACCGGGCAGATGCCCGTCAGCACCCAGGTGATGGGGAACCACAGGGGCCGGGAGAGTGGGGGCGCTAGGGCCTGGGCACAGAATCAGAAACCCAGGAGGCCCCCTCCCCCGTGCCCCCTTCCCCCCTCCCATCAGGTCTGGAGGGACGGCCAAGCCTTACAGCCACTCCAGGCTGAGAGGCAGGTGACCCCAAGGCCAGGGTGTCTTCCTGCCCCAAGGCCCCACCTGGTCTCTGGCCCCCTGGCTGGTGGACACCTGGCTCCTTCTGAGCTGTGGGAGGAGGCAGCTCAGGCCCTGGTGTAACACTCCTACTGGCCAGAGAGCACCAACAGGTACTAGGCCGGGGCTCAGGGCGCTCCGCCCCCCTGGAGCTGCCAGTCTACGGGGCAACACACAGCAAACCTACAGGCCAAGAAGTAAACCAGGTACCAGCAGGCACCGCAGGGCCACGCGAGGGGGAGCCTCAGGGAGCTGCTTGGGTGAGGTGGCCGGGAAGGCCCCTCTGAGGAGTGACTGAGGAGGAGGAAGTGGCCAGGTGATGATCACACAGTTCCCAGCACAAGGAGCAAGAAGTGCCCAGCTCTGCGCTTACACATTCCTGTCCTGGCAGAGCGGCAGAAGGCCAGTGTGGGGAGAAGGGTGAGGGTGGAGAAGCCACCGGGGCTAGAGGGTCTCAGAGGCTGGAGAAAGGAACCTGGAAGCTATTCTGGCCACTGGGACCACTGGAGGGAGGAACCAGACCTTTGGGCAAGACCACTGGGTCCCCTGGATGTGGAAGAAGAGGCAGAAGCAGCTGAGCTGGTGGGCTGGGCCCTGAGGGTGCCCAGACCCCTGCCCCCTTTCTCCCCTCAGGATGGCACCCCCACACACACTTCCGCCCTTCCTGGGAGATGGCCCGGCCTTATCTCCAGCTCTGTTATCAGAGTTCCTGGCACGTGGTCCCTGCCCACTCTTTGGGGAGGTGGCGTGCCTCCCTGGTCCCGGTGTCCAGCCCTGGCCGGAAGCCTGCCTCGCCTCTGCAGTGGAGGCAGAAGAACAGGTGGCCTTGTGCCCGGCTTATCTCGGCTCCCGCCCTCGAGCCCCCGGGGGTGGAAGTGGGGTGGGGGGGTGGCCTCAGATCCTGGCCCTGCTCAGCCCAGAGAGATAAGCAGATTTAGGGTGCCGGCCACAGCACAGGAGGCCGGAGCTTCAGGGACAGACAGGCCAGAGCCCCTAAGCCCGGTCCTCTTCTTACTGCCACCCCCACCCAGAGGCCAGAGCCAGCAGGACCCCCGGGAGCTTCCAGGAGGAACCGAGGGCCTTTCTCAAGAGCTGGGCTCGGCGCATACTTCACCGTGGGCCTGCCTGGGTCAGCTCTAGCCCTGTCCCCTCGGCTCAAGGGACACACTGAGCCAGACTGGTCCCGCCTGGGCATTCCAGCACACAGAGGGCCTCAGCGACACCCTCCATCCTGGGCATTCACTCCTGCCCCCTCTGCCTTACCCTGCTGCCCACCCCTCTCCCGGCCACAGCCAGTCCGCCTGCGCCTGCCCCTCAGCCTCGAGGGCACCAGCCGGCCCTGGGCTCCACCCCCTCCAGGCCCCTGCTTCTGTTCACCTTTCTCACAGGAGCCTCTCCTCCCGCGGCCTCAGCCACACTGTGCCCACCTGTGCCCACACCTGGGCAGAAGGCCCCGCTTCCCCGATTCTAGTAAACCGTGCCCACCACTCACTACTGCCCAGCCCAGCGCCCTCTCCCCTCCGTCGTCCCACATGCTTGGCGCTGGGAGCTCACTCTGTCCCAGAGCCCGTGCCCCCCACCCAGCCGCCAGCCTCTGGTCTCAGGGACTGCCCTCACCCACCACGTGCACAGCACCTGCCCCTGCACCGCCCCCACGGCAGGTACACCCGGCTGCTCACAAGGACACATCGGGCACTTCTGACCATTGCCCCCCGCCCTCCGGGGTGCCTGGGAGAGGGCTACCACCATTAGCTGAGTGCCCAGGCCCTGCCCACTGCCCCACAGGGCAAGAAGGCAGCCTGGGAGCAGGGCGTGGGCTGGGCTGGGAGGCAGGACAGTTCTCTGCACTGAGATTGGGTTGTTAGGGGTGCACCAATCTGGAGAGCCCTTCCCATGTGACACGGGGGGGGGGAGGGAGGAGCGGGGCGCAAGGGTTGGATGCAGAAGGTGCCCCTGACCCCGATGCCAACCTGGTGCAGCCCCAACAGCCCACCTCCCTGGCCCAGCAACTCTCGCTCCCTCACCCATGTGTTCCTGAGCACCTGGGTGCCGGCATGGGTCTCGGCCAGACCCCGGAGCGCCTGCGGGGACAAGTGCCACATCCTGAAAACCTGCATTGTGCGGACCTCTCAGTCATGGCCTGCAGTTCTCAGAGAGCCCACGGGGCATGGCATGGCTTGGTGGTGCCACTTTGGACTGTAGTTCAAAGCAGGCCCGCTAGGTGCCCAAGGACAGAGCTGCCCCATGGCCGGAGGGATGCGGGAAGGGCCTGAGCCAGAGACAGGGCAGGACAGGCTGTGGGACTGACGCGCCCTCCTTCCACAGGACAAAGACAATTCTGGTGCCACAGTCCTGCACCTGGCTGCCCGCTTCGGCCACCCCGAGGTGGTGGACTGGCTGCTGCGTCACGGCGGTGGGGACCCCACCGCAGCCACAGACACGGGCGCCCTGCCCATCCACTACGCCGCGGCCAAAGGAGACTTCCCCTCCCTGAGGCTTCTCATCGGGCACTACCCTGAGTAAGGACGCCCCTCCCGGGGGCTCGGGGTGGGGCCGCCAGGGCTCGGGGTGCTTGAAGTTTGCCATCCCCTCCGGCATCTGGGGAGTGGCCGCGCCTGGGGCCAGAGGGCCAGGCCAGAGGCGGCTCCTGCCCAGCCAAGATGTCTCCCCTCCTGGCAGGCTCACTGCCACTTGCCCCAGGCCCTGCAAGCCCGGGCATCCAGCCCAAGGTCCCTTGCTCCCCCAGGTGCTCCCAGCCTGCAGGGTGCTCCCTCCAGCCCCAGCCTCATTGGCTGCTGTGCTCATTTGCAAGGCTGTTGTAAATGAGGGTTGGGAGGGTGGGTGGGTAAGAGCATCTCCTAAACCCCCAGGCAGGAAGGCGATGGAGGAGGAGCCGTGGCACTTACCCAGAGGTGGAGGGAGAGGGCTGCCCGCCCAGACTCCACCCCCTAGCCGCACAGCCCCCTGGCCAGGCCGTCCACAGGGCAGCTGGTCATTTCCTGTGGCCCCTCAGCCCATTCCCGATACTGAGGCGCTGGGCTCCCACACCCCAGGGCCTCTGCTGAGCGGCTGGGCTGAGGGGCAGCTGGGCTGAGGGGCAGCTGGGCTGTGGGCTGGGGCTCCCCGGGGTGGGATGGGACAGGTGGGAGAATGGGGCTCAATGCACAACAGGGGAGTCGGGGCGGTCCCAGGGAGGAAGGAAGCCAGGTCTTCGGCTCAACTGGGGAAGACAGGAGCCCTGGGGGAAAGCCACCCAGACACGGTCTGAAGGGGGCACCAGTGGCCCTGGGCCCTGACGGGTGGGGTGACCTCTGTCAGTCCAAGTGGGCGCCCAGGACATGAGCGGCCTCGGAGGACCCAGCCACCCGACGAGAGGGTCCTCCCCTGGCTCACTCCTGAGGCACCTGCAGGGCCGCCGGCCACCAGGGAGCAGGCGGGGGTGCTGCCCCATGGCCTTGGGCAGGGTGGCCACAGCGGCAGCCTCAGGCCCGGGCACACTGGCGTGGGTGTGGGCAGCCCTCAGACCCGGCCGGGTGCAGGGACCTGGCCGAGCAGGAGGTTCCCTGTTCTGGTCAGTGGGGGACCAGGAGGTGTGCCCTCGGACCAGGGGCCACGTGGGCACGGGTCTGCACCACCGTCGCGTGAACTCTGCTTCTGGACAAGCTGGGGTTCGGGTCAAGTCGAAGGCGGTGGGATTTAGAGCAGGAAGCCCCAGAGACTCATGGGAACGGCTCCCAGCCTGGCACCGTCAGCACCCGGAGGTGGGGGCTGGGGCAGCCCTGCGACATGGCCCCGCCGAGGCGACTCCGATGCTTCTGTCCCCTCCCCTCGAGGAACAAAGAGGACCCAGAGGTCCTGCGAGGGGCGGGACGGCCATGGCCACCACCTGCACCCACCAGCCTCCCCCTCACACATAACGGGCCCCAAAGCCAGGCTGGCAGTGATGCCAACCGAGCCCAGCAGGGAACTGGGAGGGCCCTGCCCGCCCCTGGAAATGTTGAGGAGGACCTTGGGGGGGGGACCCCAGGCTGAGCCCCTCCTCACCAGGATGCCTGGGTAAGGCTCTGGCTGTGCCAGGGGACAGCCTGGGGGCTGAGGGCCTTGGGGACACTGACCCTCCCAGGCCCTGCAGGTGTGGCTGGGATTGGGGTGCCGGCTCAGGCCAGGTGGCCTGGACAGATGCGCTGCCAGACCCCAGGCCACGTCAATCTCGGGGAGGTGACAGAGGGCTCGGCTCTATCCTGCTGCCAGCAGCATGTGTCCTGGCTGACAAGGAGGTGCTTTTGTGTGGTCCCCAGACAGGGCGCAGGCAGGAGGGGTGGCTGGGAATTGGGTGGGGCACTGCCAGGAGAGGGTGTAGACCAGTGCCCACCCAGCTGCCTGTGGGGATGGAGACCCTGCGGGCAGGGAGCTGGGGGGGGGGGGGAGAGGCTGGGACAGCTCTAGGCTGCAGGGCACAATCAGGGGCCCAGGCAGCCGGCTGGAGGCCGCAGCGCCGCCCACCCGTGAGCCTGGCTGCTGTGGCGCCTGTGAATTATTCACAAGGGCTCAGCTCTCCCTGCGGGGGAGGGAGGGCGGCTCCAGCCCTACCGCAGAGAAACCCGATCCCACCCAGGGAGCTGCGGTGGCCTTGGGCCATGGCAGTGACAAGCTTCGAAGGAGCAGGAGGGCTGGACGGTGTCCGGGGAGGGCCCAGCCAGTGCCAGGCTGCATTAGGGGACATCAGAATGGGCTTGCGACCCCAGGAACACCCTGCACCCCCACCCCACCCCTCCTCCAGTCTATCCCAGTCCATTGGCCAAATTCTCCCAGAGGCCAAGGAATGGCCCCAGCAACGTTGGGATCTGCTGTCCTGGGGACCCTCCCTCTGAGCCCTCTGCAGAAAGAGGGTCCCTAAGCTGGAGGCACAGAGGCTGACAGGAGCTGGCTGGTCGTCCCTCCTGGCCAGGAGCATGAGTGGCTGGTGGTGGGAACCAGTGGGGACAGACTGGGAAGTGGGGGGAGCAGGGCTCTCAGGGCGCCTGACCACCTGCCGGGAGGGTCCTGGGGCCCAGGAGCCACTGTGCTCATCCTGAAGCTGGAGGGAGGCCAGGCTCAGCCAGGACCCCCTCCCCCCACCTGAACTTTAAGGCTGGGAGCTTGGGGATGGGCTCTGGGCCCAGGTCAGAGATAGGAAGTGCCCTGGCCAGGAGCCAGGAGAGGCTAGTGTCTCCCAGAAGCTGGCACCCAGCACCAGTCTGAGCCTTACAACCACCCCAGGCAGTGGCCCTGTAATCACCCATTTTACAGACGGGCTCACTCCACTCTGTGCTAGGCGAGATTCTAAGTGCCAGGGACACTTCGCTGAACCAGACAGATGTGCCTGCCTCCCGGAGTGACAGGTTCGAGAGGGCGTCTCATGGCCAGCTCCCTGCGGAGGTCCCTGGCTCACTGGGTGGCCTTGGCCACCCCTCTCGGTTCTGTCTTCCACTCCCGCCGGGCCTTTCAGGTTTGCTGGGGATCCCCGGCTGCTTCCACAGCCCCGCTGGAGGGGTTCAGGCAGCCCCCCATCTTGAGCAGGGAGCCGAGCTGCTCACCCCTCAAGGACCCCAGGGACTGTCTCGCTCTCCCTTCGAAGGCTAGAGGCTCTGCCCGGGCCTGGGTCTGCCCCCTCCCTCCTGGGCCTCTGTCTCTGCCCCAGGCAGTGAGGGTTCCTTTATTCTGTTACCTTCCCCGCCCCCCCCCCCCCCCCCCCGGTCTACCCTGGGTGCTTGCTGAGGTCCCTGTGCAGCAGGGCCTGGGCTGGCACATCCACGCCGGGGACCCTGACCCAGCTGGAGGCTCTGAGAAAGGGGAGACCTGGTGAAATAGGGGGACCCCGCTCAGTGGGAACAGCCTCCACCCCCACCAGCAACGCCCGGTCCAAGCCGTCAGATCTGGAGCCTGGCAGCTCTCCCTGTCCTGGCCCTGCCCTCTTCCTGCCCAGCTCGGCACACCTTTGGGGACCTGTCAGTCTCCCCATCACTGACAGGGAAGCCACTTCCTTATACAGCCCAGCGACCCTCACTCTGGCCCACCCTCCCCTCCAGCTGCTCTCCCATTGCCTGCTCTGCTCCAACAGGCCAGCACCCTGCGGCCTTCGCCCTGGCTGTTCCCTCCACTCAGAACTCTTCCCCACAGAGCCCCTCCCTCCTCAGGCCTCTGCTCCTCTCCCTCCCAGGACGGCCTGAGCTCCTTCAAACTGTAATGCGGGAAATGAGGCGGGAGGACGGGGAGGGGGTGCGTGTCATGGGGCGCATTACAGTTTGGCCTGGCACTGCATCTGTGCACCCCTGTGTGCCCCTGTCTGCCTCCCGGCCAACGAGAGCAGACCTCACCTTCGCATCCTGGGAGCCAGCGCCTGGCACTAGTACATTTTGTTAACTGGATACGGAGTCCGGAATCCAGCCTTTGTCCGGCTCTCAGCACGTGAAGGTCAAGCGCCTGGTCCATGCACAGACCCTGAGTGGGCAGAGGTGGGGGGGGGGTGCAGACTCCAGGTCCAAGCTGGAGAGATACGGGCCTCGGGGCCAGGCCGCCTCGAGCCTGGGAAGTAGATGACCTCACCAGGGAGAGAGGGCACTCAGAAAGGAGGCCCTGGGGCACCCCGCCATTGGGAGGTGAGGCAGGCAGAGGCTGAGGGCCCAGCACAGGCAGGTGTTGGGGGAGGGGCGCCGTTAGGCAGTAGCCACTTCACGTGAGGACAGGAACACCTCCAGGGCTGGTAGCATGGCCCAGCGGGTGGGCGAGGGATGTCGGGTCACCCTCCCCCCAGGAAACACAAGGTTGCAAAGCTTCCTCTTCTGTTCTCTCGGAAGCGGCCTGGAGAGGCCAGACAGTTATCACGCCCACTTGCCATATGTGGAAACTGAGGCTCGGAGAGTAAAGAACTCACGGGCCCTGTGCAGTGAGCTGCAGAGCCGGGGTGAGCAGAGGCAGGGCAAAGGGCAGGGGCTGGGAGGGGGGATTCCCTCTCCACCCCCCCCAGGTGGTCCCTGAGGCTAGACCTGGATGGGCCGGATCAGGGTGTCCCCTGAGACCCCGCCCCGCCCCTCTAGGCAGTGACTCCTGCTTGGTGAGGCCTGGGTGCCCCCAGCCAGCAGTGCCCCCCCCCACACACACAGGGAGGAGGGGCCTAAGATGCAGCAGGGCACCAGGCGGTGCTGAGGGCTCTGAGCGTGTCTCCCGGTTGGATGCCGCCTCCACGTCACCATGGCTGTGAGAAGCCATCACTCAAGAGGCCAGACCCTGGCACAGCCTGGAGGGCTCGGCCAGGTCCTTCCGCACCCAGGTTCCCCTCTGCCTGTCTCTCACTGCGCGATCTTAGCCTCACTTTCCCCGTCTGTAAAAGGGGGCAATGCTAACACCTACCTCCTCAGGCCACTTTACAAGGACAAGATGAGAGAATGTGTACCATGCTCATCACCGTGCCTGGAACAGAGAAATCATTCAATAAATGGGACTGCTACCACTATTATCAATGATGATCATTGCTGCCCGTTATAAATCCATCTCTCCATCTCAATTCATCCTTCATCTCTATGCTCTTGCAGATTTTTATAGCACGAGGGGACCCACCCTTCCGGCCTCCAGGCTGAGGTAGAAGAGGGTAACAAGGCTGGGACCCCCTTGGCCACCCTGGCCCAGCAGCGAACCTGCCCTGTGTCCTGGGGTCTCCCCGCTGGAGCTGTGCCTCCAGAATGGGGACCCTGAGCACAGAGGCTGGGGTACTAACAGTGACGGTGCCGAGTCAAGCATTTACTGAGCACGTACTATGCACCCAGGACTCCGGCTGAGAGCGCCAGCCAGTGGCCAGGCAGGAGGCTGAGGGCATGATTGCCCCCTCCTGCCGGGGTCCTGCTCTGTGCCAGCTTCTCAGGCCAGCTGGGCACCCACGGGTCATGGATACCTGCCAAGGGGGGTTGCTGGGAGGGCAGGGCTCCTGGCAGGTCTGGCGCCTCAGGCATCCCCAGAGAGAGTCCTGTGGGCCCTGGGTGGGGGCCCCTCCAGCCTTCCATCCCCAGGACCCCAGCACTCACTGTGCCTTGGTTACGGGGTGAATAATTCAGGCCACTGAGTGTCGGTCGTGAAATATTAAACAGGCTCTTACTGACGCACCAGCATGTGAATGGGTGTGTGGGGGCGACGCTGGCACTGGGGCGTGGAGGCCAGTGGCCTCGGGCCAGTGTGTCGCTGAGGTGAGGCATGGGTCTCTGTCGCCGTGTGTGCTATGTCGGCTCGTGGGCACCACTCTACCCCTGACGCTGTGGGGTGACAGAGGGCAGCCAGGCATGGCCCCTGCTCCTCCCCAGATGTGTGAAGTGCTGGCCCAGCATCAGCCCCAGCCAGTGGCATCTGTGTGTCTAGGGTGGACAGCCCACACCAGGAGGTCAGGGGTCAGGGAAGTGGACAGAGGTCAGGGTTTTAGGGACAGGGAGAAAGGCATCCGCTGGGCGTCGGTGGGGGGAGTGAGAGGGAGGGGCCAAGACATGTTGGCAGTGACAAGAGGGGGAGTGAGTGGGCAGATGGAAGAGGAGTGGGTGGCCTGGTGCCTGTGTGAATGGACAGAGGGGCTGGGACTGGATGAGGGAGGGAGGGCGTGGGTGGAGGGGTGGAGCGTGGGTTTGATGAAGTGAGTGGAGAGATGGGTGGATTTGCAGGAAGAGCCGCACTTCCTGGGCACAGTGTACTAGGGCACAGCCCCCACCCTGAGCTGAGAATCACTGGGGCTGTTGGTGGGCAGCTCCTGGGTCGGGGCCTAGAGCAGTGATGGTGAACCTATGACACGCAAACTCATTTTTTTGGTCGATTTTTCTTTGTTAAATGGCATTTAAATATATAAAATAAATATCAAAAATAGAAGTCTTTGTTTTACTATGGTTCCAAATATCAAAAAATTTCTCTATGTGACACGGCACCAGAGTGAAGTTAGGGTTTTTCAAAATGCTGACACCCGTAGCCCAAAAGGTTCGCCATCACTGGCCTAGATTGTGGTTCCACCTAGTGCCCAACTCTGGTAACTGCATCCTGGGCTGCCCATGACCCACCGTGAAGTCAGGAAAAGTGAGGATCAGCCAGTGGCCCTGCCGGCTCCCCTGTTCCCAGCGGCACTCCAGCTTGTGGGGCGAGTTCCCTGTCCCCCAGTAAGGACCCTCTGTGGGAGCTGAGAGGCAGTGACAGGTGCAGGCGAGGGAATGCCCTCTCTCCACTCCCTGTGTGCCTACTGTGTGCCAGGTGCCGCATGGTACAGACAGGTGTGCACTCGCTCACACCCACGAACAGCTGTGTGGCCTCAGGGCTGTCACAGCCTCTGAGCCCCAGCTGCCCCTCTGCCGATGGGAATGCATCGGACCGCAGGGCGTTCAGTGAGGGCCTGCCTGCCGACCTCACAGCACAGCCACGGGGAGTGCTCAGGGGACGGTGGCCATCTGGAGGGTTGCCAGGCTAACAACCAGGATATCCAAACGAATTTTCATTTCAGATGAACAACAAGCCACATTTTAGTATAAGTATACCTTATACAACATTTTGGATACTTATAATTTTTACTTTTAAATATTTTTTATTGATTTCAGAGAGGAAGGGAGAGGGAGAGAGATAGGAACATCAATGATGTGAGAGAATCATCAATTGGCTGCCTCCTGCATGCCTTCTACTGGGATCAAGCCCACAACCCAGGCACGTGCCCTGACCAGGAATCGAACCTGGGACCCTTCACTCCACAGGCCGACACTCTATCCATTGAGCCAAACCAGCCAGGGCCATAAATGATCTGTTGTTTATCTGATATTCAGACTTAACTGGGCATTCTGTGTTTTCCTGGCAACCCTACCTTTCTGTTCTCTGGGAACTCAACCTTCTGAGGGAGACAGAGGCCAAACCAGTTATGTTCAACCAGGCAAGACAGGTGTCCCCGGAGTGGGCCAGGGCAGTATGGGCACAGCGGTGAGAAAGGCCTGCCCTGCCTGGGAGAATCAAGGCAGGCCTCAGGGAGGAGGGATTTGCCCTGAGTCCTAAAGAGCAAGGAGGAGGGAAGGACGTTCTGTAGGAGAGAGCAGGCAGCGGGTGTGGGACTTACAGGGACAAGGGCCCGTGTGGCTGAAAGGGAGGGAGAGGCCAGGTCAGGCCTTGGTAAGGGGCGGGCTACTCACGGAGGGCAGGGCAGGGCCGGGCTCAGTCCCAGGGGTACTATAGGAAGGAAGGGCTGGGGAGGAGGGGCAAGCCAGAGGGGCCCTGAGCGGGGCTGGCACAGGTCTGAGTCCAGAGGGAGCCAGGAACAGCGCGGCCTAGTGACTAGGCCCGCTGCGACCCACCCTGCCAGCCCTCCAGGGTCCCCGGAAGGGACGAGGGTCTTTGGAAGGCCTCGCAGGGGCGGGTGCTGAGAGCCTAGGTGGGTGCTTCCTGTTCGCAGGGGAGTGAATGCCCAAACCAAGAACGGTGCCACGCCCCTGTACCTGGCGTGCCAGGAGGGCCACCTGGAGGTGACGCAGTACCTGGTGCAGGAGTGCGGCGCGGACCCGCACACGAGCGCCCACGACGGCATGACCCCGCTGCACGCGGCGGCACAGATGGGCCACAGCTCGGTCATCGTGTGGCTGGTGAGCCCCAGGCCCGGGCGGGGCGGAGCCTGGACGGGGCGGGGCCTGCACGGGACGGGGCGGGGCCTGCGCGGGGCGGGGCCTGCGCGGGGCGGGGAGGGGCGGGACCAGAAAGGGCCCGGCGCCCAGCCCCTCCCTCTTGGCCCGCCCCGCCCCGCCCAGGTGAGCTGCACCGACGTGAGCCTGTCGGAGCAGGACAAGGACGGCGCCACGGCCATGCACTTCGCGGCGAGCCGCGGCCACGCCAAGGTGCTCAGCTGGCTCCTGCTGCACGGCGGCGAGATCGCGGCCGACCTGTGGGGCGGGACCCCGCTGCACGACGCCGCCGAGAACGGGGAGCTGGAGGTGAGGGCGGGGCCGGGGCGGGGCCGGGGGCGGGACGGGGCGCCCTCTGCCGGCGCCGCGCGCTCAGCACAGCCCTGCCCGGCGCGGGGCGCGGGCTAGCGGCGGGGGGTCCCCCCTGCGTGCCCCTGCAGTGCTGCCAGATCCTGGTAGTGAACGGCGCGGAGCTGGACGTCCGCGACCGCGACGGATACACGCCCGCCGACCTCTCAGACTACAATGGCCACAGCCACTGCACCCGCTACCTGCGCACCGTGGAGAACCTGGTACGCCTGGCCGCGGGGGTGGGTGTGGGGGGAAGGGGGGCGTTATCTCACCCCTAGCCCCGCCCTCGCGCCCCCACAGGTAGGTTTTGTTCCCCCTTTTAGCACCGAGGAAGCTGGAGGGCAGGCACGCGAAGCCCCTTGCCTGGATCACACAGGGAGTAAGGGTCCCAGGCCACTTCCCCACATGACTTCTCAGCCGGGTCCACTGGTCATGAAGGGGTGGGGGGGTGTGGAGGCAAAAAGTCAAGAGAAGGAGGACCAAGGTCGCCCTGACAGGGGCGAAGGCTGGGAGAAGTCACAGGACACATACGAATGGCACAGTTGGGTTCCTTCAGCGGCCACCGCCCGCATGGATCGCTCATTTCCTTCTCGCCACCGTCCCCTGAGGTAGGGGTGTCAGCGTCCCCATTTCAGGGTACACTGAGTCTCAGGGGGGCCCAAGCTCACACAGTACTCAGTGGTGAAGCCCAGTGGCCCGGCCTAGAGCCACCTCTTGACCACTCCACTGCATGCTCACTCAGAGAGCTGCTTCCGAGCTAGAAAGCTGTGCTGGTCTTTTTAAATTCCCTTAGTCTGGTTACACGGCCGAGAAGTGACCCACCGGGGCCTGAGCGCAGTGCGGCGGCCTCTGCGTCAGCCGGTGCAATGCCCGCTTTGGGACTTGAGGGAGGAAAAGGGGGAGGCCTCCCAGGTGCCATCACAAGGGCACTGACCAGCTCCCAGGGCAGCCTGGCACGGGAGGGGCTGCGGAGAGAAGGGGGTAGCCCCCGACCTGTGAGCACATGGGGCCGCCCCGTCCTGGGGACGCGGGAGCACAGCAAGGCGCAGGGTCAGAGGAGACCTGGACCTGAGGCGGAATCTCCCCCGAAAGGGCCGCGCAGGGGGAGCGGGTCAGCAGGCGGTGCTCCCTGCGCCGGGCACCTAAGCAGGGAAACACCGTGGCCTTTGGGCGCCAGAGGTGAATTCCCTCCGCTGAGAGTCTGGGTGGCAGAGCCCCATGTCTGCTCCTCGCACCTGCCGCCGGCAGGGGCCTGCCCAGAGCTTCAGGCTGTAACCTCAGCCGGTCTCCGTGGGAAATGAATACTAATAGCTGATGCGCGTGGCACTTACTGGCCACCGGGCCCTGGCACTTCACTCACCTTTAAGTCATTTTTACAACCTAACGGGGCCGGCAGCACCGTTTCCCCATTTCCGGAGGAAGGAACAGCTAAAGGAGAGATAAGTGACTTGCCCAAAGCCAGCAGCTAGTGAGTGGAGGAGGTGACATTTGAAGGCCGCAGAGCCCGTGTCCCGAACCTGTTACCCGTGGGGCCAGGCCTGGCGCTCCCAGTGCCCACTGCTGTCAGCCACAGAAAGGGCATCTTCAGCTGCCCGCTCAGCTCCTGTGGTTCCCCTTGGCTCCTGGGGTAGGCAGCAGGGATGCCCCCTGAAGTGTGTGGGGTGTGGGACCAGGCCCCTCCCTCAGGTGGGCCCAGTGATGGCGGTGGCAGATCCCAGCCGCAGAGGATGCTGGCCCAGAAAAGGCCAACAGGCCCCAGAGCCCCTCATCACAGGCCAATGAGCGCGGCTGCAGAGCCGTTACTTGGCGCCAGCC
Source organism: Myotis nattereri (assembly GCF_964212035.1). Classification (NCBI taxonomy): domain Eukaryota; kingdom Metazoa; phylum Chordata; class Mammalia; order Chiroptera; family Vespertilionidae; genus Myotis; species Myotis nattereri. The sequence goes on along the minus strand of NC_138077.1, from coordinate 213,640,797 downwards.
TGCCTCGGCTCCCGGGGGGCCTGTGACACTTCTCAGGCAGGCGGGCGTGGGGCAGGGAGGCGCAGGCCTGGGCAGAAGCAGCGAGGGAGCGAGCAGGCTTGCGGGCAGCAGAGCAGCATGGGCAACGTAAGCAGGGCCCCCACCCCAGCCCACGCCCATGCCAGGAGGGGCAGGCCTGGGGCGGGGCACGGACAGTGGTGGGGGGTGGCTAGCTGGGTAGCCTCAGCTCCAGATGCCCACGTAGCTCAGCTGGGCCACCCATGCCCCTCTCTTTCCCCGAGGGCCCTGCCTGGAGACAGGGACTGGTGCGGGATTTGCCTAGTCGGGCCAGGACAGACAGGGCTTGCTGGCCAGGTAACGGGGGATCGGTCCTCCCTGCAAGCTAGGGGGCCTTGCACCCCTCTCCTGCCCCCAGCTGCTGCCAGCACTCTCACCAGCTGCAGAGCCTGGCCCTCCCCAAAGATGCACTGGAGCCCAGGCCCTCTGCCCATCGATGAGGAAGAAGGCTGCTGCCCTGTGGCTCGCCCCTGGGGGTGCACCCAGGGCCCCCCTCCCCTCAGCCTCTCAAACTTCCTGAGCAGGGAGGGGTGAGGAGTAGGAGTTTCCAGGAGCCCAGGTCCTGCTGCTGGGGGGCGGGACTTGAATCTTAGCCCAGAAAGGGCAGTGGCTTAGCCATGGTCACCCAGCGAGGGCTCTGAGCAGGGCCCTGCCCCAGAGCTCGCTGGCTGTGGGGGCTGGCTGTGCTCACGGCCTCTGCTCCTCCGCTCAGAGTTTGGAGCACCGCGTGCTGTCGCGGGACCCGTCCGCCGAGCTCGAGACCAAGCAGCCCGACTCGGGCATGTCCTCGCCCAACACCACCGTGTCCGTCCAGCCACTGAACTTCGACCTCAGCTCGCCCACCAGCACCCTCTCCAACTACGACTCCTGCTCATCCAGCCAGTCCAGTATCAAGGGCCGGCACCCCCCGCGCGGTGAGTGGACTGATGGGAAGAGGGAGGAGGGGGAGCAGCCCCGGGCCACCTCTGCCCACAGCTGACACTGGAGGCTGCCCAGGCCACCAGGAGAGGATGCTGCTTCTGGTGAAAGATAGACACTCATGTTTGTGTGTCCCCATCACAACATACATGTATATCCACACATTTGCACATGCACCTCGCACACAATATACTATCCTTACTCACACATGCACACACTGTCCCCAGAACTTACACACTCAAAAGTGCACACTTGTGCCCTAGCTGGTTTGGCTCAGTGGCTAGAGCATCAGCCTTCGGACTGAAGGGCCCCCCGGGTTCAATTTCGGTCAAGGCCACAGGTTGTGGGCTTGGTCCCCAGTGGGGGGCATGCAGGAGGCAGCTGATTAAGGACTCCCTCATCATTGATGTTTCCCTCTCTCTCCCTCTCCCTTCCTCTCTGAAATCAATAAAATATATATTTTTTAAAAGAGTGCACACTTGTACATGTGTGCACACAATATACAGATATGAATGCACAACCACCTATTGAGCTGCGCAGATATATACACACACCTACACTACACACAGGCACACAATTCTCCATTCTGTACCCTAGCTGTGCTCACACACACCCCATGTCCACAGACTAACACAGCACATTCATAAATACCAAGCCTGTGTACTCACACACCATCACACAACATGCACAGACACACAGAAGCCAGACATGCACGCACACACGCTGACCAGGCCCCGAGCACGGGTCCCTCCACTTGACATGCCTGCTTCATGCCACCAGGTGGTGGCTGCAGAGATGGCGGGCACCCTGAAAAGACTGGGTGTGGCATCCATATTCCTGCCACCTGCCCGGCCAGATCTGCCTGGAAGGCAGCCCTCCCCCCTCCAGGTGGCTCAGCCCAGGGGCACACCTGGAGCCCAAAGCCCCGGGGCTCCCACCCCAAACCCGGGTGAGGTCCGTGAGGTGTGGTCTTTCCCCGACAGGTGCAGGCCTGCGGGAGGGCAGGGCCAGGGCCAGGGCGAGGCCACGCTGGGCTGCACCCCTGAGTCCACTACCCACTTGGCAAGTTGCTTATTGACAGTAGAGGGTCTCAGTCCTGCGCACAGCCCCTCTGCCAACTCGCAAGCCCAGCATTCCCCCCTCCGCCCCCCCTCCCCCTGCCAGGGCTTCCGAGAGCCAGAGCCGCAGAGATACAGAGCTACGTGGACATGCTGAGCCCGGAGCTGAGCCTGGCCCAGGGCAAGATGGAGAAAACCACACCACCTCCGCCACCCAGCTTCCCGCCGCCACCCCCGCCCCCAGACACCCAGCTGCCCCCTCCCCCACCGGGCTATCCGGCCCCCAAGCCCCCCGCAGGGCTGCAGGCAGCTGACATCTACATGCAGACCAAGAGCAAGCTCCGCCACGTGGAGACCACGGGCTTCCGGAAGGAGGTAGTGAGCCTGCGCCCACCGCCTGCCTCTCAGCGCCCTGGCTGGTGGGGGTCATGGAGGCCAAGGACTGCCCGGCTCCTGGGCACCCGACAGGGGTCCCTGGGCCAGTGGCCTGTTCAAGAGTCCATATTCCTGGCAGCCCCGCGGGGGCTCAGGGCTGGGCACTGGGGAGAGGGAGATGGGTAAGACCAAGCTGCCGCCCTCTGCAGAGCTGGGGGGCAGACAAGGGGCTAGAACATACACCCAGACAGTGGGGCCCTTCGGGGGCTGGGTCCCCGCCACCTCTCGCACAGAATGGCAGGATAGTCATGGAGTGGCATTCGGTCGGGCTGAGGGAGGAGTTGAGCACAGGCCCACCCGGTTTGGGGCTGGAGGTCCTGCAGGGAGGTGAGGTGAGAGGTGGCAGGCCAGGCGGAGATGAGTCCTGGGGAGAAGGGGAGGGGTCCGTGTGGGCGTGTGGAGTGCCAGGTGCTGGGATGGCAGGGCCTCTGGGGTCCTGGCTGAGGCTCTGGAGTGGGGCTGGGGGCCAGAGGGCTGGGCTGGCAGCTCAGAGTCCTAGGCAGGGAGGCCCAGAGGGGCCCTGCCTACAGGCCCAGGGGACCCAGCACAGCTGCTCTGAGAGCAGGGGCGGGGGCGGCCTGAGCCCCCAGGTGGTGGAGTGTGGGGTGGAGGCCCCGGTGGGTCCTGAGGGAGCCCTGACCTGCATTAGTTCCCTCTCAAGCCCCAGGCAGGCCACTCCGGGGCGAGCTAAGTAACCGGTTCGCACAGGTGACCCGGTCACAAGGCCACTGGCGGGGAGGGAGGCACGGCCTGCACAGTGGCTGCACCGCCCCTGCCCCTCTCGTGCCACCTCAGACCAAGCCCCCAGTCGGTTCCCCTTTCATCCCCAGAAGATGCGGGCCCAGGACTTTCCGGACCGGGCTGGTGGGCCCTGCCCAAAGCCACAGGGCAGGTGCTGGCCTCTGCCCCCCTCTGCCCGCTCCCCTCCCTGAGCCAGAGCACCCCGGACCTCGGTCCGTTCCCCCTCCCGGCGTGTGCGTGCCAGGCCGCAGGCTCCAGGCAGCTCCACAAAGGGCCCTTTGTGAGCCCGCGGGCCCCCAGCCCCGGCCTGGCTGCCTGACCGCCGGAGCAGGGTCGCGGCTCTGCGCCTAAGGCTGCGGGGGGCGCGAGGGGCGGGCCGGCCCGGGAAACAAATCCTGCGGTGTCACGTTTCCTGCAACGTGAGCCGGGTCAGGCGGGGCGGAGGGTCCGGGCCACCGCAGGGACAGGGGCTGGGAGGGGCAGGGGGACAGCCCCCGCCCGCGGACTCGGCCTTCGGCCCCGCTGCCTCTCGTCCTCTCAGAGCGGGGCTTAGTGGGGGGCAGCTGCGACGGGGCGGGCGCTAGCTGTCACCCGAGCCGCCTCGCGGCCCCTGAAACCCGAGGCTGGGGCGAGGGTGTCGGTGTCGCTTACGCGGATGGCGATGGTTTCCAGATGCGGCCTGGAAGGGCGGGGGCGTGACCCCGAACCCAGGGGGCTACGTAGGGGAGGGGCTCACTGTCCGCAGGGAGGCCGGGGTATTCGGTTTCGGAGGATGGAGGGGAGGACGGAGGGATGGAGGATGGAGCGGAGGGATGGAGGCCGGGTGCTCGGCAGCACCCAGCGGAGGAGAGGCGCGCAGGGGCGGGGTCACATCTGGCCCGCGGGCGGGCGTGGTGCGCGGCCAGGTGTGCGGAGCCGGCCAGGTGTGGCGAGCCGCGGGCGCCCCCGTGCATCCCCCACCGGCGAGGATTGGCGGGCCCGGGTGATGTCAGGACGACAGAGCTCCTGGGCGCTCGGAGGCGCGGGCCGGGCTGTAACCCGAGAGGGAGGATCGGGTAGCGCAGGTGTCGGGTCCCCGCCTCCCCGCCGCCAGGTGCACAGCGGGGGCCACCGGCACAGGCAGAGGTAGGAGCAGCCCCGGCCTCGGGCTGGGCAGCCGGGCCCTGGGCAGGCGGGAGCCTCCGAGGACTCGGGCGCTAGAGGGGGCTCCCTCGGGGCGCATCCCCGCGAGAGGGTTCGGCGGAGACTCGGTGCTGGGCTGGCTGGTGAGGGCGCCGGGACTGGGGTGCGGCGGAGGCTTTAGCGGCGGCTCAGCCCGGAGCTGCCCTTCTCCGGCTCCCCCTGGCGTCGGGGCTGGGCCACCCCGCCCCTGGGCCCGCCCCTTCGAGCCTCAGTGGGGCCTCTGCGCCCCTTGGCCGGTGCCCAGAACACCACCTCCCCGCAGGGTCAACCGAGCCTCCCTGCCACCGGGGCCCCGTGACCCCCGCTCCGAGAGCAGGAGGGGCTAGGAACGCGGCGCGCTGCACCTTCGACGGCCGCTGGCCGTGACCCCCGGGGAGGGGAAGAGGGGGAGCGAGCACCGGGACCGGCCTGGAGCCCACGCCCCCTGTCTCTCCGCAGCTGGGCTCCCGCGCCGGCCACAACGGGCTGCGGAGGCAGGACTCCGGCCGCAAGCCCCGCGCCTTCAGCAAGCAGCCCAGCACGGGGGACTACTACCGCCAGCTGGGCCGCTGCCCCCGCGAGCCGGCCGCACGCCCGGGCATGGCGCACAGCGAGGAGGTGCGTGCCCGCCAGCCCGCACCCGCCGGCCGCCTCGGGCCCGGCCGGGCGCCCCGCTCCTCACTCGCTGGCCCCTCCGCTCCCCCGCAGGCGGCGCTGCTCCCCGGGAATCACGTGCACAACGGCTGCGCGGCGGAGCCCAAGGCGTCCAGGGAGCTGCCGCCGCCGCCGCCGCCCCCGCCGCCCCTGCCCGAGGGCCTGAGCTCGCCGCCGCCCGCTCCGCCTCTGCCCTTCGAGGGCGCCGGCCCCGGCTGCGGGCAGCGCCGCTCCTCCTCGTCCACCGGCAGTGAGTAGGGGCAGGTGGAGAGGCGGGAGGCCCGCTGGCCCGGAAGGGGGAGGGGGAGACTTAGCGCCCCCGCCCTGCTGGGACTGCCCCAGCGCCCCTTCTTTTCCTACTGCTCTTCCTGCAGCCCCTCCCCTCGGGGAAGGCTCTGCCGCGGCGGCCTGGGCTGTGTGACCTGGGGCAAGTCTCCGTCCCTCTCTGGGCCTGCCTCCCATCCGGTGGGGAGGCCGCAGGGGCTGGTGGCCGCTGCCTCTGGTGAGCCGGAGCTAGAGGGGAGCTCTGACAAGTAGAACTGACTTCTAGGAGGCAGGGCTGCGGTCCCCCTCCTCCCCCCACTCGGTCCTGAGACTCTCCTAGCCCCCTTCTCGGGGTCTCCCAAGCGAGCTCCAGCCCTGAGTCCTTCCCAGGGCAACACAGACTCTTCCCAGCCTGCGAGGCCTGGCTATGGGGACAAGGCCAGTGACCCCGCAAGCCTGTCCCCGCTGGTGACTCTTGGGCATCCTTTTGTAAGAGCTAGACGATGGCATTCGCTTCTGTAGTGGGGGGCAGTCTCCTGCTCACCAGGCTGCTGGGAGGCTGGAGGCCGGCCCAGCCCAGCCACGCAGGGCAGGGACCATCAGGGCACCGCCCAAAGCTTCCTCTCCCTGACTAGGATGCAAGGGCACAGGAGGGTCCCTTGTATTGCCTGGGGTTCCTAGGGAGCCCCAGCCCCTGCAGACGCCAGCTCAAGGTCAGTTCCCCATCTGCAGCCTGGAGCAGGCCTGCGGCTAGAGGACAGGGTAGACCCTACCCCAGCCCAGTGCCAGGACGGAGGCCCTTGCTGTGGGAACCAGGGCTGGGGCACCAGCAAAGCTGGCCACTGAGCAGACCACCCTGTGGACCCAGGGCCCAATGGGCTTCAAAGCTCTCCTCCCCTCACCCCTCCTCTGCACATCTCCCTTCCCCGCTCCTGCCCACCCCTCTCTCGCTGTCCCTGCTCTCCCAGCCTCACCCCAGCCCCTCCCTCTTCTAACTGCACTGTCCCTTCTCTCCTCTCGGTCTCTAGAAGTGAGAGTCCTGAGGCACAGGAAGAGTGAGTAGCTGCGTTCACGCTCCGCTGAGGCGCGGGGTTGGGGGACAAAGCCAATGCTCAGGGAAAGCAAGGCCCCAGGATGAGGGACTTGAGGAACGGGCAGAGCCAGGGGCCGGTGGCTGGCGAGGGTCCTCTGCCCTCCACCTGCCCCCTGCCCCCCACCACGCCCACATATACAAACTCTTGGCCTGGCTGATGGGGCTGGCCCCATACCTTTCCCTTTTTCCTCCTGCCCATACTGTGCTCTGGGACCCACCGCCGAGGGCGGCCAGGAGCTGCTGGCTTGTCCCCCGCACCCCGCCCAGACCCCATCCTTGGGCTCTGAAGTCAGCCCTCCCCAAACCCAGTCACCTCCGCTGGCCTCCCGGAACATGCAAACTCCCGCTGGGCATTTGCATGCTCCCCGCCTGGCCCTCCTTCCGGGCCGCACGCTCCGCTCCGTGTCCTCAGGAAGGGCTCCGCTGTCCCTGGTCCCCAGAGCTGAGAGCTGAGAAGCGCTTTGCCATAAGTGTGCTCCGGGCTTGCACCCAGTGTGTCTGCACGCGTCTTTCTGTGGGTTTGGGGGCGGGGCTGGCTGGGCTGTAGTATCCAGGGTTCCTAGTCCGAATGGCCAGAGAGGCTCAGGCGACTCAGTCCAAGGGTCACTGGGCTCTGCTGATGCAGAGAGGGCCGAAGGCAGACTCCACCCTGGCCAGTGGAGCCAGGGAACCGGGGGACAAAGGTCGGGGGGCTGGTCCCAGGTAGTGTTTGGGAGCTAAGCAGTCAATGCCCGGGTGGAGACGTTCACTCAAGTCCCCAGAGCCAGCCCACGAGCCATCATGGACTCCCAGGGGCCTCCAGGTGGGGGCCCCACGCCCCAGCGTGAGTAGGGCTGGGAGAAGGGTGGGGGTGTGGGACTTCCAGCGAAGGATCTGGCTCTGGGGTCCCCGAGAGCCAAGTCACCCGCCAGGCTTGGGATCTGGAATGCTGCCCTCTGGGCCCGAGGGGAGGCTGCCGTCGATCGCCTCCTGACTTGGGGAGGGGACAGCAGAAGGGTAGGTCCCACCGGCCCCCACCCCACCCCTTGCCAGCGCCTCCTCTCCACCTCCCCCAGGCACGAAGTCTTTCAACATGATGACGCCCACCGGTGACAACGCGGAGCTGCTGGCTGAGATCAAGGCTGGCAAGAGCCTGAAGCCGACGCCTCAGAGCAAGGGTCTGACCACCGTGTTCTCCGGCAGCGGGCAGCTGGCTTCCCAGGTAGGTCGGTGGTCTGAAGGGGCCCCGTGCTGGCTCCCTGCCCCCGGCTCCCCGCGCCCCTGCCGGTGCTCAGCCCCGCCACCTCTCCCCATAGCCTGACGCGCAGCTGCCGCCAGTGTCACCAGCACCTTCCCGGCCCCGGAGCCCCACCCCGCCAGCCGCAGGGCCCCAGCCGCTGCTCAATGGCAGCTTGGCGCCGGCGCCGCCCGCCACCCCCGCGCCAGGGGTGCAGCTGGACGTGGAAGCGCTCATCCCCACGCATGACGAGCAGGGCCGGCCCATCCCCGAGTGGAAGCGCCAGGTGATGGTCCGCAAGATGCAGCTGAAGATGCAAGAGGAGGAGGAGCAGAGGCGGAAGGTGGGCCGGGTGGGGCTTCCCAGAGGTGGGGCTTCCCAGCACCCCAGCTGGCAGGGCCCTGCAGCCTCAGGCAACTCCCATTACCTTTGGGGCCAGGCAGCCTGGGACCTTGTAAACATGCTCTTCTGGTTCAGGGGCTCTGGTGGGGCTGAAATTCTGCAACAGCCTCAGGGGAGGCGGACAGCGCTGTCCAGAGCCCACACTCTGAATAGCCCGGAGGCTCTCGGTCATAGACTGTCCTGGGCTCTTTCCTTGCATTTCCACCTTCCAGCCTCATCCAGCCTCAGTTTCCTCATCTGTCAGATGGGTTGATCATCACTGGCTGGCAGGATGTTTGGCCATCGACCCATTTAACATGTTCCCTGGGCGTCGTCTATGTGCCACACATATTGTAGTCTCTTGGGATCCATGGACTATATCAAGGTCTGCTCTTGCGGGGGCTGCAGGAGTGGGGCAGAGGGGTCAACCAACAAGCAAGCACAGCACCTCAGTGGAGTGAAAAGTGCCCCCACATAACTGGGCTGGCACAATATGGGCATCGCTGTGGTGGAGCAGGCAGAGGGCTGGGGCAGCCCCAAGCCCCCCATCCTGTTTGGGCTGGGGGCGGGGGTGGGAAGGAGACAGTGAGGTCTAAGGTGGACTTGGAGATGAGAAAGTAGTGGACGGGAAGCGTGGGGCAAAGAGCAAGCAGGCGGGAGAGGGGAGGGCTGGGAGTCCGTGGGCGTGGCTCCGTGACTGTACTATGGAAGGAAAGGGGTAGAGCTGGGGATGGGGGGGGGGGTAGTCTTGAGAAAATGGACCTTCTTCTGGAGCAGTGTGTAGTCTGGAGGGGGTAAGGCTGGGAAGGGGCATCATTGGATTTGTATGTGGGGATTGTGGTGGGTCAGGATGAATGGGAGGGCAGCCCTCCACCCTCCACCCTCCACCATCCAGGCTGGAAAAGCCTGGCACTAGAGTTGCAGCCTAGCGGTGAAGCAAGGCGAGGAAAAAATGTATGAACGGCCTGGCAAGCCCAGCTCTACAAACTGTATTATTACTAACGGGATGTGAGGGGGTGGGAATAGGAGTGGACGCCACAGCTTCAGCCTCTTTTTTAAAAATATATTTTTATTGATTTCAGAAAGGAAGGGAGAGAGTGAAACATCAATGATGAGAATCATTGATGGGCTGCCTCCTGGACACCCCCTACTGGGGATGGAGCCCGCAACCCAGGCATGTGCCCTTGACTGTTATCGAACCCGGACCTTTCAGCCGGCAAGCTGATGCTCTGTCCACTGAGCCACACCAGCTAGGGCAGTGATGGCGAACCTATGACATGCGTGTCAGAGGTGACACGCGAACTCATTTTTTTTGGTTGGTTTTTCTTTGTTAAATGGCATTTAAATATATAAAATAAATATCAAAAATATAAATCTTTGTTTTACTATGGTTGCAAAGATCAAAAAATTTCTCTATGTGACACGGCACCAGAGTTAAGTTAGGGTTTTTCAAAATGCTGACACGCCGAGCTCAAAAGGTTCGCCATCACTGAGCTAGGGCCAGTCTCCTTTAAGAGCCTGTGGTTGGGACTAAACACCGACATGGTGGACAGAGAGGGCTGGGCCACAGGATGAGAAGGGGTGTCAGTGTGGGCGAGGAGAGGCCTCTTTGGGATCTGGCCTCAAGGTCGCAGAGCTTGGATGAGGTGGGAGGGCCGCCTTGCGTCGCAGCTTCAATGCCTTTTGCATGTGCTTCGGTGGTGTAATGAGCAACCAAGCCAGGCACGGAGCCATCTGCCCGCCCTGCCTCTGCAACAGCACCCAGCGACCGGCTGTGTCCCCGCCAGCGACCCAAGTGGACACTGCCCAGCGCCCGGAGCGGCGGCCTGGGCCGAAGCCTCGCCCAACGTAATGGCCCGCTGGCCAGGCGCGGCTCGTCCCTGCAAACTCAGCCCCGCGGAGCCATTACACCACCGGGGACATGCAAAGGGCGCCCCCCGGCGGCCGCTGCGGGAGCTGGGCCAGAGGGAGACCCGCCTCCCTCCCCTCTCTTGTCTTCCCCGCCTTAGCTGACAGCCGCCAGCTCGTGCTGCTACCCCCGCGAGGGCTGGAGGTACTCCCGCGAGTACAACGGCATCCTCGGGCCCTTCGGCGAGCTCATGACCGAGGCCGACATCCTCCGCATCGAACAGCAAATCGAGAACCTGCAGGTGCTGCACAAGGCGCAGAAGCTGGAGGCGCGCCTGAAGCAGCTGGAGCTGGAGCTGGAGCAGCTGCTGCCCATCTCAGCCGCGCTGTCGGCGCCGCGCTTCACCGTCGATCCGCGTCGCATGCACGGCCGCGCCGCCAGCCTGCCCGCCTGGTGCAGCAAGATCTCCACGCTGCTCAAGAGCATGGCCACGCTGCTGGCCGCGCTGGGCGGCCGGCCCACGCACCTGGCCGAGCTGCTGGCCGCCGACACGGGCCAGCCGCTGGCGCCGCTGCCCGACGCGCCCTGGCGGCCGGGCCCGCTCTGCCTGGGCCGCTCGCACTCGCTCAGCTGGTGCCGCGAGGCCGTGGCGCGCGAGATCCTCGAGTGCGGCGTCTCCGTGAAGCACCTCCGCGCCACCTACGAGCTGCGCGCCCAGGGCTCCGCGCCCCCGCGCGGCCCGCGCCGCAGGTTCTCGCTGTCCCCCGGCGCCCCGGGCCGCGAACCCATTCTCGAGGAGGACTACATGGCAGCCAGCCCCGGCGAGCCGAGCGCCGCCGCCTCCAACCGCCTGCCGCCAGCCCCGGAGCCGCTGGGCTCCCCGGACCCGCCCGAGGCGCCGGGCCGCCAGGCGGCGCTGCCCGAGCCCGAGCTGCTGGCGCGCAGGCCGCCGCTGCCCACCGAGCTGAGCGGCGTCCAGGACTACATCGACCTGCGCAAGGAGCGCATCGTCTACCTCTTCCTGGAGCACTGGCGCAAGTGGACCTTCGGCGGCCACGGGCGCCAGGCCCGGGCGCGCCTTCGCAGGCTGCTCCCCCGCGTGGTGGCCGCGGGCGCCGGCCCCGCCCCCGAGATCGCCGACGCCCCCCAGCCCCCGGCCGGCGAGGGCCCCGACGAGCGGCTGCAGCGGCTGCTGAAGCAGCGGCAGGTGGTGGGGAAGCTGCTGGGCCGCTGGCGGAGTCTCCTGCGGCAGGTGCCCGCGCGCCCGCCCAGCGCCCCGGTCCTGGCGCACGGCCTGTACTGGCCGGAGCACTTCCTGCCGCCCCTGGACGGCGGCGCGCCCCCGCGCTACGACAGCCTCACCCTGGACCTCTTCATGCTCGGCTACTTCCAGCTGCTGGAGATGGGCCTGAGCCGCGAGGAGCGCAAGTTCCGCCACCTGCTGTGCTACGAGATGTTCGACCGGCTGGGCAGCCACCCGTGGGAGCTCATCCGCCGCTTCCACCGCGTGGTGCTGGAGGAGGTGGAGGCTGGCCGGCGGGGCTGGAGCGACGGCTTTGAGGATCTCAGGCAACAGTTCTTTGGAGACGGCCCGGACGCTCAGCGGCCTTGGGAGGAAGAGGCCGAGAAGGAGCAGGAAGAGAAGAAAGAGGAGGAGAAAGAGGTGGAGGAGAGGAACGAGGACGAGGACGAGGAGGGGGAGGAGGGGAAGAGGGAGCAGGCCCAAGAAGCTGCTTCAGCTCAGACGGACTGGCCAGAGGGGCAGCCGGAGGCCCCGGCCCCCGCCCCGCAGCCCCCGCCTCCTGCGCCGCAGCCCCCGCCCCCGCCAGCCGAGCCTCCCCCGCCCTTGGACCCTCCTAGCTCCGAAGCCCCCGCTGAAGACCCCCTGGAGCTGTTTACGGAGATGGGCGAGTTCAGCAACGAGGACATCTGCCGGTACATCGACCGCAGCTTCTCCTTCTGGAAGGAGAAGGAGGCGGAGCTTTTTGACATCTGAGCCGCAGAATTCAGGATTTTCCCTCACACACCTTAGCCTGGGCCTGGATGTCTGCCTGGATGCCTGGGTGATGCGCTCCGAAGTCAGAAGCGAACCAAGAACCCTGGAGGGTGGCCTTGGAAAACCCAGGACCAGGCTGCCTGGCCACTGAGGCCGCATCATGGCCGGCTCTGGGGAGTTGGCCGGATAGGCCAGGCATGGCACAGGGCAAACCAGGAGTGCCCTCTGGCCCTGCAGCCTTGCCTGGCTCCGTGTGGAGCCAGGTGGGAGGAGCAGCCCCTCTGAGCGAGGGACTGTGGGTCCCCCTTGGGGCTGTGTGGCTCTCCACCCCTCTCTGGATTTCACTGGGGTTCACAGCTACCTCTTTGGTTAAGGTCGGGGAGCCAGGTGTGCAGTGTTCCGTGTGACGTGTTCTCTGTAAGGTGCGAATAATAAAACCCTTCGCTCTGAGCTGCCTGTGTTGGATGCCCCCCGCTCTCAGTTGTAAAGTTCATGTCTACTCCATTTGGGAAGGGCCTTCACGGCGGAACCGGGGCCAGCCTGAGCCTCTCAGAGCTGGCAGGGTCTGTGGGGCCCAGGTATGGGTCTGGCTGACGATCGTGGGTCACAGGCCTGGTGCCATCTGTCTGCCTGCCTGTATGGGGACTCTCATTCCCTGCTCTCACCGCCTGCACTCAGCTCTGACCCTTCTGGCGCCGCCTCTAGGACACAGGCCTGAGTTATCGGGGGAGAGAGGGACCGCCTGCCCCTTGCAAGGGGCGTGTGGCCAGCCTCCTCCATCCACTTGCCCTAGAGAAAGGTATCAAAGGGTCTCTTCCTGTACCTCCGTTTGTGTCCTGTTGTCCCTAACTCCTGCAGGTCCCCCCAGTTGGGGATGCACCCCCTCTTGCCCGTACCTCCCAGCCCGTGGTAGCCTGAAGCTTTGTGTGTGTTTCAGGAGGAGGAAGAGGAGGCCCGGCTGGCCAGCATGCCTGCCTGGCGGCGGGACCTTCTTCGGAAGAAGCTAGGAGAGGAGAGGTGAGCTGGGGTCTGGCAGGGCGTCTGGATCATGTCCCTGAAGTGGTGGCACCAACTAATGCTGTCTCTTTTCCTTCTAGGGAGCAGAAGCGGTGAGTGAGGGGCTGGTCCCGGCCTGCCTCCCCTCCTTTGCCCCTTCATCTAGTCCCATCTTGAGCTCATCCCCTTGTCACTCGGCCCCATAGCGCAGCCTCTCTGCTTCTAGTAATGCCACCAGCGCCCCCCCCCCAACTAGACCCGGTCCCCAGAGTCTAGCTCTTATGCTGTAATGACCACGTCCCCAATTACCCAGCCCTTCTCCCTCATTAACCTAGTCTTTCTGCTCAGTTAAAAAAAAAAGATATAGGTGAACTTAATTTTCATAGTATATTTTAAATATATTTTTATTGATTTCAGAGAGGAAGGGAGAGAGAGAAACATCAATGATGAGAGAGAATCATTGATCGGTTGCCTCCTGCACGCCCCCCACTGGCCTGTGCCCTGACGGGGAATCGAATGGTGACCTCGTGGTTCATAGGTGGATGCCCAACCACTGAGCAACACCAGCTGGGCTATAGTATATTTTATATAACTCGATATATCAAAATTCAATTGTATACTTCAATATATAATCAATATAAAATTATTACTGAGATGTCCTGCACGCTTAAATCTATGTCTTTGCGATGCCATGAGCACCTTATGGCTGCAGCACACCTCAAGCCTAACATTTCAAACCCTCAACGGCCCCATTTGCTCAGTGGCTGCCTTAGCAGTGCAGACCTAGCCGCCACACTTTTGTGTTGTGTGGGGGTTTTTTTTTTCCTGGAAAACAAAAAGTGCTTTGTTTTTCTAAATTTAACTTTTTTTTTAAAATATATTTTATTGATTTTTCACAGAGAGGAAGGGAGAGGGATAGAGAGTTAGAAACATCGATGAGAGAGAAACATCGATCAGCTGCCTCCTGCACACTCCCTACTGGGGATGTGCCCGCAACCAAGGTACATGCCCTTGACTGGAATCGAACCTGGGACCTTTCAGTCCGCAGGCCGACGCTCTATCCACTGAGCCAAACCGGTTCTGGCCTAAATTTATCTTTATTGTTGAAAGTATTACAGATGTCTCCCATATTCCCCCATTGCCCCACATTTTAATAATTTGTCCATAATTACCCAGCCCCTGCCTCCCAATAGTGTGGTCCCTCTGCTCCCCAGAGTCCATCCTCAAGCCCCAGTCACTCAGGTCCTCTCCCCAATAATCTCATCCCCCGCCCCCATAACCACCCCTCCTCACCCTCAGCCTCACTGTGATCAGCACCTGTTCCAGTGAACCCCAGCCAGCAAAAACCCAGCCACGGCCTCCTGCTCACCCAGCTCCTAGGAGCGCCCCAGCAATCCCAATCTGTCCCCAGCAATCCCTTCTGCCTGCCTCCTACCCCAGCCCCTGGCTCCAGTCCCCTAGCACCTCTGCCCCTAGAAGCCACTGCCCACTCAGTCCCTCTGCCCTCAGTGGCGCAGCCCTGGCCCCCGCTGAGCCCTCCAGGCGCCTGGCCCCCCTCACCCTTGCGGTGGTTCTGTGTCTAGAAAAGAGGAAGAGCGACAGAAGCAGGAGGAGCTGCAGCGGGAAAAGGAGCAGTCGGAGAAGCTGCGGACGCTGGGCTACGACGAGACCAAGCTGGCGCCCTGGCAGCGACAGATCATCCTGAAGAAGGGGGACATCGCTAAATACTAGACTCGACGCCGCTTCCTCCCGCTCCTCGGCAGCGGGGGCGGGGTGGGCGGGGAGGAGGCGGCCCCTGCCCCCGCCTCCCCAGCCTGGACGGACCCGCTGGGAGCCGCGCCACCCCCCTCCGGCCCGGCACCCCTCCCCCGACCCCCGCCCTCGCACCCCCAGCCCCGGAACGGCCGGAGCGCGCCCACCCGCCACAGCCGCCCAGAAAAAGTGCCCAAGTTGTTGACGCAAAAGATGCTGCTTATTTGCATGGCTATTTACATATATTTGCATGTTCGTTGAATGTCAACGAGTGCAGAGCTCTTCCCAGCCCCGTGGGTGGTGACTGTTTTCCTGCGGGACCCGTAGCGGCTGCAGCCCCCTCCCCCGCACCCCGGAACCGCGTCGCCGGCACATCCTGGGCGGAGGCCGGCCGGGTTCGGGAAGGGAAGGGAAGGGGTTTTCCTGCCGCCCTGACCTAGATCTCCGCCCGGCCCCGGGGCCGCATTTCCCATCCCCGCGAGGGTTTCCTCTCAGTCATTTGTTTACCAGAAACGATAAAAACTGCCCGTCGAGACGGAGTTGTCGCTCCCGTGACCTCCGCGCGCCTCCCCGGCCAGGCCCCAGCACCTCGCCCCCTTCACTGCAGTGGTGGGGTGCCTGGAGGACCAGGGGCCCCGAACCCCCGCTGCCTGCTGCCTCCCGGCCCCGCGCCCCCGCCGGCTCGCTCCCCCATTAAAGCTCTCTCAGACGCCCGGCCTCGCTCACTTCACTCTCGCTCCCCGCCGCCGCCTTCCTCTCCCTCCCGGGGTAACGGGGCAGCCGCCACAGCGGAGCGGGAGGGCCAGGCTGGGGCGCTGAGGGCCACCCTGGTTCCCACCGTGCGTCCCAGACTCTGGCTGGCAAGCCTTCCGGCCCTTCCGACGCCCTCAGGAAACCAAGCCTGGGCCACTGCATACCCCAGCCCCAGCCCGTGGAGACACCAATCGGCAGCTTTTCTTAATCGATTTAATACCACAGCCCCGGCCCACTCAGGCTGAGCGCCAGCCGAGCCATTTCCTAACCCCTCCCCGTGCTCCCCGCCGCGCCTCTGCCCTCAGCAGCCCCCAGGGGGCGGGCGGGGCGGGGCCGGCTGGCGCTGCTACGCAGGGCCGTGCCAGAGGCGCACATAATAAGTGACATAAAATGTCTACACGCGTAAGTAACAGTACTTAGGGCTTCTGCAAGGGCCCTCGGGGCCCCCGGCTGGCGGGCGGGCCCCGCGTCACGGGCCGCGCTGCAGGCGGCTGCGCAGGTCCTCGGCGCAGCCGTCCAGCCCCATGCGCTCCAGGGCTGCGTAGATGGCGCCCAGGCCCGCGGGCTGCTGCTGGCGCCAGCGCTTGAGCATCTCGTACTGCTGGTCGCGGAAGCGGCCCACCTCCACCTCCACGGCCTCGATCTCGGCCTCGCGCAGCCCCAGAGTCCGCACGAACTCCTTCCAGCGCCGCGCGGGCACCGCGTCCATCACGTCGTAGAACTGCGGGCCCAGCTGCAGCGTGGCGGCCGCCGAGCCTGCAGGGGGCGCTGGCGAGAGCGGCGGCGGCGGCGGCGGCGGCGGCGGGCCTGGGGACAGACCAGAGAGACCCTGGGAATGTGGTCTGTGGCCAGAGCCTGGGAGGTCCTCCCGGTTAGTTAGGGAACGGGAAGTGGGCAAGCGGCGCCCCAGGAAACCACAGCTTTCACCTGGGACTTGGGCGGATGGGGCGAAGTCTCTTACCCAGAGCTCCGCTGCGCAGCTGGTCCCAGGACCACGGCACCTCCGCGCCAGGCGTTTCCTGGGTCTGGGGGCAGCCAGGGGTCCAGCTGTGGCCTACCAACTGGCCGGGGCAGACTTTCTCACTGCCGCTGGGTGGCACCACAAGGAGGTGGGCACTCTCAGGGGGCAAGAGGTGGGTGGTCTGGAAGCCAAGAGAGGCCCCAGGTCAGCCCTGCTTACCTAGCAGGCCGCTCTGCAGGAGCCTGACCAACAAGCACCCCCAGGGCCGCCTCCGGGCGGGCCATGTCCTCTCACCGGCCCCACGGGAGAGCTGTGTCCTCTGCTGGAGTCCCCAGCCCCTGCCCTTGCCATGGTGGCATCATCCCCCTGAACGGTTAGCTCCTGTTAACCTGAGGACCGCAGCCTCCTGAGAGCCACCGCCCGAGGACAGGCCCGTGCTGCCCTCATCCCCTGATAACTTGGCACACGTGTTTGTGAGGTCTCCTCCATGCCAGCCACGCCCTGGGCACCGGGAGTTCTGATAAGGCCCGACCTCTGGGCTCCAGAGCTGAGGCCTGGGCACTTGCTCACCCTCACCCAGAACGTGATTGGGATTCTCACCGGCAGGGTGGTCAGGGCCTCCATCCCGGCTCCATCTGCTGAGAGACAAGAGAGCTTAACCAGCACCCAGGCAGGGCTCCTGGACCTGGATGCTGGTCCAGCTTCGCTTGGGTTCCTCTACCAGCGGTTCTCAACCTTCTGGCCCTTTAAATACGGTTCCCCATGTTGTGACCCAACTATAAAATTATTTCCGTTGCTGCTTCATAACTGTCATGTTGCTACTGTTATGAATTGTAATGTAAATATCTGATATGCAGGATGGTCTTAGGTGACCCCTGTGAAAGGGTCGTTCGACCGCCAAAGGGGTCACGACCCACAGGTTGAGAACCGCTGCTCTATACACACACACACACACACACACACACACACACACACACACCAGCACTCCCCCAGCTCCCCTCTGCATCAGGCCGAGCGGGCTCTGGCTACCTGTTCTGACCCCAGGCTCATAGGAGTGTGTGCATGTATGCGTATGCATGCGTATGGGGTGGTATTCATGCATGTGTGGCATGCATGTGTGTGTATGCACATGTGGGTATGCACGTGTGCGCGCGTATGTATGCGTGTGGGTATGCACGCGTGTGTGAGCAAATGTGCATGCACTTACCAGGAACCATGGGCTTGCAGGGCTGGCAGCGGCGGTATGTGTAGGTTAGGGTGGCACCAAGCATGAGTGGAACCACCAGGCCCGCCAGGAGCACCTGGACCCAGAACACTGAGGGAGCACTTGGTGGGTGCTGGGTGGTAGCCACCCCCAGGCTCCCCTCGGCCCTTCCCAGCTCTCCTGCTGTGTCCCCAGCATGCCACCTACTCTGCCTCCAGCCGCAGGCAGCCACGCAGGGCTCAGGACAGCTCCAGAGGGTGCTCCTGCTGGGGGCGGGGGGTCAGGGAGTGAGGACCCACCCGGCGGGCTGTCCAGGCTGCCTGACCTCTCCATCCCTTCCAGGCCTCTTCCCCGGGAGCCTCGCTCTACCCAAGAATGTTCCCGAAGGACTGCTGAAACGCCCGTGTCCCCAGTAACTATATCAACCACCAGGATTTATCAAGCTGCTTCTAGGCCCGCAGGAGGGCCACTAGAAGGCCAGCTCCATAGGACCAGGACCGCCTGTTGTGCTCCCTGGTGTACCCCAGCACCTGGAAGGGGGTCTGCAGATGGGAGGTGCTCTGCGGGGGGACCACTAATGCCCCCAGGTTCAGATGGGGACGCCACACATCGGAGTGAAGTCGCTTGCCCAACAGCCTCCAGGGAACCAGGGGCGGGTCCTGAGTCTCAGCCCAAGCTTTGAAACCACCGATGCACCTCTCTGTACACGCCAAATCCTCTTCCTCACGCACAGCTGCAAGGACTACCACAGGGCCCTTACCTGCCTGGCACAGGTGAATCCACATCTCCCTTTACATGTCTGCCTGGAGGGGCCCACCCACCACAGGGCCAAGCCCCCTCCTCCCTGCCCCTGGCCCCGCTCTGCTCCCCGCTCCCCTCCCCCTGCCCAGGGCAGCCAGGAAGTTACGTGGGGCAGGACACACAGCTGTTGCCATGTTCATAGAAGCCAGGCAGGCAGGCGCCACATTCGGTGTCTCTGCTGGAACCTGCACACCAAGAGACAGGGTGGGTCAAGGTGGGAGAGAGGGAGGTGGAGTGGGGGGGGGCGGTCAAGATGGGAGAGGGAGGCGGTGGGGGGTCAAGCTGGGAGAGAGGGAGGCAGGGGGATCAAGATGGGAGAGAGGGAGGTGGGGGTCAATAGCCCGTGTTGGGGGTACTCACAGGGCACCCGCGTGTGGCGGTGCAGGGCCCCGCAGTCTAGGCATGGGTGGCAGAGGAAGGGCGAGCTGCCGATGCAGTGTGGGACCAGGCACTCCACAAACCAGCCTGGCGGGCAGCCACACCTGGTGTCGGCCACTGCCGAGCAGTTCTCCAGGGCCACCTGGGAGGCTGGTGGGGGTGCAGGGAGATGGGGGAGCAGAGGCCGTTAGGGGCAGATCCCCGGAAGAACAGAGACAGGGCCACCCCAAGGGAGAGGGAAGCGCACACCCCACAGACCAGGCCTGAGGTGTGTGCAGACAGGATGGCGGCCAGGAGGGAAGGGCGCCCTGAGGCAGGGTCAGGAGAGGGGCCTGAGGGGGGTGGCCCAAACCAGCCACTTCCTTCAGAGGAGGCAGGCACAGCCTGTCCTCAGGGCCCCCACCGGACACCAGCAGCTCCTCACCCTGCTCATCGCAGGCCTGGCAGCGGGCGCAGCTGGTCTCGTGGTGGTGCTCCCGGGCCAGGAAGGTGCCCTGGGCGCACGGGACGCAGGTGGCGTTGCCACAGGGCTCTGTGCAGCGGGCCACTAGGTATTGCCCTGTGGAGCCCAAGCTGGGGTCAGAGAGTCAGAGGGGCTCCCGCCTTCCCTCCCTCCCTCCCCCCTCCCTCCCTGTACTCCCTATTTCTCTCCCAGCCTCCCCTCCCACCCCCCCACCCCCCCCCCCGACCCGGCAGCCACTCACCTGCCGGGCAGCCTCTGCAGCAGAGCGGATCCATCCTCTTCCGAAAGTCAGGGGCACAGTCACACCTGGGGCTGGGGGTGCCACCCCGGCCCTGGGCGCCCAGCAGGAGCAGGAGGAGGGCCTGGGAGACAGGGGCTGCTGGCTCCCGCGTGAGCATGGCTTCCCCACGCGGGGCCTCTCCCTGCCCAGTCTCCCCAGCGTCAGAGGCCCCGGGATGTTGCCCTCAGAGCAGCCCACTTCTCAGGCTCTTGGGCAGAAGGGGTGCCCAGGGGGTGGGGATGAGACAGGGAGACAGGCCCGGCTGGGCAAGAGGAGGGCTCCCCCAGCCCCTCACAGGGCCCCTCCAGCAGGAAACAGGGAGCCCCAGCCCCGCCCTGCCCCGCCCGAGGGACCCCGCGCTCTCTCCCTCCGGGGCCTCCAGACCTCAGGGACCCTGGCAGGGCGCTTCCTCTCCTCGGAAGAGCCCGCCCTGGCTGAGCCTCTAACTAGGTCAGAGGGCAGGGCCTGCCCAACCCCCAGCGAGTCTGGGAGCAAGATTCAGATATTCGCTATTCTATTCGCGGGACCCCTTCCTCCCCGCGCAGATCCAGGCCCAGAGACTTGAGGCCGCCCCCCTACTCCCCACCGCCCCCATCCCCACTCACTGCAGTCACCACTGCCGCCCAGCGCCGGGGCTGCCGGTCCATGGCCCGGTGCCTCGCCGCTCTGGGCCCTCAAGCGCGACTGGAAGGGGCAGGACAGGCGTGTGCCTGCGGGGGCTTCCCCACTCTGCCCGCCCTGCCCACCGCAGTTCCGGCCCAGCACCCAGCCGCAGGGCCCGCCCCCTGCCACCCGTGAGCCTGCCTGCCTCCGTGGTGGGGGTCGGGGAACAGCCCAGGGGCCCTGGAAGTGGAGCCCTGACCTGGGGGGGCCTCACAGGGGTGGCAGGGGGCGGGCAGCAAGGTGCACAGAGCACAGGGCTGCTCTGGTGCCCAGCCTGGCTTCCAGCCTCAGCCCTGAGACCACCACTCCGGGGTGAAGTAACTTCCTCCACGGGGTTTCAGAGCCAAGCCCCTGCAGATGCTGTAAGGTGTGGGTGCAGGGGCCCCTCCCCTGGAGAGGAGCCCCAGAGAGACTCCCGGTGAGCCCAGGACAGGTCGCCCACCCCGGCATAAGCTCACGGGGCAGCCCAGGCAGGCACCACGAGGGGCTCTAATGGTGGACCTCATGGCTGTGTAGGGAATGGGTTGGTTTTGGGGTGTTGGGCTGGTGGCCTCTGCCCCCTAATTCACTGCTGCTCCCCGCGGTCTCTCCCCCGGTGCCCCACCACAGATGGGGGGGCAAGAGCTCAGTCCCCGAGTCCTGAAAAGGGTGGGTTCCGAAAGCAGAGGTCTCCTTCCAGTGGCGTATGTACAAGTCTTTATAAAAGAATCAAAGCTCAATAAATATGCAACTTTACAGCGAGCCCAGCGGGCCTGGGGGCGAGAGGGAGGCGAGGGCAAGCGACTGTCCCATCTGGGGCCACAGGAGGGTGGAGGTGGGTGGCCCTGGAGCCCAGCGCAGTGGAAGCTGGTGACTTCAGGGAATAGCAGACGAGGAATCCTGCTGGGCAGGCGGGCAGGGGTGGGGGTGGGCGCAGGTTAGTGACGGTGGGGACTATGGGGGCCATCCTGAGCCTGGGCCTCTGCCGAACCCTCCTCCATCTCCATCCAGTCTGGCCAAGTGCAAACGGCCCAGCGGCGGCAGGGGTCCGGCCCGGCACTCGGCTTGTGCGCACACAGGCAGCAGCTGGAGCGGGGCCGCACCCCCCCGGAGGCCTGCTGTCTGCTGTCCGTGGTCAGTGGCACCCTTGGGGGCCTCCTTCTGCTCAGACCTCCCTGCAGGGGAGGGGAGGGGAGAGACAGTTCTTCCTTTGCTGATGCCACTCAGAGGGACTCCAGCCACCCTCTCCTCCCCGCTACAATCCTGACCTCTGACCCCTCACCACTGCTGGCCGAAGACACCCTCAGCCAAGCTCTGGGCCAGGCCTTGGGCTCCCTCTTCCATCCATAGCCCTGGGTACCACCTGCTCCAGCCATGACCGTGCCCCTACCGGCCCCCAGGGCTCAGTGCCCCCAGTGCCAGCACGCTGGCCGCCGGCCCTCTCCACCCCGGGTAGACACTCACGAGGCAGTGAGCGTGGAGTTCAGCAGCAGGGTGGTCCTGATGCGGTAGAGCTGGGCCAGCGTCAGCTTCCTGTGCTGGGCAGAGATCCCGGGGGGTGGCTCAGGCTGGACCCTGGGGGAGGCCCCTGAGAACAGCTCTCTGCTCCTCCTGGCGGGCCCTTCGGGCTCCCCCGCCAGGCAGGCGGTCCTGCCCTCCATCTCTGATGGCTGGGAGCCACTGCCAGGGCTGGGTGCGCCCCCGCAATTCCAGCAGGGCCCAGCTTCGTGAGGGGAGCCCCGAGTCCTCGTGCTGGTGGCTGTGGCAGCCAAGCAGAGTTCTGACCGGCTGCGGCTGGGGGCTGGGGGCGCCCCCTGGGTGGCGGCCCCTGCCAGCAGCTGCAGGAGGCTGGCCTCAGATTTGGACTTGAGCAGGTGGGGCAGGCGGGGCAGCAGCTGGACAGGGGTGCGGCGGCGGAGGCGGGGCGAGGGCGGGGGTGAAGGGGCTTGTGGTAAATCTAGGGGCCGGGGCGCTGGCTCCGCCGCAGGGGCTGGGGTCGCAAAGTCTTGCAAGGAGGTGGGGGAGAGGGTGCCGTAGGCGGAGTCCATGGAGCAGGAGCGGCCGTCCCCGGGGCCCAGGGCCAGCAGCTCGCTGGTCGGCGTGACGGACGAGGCGGTGGTACTGAGGGACATCTCGTCCGACTGGGAGCTGAAGGGGCCCCCCTCGAACTCGGGAGAGGACAGCGTCTCCCCAGGCTCCAGCACCACCATGGCCAGGGTCTCTGTGGAGCCGTCCGAGGCGCTGCAGGCCGGGAAGGGAGTCAGTCCCGGCAAAGGAACCCCGTGCAGCCCCGGCTGGGCACAGCAGGGGCCCACAGCCTCGGCCCTGCCCGCCTGAGGCTCAGAGATGGCCAACATGGCATAAGCCCAGATCCCCCAGCTCCTGTGCCCACAGCGGACATCAGCATGGCATCCGTCTCCATCACGGAACACAGCCTGAGCGCCCTCAGCTCGCTCCAAGCAGCTACTAATGGAGCAGAGTTGGCGTCAAGTTGAAAAGCCTTTGCCAGCCCTGCCTAGACTCTGGTGCTCCCACACCAGAACCCACACCCGCTCCCTGCTGGGTTCACAGCATGAAGCCATTCCGAGAAAGGAACTGGAGCTGGGCCCAGCCTGGGGGTCAGGAGCCCCAGGTTGCAGGGCCCGCCCTGCCCGGGCCGGGGGTCCTGGGCAAGCGTACCAGTGCTGGGAGTCCAGGCTGTTGCTGCTTTTGCGCAGGATGGTGGGGGAGCTGGCGGCGGAAGTGCTACTCTCCCCACCCTCCTCATCCTCCTCATCTTCCTCCTCGTCCTCCTGCTCATCCTCCTCCTCCTCCTCTAGGCTCTGCAGGTGTGGCTGGCTGCCCGCGTGCTCCTGCGCACGCAGCTGCTGCAACTGGTTCTGCAGGCAGGGGCGGCATCCACAGGAGCAGGTGGGCTGTGAGCTGCAGCCCCACCAGGCCGCCCGCCTGCCCGCCGCCCGGCATTCTCTCACCTGGGCATTGTAAATGGAGTCCACCCAGCCCCGGCACAGGGCCTGCCCGCTGGCCTGGAACGTGTAGGCCCCCACGGCGCTGTGGAACTCGTTCAGGTAGATGAGGAGGAAGGAGCCTGCTTAGGAAGGGCTGAGTCAGTGTCGGCCACGACCTCTGCCGGCCCCGCCCATCACAGCCCGGGCCCAGGGGCAGGGGCGGGCTCCTCACCAGGGTCCCGCAGCTCCCGGCACACGATCTTGTCCACCAGCAGTGGCGGCCTGATGACCTTGGTCCTCTCAGCCTTCTTCACTGCCTTGGTCACCAAGAGCAGGTCCGTGAAGAGGAAGCAGTACACATCCACCTGGGGGGCAGGGGGAGCAGGAGAGGCCAGGGGTCAGAGCCAGGGTCCTGGGGCCTCAGGCAGGGACCCTCCGCCTGCCTGCTGCAGCGCCCTCTCCTGGGGGCACTCAGACTTGGTCAAACACCTCTCCTGTCCTCATGGCCATGAATGTGAGAGCAGAATTAAAAGGAAGAGCAAGCCCTAGCTGGTTTGGCCCAGTGGATACAGCATCGGTCTGTGGACTGAAGGGTCCTGGGTTCGATTCTGGCCAAGAGCACATGCCCAGGTTGTGGGCTCAGTCCCCAGTGGGGGGCGTGCAGGGAGCAGCCCATCGGTGATTCTCTTTCATCATTGATGTTTCTATCTCTCTCTCTCTTTCCTTTCCTCTCTGAAGTCAATTTAAAAAAGGAAGAACAAGAGGATTTTCTTTCATTGAGCTATAGACTTGTGACTTATTTAAATTAAAACTTGATATTAAAGAGGAAAGGGAGGTAAATTTTATTTTATTTTTAATATATTTTTATTGATTTCAGAGAGGAAGGGAGAGGGAGAGAAACATCAGAGAGAATCATTGCTTGGCTGCCTCCTGCACGCCCTCTACTGGGGATGGAGCCTGCATGTGCCCCTGGCCAGAGTCGACTCGGAATCCTCCAGTACACAGGCCGACTAGCCACTGGGAGGCAACTTTAAATCCTGACTTGCAGGCTCTGGGCTACATGGCGCATGACAGATTACTAGCTCAGTGCAAGCGTCTGTTCCTGGCCTGCTAACGGAGTGTGCCCGCTCCCTCCCACCAGAAACCACATGGCATCAAGTGGGCAAGACAGGCACCCACGGGCTGTGGCCATGCTGCTGGATTTGTAAAGCGCCAACTGCAGGCAAATAATCATCCCTCATAGACCACAAGGTCACTAGTTCTTGAATCACCGCCCAACTGCCTGGGCAGCTGAGAACCACTGGCTCCACCCAGGAGGTGGCCCAAACCTGCAGGGCAAGTGGGGGCGGGGCAGGGGCCCTGCACACGGGGTGGCCCCTAGAGTCACCTTGCTGTCCTTTCCCTCCTTCATCCTCAGGCTGCCCTCCAAAAGCAGCTGACGCGTCTCCTCGGGGGAGGCACCAGGGATGGGCGCAGTCAGGTCCAGGTGCAGGAATTCCTTCAGGAGCTGGGGGGGGGGGGGGCGCAGGTGCGGGGGGGGTCAGGGCTGATCTCCCAGCTCAGCGAGGAGTCCCCACGCGAGACTCACTCCAGCACCTCCCTCCTGCCAGTCTGGCCCCTTCTCCCTCCCAGCAGGGTCAGGCTGCCCACCTTGTCCACCTCGTCGTTGCTACCCTCCACCACCTCGTAGGCGTCAATGCGGCTCACCACGGCCGCCAGCCGCTGCCGCTCCTGTCGCTGCCGCATGCACGCGTTCACGTGGTGGATGAAGCGCTCCACGGAGCTGATCTGGGGGTGGACAGTGGCTGGTTCAGACCCAGGGTCAGGGAGCGCCCGGCCGCAGAGGGAACCGTGTCGCCCTGGTTACCATGGTGATGACGGCCTCCTTGGCCCGCGGCTCGTCCGTCTTCCTGAGCACCGACTTGAGCAGCAGCGGGTACTTGGTGAGCCGCTGGTGGGGCTTGGCGAGCATGTCGCTCAGCTTCAGCCGCTGGCACTGCTGGTGCTTCTCGGCCCACTGCGCGGGAGGGGGCGGAGCTCAGAACAGGCCCCGCCCCGATCACAGGCCCCGCCCCCTGGCAGCTCCTGCGCACCAGCAGCCAAGGTGGGCCACCTGCGCCCCTGCCACCAGCCCGCCCCGCCGCCCTCACCGCCCTCACCGTCACGTAGGCCCGGAAGAGGTCGTTGTCGCGCAGCAGGCTGCGCATGTACTCCATGCAGCCCTCCTCCTCCATGCAGTACCGGATGTAGGGCTTGAAGAGCGAGCCGAACTGGCGCAGGGAGAACGCACACCGGTTACTTTACGGACGCCCCCCGCGGGCCGGGCCCTGCACAAGCGCTCCCTGGCCCTTTCGCGACCACCCCGACCACCCCGCAGGTGACAAGCCTATCCTCCCTCTTTTCCGTAGGAGAAAACAGCCGCTCGGCGGGCGTGACCCCCTCGGCCAGGGAGCAAGGGCAGACGGCCAGGTGGGGTCCAACCCGGGCGACCGACTGGGCATTCCTTGCCTCTGACCTCTAGGAGTCGGGCGGGGCCACTACTCCCAGGGAGGTGGGGTGATGAGCAGATGAGATCGGGGCCCCAGCCCTGCTGCCGCATCACCCCGCCCGGCCCGGGTCGGCTGGGTCCGTACCATCTTGAAGCCTTTGAGGAGGTCGCCGGGCTGCAGCAGCGCCCGCGTGCGCCGCGCCTTCTCCACCATCGGCGCCATCACGCTGCCCCACAGCCCGCGGTGCAGACGCGCGATCTCGGGGATGTTGCTGAACAGGCGCTCCGCCTCCACCTGGAGGGGCGGGAGGTGCGCTCGGCCCCGCCCCCAGCCTCCCCGACCCGTGAGCCCCGCCCCCGTTCGTCCTCTCCCTTTCTTCGCCCCCCTCCATCCCCCCTCTGAAGCCACGCCCCACGCTTCACCGACTCCACTGGTAGGTCTACCCTCTTCCAGCCCCGCCCCTCCCGTCTCCACCCCTGCTTAAGCCCCGCCCCCACCCCAATCCCCTCCCCCAGGCCCAGCCGTACCTCACACAGCAGCCCTGATTCTTGCAGGTTCAGGAGGCAGCACAGGAACAGCTGTGGGAGGACGCTGCAGCTGTGGGCGCTGCAGCTTGGGGGTCCCAGTCCCGAATCCCCACCCAGATTCTTAGGCTCCCCTCTACCCTTCTCGCTTCCCCGGAGGCTCTAGGCACCCAGGGGCAGTGAGGGTTCACCTTTTCAGAAAACGCCCAAACCCCATGGCCCCCGGAGGGTCGCCCTGCCCAGGCCCCACCTGGAAGGAAGCTGTCCTCCGCTCTTCCCTGGCTCAGCCTCTGAGTCTCAGCTCAGAGGGGGCCTGCCTGAACCCCCAAGCCCAGGCCAGGTGCTCCCCACCCCCCAGATCAAAGTCCCGACATACACATGCCCCAGCGCCTACCCACGCTGTCTCCACAGCTAGGGTGTGGGTTGCTGGGCGCCTGGCCCACGGCAGGTGTTCGGGAATAGCCGTTGAATGAGCGAATCAAAGCGTGAGACCCGTGTTAATTCAGCTCAACCCACACACCTGCCGGAAGGTCCTCCCAGGTGCAGCCCTGCTTGCTTCCTTCCCACTTGGTGGCCTGGCAACTGCCCCTTCTGCAAAGGCCCTAACTCAGTGATGGCGAACTATGACACGCGTGTCAGAGGTAACATGTGAACTCAGTTTTTTGGTTGATTTTTCTGTTAAATGGCATTTAAATATATAAAATAAATATCAAAAATATAAGTCTTTGTTTTACTATGGTTGCAAATATCAAAAAAATTCTATATGTGACACGGCACCAGAGTTAAGTTAGGGTTTTTCAAAATGCTGACACGCCGAGCTCAAAAGGTTCGCCATCACTGCCCTAACTCTTCTGGGGGAGGAGGGCATCCAAAGGGAGCAGATGGGGTGGCTCTGGGCCCCACTCACGTTCGTGATCACCCGCAGCTTCTTAATGTAGGAGGCCTCCGTGTGCAGGAGCTCCCACACCGCCTCCTGCTGGTGGCACTGCCTCCGGGTCAGCTTCTGTGGGGAAGGAGGGGTCAGCCAGGAGCCGGGTGCAGGACAGCCAGGAAGTGGGGAGGGGAGCAACCTTGCATGTAACCTCCTTTTCCTGGTAGAGACTCAGGGGTCCCCCAAGTTCTGGGCCCGCCTCTACCAACAGGACGTCTAAACGGCACACTGTAATTGCACTTGGCCTCAGTCTCCCCAAAGTGGGTTAATGATGACAACAGCTTCACAGGGCTGTCCTGGGACATCCTGTCACTGGGTGCTCAGAAGGGCCCCACGAAGTGGGGGGATCATGTTGTCCTTTCCCCGGAAGAGGGAGGAGGTGGCTGTGGGTGGCACCCACCTCATGCCCATCCATGAGGTCCCGCCAGCTGTCCTCCAGCCACAGGCAGGCACCGTCCTCATCCTCTTCCTCGTCTCCCTCCTCCTCCCACGAGTCATGGTCGAAGCGAAGCCTCCGGGGCAGCCGGGGCAGCCCAAAGAGGCCGTAGGCGTGCAGCTTGCCCTCCAGCTGCTCCATCTTGTCCACCTCCTGAAAGGAGACCAGTGTCAGGGTCAGGGTCAGGGGTCAGGGCCAGCCGCTGCCCTGCCCCAGGGCCCACGGGACCACATACCCGGCCGAAGACACTGGCACTGGGGCCCGAGCTGAAGAAGCCGCTGAAGCGACTGGCGGCGCGGTTCTTCCAGCTGTCATTGCCGCCGCTGGGCAGCGAGCAGCTGGAGGGCACGGGGGGCTCCTGCCCAGGGATGCTCGCCTCTCCCAGGAACTCTGACATGTTCTTGCGGCGGCGGCCAGGGGCCTGGCCAGGGAGGGGGGGTCAAGGCCAGCCCTGCCCTGGTCCCCACAGCCCTGCCCCATGGGGGGTTTCCTGGACCTCGGACCAGGCTGTGATGTGGGAGGGTCTCTGCAGGACGTGTGGGTCCTGGAGTGCCACGGCTCCCAGGACCCACGTGTGCTCTGGGGCCTGGAAGATCCAGACACAGATGCACCTGGGCCACTCCCAGCCTCCCAGCCACAGTGCAGAGCAGGCGGGGAGAGAACATTCACACAGCTCCAAGGGGATCCGTCACACACACACACACATTCATACACACACACACTCAACACACATACACACACACTCACACACTCATACACACACACACTCACACACACACACACACACACACACTCGCTGGGCACAAGCAGACTCTCGGAGACAGACCTACCACCTTAGATCGGAAAAGGGCCCCCTGTTCCCAGAGCCAGCCCCGTTTTCAAGGAGGGGAGGTTAAAGCCCCAGGAAGGAGCAATGAGGGCCCAGCTGACCTCCCCGGGGCCCGTCCCCAGCCTCCTCCTCACCAGGATGTCCAGGCTCTCCCGGCGGCTCTGGGGGTCCGTGCGCTCCAGGCCCGGGGGCCCGGCTCCGGCTGGCCGCAGGATGGGCAGACTCAGGGACTTGGAGTCCTTCACTCCCTGCTCCACCTTCCCCTCGTCCCCCTGCTTGGCTGGGGCAGCATTAGGGGGCAAGGAGAGGTCCTCAACACCCAGGTCTGGTGGGAGAGGGGGCTCGGGTCCTCTCTCCCCAAGGATCCAAACCAAGGCCGAGCTGCCCTCCCCGAGGCCCCGCCCTGCACCGCCCAGCGGACACCTGTATGGTAATGAGCCTGCTCAGGGCCATTGCCAATGGGAACCTGAGCCTGGGAGAAGCGCTCATCTCCAGGAGGCCCAGCCAGGCGCCCCCACTCTCCACCCAGCCAGCTGCTCACCTTTGACCCGCAGGTAGTGTCCCCCGAACCTGTAGGCCTCGAAGGTGAGGGACAGGGGGGTGTTGGACTGGTCCAGGTAGATGTCCACTTTGCCCAGTGCGATGCCCTTCCTTTCAAATATGGGCAGCAGCACCTCCCTGCCCCAGACGGGAGCTGTGTCTGTTAGGGGGCAGTCATACCCCCCACCCGACCCAGGGCCCCAGCTCCACCCGCCTTCCCAGTGGAAAAGGGAGCACCCACGGGGTCACACACAAGCACACGGACGCACAGGTGCATGCGCACACCCACACACACCACAGAGGTGTGTCCTGCACGTAAGGGCAGACGCTGTCCCAGGCCCGTCCACACCCAAGGAATGGGCCACGCACACAGGGTGGGACTGCTCACACGGGTGCACAGGCCTGTCACACCACAGGGGAGGGTCT
The DNA here is from genome assembly GCF_964212035.1 of Myotis nattereri. NCBI lineage: Eukaryota > Metazoa > Chordata > Mammalia > Chiroptera > Vespertilionidae > Myotis > Myotis nattereri. Next base: position 213,611,621 of record NC_138077.1, on the reverse strand, counting down.
GCCCACAGCTGGGGGACATGCTCACAGACACACACAGTCACTGTGCAGGAGCCTGCCCCTGCCCACAGCCCATTCCGCACGCAGGCCCTCCAGGCCCTACCCCAGCGCCTTCTTCTTCACGGCCGGCACAATCTCTGTCTCGATGTCTACATTCAGGTCAAATTTCAGGGTGAAGCACTCCTTGCTTGGGTCCTGAGAGGACATGGGTCTCAGCTTCTGTGCCCCCTTTTCCTGCCCTCCCCACCCCAGGGCCCAGAAGGGGACCCCAGCAGGGGAGTGAATGCAGGGAGTCCCCAGCCGCCTGTGTCCCAGGGAGGCAGCCAATGTCCCTGAGACCTGAGGGAGGAGCTCCTGCAGCATGCCCCACCTGGCTAAGGTGGGCCGCGCTGGGCCACAGGGCAGTTGGCGCGGGAGGGACACATGGGGCAGAGCAGACAGGCCCAGGCTCGGGGGTGAGGCTGAGCCTGCCAGGGCCCTCTGCCAGCCGGGGGCTCCTTACATCGGTGTGTCTCCTCCTGGCTTTCTTCTTGGAGAGTTTCAGGCCTGTGCTCTTCCGGTCCCTGCAGGGGAGCCAGGGAGGACAGGGGTTGGAAACACAGTGGGTCCTCACCAGGATGTGTTGTGAGTGGGCCCTGGCTGCCTACCCACACCTCCAACAAACACCCCAAGCGACCAAGTAACTCAGGTGCCCTCGGGCGGGCCAGGGCCCAGGAGGGGCTTTGCGCCCTCTGGTGGCCACCACAGGAATCACACCCAGGGGTACCTAGTCCGTGAAGCCAGGAGGCTGGCCCAGGCTAGGTGGCCTCCCCCAGGAATCAGGCAGCCGCAGAGACAGGGAGGGGTCTCCAGTCAGCCCTTCGGAAGCCGCTGGTCCCTGGATCTCTGATCTCAGACCCAACCTTGGGACCCTCAGTGTCTTCTCGCCCACCTTCCCCTCACCTACCCTTTGCCGTCCACTGAGCTTTCCTCCTCCTCCTCCAGGTCCACTGCAGGGCTGGTGCGTGGGGGGCATGACCGCGTGGACACGTTCCGGGCCAGGACAGAGCCTTTAGGGTAAAACGGAGAGGGTTGTGCCCTAGCTGGTGTGGCTCAGTGGATAGAGCATAGGCCTGGGGACTGAAGGGTCCCGGATTCGATTCCGGTGAAGGGCACATGCCTGGGTTGCGGGCTCGATCCCCAGTGGGGGGCGTGCAGGTGGCAGCCTATCAATGATTCTCATCATTGATGTTTCTATCTCTCTCTCCCTCTTCCTTCCTCTCCGAAATCAATAAAAAATATATATTGAAAAAGGAAAACAAAAACAAAACAGAGCGGGTTGTGCCTGCTCCCTCGCTGGCCCCCTCCCTAGCCCTCCAACACGGCCACCGCTGACCCTGCGGCCCGCCCCCCAACTAGCCAGGGCCCTTTGGTTCTCTGAGGAGAGGTGCTCGGTCGCTGCTTAGCACCTAGTCGCCCCCAGACTCAAAAAGGCACAGGGCCCTGAGAGGACACCGTAGGTGATGCCCGCTCTCAGTACAAATCCACCTGCGGCCTCAGTTTACCCTTCTATGAAATCGGGACCAGGAAGCCAGCCCCTGGGACTCCTCAGGAAGGGCCCAAGGTCCTGGCTCTTTCTCTCAGGCCTCCCCACTCCCACCCTGTGGCCAAACCCAAAGTCCCAGGAGGCCTGGCGGAGAGGCAGTCCTTTTAGTGCCTCTAACCAGCTGAGGAGACGAAGGGCTGGCCCCCCAGCACAGCCAGCTGGCAGGGGGCCTGGGCCAGGTCCCTATTCAGCAGAGGGGTTTCTTGTTTCCGGCTACAGGTTCCTCTGACCTGCCCCCCTCCCCCCACCCGCAGCCCTGCCGCTGGAAGATTTGCCCAGAAGTGGCCTGCCCGAGGACAGAAAGAAAGGGACCGTCTCCTCGCTGGCCCCCGTCCAGGCGCAGGGCAGCTGTGGAGGCGCAGACCCAGCACCTGGTAGAGACAGGGCTGCCCCCGAGATGGGGCACAACCCCCAGCCCTTTCTCTTGTTTAAAAAACTTGTAGAGCCGCCGAAACCGGTTTGACTCAGTGGATAGAGCGTCGGCCTGCGGACTGAAGGGTCCCGGGTTCGGTTCCGGTCAAGGGCATGTACCTGGGTTGCGGGCACATCCCCAGTGGGAGATGTGCAGGAGGCAGCTGATCGATGTTTCTCTCTCATCGATGTTTCTAGCTCTCTATCTCTCTCCCTTCCTCTCTGTAAAAAATCAATAAAATATAAAAAAATAAAAATAAAAAATAAAAAACTTGTAGAGCCAGGCCGGTGTGGCTCAATGGTTGAGTGTTGACCTATAAACCAGGAGGTCACGGTTCGATTCCCGGTCGGGGCACATGCCCGGGTTGCAGGCTCGATCCCCAGTGTGGGGCCTGCAGGTGGCAGCCGATCAATGATTCTCTCTCATCATTGATGTTTCTGTCTCTCTCTCCCTTCCTCTCTCTGAAATCAATAAAAACATATTTTAATAAAAAAAAACTTGTGGAACAAAAGGGACTGAAACATACTTGCGTGTCATCATTTACAGTCAACTCTTGTCCTTCTGACAGCTGTCCTGGCTCCCCCAGTTACCAAGACATGGTGCCCCCAGAAAGGGGATGTGGGGCAACCCTGGGAACTCTGGGGCCAGGCGGGGCACCCCGATCCGTGCTCACCTTGGGGGGGCAGGTCGAAGCGGACGTGCCCATCATAATGCATGGCGCTGTGGAACTTGCTGTCACAGGCTTGGCAGAGGTTGAGGGGTCCCCGGCGGTGCAGCTGCTGGCAGTCGGCGTGGTGGCATACCTGTGGGCGAGGATGGGAGGTGGGCTGTGGCCAGACCTCTGCCGGGCCTAGGGGGGCCTCCTGGCCCCTCAGGCGCTGCCCTTCATTTCCAGCCATGTTCTCCCCACGGGTGCCTGGTGCTCGGGAAGTCACTCGACAAACGTTTCCCAGGCACTTACTTTGTGCCACTCTGAGGGATGCAGAGAAACCCCACGCCCTGCCCAGCCATGCAGTGCCCAGGGGCAGACTTCGAGTAAGTAACCAGAGGCGGGTGCAGCCAGGGCCTCTTCCTGGGGCGCAGGCAGGAAGGACACCCAGAAACGAAGCTCAGGCTGCCGTTCGGTTTGGCAGCGCGGTATCTGCACCAGAAGGCGCCCCGCCTCCCGCTCGGAGCCTCTGCCCTCGGTTCTATGGCCTCGCTGGTCCTGAACCGCAGACCCTGCCAGGCTCCTAAGTCAGGAGGGAAGGGGGATGGAGGCACCCGGGACAGGGGTTGGTGTTGGGTGCCCATGGTCCCAGATTTACCTTATCATCCTGGCCTCTGCTCCCCCAGCCACCAGGGATGACTTCCTATCTCCTCCATCCTCCAACCTCCCACAGCTCACCCCCACCCTCTCCCGGAGACGCTGCTTCCTAATTTTTTTAAATGTTTTTTATTGATTTCAGAGCGGGAGGGAGAGATAGAAACATCAACAAGGAGAGAGAATCAGTGATCGGCTGCCTCCTGCAGGCCCTACACTGGGGATGTGCTCGAAACCCGGGCATGTGCCCTGACCTGGAATCGAACCGTGACCTCCTGGTTCATAGGTCAACATTCAACCACTGAGCCACGCCAGCTGGGCAGCTTCCTACATTTTTTAGGGAAACGGAAATATCAGAAGGGGATGCCATGAGCTCCCTCCATCACATTCACCACCTGCCCTGGGCTGTGGGGGCTTGGCCCTGCTCCAATCCAAGGCCAGCCTCTGGCCAAGGTGCAGACACAGGGCTTGGCATTTGCCACCTCCTACCTCCTCAGGTCACCCCTCCACAATGGCTCACTCCCATCTGCACATGGCATGGCACCTCTCATCTCAGCTGCTCTCCAGCTCCCTCCTTCTCCTCCAGCTAAACTCTCTAAAACAGTGGTTCTCAACCTTCCTAATCCGCGACCCTTTCATACAGTTCCTCATGTTGTGGTGACCCCCAATTTCATTGCTACAAATTGAACATAATTAAAGCATAGTGATTCATCACAAAAACAATACGTAATTATATATGTGTTTTCCAATGGTCTTAGGCGACCCCTGTGAAAGGGTCGTTTGACCCCCAAAGGGGTCGCGACCCACAGGTTGAGAACCGCTGCTCTAAAAGGTCTTCAGCCCAAGACGGTTTGGCTCAGTTGTTAGAGCATCAGCCCTCGTGACTGAAGGGTCATGGGTTCGATCCCAGTCAAGGGTCAAGAGCACGTTGCAGGCTGGATCCCCTGCCCGGGTCCCAGGTCAGGGCACCTGCAGGGGCAACCCATGGATGTCTGTCACATCATTGTTTCCCTCGGTCTCTTCCCCTCCCTTCCACTCTCTCTAAAAACCAACGGGAAAAATATCCTCAGGTGAGGGTAAATAAATAAAAATAAAACAGGTCTCCACGCTCACCACTTCCCGGTTCTCTCTTCTCATTTCTCTCTCTTTCCCAACTTTTTGTTTTAAAATATTTCAAACCCACAGCAAGGTGTCAGACTAGAACAATGACATCCACCCACGCTCCCCACTTCCCCGTTGTTCACGTCCGTCCGCCGCACCGACTTTCCGTCTCCTCTCGCCACCCCTCCCCGGCGAGAAACCCTGACGCCGCCTTCGAACACAGACGTCCTACGAAGCCCAAGACAATCGACTCCCCGGACGTGGCTGTTGGGCCCAGCCAGGAGCATCGGCACGTCCCCGGCCGGGTGAAGGGAGGCTTCTCGGTACAGGAGCCAAGCAAGGTCTGCACAGGCATCTGGTTGTCCGGTTGTTCCTTTCAGTATAAACGCCCCTATCCCGCCCGGGTGGCTCAGTTGGCTCCGTCCTATACCCCAAAAGGTTGCAGGTTCGATTCCCGGTCAGGGCACACACCTAGTTTGTGGGTCGATCCCCAGTTGGGACCTGTACAGGAGGCAACATCGATGTTTCTCTCTCACATGGATTTTCTTTCTCTCCGTCTCTCTCCCTTCCCTTCTCTCTAAAGACAAAACAAACACAACAAAAACAGACAAACATGTCCTCGGGTGAGGATTTTTTAAAAATTGTTTTTTAAAGAAGTACCCGATACTTTTTTTGCTGGGGCAGGGGGGGCGTGGGCCTTTTGTGACACAGGTTGTTTTTGTGACTCCTCACCCGAGGACATTTCCCACTGATTTCAGAGAGACTGGAAGGGAGGGGGAGAGACAGACAGAGAGAACAACATTGATGTGAGACACACAGACTGTTTGCCTCTCACACGAGCCCCAACCAGGGCCGGGGACCCAGCCTGCAAGTGAGGTACGTGCCCTCGACCAGATAGAACCTGGTACCCTTCAGTCCACAGGCCGACGCTCTACCCATTGAGCCGAACTGGCCAGGGCCACACCGATGTTTTAAGTGGCCAAGCAGGAAACCCTTCAGGTGACTTTACAGAGGACAGCAAGGTCCCCAAATGACCTGGCACCTGGGTGCACTGAGGTCACGCTGTCTTCCAGGCAAATCGCCCGCGGGGCGACCTTCTGGTGCACAAGGCGACACTCCAACCACTGAGCCACCCGGCCAGGCACATGGCTCCAGATCCCAGGTTTCCACCACACTCACGCCACCGCCTGGTGCCTGAGAGGGAGCATGGAGGGGAGGCTGGCCTGGGTCAGCCGGGCCATGGAGACCAAGAAAAGTCGCTGCTTTGGTTCCTGTGTCCCTCACTCCTCCCCTGGACAGAGGCGTGGCTGGCAGGACACTCACTCGGGGCTCTGGCCCCAGGCAGGCAGCTGTGGCCATTCTGGACGGCAGCCTTCAACCCCTCTCTCGGGCTCTGAGGTCGGGCTGAGGACTCCCTTCAACCGCAGCAGCTATCCTATCTGCTTCATCTAAAGCAGTGATGGCGAACCTTCTGAGCTCGGCGTGTCAGCATTTTGAAAAACCCAAACTTAACTCTGGTGCCGTGTCACATATAGAAATTTTTTGATATTTGCAACCATAGTAAAACAAAGACATATTTTTGATATTTATTTTATATACTTAAATGCCATTTAACAGAAAAATCAACCAAAAAAAAAATGAGTTCGCGTGTCACCTCTGACACGCGTGTAATAGGTTCGCCATCACTGATCTAAAGGAAGTGTGAGAACCACCATCCTGGGCCTCCATTCTGCCTGCCCACCCCGGGTCCGGGTCCGGGTCCGCAGGGCGCGCTAACAGGGGGTCTGGCTTTGCCCCAGGACAAGCAGCTTCTCTTGACAGAGAATCCGGGAAGGCACCTGCCCTGCTTTAGCCCTTCCCCCCAGGAGGCCCTCAGCCGCCAGCTCGGCAGCCCTCGCGCCCTCTGAGGCCAGCCTGGCACAGGGGCCCCTCTGACCCGGTCCCGGACAGCTTCATTTGCTGGTGCCAGGCTTGCCCCCTCCCCCCCCCTTCTCCCACCTCCATCGCCAAACCACAGGGTCTCCCACAGCTCGCTCCAGGGCGGGGTCTCCCAAGAGCGAAAGGGGGGCAGGCCCTTCCCCTTCTCTCAGACCAGGTGCCCACCTGCCTGCTGCCCACCATTCCCACCCTCTGAGGGCGTGGGGAGGGGCAGCAGGGTCCGGGGACCAAAGTTCCCGGGACTCAGTCCAGAGGGCGCGCCCACGGGAGGCCACTGCCACTCCACGGGCCGCGGAGGGGCCTCGGGGAAGCAGGTCCAGGCTGCTCCGTGGGGAGGGGGCGCCAGAAGTGCCCCCCCGCCCCCCGCTTCCCCCGAGGGCGGGGCCGAGGCAGGAGTAGGGGTGTGGCCGGCCTGGGCCGAGGAAGGACGGGGGAGGGGTGCGCGGCTGGGGTGGGCCCGGGCCCCGGTGTGTCCTGAGGCAGCCCAGACACAAAAGCCCAGGCTGGGCGATCCGCCCCCGCCCCCAGGCCCCGCGAGGCGGGGAGGGCGCGCTGCTCAGGGCCCCAGCCCCCCCCTCCCCCAGGTGAGCGCCTCGAGAGGGGCTCGCCGCTGCGCCCGCCCCGGCCCCCCGCGCCCCTACCTGGCCTTCCCTGTCGCGGGCGAGCCCCCCGGCCCAGCAGGGCGCCGAGTCCCGGGAGGGCACCCCGGGGCCGGGCCTGGAGGCCGCGCGGCGCCCCGAGACGCCGAGCCCGGTCCCCATGGCGCCCGGAGGAAGCGGCGGTGCGCGCCGCGGGCCGGACCAAGCGCGGAGCCCCGCTTCCTGCCATTGTGCGGCCGCGCCCGCCGGCCGAGCGCTGGGACCCGGGGGACAGCGGGGGGCGGATGGGGGCGCCGGGAACACCGCCCGCCGGCCGCGTCCGGCCCCGCCCCCGCCCCCCGCGCTGAACCCCGGCCTCCACCCCGGAGCCAGGCCCGGGGCTCAGTGCCCCCAGGACCTGCTTCTCCCGGGGGAGCTCCCCGAATGCTGGTGGCGGAAGCGGGGGGCCGGGACAGGGGCACATTCCCCTCCGGGGCTCAGACCCCCGCCCCGTCCAGCCCCGGGACACCCTCTCTGCTCTGACCTCCAGCTTCCCAGCCACATCCGGAGCCGCAGGCGGGGCGCTCCCCCGCCCAGGCTAAGCGGCGGGCGGCCGGCGACCGCAGGTGCAGCGCAGGGGGGAAGGGGGGGCAGTCCTCCGGGAGCCGGGAGGGGGCCGGGTCAGGAAAACCCCGAAGCCCAACGCGCCTTTCCCCGAGGCCCCGGCGGCTCCAACGGGGTGCACCCACGTGCCCCGCCGCCAGGGGGCGCACACGGAGCCCGAGAGGAGGCCACCACATGGGGTGTGGTGCTGGGGTCCCCACTGCAAGGCGTCAAAGCGCCTTTACACTCCTCCCCAGGAGGTGGGAGCGGGCACTGTGGCCTCCATCCGAGTGTGGGGAGACCGTGAGGTGAGTCCGGACCCGAATCGAGGCTTCTGACCCTGGGGTCCTGGAACCGACACTCCTCGGTCCCCATGGGGTGAGGGGAACATGCCATCGCCAGCCCACCACCCCTCCGACAGCTCCTCAATCTCTTCCACGGAATGTGGGTGCGGAGGGCTCGCCTCTGAGAATGGCCCGGAGGGAGGCGGCCTTCCTTCGGGGCTGGGAGGCCCCAGGGGCTGCCTCACGCCCAGAGCCTCCATCACTCCGTCCACACACAGGCAGGCCTTCTGAAAACCGAAGCCTGATCATGGCGCCCCCCCTTAAAATTCTCCAGTGGCTTAAAACAGAACCCCCACACGCCCGACTCCCACCTCGCGAGTCCCACACGGTGGTCCGCCATGCCGGCTCCTCCCTCCCTCCGGCTCACCAGCTCAGCGCCGGCTGTCTGCGTTCTCTGTCTGGAACAGCATGTGCCCCCTGACTTTCTAACGGCTGGCACTGCGCCCCAACCTAAACGCCACCTCCCCAGGGAGGCCTTCACCCTCCTCTCAAAAGAAAGAGCCCCTCACTGCCCATTCTCAAGCCTCCTGAGCACGGACCGCCACCTGGAGTTACTTTCCTTCTTGGGCCACGTTTCCTGCTGGAGTGCCCTGTGCAGAGGCCGGAGGCTCACACTGCATCCTCCCTCGCCCAGTCCTGGCGCACAGTAGGTGCCCCGTGCAGACTGGATGACGGATGAATGACGGCAGAGCTGGGTCTTCATGCCAGAGAAGGCCACTGCCGGGGGAAGGTCAGCAAAGCCCTCGCCGCGGCCTGGCCACAGGTTCTCCCCTTCCTCCTGGCCTCCTTGACCTTGGGCCTGCTGACCTGGACAGGTCAGTTTCCACCTCAAATCCTGGTGGTGTTGCCCGGGCCCGCCGCCCCTGCTACCACCCCACAGGCCAGCGGCTGAGCCCTCCCAAGTGCAAGGCCTGTGCCAGGAGTTTGGGGCAGCAAACCCCGTTCATTCTTCTCCAAGACCCTGAGGAGGAGATACTGTTACTATCCCCATTTAACAGACAGAGAAACTGAGGCTGGGGAGAGTTAAGTAACTTTCCCCTAAGTCACCGGCTAGTAAGTGGGAAAACGGACGCCTGTGCTTGGACCACTGTCTGTCTCAGGCATGGGGCGGCAGGAGGTGCTTAAAGACTGGCTAAGTGGGGGCTGGGGCAGCAGTGCCTTGAGGTCCACCCCCTTGGGGACAGGGCAGATTGCAAAGCCAGCTTAGGGGAACCCCCTGGCCTGGGGTAACCAGGGCAGATCAAATGGAGACCACCAGGGCAGGCCACTGGATGTCACCCGAGTGGCCAGGCCCCGGCCATCCCAGGTCAGGCTCCCGCCAGGGAAGGGGCTGCCCCAGGCCACGGGTGCTGGGTGAAGGAGCCCGCAGGGGTGGGAGGCAAGGAGGCCGGCCTGCACCAGGAGAGGGGGTGGCCCTGGCGGATTCCTGGTTCCCACCTCTCTCTACAAGATGGAGCTGAAACAGTCCAGCCGCAGCGCAGGCCCAGGAGGTCCCAGCCTCTGACTCGCTGGGAAGGAGCCCCTCCCAGCCCAGCCCCAGCTCCAGGCTCATGAGTCAGGACCGGCTTGTTGAAACTGATACCCAGAAACCAGATGCTGGGGCTGATGAATAATGGAGTCTCCAAGGCAAGAGCCCCCTTCCCGCTCCCGGTGAGCACCACCTCCCCAGAAAAAGAGAGGCGTGTGGGCACCCCCCCCCCCCCAGTGGCTGGGCCCCGCCTGTCTGCAGTGGAAGAGGGAGGTCTCTATGGGGCAAGGTCTGTGATCAGGAGTTGGGGCTCCCCGGCTGGAGAGACACCCCTGCCCAAGGGCTTCCCACCCGGGATAAGCTCCCCTGGGAGCCTACCAGCCCCAAGGCCCCATCTGGCACCTTGGAAATCCAGGGGTGGAGGCTGCGTGCGTGGGCAGGTCAGCCAGGGCTGGGCCAGTTCTGCCAGGCTGCTCTCCTCACTCCCAAGGGCCTCGCCAGCTCCGCCCTTCCCCTAGGCCTGCACCTCACCCCTTGTCCTTTGGGCCCTGGGCCCACGCGGAGGCAGAGCGTGCCCCAGAGCCCTGCGCTGCGCTGTAGGCAGCGGGCAGGGGGGTAGAGAACCCGTCCACAGGCCAGGCCTCCTGAACCAGTGAGGCCCTTCCTCCCAGAGAGCAGTCTGGCTGGGACCCAGCGCCAGGGAGAGGCAGTGGCTGTGGTCTGAACTTCTCCTGCCCCGTCCCTGCTCAGATGTGCCCGAGCCTGGCGCCCAGGTCCGAGCACGGCAGCCAGCGCCTCCCCCTGGCACCTTCTCCAGCCCCAGACAGAAGGCTCCCTGCGAAGGAAGGGGGGAGAGGACGTGTGCGGGGCTGTGGAAGACCTGTGCTGGGGGCGGGGGTGGGGGGGACGGGCAGCTAACACTGCCCTTGCCCATCTGTGCAAAGCAGGGCCGGCCAGTTCTCTAGAATTTTCCGTCTAGGATGGCTGCTGGGTCCTACTGTGGCCTGGACCCTGGCCGAGGGGCAGAGGCATTGTAAAATCTGCCACGAGCCGCCCAAACCTGGGGCAGGTGACTGGGGGATCTGCAGGGCCCAGGCACTCCTGGCTGCCATTTCCCCGCCTTTGGTTAAGGCTGGCCCGGCCTCGCCAGGGTTCCCTGGTCCCCTCCCCTCATCTTCCCGCAGCCACCCCACTGGCTGAGGTGCCTCTCGCGCCCCCTGCTGGCCTCCAGTTGACTTTCTGCCCGGGACCAACTCTGATTCCCAGGTGGGGCAGAGTCCAGAGCCTCCAACCAGCCCACAACAAGGCCCCTCCAGCCACACACTTCCCCCGCCGGCCAGCCGGCTCCTCAAGGCCTGACCCCGGGGCCATATCTCGGAGAAGATTACCCTCCAGAGCCACTGGGGGGGGGGGGGGGGGCAGGCCCTTGGGCTCCTTCCACCCTCAGAGGTAGCGCCAGTGGTGCCCACTGAGACCCACCTGCGGGCCTGGGACTTTCCACCCGGGTCTGTCCAGTGACTTAGGGGAGGCTTGGCACCCGACCTTACCCCGTCCGGACCCCAGCTTCCCTGAGACTCACCTAGGGACATGGGTCTCCTCCCCTGTGGCTGGAACTCGGCCTAGACTGTCCAATTCCCTCGGGCGCACAGGGCGAGGGGTACCGGAGCCGTGGGGCGGGGCGGGCTCGGAGGATCTGTGCGGCTTGGGGCGCCACACGTAAGGGAATTACGGTAGAGGGCCCGGCGCTTCCACCTGGGCGGGTCGGGATGTACCATCATGCACCCCGGCGGGGACGGGGGTGCCGGACCCAGGTGGCAGACCTGGCGGTCCAGGGGGTGGCGCTCAGGGAGTAATCTAGGGTGCGGGGAGCGGGGGGGGGGGGGGGGAGGGCGCGGAGGGGGGCGGTTGTCAGTCCCAAGGGGGCTGGCCCTTTGCAGATTTCTGGGAAGTTCAATGTCTTTAACCTGGGCTTGACGACAGGAGCTCACCCATCTGGGAGGCCCCACAGCAGGAAGCTGCCGTGGCCAGCGAGGGGGCCCCGGGGGTCCAGGCCAAGGGACCCGGAGGCAGAGCCCGCCCCGGGAATCGCCCCGAGCCAGGCTGGCTTCCTCTCCATTATAAGTGGCTGCATTCGGAACTGCGCCTCTATGGCGCCTGCGAAACCCGTCTGGCCGTCTCTGTGTCCCCCCTCTTTTTTCCTGGCTCACGACGCAGGGCTGCAAAGGGGGCCATTCCGCCCTTTGGTGGTTCCCTCTCTGCTGGGAACTTGGGGTGCAGGCGGTGCGTGGGGAGACAGGGCACCACGGAGGAGGCAGCAGCCTTGCCCCAAGCACACCCTCCTCTCCCCCTGAGGTGGGTGCAGTGACCTCGGCCATCAGGGCAGATCCGGGGCCAGAGACTCCAGGAGCCTCACGCAGCCCCCCCTGCATTTCCCCAACCACAGACCACACCCCTCAGGCCCTCACCAAGCCCGGAGCCCCCTGCTGGCAGGGGCTGCCTTCCTGGGGGCTGGGTCCACACCATTCACATGGATGGGGTCCTCTGTCTCTGTCTCTTGGGCCAGGCACCCCAGGCCTTCACCTGTCGCCGCCCCCCTCCAATTACTTAGCCAAAGCCCAGGAGTTCACTGGCATTGCTGCTCTGTCCTCCCCCTTTGTCGGGGTACAGAGTGGACTGCCACCTTCTACAGCTGACCAGCATCTAAAAAGACCAGTTACCTCCAGGGAACCCCAGATTCGGCCACTGTCAAGGGCACCCAGACCTCCACCTCTTATCCCCAAGAGGGCTGCACGGGAGAATAGGTGACCACCTCTCCCATTATTCACCACATCCTGCTCATTCTTCCTCCACAGGGACCTCAGGCCCACCCTTCCTCTGCCCTGTGTCCACGGGTCTTCATCTGGCCGCCCCTCTCCTTGGTGCGTGCGCGCGTGCACACACACACACACACACACACACACACCCTCATCCCTGTTACCACACAGCCCATTGTTCAGCAAACCCAGCTTCCACTCTCTCCGCTTGAATACCTCTAGGCAGGGGGTGCTCACTACCTACCCATGGGGGAACAGCTTCAGGGGCTGCAAACTCTGGCCTCTACTGAACCAAACGCCCCTCCCTGCCAGGGCCCTTGGGAGCCACCCGGAAAAACAAACCTCCCTTTCCTCCTGACAGCGCCTTAGAAATGGGAGGCGGGGGACAGACTTGGCTTGACCTGCCTGGTTAGTCATTTCACCTCCCTGCTTCCCCGTGTCCTGTCTGATGGAGGTGGGGTGGGGCGTACTGCAAGGCAGGGGTGTGAGGACCAGCTGGGGTCCCCTGGTGAAGCCGGACACAGGGCCCCCAGCTGAGGAAATGGTCGCTGCTAGACCAATACCTTTGTCTGAGGGTGACGCCCTGGGGGGCCCACTCCAGGCGCTCCCAAGCCTCTGCCCCTCAAATGTGTTAGCCCAGAGCCCAGTGTCTCCGGGGCCAGTATCAGCCCTCTTCCATGTCTCCTTCAGCAGACTTGGACCAAAGAGCCCAGCTCAAGGGGGCCAGACACGGTCCGGCTGGCGGGGCCCCCCATCACATCAGCACTGGCCCCCGTGAGGGAGGGAGGAAGAGAACACTTGCCCATCTCCCCAGACTCTGAGCTCCACTTGCCCTTGGAACAGGACAGACAGAAGTACCACAAACCTGAGTCCACTGGCGGGATTGGCGGGGTCTGGGGTGGAACCCCGGGGGCCTCAGATCTGAGGGAGGAGAAGGAAAGTGCGCCTGAGGCCTGGGGGTCTCGCCCCCTCGGTGGAGGGTGAGCGCGTGGTCCCTGCTGGCATTCATTCTCTTGAACACCTACCACGCGCCAGTCTGTCCAAGCACCTACACGGGCGAGCCCTTTCAGTCCTCAGCACAACCACCTGGAAACCGAGGCTGAGAGAGGCGGAGTGACTTGCCCGGGACCATGCAGCTGGCGGGGAGTGGGCTTTGACTTTGACTCTGGAGGTCAGAGATGTGGGCTACTCTACACATCTTTTTAAAAAATCCTCACCTGAGGCCGAAACCGGTTTGGCTCAGTGGATAGAGCGTCGGCCTGCGGACTCCAGGGTCCCGGGTTCGATTCCGGTCAAGGGCATGTACCTGGGTTGCGGGCACATCCCCAGTGGGAAATGTGCAGGAGGCAGCTGATCGATGTTTCTCTCTCATCGATGTTTCTAACTCTCTCTCTCTCTCCCTTCCTCTCTGTAAAAAATCAATAAAATATATTAAAAAAAAAAAATCCTCACCTGAGGACATGCTGAGAAAGAGAGAGAGAGAGAGAGAGAGAGAGAGAGAGAGAGAGAGAGAGAGAGAGAGACATGCGTCAGTTGCCTTCTATAGGTGCTCGGACCAGGGCTCAAACTAGAAGCTAGGTATGGGCCCTGATTCTGAGTGTCATGCATAGGATGATGCTCAACCAACTGAGCCAGTCTGGCCAGGCTACACATCTTCATCGGCGTCTCCCATCCAGCTCCGCCTCCCTCTCCCCGTCCCCCAGGCCCTGCTCACTCCTTCACAGCCCCAACATACCGCTGGCTCGCTCAGCTTGCCTCCACCTCATAGCTCCTCATTCCTCAGGATGCCAGCGGCCTGGTACCCTGCCCTCGGCGTGAACTCCAGGGGAAGGAGGTCGGGTGGGGCAGCTGATTCATGTCAGAAGCCTCAGCACCCAGGAGAGATTCAAACAAAACCTCCAGGGTGGACCCAGAAGCGGAAGCGTCCAGCCCTGTTGGAAGATGGCCCTGCCCCGGGGCAGCCTGGGGGCCAGTTTGGCAAAGCCGAGGCCTCACGTCCTCCTCCCAGGGGGAGGGCAGGACTTTTGTTTCCTGGACACCTCCAGGGTCTAGAACCTGGCCTGCCCGGCAGATGCTCAAAGCTGATTTGGTGAATGAATGAATGATGTCATCTCCTTCAAAGAGCTCATATATCCTGCCAGCCGTTCCTAGAACGGCCAGAGGGGAGGCTCTTGATCTCTCTCCAGGCCGAACTTTGCCAATCAAGCTGTGTGGTGTGGGCAAGTCCTGTCACCTCTCTGAGCCTCCGTTTCCTCACCTGCTGTGAGGGAATAATCATGCTTTCCTCCTGAAGTTCTCACGAGGGTTCAGTGAGGGCCCGACACCCGACCAGGCACAGAAACGTGCCCATTCAGTGGTGGTTATAATTATCATCAACAATAGGACATTCTTTGCTCCTCCTCTCACCCTCTTCCCCAGCCACCTCATCCGCTTGGTAAGAACTGCCTCTGTGCTCCTGCCTGTGGCAGTTCCCCCTTCCTGCTTGCCTGTGGATGTTTTTACTTTCACCAGAGGCCACCTCCTCCAGGGTGTCCTCCCTGACTAGCCCTCCTCCCTCTGATCACACAGGTCCCAGAAGTGAGTCTGTGCCGTGGGTCCCCTCAAGGACCGTGCTTCAGCTCTTCCCCCTGCAGGCTGGGCAACCCTCTGACTGCTGATGCCAAGGTCAGCCCTGCTGAGTTCCAGGCAGGCCCAGGCTGGGCTTCAGTTAGGACCTGTGTCTGCAGAGGTGACCCACTTGCTCTGAAACCAGCCCTCATCCACAGGCCTCACCTCTGGACAGTCCAGGCCCTCCCACCCCTGCCCTTGCTCCAGGATCTGCCCAGGGGCAGCTGCCCACAAGAGGGGCCAGGACAGTGTGGGCTGGCCCCTCTTGTCAGGCCTCAGGGTCAGGCGGAAGCCCCCAGGTTGTGCAGGCCCCTGGCAGTTTGGACAGGGGGGTAATGAGGCCAATTTGTTGCCAGGAGCCCCCATCTGGGAGAGAGGCAACCTGCCAAAACCAAAGCACCCATGCCAGGCACCATCCGCGCCAGCAGATTGTCTGAATCACAGACACCCCCTTGCCTGGTGACTACGGCAACTGGAAGCCTCCCCCTCCGCTCCCGCCCAGAACAGGCCTCCGCGCTCCTTCCGACTGTTCCTTCTAGCCGTGGTCCTCCAGTGCAGCGTGTGCGCTTGCGTGTCTGCGTGGGGGGAGGGGGGGGGGACAAGGGACCTGGGGGAGTGGCATTTTTAATTTCCTGCAGCTGGCAGAGCTGAGCTACACCGTGGTTAGGAAACGGGCTCTGGCATTACACAGATCTGGGCTCTGGGTTCAAATCCCAGCTCCACCACATCCCAGCAACGTGTCCCTGGGTGAGCCACACCCCCCCGAACCTCAGTTTCCCCATTTGCAAATGGGAATAATGACAGGACAGATCTCAGCCAGAAGGACTTGTCGCGCAAATGCGTGCTGGGAGGAGCGCAACATGGGCTCAAACCCTGGCTTGGTCTCTCTGGAGCTGCAGGGCCGGACCAAGTCACAGGACCTCTCTGAACCTTGGTATCACCATCGGGGAAACGTGGCCATGATGTCTTCCCAGAAGGGCTCCCACAGTGGCGCATAAGGCACAGAGAGTGCGTGGCACAGCGCCCGGCACGACGGGGGCGGACAGAACTGCGGCATCCTGTTGACCATGATCCCCCCTGTTCCGCCTCATTCCCAGCTCCCGAGGCCTGGCACTCCAGGACCAGCCTGTCCCTTCCCTTTGCCAGTCCCAGGGCCACAGCCACTGTCCCAGAGCGTCCCTGACCCGTGCCCAGGCCTGAAGAGTGGCCTGGTATTGCAGAGAGGGTGCCAACTGGCACTGGAACAGAACCTGGGGGGGAGGGCCCTTCCCCCTACAGAGTCTCAGCTTCCTCATCTGTGACATGGGGCCACGGCTCCTGTCACCCCGGGGCTGCTGCACGAACTGCAGTACAGAAAGGGGCTTTGGGGCACCCCTGCTGCCCCTGCGTTCGAAGACGTCCCCCCACTCCACTGCCACAGAGCCAGGGGCAGCCCCTCTGCCTCCGAAACCAGCCACCCAGGGTCCCTACCCACTCCTGAGCCCAGGCGCACTGTGGCCAGCCAGCTGCGCCCTGGCCGGTGCCTGGTGAGCGCCCTGTCCCTCTGCCAGGCCTCCAGCTCCCTACCTTGGCCGCTCGCCCCTTGTCCATGCAGTCGGGGTTCTGACAGCGCAGGCCCTTCTCCTCGGCCAGGCTCCCGGCATCTGCAGGGGAGAGAGCAGGAGGTTATCAGCGGGGTGGGGCCCAGGGAAGGGTGCACCCCAGGCCGGGCACCCAGGCTCCCCCAGGGCCCCAGTAGCCTCCCCAGCGGAGGATGGGTGGGGCTGTCTCCTCAAACCTCCCTTCAAAGGAGGTCAGTGTCCCTTTCTCTTTTAAATGCCAGCTTATCTGCTCGGGGATCTGTTCGCAGAGCCCTTTCTCCTCGCTGTTCCCCAGGGAAACTGTCCAGATTCCACCGGGAGAACGCTGCTCCCTCCCTCTGTCCCACAGGTGGGGGGGGGGGGGCTGCTCCCAGACCTGGTGGGGCCCCTGATTTCCTGGGGGGCCCTGCAGGACTGCTGGGGGGAGGGGGACCCCAGGGGTCCAACAGCCATTCCTACCCCTGCCCTCCACGTCCCTATGCATGGACGCCCCTCAAAGGCCCTACCCACCGTCCATCTCTGACCCAGAACTGGGCCCCCTCCAAGCTGCCTTTCCTAGAAGGCTGGGGTGCAAGAGCGGAGGGGGCAGGGCTGGAGGAGAGGTGCTGCCGACGCGAACCCCAACAGGGGGGCAGGGTTTGCACCCCGCCGCCCCGATGCCGAGGCCGGCGTCCACCTCCCACCTCGAGCAGGCCTGCCCCAGAGGAGGGGGCGACCGAGCGCCCCACCGCGGAGGGGAGGGGAGGGGACGGGCCAGGTCCCCCTCGCTCCCCGCCCCCCACCGCGGCGCCCCGGCCCCCCTGCCCCGAGCCGGCGCGGAGGCGCGGGCCTGCACGGCGGGCGCGGCCCAGGGCCCCGCACTCACCCATGGAGCCGGCGCGGGCGCGGGGAGCGGGCGGCGGGGGCGCAGCGGGCCGGCCCGGGGGCGGGGAGCGGCGGCGGCGGCGGCGGGCGGGGCGGCGCGGGGAGAGGCCGGAGCGCCGCGGCCGCGGGACCCTCGGCGGCGGGAGGCGGGGCGGGGCAGGTGGGCGGTGGGAGGAGCTGGACGCGTGGCCCCGCCTCCGGGGGCGGGACTCGGAGCCCCGCGCCGGCCCCGCCTCCCGCCTCCCGCCGCGCCCCTCCCCCGCGGGGCGTCTGCGGCCAGCGCGCCCCGCTGCCCACCCCGACCCCCTGGACACATCGCGGGTGTGACCGAAGGCCGTGCCTCCGTCCCCCGCAGCCCCCGCCGCTCGCATGGGGCCCCCCGCCCCCCGTTTTGATGGGTGGGAGGCGTTTTCCGCCCCCGGGAAGGGGATGAGCATTCGGGACGACTTGCTCTTTCTCCAGGTCCAGAGGGGCCGTCTAGGGCAGGGCCGGTCCGGGTAGCCCCCTGCGCCTCGCGCCCACCCCAGGAGACCCCCCACCCCTCCAGGAATGCCGTCGGGGGTGGGTCAGGCCCCATTAATGGGTCAGGGGAATGGGCTTGGTGGCTACTGTCCTTGTACCGCCACCTCCACGCTGGTTGGCATTTAAAACCTCATGGAAGAATAAACATGCACAGAAGCGCCGCTTATCATGAGAGCACAGCTTGGCACACACGTGGTCACAACAGCCAGCAGCCTGCAGAAGGCCCCGGGCTCTGCCAGCCGCTCCCCCACGGGCGCCCCCAGACTTCTAACTGCACCCCTGCCTTTCGCCTGGTCTTGCACTTTAGGTGACCGGCATCGGAGCTACGGGGACAGCATTCTAACGGTTAGGAAACACCGTGCACCGCAGAAAGGCAGCTTCGGGAGCCAGGACTCCCCCAAGCGACAGAGCCCCCCGAGACCCCTCTCACCCCAGGTTGTCGCCAGAGACCCAGGCGCGGGAGGGCCAGTGGCCAGTGGCGCCTGGGGCCCTCTCCCCAAGGCTCCCTTCTCCACCGCCCCTCAGACAGAGCAGGGTGCCCTTGCAGGGGTCAGCCCTGGGGACTCCCGGGTGGCCCAAACCCGGCCCTGCCCTCAAGGACTTCCGGCAGAAGGAACTGTGCGGGCCCCACAGCTCCCGGGCTCTGGATTCACTCAGCAAACACGTGTGCCAAGCCCGGGGCGGGCCCTGGAGGGTCCTGGGTCAGTGGTCCTGCTGGCCCCACCCAGCCTGCCTGCAGGAGGTAGCTGGGTAAGGCTGGGTGAGGAAGGGGGCAGGGTCCTTGTGTTTTTTGTGGGGTTTTTTGCAGGATTCTCCACCACAACTCCAGCAGCCCCCTCCACCATCTGGGTTTCCATGGAGACCTGGGCCCTGGGTCAGCTTTGGGGGGGGGGATCCCCATGCACCCTGCTTGGGGCCTATCAAACTCCACCAGACAAGATCTGGTTCTGTTGACTCTAGGTCCCTGGGTTCTGGAAACGCTGGGCCTGAAGTCAAGGTCATACACCCTACTCCCCAAGGGTTCGGGGTTCTGGCTCTAAATTCTGTGGGCTCCAGGCCACTTCCTCCACCACGTATCCTGGAACTGCGTCCCCGCTCTCTAGGTCCCACCATGACAGCCACTGCAGGGCTGGACCCACGGCCACCCACAGCCACTCGGGTGGTTGACGTGTGGGTTCGGACGTCCTTGCAGGCACTGGGGCTCCACCCGGCTGACCTCTGGCCTCTCACTTGGTTGCAGCCCCTCCAAGGTGCTCAGCCTGCTCTCTGCACCCTCCTCTCCAGACGCTGGTCCCGGCTCCCCTGGGACCCAGCCTTCCGTGTGCTCTGAGCCAAAGCATCAGCCTCCTGGGGCCCGTAGGTGAGCTTCCCGGAGACCCCAAACACCGGCAAACCGTGAGGACCCTGGTGGCCCTTTGGGGCCGGGAAAGGGGCCTTTGGGGACTGGGGAGGCTCAGGCACAGGAACGGGTCTTCCCCACCAAGGCCTGCCGGGAGCCCCCCTCTGGCAAGCTGCTCACCTCCCTGCAGAGGGGTGGGCCTGGTTAGGGGGACATGTACCAGGGGATGGCATGCCTTGGACATAGTCGCTTGGGTCCAAGGTGGCCGCCTGGCCTCACCCAGCCAATTAGATTCACTCTCTTGGGAACTTGAATTAAGACAGACAACTGCTGGGCTCTGGAACCCTGAGATCATGGAAAGTCAGTCTGAGTGGATACAGAGTCCTGCAATTGTTGGGGAGCAAAAATGAGGGGACCCACAGAAGCAGCTGGTCAATGGAGAGGGCCCTAGAGCAAAGAGGGGGGTGGGGAGAAGGCAGCTCTGTGCCTGTCCCAGCTTCCCCCCGCTCTCCCCCTCTGATTTTTTTTTTTTTGGTATGTTTATTTTACTGATTTCAGAGAGGAAAGGAGAGGAAGAGAGAGATAGAAACATCAATGATGAGAGAAAATAATGGATCGGCTGCCTCCTGCACACCCCACACTGGGGATCAAGCCCACAACCCAGGAATGTGCCCTGACCAGGAATTGAACCCTGACCTCCTGGTTCATAGGTCAACACTCAACCACTGAGCCACGCCGGCTGGGCTGCCCCCTTTGACTTGAGTCAACCTGAGCAGGTGTCTGGCCACTTGTCCTCCACCAAGCCCCAGGCGGACCTGCAACCCTGAACTGGGCCCGCCCGAGGGTGCCAGAGACTGTGTCCCTGGGTCTGCCCTCCCGGCTCCTCCAGCCGCCATGGTCCCAGGGAAAGCCAAGCCCCCCAGCCGGGCAGACAAGCCCCTCGCCAGCTCTGTCCCCCCGCCCCCCATCTTAGTCACAGGATGCCTGTCCCTCAACATGATCTCTCCCACAACTGGCGGCCGGGCGCCTGGGCAGATGCCGCGGGCAGACATGTTTGGTTTGGCTGAGCACGGTGCTTCAAAAGAATTTGAGCCGGTTGCCAACTCTGAAAAGTCAGATTTCACATAAAAATCCAGGTTTCTGGCTTCTCTGGACAAACCAGAGGAGCCTGGCAGCTCCGGGCCGTGTTTGTGGTGGCTCCGGGTTCTGAGCGGTGTCTGCCTCAACTGCCTCGGCTGACACACACCCTTCACCCTCCGCAGTCCCCACCGCTCCCTGCCGCCTCCCGGAGCCCCTCAGCACGTTACTCACCGCCTCTCCCCGGAAGGAACTGAGCTCTGAGCTTGGCCCAGCCCTTCCTGGTTCTGCCCCCTGCCCCCGGCCGCATCCTCCACATCGCCGGCCACTGACATCCTGCCCGTCGCCAAGGCCCAAGTCGACGCGGAGAACTCCGACTCCGGGAAGGCCCGTCCGCCTCAGCATAATCACCCTCCAGACCAGCCTCTCCCTCCTCGGGCCACTGCCCTGGACGGGCCTTTGATTTGACCTATTACTTTCGTTGTTGTTACTCCTCACCTGAGGATATTTTCCCATTGATTATTATTATTATTTAGAGAGAGTGAAAGGAAGAGGGAGAGACAGTGAGAGAGAAACATCAGTGTGAAAAAGACATTGATTGTTGCCTCCCACACGCGCCCCGACCTGGGCCAGGGATCGAACCTGCAGCCAAGACCCTTGACCGGAATTGAATCCAAGACCCTTCAGTCCTCAGGCCAACGCTCCATCCACTGAGCCAAGCTGGCCGGGCTACCCTATGACTTTTGACCTATCTTGCCCACCAGGTCGCTCCGGGAACACTGCCACTACCATAGCTCTGCCTTAGCTCACACCTGCAGGGCCCTCTGGCTTCCACACTTGGTCTCAGCCCACCGCCTGACCCTCTCAGCAGGTCTAACCCCAGATCGCAGCCACTGGCCGCTGCAGCTTCTGAGCATGGGCAGTGAGGCTGCTTCACACTGAGCGCTGTACACACACTGGGTTTCCAAGACGGAGTGCGAAAAGAAAAGAAAAAAAAAGGAAAGAAGGTAGCCCCGGCCGGGTGGCGCAGTTGATTGGGACATCGTCCCGCACACCAAAACCTTGCAGTTCCATTCCCGGTCAGGGCACATACCTAGGTGTGGGTTTGATCCCCAGTCAGGGCCAGTATAGGAGGCAACCGAAGGGTGTTTCTCTCTCTAAAACCAATTTTTAAAAAATATATATATATGTTTTATTGATTTTTTTTTTTTTTTACAGAGAGGAAGAGAGCGGGATAGAGAGTTAGAAACATTGATGAGAGAGAAACATCGATCAGCTGCCTCCTGCACACTCCCTACTGGGGATGTGCCCGCAACCAAGGCATATGCCCTTGACCAGAATTGAACCTGGGACCCTCCAGTCTGCAGGCTGACGCTCTAACCACGGAGCCAAACCAGTTAGGGCTCTAAAACCAATTTAAAAAAGAAGAATCAGCCGAAGCCGGTTTGGCTCGGTGGATGGAGCGTTGGCCTGCGGACTGAGGGGTCCCGGGTTCGATTCCGGTCAAGGGCGTGTGCCTGGGTTGCGGGCATGTCCCCAGTGGGAGATGTGCAGGAGGCAGCTGATCGATGTTTCTCTCTCATCGATGTTTCTAACTCTCTATCTCTCTCCCTTCCTCTCTGTAAAAAATCAAAAAAAAAAAAAATAACATTTAAAAAAGAAGAATCAGCCTGGCCGGTGTGGCTCAGTGGTTGAGCATCGACCTATGAACCAGGAGGTCACAGTTTGGTCAGGGCACATGCCTGGGTTGTGGATTTGATCCCCATTGTGGGGCGTGCAAGAGGCAGCCGATCAATGGTTCTCTCTCATCGTTGATGCTGTAGCTCTTTCTCCCTCTCTCTCTTCCTCTCTGAGATCAATAAAAAAAAATTTTTTTTTAAAAAGAATCAACCAATGAATAAAATAGGTGGAACAACAAATCAGTGTTTCTGTCCTCTCTCAAATCAGTTTTTAAAAACTTTAAATAAAAAGAATTAGCCAATAACTGTATGAATAAGTGGAACAACAAATGGAAGAAAGCAGAACTCCCTGCCACCTCCTCCCAGCCCCAGGCCTGGCCACGCACAGGGTGCCGCTCCCAGGAAGCAGCTGCGGCCTTGAGTGCCCCCTCCCACGCCAGCTCAGCCCTTCAGCGCTTCTGCCCGCTGCGCAGCTGCTGCAGGCTATGCCAGGACAGGACCCCTCACCAGGGCAAGATTTGGCCACATCTGGCCAAAAGCCAGGAGGGCCTGTTCTGGACAAATGTCACTGGCCCCGGAACCACCCGCCCCTCCCCACTCTGACACTGGGCAGAGCAACATAGGTGCCCTGGGAAAGAATGTGGCCCCTTCCCAAGCCCCCTGGGGCCTCTTGAGGCAGGACTCTCAGGTGGGCAGAAAGGGGCACGGACCATGGCCTCTGACGCTTCCCTGCGGGGAGACCAGAGCCATCGCTGGCATCGCCCCCCGAGGCCTGGAGACTCCAATATTGCCCTGCCGCCCACAGTCCTCGGCTCAGTGAGGAGAGGTGGGTGGACACATTCAGAATTCCTTTCCGGGGCCAGAGAAACTGTCCACACCGTTCCTGGCCCCAGGCCTGGAGCCAGCCGGCCACTCCTCTGGCTGAGGCTGCCGTGGGCACCTGCCCTTTGTCCACCACGGGCTCCCTCCCCAGGCCCCTCCGAGGAACCGAGAGTGGCCGAGGGGAACAGGAGCTGGGCTGCAGAACCCGGGTGTGAGAGTCCGCATCAGGACAGTCACTCTCTGGGCATGAGCCCCACCCCCATCACGGGACTGACTGGCACCCGGGCTCACCACCCACCCTTGATGGGCCCAGGCCAGGGACCGGCTGGCTGCAGAGGACAGAGCCCACACAGACAGCTGTGTGCCTGGCTCCCCCCCAGCCTGCCTCCGCTCACCCGGGCTGCTCATGTGCCGTGTACCCACCACCCACAGCGTGCTGGGGCCTCTCTCCCAGCGGGTGGAGTGGGCACGGGGACACACGGTGAGCAGGTGGCTCTGAGGCTGAGCCTTCCCTTCCAGAATAAAGGGGACATGAAGAGTTGTCCCCATATTTCCCCAAATGTGGGGAACGCAACTGCATAATTTGTGGTTGTGGGGACTGTGTAAAAAAACCCAAAACAACGAATTATCCCCACCCCCAGGGTGGGCATGAAGCTGCCAGGAGCCAAGGCTTTCAAAAGTCTGGGCACAGGACAAGGCCCCTCTAAATGCTCGCCGTGGCGGCTCCGAGGGGGCAGGGACCGTCCTGCCTGGGAACGCAGGGGGTGGGGGCTCACAGGAGCCGCCTGAGTGGTGGGGCCTCCCAGGCAGAGGGCCCAGCAGGAGCAGAGCCTGGGCTTCTCTGCATGAGAGGGATCGAGGGCGACCCAGGAGACCAGGGGGCACAGTCTGAGGGAGGGGCCTCCTGGGCTTGTGGCCGGACCCGGCAAATGACCTCAGGCCAATCCCTGGCCCTGTGAGGACCTTGGCCGCCTTACCTGCCTCGGTCAGACGGGGACCTGCCGGGGAAGCAGGACAAGCAGGACAAATGGGCAGGTGCCCGCGGCAGCCTCCGTCAGAGGAAGTGCGGCTGGCTCCAGGCCTGGGGGCAGGAACGGTGTGGACAGTTCCTCTGGCCCCAGGAAGGGTGCCCTTAGCCGGCCCCCAGGCACGCTGCCCTCCCCCACCCTCTGCTCCTGAAGGGAGCTTTCCGCAGCCTGGCCGGCCGCCCCCTGCCTGCCCCTCCTCCGTGCCCTGCCAGCATCACGGCTCCTCCTCACAGTCCTGCCCTCTCAGCCCCCTGCACACACCTGGGAAGGTGCCCGGTGCCCCTGGGCCCTGTGAGCACTGTGCCCGCCGCCCACTGCGGCTGCGAGACAGGAAGCAGAAGGGGGCTCCCTCCTGTGCTTTGTGGAACCCATGCCCCATGCGGTCCCCTTCCGTGGGGGACCCCAATACTATCTACTCATCACTGTCTGCCCCTCCGTCCGCAGGGAGGGTCAGGAGGGCCCACCCAGCCGGGGGACGCTGCACCGGGAGAGGCCCCTGCTCCTCCCGGCTGGGGCCCCAGAGGAGGAGAGACCCGAGGCCCGGACCACCTGGCGGCTGCCGCGGGCCGGACCTGGCTGCCGGGCCCGGCGCATCCACAGACTCTCGGTCACCAGCCGGAAGCCACGTGCTTTGCCGGCCGCGGGTTAGTTGGCAATACTAACATCCCGCAGGGACTGTGCCTGCTCTGTGTCACCCCAGCGAGTCCTCTCACCACCCCAGGGCACCGCTGGCATCATCTACACGGCTTTCCCAGCGTCTCACGGCTGCGAGAAGGCCAGGCCGGCACCCACATGCGGTTTGTGTGCCTCACCGTCCCCACGAGCTGTCCTGCCCCTCCAGGGCCTTCACCTGTGTCTGCAAGGGACTGGGGGGGAATGACCCATGTCTGGGGCCTCGGACATAAACGGCCCAGAAGACCTCGTCCCGTCGCCTGGCAACGGAGGACAGAGGCAGACCCCAGCCCTGAAGCCAGTGCCCTGGCGGTCCTGCTCCAGCCCAGCCGTCGGGGCCCACACTGCCCGCCCGCCTGGCTGCCGAGGCCCTCAGGGCCCTCATGCCGGGGCCCCGCTCCTCCGCCAGCAGCGGCTCTCAGGGGGGGCTCTGGTCCCCACACGCGGCTGAGCGAGTGACTGACAGCGGCATGTGCTCAGTGCCAGCCGCAGGCTCCGACCAAAGGGAGGCGGCCAGGCAGACCAGGTGGGAGCCCCTGACGCCCCCTGGGAAGGGGCCCACACCTACCCCCAAGGTCCTCGATGATGTCCAGGGTGGAGCTCCAGGAGAAACGCTCCACGGCCCCCAGCTCCAGCCCGGCCAGGGCGCTGGGCAGCGCCTCCAGCTCATAGGCGCCCCGCTTCTTCCAGTAGAGGAACATGCCGGGGCCCGGCGAGGCCTCCCCACCAGGCCCGTGCCCTCAGAGGCGGGCGGCCCCGGGGACCTGGGTCCCCGAGGCCTGGACGCCGTGGGCACAAGGGCTGCAGAGGGGCTGTGGGGACCCTGGGGCCGGCCTGGGGCCTCGAGCTCAGCCTCCCCGGGGAGGGAGCGGCTGGGAGCGGCTGGGGGCCCAGAGCTGACCAATGGCCAGGCCGGCACCACACAAAGCGCCTTTCTTCCCCTCCTACAGACATTTTACAAATTTCCACTTCCCGGCCCCCTCGGAGCCCCCACGGAGGGGATGGGCTGGCGTCTGGGGACGCAGAGGCCGGAAAAGAGTGCGATTGTTCCGCGGTCTCTTTGCTCAGATAAGTTTTCAGAGGAGAAAAATGTGCTGCCCCAGGAGCAATCCCAGCCCCCTGGCCCTGACCTCTGACCCCAGCCCCAGCCCTGGCTGAGCCCTGCAGGGGTTTCTCAATGAGGAGAGGAAGTACCATGAGGGTGCCAGGGGGTGACCCCAGAGCTGTCTTCCGCTGCCCCATCAGGCACCCTCCCTGGGAAGCTCAAGGCAGGCGTCCCAGCGCCTCTGAGCAAAGGCCTGGAGGAGGCCCCAGGGGTCAGAGGGCAGAAGCTGCCGCCCAGGCCTTGCCCTCAGGCTGCCAGTGAGCCCAGCATCTGCCCTCTGGGCTCTTGTCAAAGGCCTCTCCCTTCCCTAGGCTGGCCACACTTCACCCGGCTGCCCCCCATCCATCTCCCTCCCTGGACTCGTCACCCACACCAAAGGCAGCGCCGCGCAGGGAGCCCGGGGCAGATGGAACTCCCGCACAGAGCCTCTGGCACCGACAGTACAGAGCTGCGGTGCCCCCTGCACTGTGGGCACAGGGTGGGAATGGAGGGGTCGGAAGGGCTGGTGGATGAAGGAGCTTGGGGGGTACAAGCCCCCCAAAAAAGAACCATCAGAAGAATAAAAAGTCCAGCTATGCAAAAAATGAAAGTTACCAGTCCAGTTATTCCAAAGCCTTGTAAAAACAGCAAACTTTTATCTAGTTAAAAGATAAAAATGAAGACTGATGGCTGCCCTGGGGCGAGACCTCTGCCCTGGTGCTCAGGAAGGCCGGCCTGCCACTCCCCCGTCCCCCACGGACGCAGGACTGTCCGGTGGCGCAGATGAGGAAACCAACGGGCTCAGCGAACGGGCTGTGGAACTTGGACCTGAACCCAGGAGCGTCTGGCTTCAAAGCCAACTCGGGGGCCGGGGCAGCCACCTAGGGGAGGAGGCTGGGCGGTCAGAGGGCAGAGGCCTGGCCTCATGTTGCTGAGCCGCCTCTGTCTGACCCTCTGCACCCCCCAGCCTGCCAGGCCCCGAGGAGCTAGCCTGGCGTTGGGGGCCGAGCGGGGGCAGAGAAGAGCACCCCACCTACCAGGAGCCTGGCGACAGGGAGGCAGGAGGTCCAGGCGGGGAGAGCTGGCAGCAGAGGGCTCTGCCCTCCAGGGGGTCGCCCAGGGCTGCGGGGGCGGGAGGGGGTGGGTGGCTGTCTAGGCAGCCTGCACACCCCTAGCTGAGGGCTAAGATGCCAAGAGGCAGCGGAGTAATTCAAACCATATGCCCGCCTACCCTCCTCCTCAGGCTCAGAGCCAGGGATGGACAAACGCAGGCTCCTTGGTCCTTGATCCCTGGCACCCACGCGGCCTGGGCTTGAGCTCACCAGAGGCTGGGGTGCCCCCCTCGTGTCCACGGGCAAGTGGCCAGTGTGGGGGTGTCAGGCCGAGCTTGGGGAGTGAGGCAATGTGTCCCCAGCAGCCACGGCCTTGTCTCAGTGCTCACCCACCTGAGGCCAGGGCTGCAGAGTGGGGGGTGGTCCCGGAGTTACCCAGCCCAACGCCTCTGTGCCGGGCCTGGTGGGCCGCTCTGGGTTATGGTTTCAGAACAGCCAGCCCCAGTGCAGCCTCGCGTGTGGGTGGGGTGGTGGCAATGATTTCTCCCCACCCTCAGCTCTGGGCTGGACACCAGGAGCCCCTGCCCCCTGCATACACCCAGCGACAGGGGCCAGCTGTGCCCTCCCTCCCCCGCTCGCAGCGCATGAGCCCCATCCCCCGGTTCTCTGTGTCCCCAAATGTGCCTCCTGCTTCCCACCCCCCCGCCTTGGCTACCGCCAGTCCTCCGCCTGGATGTCCCCTCGGCTCCCACAGAGGCGCCCCCTCTCCTCTGTCCAGGCTGGAGGTCCCCCGCCCCGCCTCCCTCCTTCCTCCCCAGCACATGCACAGGGCGGCCTGCAGGCCCTTCACGGGGCTGGGGGAGCCAGGAAACCAAGGGCTGCCGGCTGGCGGCGCTGCTCAGACTTGGGGTCTCTTCATCGGCTGAGACAGGGGGTGGGCATGGCTGACCTGCGCGCTGCTGTGCCCCAGCCCCCGCGGGCAGAGTGATGACAGCTACGCTGACTCCGGCCAGAGGCCGTGCTGAGCGCCGCTCATTCTCTCCTTTAACCCTCACGCCAGCCCATGAGGCGGGACTGTCATCCCAGGACCTGGGGGCAGAGGCTGAGACGGGGCGGAGGGAGGGTAACTTGCCCACAATTAACAGGGTGCCAGGCACAAGCCACATGGCCTGGCCTCGATGACAGTCACTGCCCGTGAGCAGCCCGAGGCCTGAGGTGGTCAGGGTGGTCCAAGCTGGGAGCCCCGCCTCCCGGGCCCAGGCCCGCTCTCCTGCCCCGTCACCCTGCCTCCAATGCCCCTGTAAGCGGAGCCAGGAGGCCACTGGCTGGGACCAGGACAGACAGAGGGACGCGGACCTGGAGTGTTGGGGCCGCTTAATCCAGGGCCTGGCCAGCGCCTTGGGCGAGAGGAGGGGCGAGCTTGGCAAGTCAGCTGTTTCCTTGAGGGCGGAAGCGCCCCGAGGCTGGAGAGCCCCACAGCTGCTGAGTAAGGGGCTGAAAGGGGAACAGGAGCAGGTGGCCTGAATCGCTGTCATACCCTCCCCGCCTCCCCCAGCCAGCCACGGCCACGGCCATCGGGGACCTGGCTGAGCCCCAGACGCCTTCCCCTCACCGGCCCTGGAGACCCCTTCCCTGAGGGCAGCTCCCAAAGGGGTGGGACCCGTTGAGGGCCCTCCCTGGGCCTCACTGGCCGGCAGCCGAAGGCTCCGATTCCACATCTGTGCGGCTCCGCGAGATCCTGCTCACCGGGCTCCGCAGCGGCCTGGCAGAGAGCAGGGGACGCAGACTTGGCGGGGGGGGGGGGGGGGGGGGGGGAGGCGGGGAGAGGGGGCGTCCTTGCAATCTGACAAGGGGGCCTGCCCCTCTCACTCCCTCTCCCAGGCAAGGTTGACCATGACCCTTGTGGTCCCCTGAGCCCCCCAGGAGCTGGCGACCACATCCTTTCCTCCTCCTGACCTTTGGGGAGGCCTGTGTGAACCCCCAGGGCAGCCGGAGTGCCAGCTGTGTGTGTATGGGGGGGGGGCTGGGAGCAGAGCTGGCGACGACAGGCAGTGCCCAGTGCCAGCCGCCAGCTCGCGTGAGAAGCAGCCTCGTGGCTGGGCTGTGTTAAGTGTTCCCAGGTGGGGCTGCAGCGCCGACGCCAGCCGACGCCAGGCAGCCTGAGGCCCGTTATGTAACCCAGCCGCCCCCCGCCCCCCCTGCCGCCAGCCTCTGCCGCCGGCCAAGCCCAAGAGGACGGGTCCCTGACCTCCCCCCACCACCCACCCCCCGCCCAGCTCCGGGGAAGGAGAAGACTCTGTCCCCACCTGCCAGGGTGCTGGCCAAGGACCCTCCAGGACCACAGCCCGTTGGGGCCCCGGGGAGGTTCCT
This sequence comes from Myotis nattereri, assembly GCF_964212035.1. Taxonomy (NCBI): domain Eukaryota; kingdom Metazoa; phylum Chordata; class Mammalia; order Chiroptera; family Vespertilionidae; genus Myotis; species Myotis nattereri. The sequence goes on along the minus strand of NC_138077.1, from coordinate 213,582,783 downwards.
GCAGGGGGAGGCCAGTGCCGGCACCGGTAGGAGGGGTAGACAGTGGGGCCTGGTGTGGGTGGCACAGACCCTTCCTTGCAGAGCAAACCATTCCAGAGACTGGAAACATGGGCCAAAGCCTCAGCCACCTGTGGGCCCAGCCATGTGGAAGGTGCGGGTGGAAATCTGGGCGCAGCTACCTGGCCTCAAGCCAGCCCAACCCCTGAGCCTCAGCCAGCCCGGGCCATCTCCCCACAACCCGCCCACCCCCAGCCCAGGCTACCGTGGCCCTCAGCCCACCAGACCGGCTGCACTCCCCATGCAGAGGGGCGGAGGCGACCCCATGGCCCTGTGCTGCCCATGTGGCCTTATTTTCCATTAAATTTTCCCTGGCGCTGGGACTATGTCCAGGCACAGCAGGGCCCAGGCCCGTGGTGTCTGCTCTGTCCCCTGAGTGGCTCCTGCAGGCTTCTGGTCTGAGGCCCCCCACAGTCTCCTCCCAGCCCCCTCCCAGCCCTGGAGGTGTGAACGTGTGTAACCCAGCACCGTGGCCTGGGCCCTGGATCAGGGCAGGGAAGCCCGCACTGCTCCCATCCCCTCAGACGCCGAGGTTCGGCTGGGCCAGGGACCCTGTCTCAGTTCTCTGGCTCCTGATGGGCACACAGGAGGGACCCTGACGTTGCCAGTCCCCCTGTGTGCCAGGCCCTGTGTGCCAACGATCCTGTCGCCGTGTTATGATCACCCCCATCTTTCTGGTTTTTATTCTTATTTCATTCTATTCTAGAGAGGGAGGAAGGGAGACAGAGAGGGAGAGAGAGAGAAACATTGACTAGAGCAGCGGTTCTCAACCTGTGGGTCGCGACCCCTTTGGCGGTCGAACGACCCTTTCACAGGGGTCGCCTAAGACCATCCTGCATATCAGATATTTACATGATGATTCATAACAGTAGCAACATGACAGTTATGAAGTAGCAACGAAAATAATTTTATGGTTGGGTCACAACATGAGGAACTGTATTTAAAGGGCCGGAAGGTTGAGAACCACTGGACTAGAGAGACACAAGTTGGTTGCCCCCCCCCGCCCCCCCCCCCGCACGCACTCTGACTCCGAGTTGAACGTGCAACCCTCTAGTGCACAGGACAATGCTCCAACCGACTGAGCCACACGGATCAGGGTGAGATCACCCCCATCTTACAGCACAGGAAGCTGGGGGTCAGGCAGGGGGCGGGAGGGGCTGCAGTCTCCCCACCATGCTCCATGTCACCTGCTGTTCTCTGTGTATTTAAGTTCCATGGGTGCCAGGGTCCAGTCAGTGGCCCTTCTGTCCACAGCACCCTGACCTTGAGTCCGGAGCGCCTCCCTCCCCCAGGGTCCCTCCTATGTTGGGAATCTGGGAGCCCTTCCAGCTGGACAATCTCCCTGACCATTAAGCCCACTGGCCACAGGTCTCAGGAAAGTGGGTGCCTCCCTGCGCTCCCCTGAATGTGGGGGACAGCCAGACAACAGGCTGCTCAGACCCAGGCAACGATGGGGTGGGAGGTACAGACACTGTTCAGCATTGGGCCTGACCATTGTCACCGACCCATTCACCCACCACAGCCCAGGACAGGTGCAGCCTGAGCCGGGCTGGCCGCAGAGCAGCTGTCCACGCCATTCTCGGCTCTGCCCCTAGAACGCCCCGGCCCTGGCCCCGGCTCAGGTCACCACCATCCTGTCTGGGCCGCGCCTTGCCTCACTCTCGCCCCTGCTACGTCAGCCTCCGAAATGCAGCTTGGCACCTGAGCTCAGATCCCAGCTCCAGCCCCTGTCAGCTGTGTCACCTTGGGCAAGTTGCTTAGCCTCTCTGGGCCTCCGTCCCCGCACCTGGGCAGCGGCGACCTCACAGGGTTGCGGTGGGATCCGCCGAGTTGACTACAGCAGCGGCCTCACACTCAGGTCTGCTCCGGCGGAGGCACCGAGGCCAGTGTCCTCCAATCAAGCACACATGCAAACCTGGAAGTCACTACTTGGACTGCACACCTGCCACCCCCCTGGCACGGCCGATCAGACCCTCTGGGACCCCGCCCTTGGGCCCTCGTTCTGCTGCCGGTGACACCCTGGAACAGTAGGGTCTCGGCTCTGCCTGGAGTGGGAGCCCCTTGAAGGCAGCTGCTGGCTTCATTCTCCCCCGAATGCAGGCCCAGGCCCCGCTGGCCCGGGCAGGAGCCAGAGGAATGCTTGTGGACTTGAACTTGGATCAACTCTCCACCAACTGTTTCTCGCCAGGGCTGATTCCCAATACCTGAAGGCGTGGTCCAGCTGGGCCCACCGCAACCTCAAAGGCCAAGGTGGCCGGGCTCCCTGCCTCCAAGAAGGACCCGCTCAGAGGGCAGCCCACAGCCCTGGACGCCAAGCTTGGGGTCAGATGGACGCCCTCCCCCTGCCAGGAGGAGCGGAGACCCAGGCTTGACCCGGTGCTCGGTCAGTGGCTGCCAGCCTGGGTCGGGGAGAGGGGGAAGGAGGCCTGCCTCCGAGGCGCTGTCTGTGGCCGCGGCACGGTGGCCACGGTCCAGCCTCCCCGCCGGCCGCCGCCGCCTTTTAAACCTGGCCAGACAGACTGCGAGGCTGGGCCTCCTCCAGGGCCAAGTCTGTGCGAGGAACAAAGGCTTCTGGGCCAGGCTCCTGACCACAGGGAAGACAGGCTGGACCCCAGGACAGCTGACTGCCAAAACGGCCAGCGCATCGGGAGGCTGATGCTGGAGAACATTGTTATCGTCCCCTGGGACATCCCCAGCAGAGGCCCAGGCTGCCCCAGAGGACCCCCCTCCCCCAGCCCAGGATGCGGCCCAGCCGAGGGAGGCGGCTCCCGGGCAGGGCGGCTGCTGGGTCTCAGCCTGTCTGGGTGCTGTAGCGAAGGCGGGTCCTCCGGTCCCGGACAGGTGCTAACTGCGTCCTGTTCATTTGTATCTCAAGAAAAATGAAGCGGGTGAAGGCAGAGAGCGACTCTGTGTGTGTCTGCATCTGCACGTGCAATTGTTTTGGATGGTCCGTGAGGAAGATGATGAGCAGAGGCGGGAATGATGTGAGGTGGGGCAGTTGTCTGGGAAGAACAGCATCTCAGGCAGCAAGTGCAAAGGCCCTGGGGCCCTGAGGCCCAGCCTGTGTTGGAGGTGAAGTGACAGCTGTTCCACTTTGCTCCAGACCCAGAGGCCTCCCAGGACACTGGGGTGTCAGTTTTGTCTTTATTTGCTTGTTTGCTAATCCTCACCGAGAATATTTTTCCCACTAATTTCCAGACAGACTGAAAGGGAGGGTGGAAGAGAGGGAAAGAGAGAAACATCGATGTGAGAGACACATTGATTGATTGCCTCCCCCATGTGCCCCGACCAGGGCCAGGGATTGAACCTGCAACCCAGGTATGTGCTCTCGATTGGGAATGAAACCTCGACCCTTCAGTGCACGGGCCGGCGGTCTAATTGTTAAGCCACACCGCCCAGGGCTGGAATTACAGTTTTAAAACCAGGATGAGTTGGTTACCCTATTGAGGGACCTCAAGGAGGCCAGTGTGGCTGGAGCAGGGTCAACAGCGGTGGGAGGAGAGAAGTCAGGCAGGTGACAGGGCATCAGGGCCCGGAAGGGCCTGTGAGGACTGGGCTTTTGTTGTGAGTGAGACGGGAGCCCCTGGAGGCTCTGACAGAGAAGGGCTGTGATCTGGCTCGGCTGTTGAAAGGCTGCGATCACAGGAGTGACTGTGGAAAATGGGAAAGTGAAGGACATCCTGGGGACGTCCTGACCCTTAGTGGCTGAGAGGCCACGGAAAGCCTCCTTCCCACCTCATTAAGAGTCTACAGCCACAGAAAGACAACGCGCCTTCAGCAAGGCCTGCTCCCTGCAGGGGAAGTTGGGTGAATGAGCCCCACCTTCCAACTTGGGGAAAAAAGAGCTGAATGGAACAACATTCTTCAAAATCTTATAAACATCAACCAGCCAGAAGGCACAAGGGGAGGAACAGGGAGGTTTCGCTGACCGTTTTGCCCTCACGGGATCTTTCCGTCCTGAAGGAAGAGTGGGAAGACCGAACTTCGCGTTGACTGGCCGTATGGGTCTAGGGCAGTGGTTCTCAACCTTCCTAACGCCGCGACCCTTTAATACAGTTCCTCATGTTGTGGTGACCCCCAATTTCATTGTGACAAATTGAACATAATTAAAGCATGGTGATTGCCGAAACCGGTTTGACTCTGTGGATAGAGCGTCGGCCTGCGGACTGAAAGGTCCCAGGTTCGATTCCGGTCAAGGGCATGTACCTTGGTTGTGGGCACATCCCCAGTGGGGAGTGTGCAGGAGGCAGCTGGTCGATGTTTCTCTCTCATCGATGTTTCTAACTCTCTATCTCTCTCCTTTCCTCTCTGTAAAAACTCAATAAAATATATTTAAAAAAAAAAAATAAAGCATGGTGATTAATCACAAAAACAATATGTAATTATATATGTGTTTTCTGATGGTCTTAGGCGACCCCTGTGAAAGGGTCGTTCGACCCCCAAAGGGGTCTCGACCCACAGGTTGAGAACCACTGGTCTAGGGGAACGAGCTGAAAGTCCCGGGAGCCTCAGGCTTGAATTGGATCAAGGTCTTCACGACGGGTGGTGTCTGCAGGCATATGGCACAAGCACATGCAAACCCTCTAGCATCCCGGGCCTCAAATGGTTCTTACAAATAATGTTAAAAAAATACAATGTCCAGCACACAGTCAAAGATAACTAGGCACACAAGTACATACCAGCCCATGACGGAAACTGACAGAACACACCCACGCAAAAGGAGATCCTGGCGTCATCAGCCACAGATTCAGCTACCACCTCACCTCATTTCCACAATGACCCTGAGCAGTAGACTCTATTATCCCCTTCAGAGACAATGAGATGGAAGCTTGGCAAGCTGGTGATTTGTCTCAGGCCCACCGCTAGTGAGTAGGAGTGCTGTGATTCAGCTCGGGCCGGGTGCTGCTTGATCTATGCCAGGCTTGCCCTCCGCCCTGCACGCCCTGTGCCCCGCATACCCTGTGCCCCACACACCCTCCACCTTGGATGTCCTAGAGGCCTGATGTCAGAGCCTGCGGCTGTCCTTGCACCTCGGCGAGAGCCACAGCCTTTGGTAATGGGAGTGGACAGAGAGGAATGCCTGGGGACCATGTCAGGGGACACCTGCCCAGCCACCACCCTCTTATGTCGGGACAGGCCCACGGGAGTGATGACCAGACAGAGCACATGAAGGGCCAGAATGTGGGCTGATGGGAAATAGAGGCTTCTGGAAGACGGCCTGGGAATATCGTTACAATGCAAGATGCTCGCACCCTCCCACCCACAGCTCCCCTTCTGGGACCTGGTTCTCTGGGTGCTGCTTCATTAGGGCACAGAGGGAGGGGTGAGGGTGCTCCCTGCGGCCCCTTCACAGGAGTGACACCCGGAACCAGCTGTCCGCTCCCAGAGGGCCGGTGGGAAAGTGAGGCATATCCACATCTCAGAAAGCCATTCAGAAACGAGCTAGGCTTTTCTGTGCTGGCATTTTTTAAATGTCTAAAATAAAGTATTAATTGAAGAAAACAATTGCAAAACTGCACTTTCTACTAGTTCAAAAAGTTTACAAACACACACATACACACACACGTAGCATGTGTGTGTTATATTCATGGGGGAAAATCTGAGCTACAACTGGAAGTAACAGAAAATCAGAGGACACGTGGCTTCATTCTCTAGGTCAGTGGTTCTCAACTTGTGGGTCGCGACCCTTTTGGGGGTCGAACAACCCTTTCACAGGGGTCTCCTAAGACCATCGGAAAACACATATATAATTACATGTTGTTTTTGTGATTAATCACTGTGCTTTCATTATGTTCAATTTGTCACAATGAAATTGGGGGTCACCACAACATGAGGAACTGTATTAAAGGGTCGTGGCATTAGGAAGGTTGAGAACCACTGCTCTAGGTACTGTTTGAGCATTTCACAATGAAAATACATCGCTCTGCGAAGCAGAACCGAGAGCGCACGCTTGTGTGTGTGCGCGCGCGCGTGTGTGCGTGAGCGCGCATGTGTGCGCGCGCGTGTGTGTGTGTGCGTGCGTGTGTGTGTGCACGTGCGTGCGTGTGTGTATTCCATTTGTTTAGATCAGCGGCCCTGGTGGTCCGTGAGGTCTGAAAGGCTGGCGACCGCGGGTCCATATGCTGCTGAGGGCGCACACGCCCATGTGCGCCTGCGCTCCTGCGATGGCTCCTGACCCTTCAGCTCTGTGTTTGCCAGACTCTCCTCCCCAAACTTCCTGCGTCCACCCGCCAAACTGCTATAGAAAAGGGGCTTCCTAAATGGCCAGCCAGACCACACCACCTACCCTGCGAAAAACCTTCAGTTCTCGTTGCCGCCGGCGTGGAGTCTGAATGGAGTAAGATGCTCCCCAACCTCTCCACCACCCATCTCTGCCCCCCTCCCCACAGCGCCCCATCAGTCCTCGAACATCAGCCCGTGGACAGCCCTGTCCCACCGCACAGACCCCTGCCTGTCATCCTCTTTCCCTGAAGTGCCTTCGACCCCACCCCCACCCCCCCTCCCCGCCCCAGCTGACTTCGGTTCGCCCTGTAGGTGATGTCACTGCTGCAGAAAACCCCTGTGATGGGTGTTCTAAGAGGGTTATCATTCAGGGATGAAGTCATCACCCCACAATCACTGTGTTTTAACACGAACCACCTCTCAATTCCTGTTTACAAGCCCTTATCTCTCATTAGTCACTAAGCTTCTCAAACGGGCATTTATCTTGTCCACCAGCATCTCCCAACCCCTATACAATGCCTGACAGTAAGTGCTCAATGTGTCAGGCCCACACTAGAGTCTAGAGTTTGATTCCTGGTCAAGGGCATATACCTGGGTTGCAGGTTTGATCCCCGGCCAGGGCCTGTGCGGGAGGCAACCAACAGATGCCTCTCTCCCATCGATGTTTCTCTCTCCCTCTTTCCCTTCCCTCCCTCCCTCCTCTCTCTCTAAAAAATCAATAAAAAAATATCCTCGGGTGAAGATTAACAGCAAAAAAAGTGTTCAATAAATATTTGTTAAGTGATTAGCTATGACACAGTCACATTTGTCAAATAAATAAATGGCTCACAGGCACAATCAAGCTGAAGCAGAGTCGGTGGCCGTTGTCTGCCACCCACCGGGGCCAGGTCATTGCTCTGTGGTCAGGGATGGGGTGTCTGGGGCCAGGGCTCTGATTTTGGGGTGCTGGAAGGCTCTTTGATCCCAGAAACACTAGTCCTGACTCCACACTCCGATGCGTCATGGCGTACGGCACAGAGGACATTGACGGGTCGGGGAGTCTCATGGCCCTTTTTGTTGTTGTGAATCCTCACCCGAGGTTATTTTTTCCATTGGTTTTTAGAGGGCATAAGGGAGTAGAGAGGGGGGAAGAGAAACATTGATATGAGAGACACGTTGATCAGTTGCCTTTCGCACGCACCCCAATTTCGGAGGCGAGGATCAACCCTGCAACCCAGGTACGTGCCCTTGACCGGGCATCAAACCCATGACCCTTTGGTGTGTGGGTTGGTGCTCTAACCATTTGGCAACACCAGCCAGTGCTCACGGCGCTTTTACAAATAGCTAAAGGCCAAGTTGGGAACCTACTCAAAACCTAGCGATGGGACAGGACTGTGATGCACAGAACGTGGCCATGTGACGGGTCCTGGGCGCCTCCCCACCATGCCCTTCGCCTACCAGCAGAGCAGCTCCTCAGCAGAGACCTTGCTTTCTCCTTCCCGGGAAGTGGGGGAGCCTCCCTGCTCTGCCCGCTCAGAAGACTGCGACATCTGTGCCATCCTCGCAATGGGGTCAGGGCTGAGGGCTGACCCTCAGCGGGCTGGGCCACCCTGCCTTCCCCACTTTCACGAACCCCCAGGTCAGTGAGGACAATCCTGGCTCAGCCTGTAGGGGGGCTCCTTAAAGTGTCCAGTCCGAGTCAGCAGGCGTGGGACCCAGTGGCCCTCCAAGCGCCCTGGCTTCTCTCCTGGCTCAGTGCCATCGACCCCCCCTTTCTGGACAAGAGAGAAGAAAACATACTCACTGCTTCCCAGACGGAGGCTGAGCCAGCCGCGAGGCGGAGACCCGCACTTTGTGAGGACCGAGTTCATGCTTGAGCGCGGGTGGCACCTCGCCCGGCCCTCCAGCCACGTGCCAGGCGCCCAGGTCTGTGTCCCTTTCTGCAGCGAAGGGCTTCTCCCAGCCTCACCCCAATCCCAGCTCCTCCAGCGGAGTCGTCTGCACAGGCCCGGGAGCCCTCAGCCCCAATCTGCTTCCCGGCGAGGCCGGCCCCCTGGGCGCTGTATGTTCTAACGTCTGGGCTCCTGGCCGCGGTTTGCACGGCGTTCCCCTGCTGGTGGTTTTCTCCCCTTGGATTTTCCATCCATTCGTGCCCTGGAGCAGACTCCTCAGGCTGCTGGCCGCCTGGGTCCCTCCCTTCCCGGGAAGCAGCACCGGGACCCTGGTGTCTGCAGCCCCGGCAGCAGCCCCGCGGGGCGCCTTGGCGAGGAGGCAGGCCTGCAAGTTCGGTAGCTTCTCCCTGCCCGGCAGACGTTCACCCGGGAGATCAAGTCAGTTCCAAAGTGTTAGAAAAACCCAAGCCACAGTCTGCTGAGCACCGCGGAGGCATCAGTCACCATGGCAACCCTCAGCTTCCCAGCCCAACAGTGTCCGCCGGCTCAGCTGTTTGCTTACTCAGCACCGGCACTTCCAGGGGACCTGCTGCCCCGACTGGACTCCAAGTGCAGCTCCGTTCAGTCCGCCCAGCCCTCTCTGCCCAACTCTTCCTGGCAAAACCTTGGAACTCCTTAGCTTAGCAAAGCCGTTCGTTCCCAGAGGCCTGAACATCACATGCTCCTTCCTTCACGGCACAGATGGCCCCATGTTTATTTCAGCCGCTGTTCAGGCTCAGCCTGTCAGCCAGCTTGTGGGGCAGGCCCGGCCCTGGGAGGGGCACGGGGCGGGGGAGCAGAGCTGCTTGCACGGTCCAGAGGCAGTTACAGCCCCAGACCCGGGCTTCTCTTTTCTTAATTTGAACTTTTCTGGGAGCAAAATCTTCCTTCTCTAATACACTCTCCAAGACAGCCAGAAAGGAGGTGGCACCTCTCTCAGCTCACATACCTGGGCCCAAACAGAAAAATTAACCTGCCAGTGCGTTCAATACCGCCGGCAATGTGGCATTGCTGGGCTCCCTGCGTCCCCCGGCACCCACACCCCAGCCCCTCCCAGTGTTTTATTTTACCCAGTGTTTCTGCCATCATCGCTCCTAATCACTGAAGTAATTTCCTGGAACAAAATGGTCTATGTATGTAAGGAATGACACCAATTCATGTCCTAAAAATATTTAATGATACAAAAAGGATATAAGTGAAAAGAGCTGGACAGAAAACCACACATACAGCAGGACACCAATGTTGTAAAAAAACCAAACACAATTTAGAAAATGTCAGACGAGGCAGCAGCATGGCACCAACAGCGATTCTCCGTGCGGTGGACTGGATCACGTTCTAAATGTGTGACCTGTCCATCCAAGTTCAAAAACACTAAACAGAGGTTCAGGAAAAACTCCCCGGGGTCCTTCACAGGAGCTCTAGCGGGACACGCGGCCGGAAGAACGGTTTTAAGGTGAACCTGCTGGAGGGGGGCCAGGTAAGAGGTTCTGATTCCAACACTGAGCTTCTGCTTCGTTCCAGGGTGACTGTGAACAATCCGATCTTGGTTCCTGCCTTCCAGACGGGCGCACGCAGTCCCTGCTCGCCTGAGGGCCCGGCCTCCGCACTGCACGGGCAGGGACCCCAGGGAAGAGCTTCTGTCCCATCTTAAAGGGGAACAGGCTCCAGTGAATGTCTCCCCACAACCTCATGGAGCCCGTGGTCCAGCCAGGATTTGAACTCAGAGCTCTAACATCACAGCCTGCTGTCTGACCCGCGACACTGCCACATCCAAAGCTAATAAGGCCTCTACCGACCCATTTTTAAAAACTCAGAACTTGGCATAAAGGAGCCCTGGACCCACATCGCCCCGCCCCACACTGTCGGGCAGACAGCTGCGTTTCCGGCAGGTGGTCCCACCTGTCAAAGGACCCAGTGGAGGCAGGGCCTCCGCTCCACCTGGGGCCTCCCCACCCCTCTGTCCTCCCCCAGGAGCCACTTCCACCCAGAGTCCTCTCTCTCGGAAATCCTACTCCAAGGCACCTGGAGGGCGAGTCACTGTCCCTCCCCCTCTAATCTCGTTTCTGGGCTGGGGCCTGGGCGTACACTGACTCCTACCCCCAGGACTAACAGCGTCAGGAGGGTACACTGAGCTGTCTGTGCTTATACAATAAAATGAACCCTGGAATAAGCAGGTACTACTTTGGAAATCACACACCGATGATTAAGAATAACTCAATGCAGACTCATTCCTACACACCCTGACCACAGCCGACCAGAAATAACAAGCCCACACCACCGACACTGGTAAGCAAATGGACATCCACAGCCGCCTGACCAGAGCCAGGGACCTAGAGGGTCCGGCCCTCTGACCACGGCTGACAACTCCCTCTAGTGGCCCCGTCTGCTTTCTTTACCGAGGGGACTGAAAAAGGATCGTGTCCTTAAATGCCAGCAAGAGGGGCAGCTGAAGGCAGGCCTGGAGCAATGAAAGGCAAATGCGACCTGCTGCTAGCGACCTAGTGACTGTCATCAAGATGCAGGGGCTGGGGAAGGAGGCAAGAAGTTGACGGTGGTGGATTGTCTCACAACTATTTGCCAAGTCAAAATAGAAAAATGTGTACATGGTAAACTTAAATATAAATAAGAGGCAATGAAGAAGCGAGACCTTAAGTGGTCTCCAGAATCCTAAAATTCACCCGGGAGGGACAAGGCTCCTGTGAGAATTTGCACGCCTGAGGGTCTCTGAGATGCTTAAAGACAACGATAATCAGCGATTTAAATGAATACAGATGGTAAAACCTGCGAATCCTGGGGACCTCCTTCAACATGATCTGCAGGAAGCGGACGTTCACAGTAAGTCTGAAATGCTGCCTCAGTACAGAATCCCGCTCTCCTCAGCACAGAAATGGTGCCCCAGACGGCTCCTCTCTGCCCCCTAAAACCACCCACCTCAGGGTAAGGACTCGTGAGCACCAGGGAGACGAAGACAGACTTCCACCTGGGAGGATGGCACCATCACCAGCTCCCGCACTCAGGAGCGGGTGCTCAACAGCCCAGAACTGCCCACATGTTCAAGTTCAGGTCGAGCTGCCAACGGCAGAAACGGGCCACTCAGAGCTGCCCTGCCAGGCCTCTCCCAGACCTCTGCCCAGGCTGTCAGTCTCAAAGGAGAAGCCAATCAGGGAAAATCTCTAACGAGGCCCCGAGAGGGTTCCTGGATTGGAGAGCAAGAGAAGGCTTCTCAAGTCCAAACCTCCATCTGTTAAGCCTTGATTACATTTAAAGATGAAACACGATCTTTTAATACTTGTCCCGCAGGAATGGAAGAGGTGGATAGGATCACGTGATCAGGGGATGGGACCAACCCTCCAGCGGGTCCCCCACCCAGGCCGGCCGGATCCGCTGGCCAGCCTGTCGTCCTTGGTACATCTTTTGGGCCCTTGTCTCCCTATTTTTACCCAGGTTCCAACCAGATGCTTGAACTTTGTTCTGTTTCAATGGCGTGTCACCTTTTCCCTGCTGCTTTCTCCCTGTAGGAAATGAAACATCGTGGATGATGAACCACACAGCAGAGCAGGGCGAAATGAGGTCGCGGAGCTTTAAGAAGGGACTTAAGGGGACTATGACTTCCAGGAGCTGTGGAGGAAACGCTGCTCGCCAGGGCGCAGTCGCAGCGCAGAGCCCATCGGTCCGCTGACGTCAGGCCGGAGACAGTCAGGCTTCCTCCCTCGTTAGCAACGTCAGTGTGCCTTTCGATAGAACCTAGCTTTTGGATGTTGTCTCTTTCTATATGTTTCCTCAGCTTCTCTTGCTCCAATTTTCCCCGTTGCTCCAGGAAGTTTAATATTATAATCTGTGGTGACGTAAGGAATCATCCCCTCGAACCCATGCTGAAAGGAAACAGAAAAGATGCAAACTCCCAATCCACCCAGTCTTCCTCCACCCCCCCCCCCCCCCCCGCAGAAGCCAGCGTGGGGTCTGAGTGAGCCCCGCCCCCTCCCCCTCCTAAGCTCTCCCCAAAGGCCTGGAAGCACTGGCGCAGGGCCCCTAACGGCGGCCTCCAGTCTGTCTGTCTGTCTAGTCAACTCCACAAGCACATCCAACAGGAGTGGTAAGTGCGGGCGTTTCCATCTCCAACAAGCAGGTAAGAAGGGGAGGAACAGGCCACCCACAGGCCCGGCAGCTGGGCTTGGGGGCCGCACGGATGCTCTCCGCTACCATGACCTTCCCAGGGCTGCACCTGAAGATGGCCTCAGCCTCAGGGAAGGGAATGGCTCTCCCACGGGCTCCCGTGGCGCTGGTGGCTCATGGCCTTGCCTGTCCCCTGGCTTCCTTCAGCCCCTACAACCAAGTGTTGGTCTCCACAACAATAGACTGTCCACGACTCTAGCCCAGCTTCAGGTTCTCTCTACCACGGACACAGCCAGCTCCCTCCCAGGCTGCCCTGGAGCCACGCTCACCTGGCTCTTGAGGACACACTGTGGAATGGAAATGGCTCCGACCAGCAGACAATTCACATTTCTTAGCTCTTCCGGGGGCACAGGCGTGAGGATGTGGTAAAGCCGCTTCTCCATGTCGATCCCCCGACAGATCCCTGGAAGACCCAGAGCACATGCAGATCACCCTCCGCAAGGTGCCAGGCCTCCCACCATTCCCACTGCAGAGCAGCTTCTAAAACAGAGTTTCAACTTCAACTGGGTTTTGCTTTGAAATATGACGTGGTGGGAGACGGAGTGTGGGAATGCCAGAAGCCATGGGAGCTTCTCCCTGCTCGGCTGTGAGGCACCGAGTGGTCCTCATGCCGAAGTTCTAGCCTGCACCTGTGCCTGCGCCAGCGCGCCCGGGACAGTCTAGTGGGGCGAAGGTGACCCAGCCTCTCCCTTCACCCAGTACTTCTCTGTGGTCTGCACAAAACGACCCATCTCTGTGAAGACGCTTTAAGAAGTACAGTGTTGTACCCATCAGAAATGTGTAATTGCTAATGACTTCACTAATTTTGGGTCAAACTTCCAGAAACATCCACTGACGTTTATTGACCTCGTGAGCCAAGAGACAAACACCTGCAGGGGGCTCCCGGAGGAGACGGGCCCAGAGCTGCAGGAGCTGCGAGGCCCAGCCAGACCCGGCCCTGTGCTATGGACACGGCAGGATGTCAGGATGTGACCGCGTCGCTTGCACTCAGGTCACTCTCGAGAGGGGGGAGTCCAGTGAGGATGCTCACACGGGCACGGGAGGACATGGCCTGGAGGAGCCTGACTCACTTCAGGAACAGAAGCCGCCTGACCTGCGAGAGGGTGGAGAACGAGGCAAGGACCCAGGGGTCAGGCCCAAACACCAGCGTGAACCTTTGAAGGACCACTGAAGGACCTACGGGGACAGGCGGTGGTATGGGGTGGGCAGGAGGGGGTCCGGGGAGAACACCAGGCGTGTGGACCCATCAGGACCTCAGTTTTGGACCCAAGTCCTGGACGCCGTGAGATATCCAAGCAGAGAGCGCACGGGTGACACGGGCGTGGAACCCTGGGGGAGTCAGCAGGAAGAGGGACTGAGACCCCAGCGGTGGGCGAGCGGCCTCGAGAAAACGCGTCAGGTGAGAAGGCATCCCCAGGCCTCGGGGGGCCGGGACTTAGAGGGGCCAGCGGAGAAGCAGAGGAAGAGCTGCTTCTTGCCGGCCCGAGGCCCGAGGCCCGAGGCCCAGGGCCCACGGTGTGTGGAGACAGAACAGCTCTTTGACCATCCAGCCGAGACAGCCCCGAGGTCAGACCGGCCATTACAGCTGGAGAAGTGGGTCAAGCTCCGTAGGTTTACAGACACGTTCACCCTCACTCACCAAAGCCCAAACAATCGCAGATTGGAGTCTGCGTAAGCAGGACGGGCCCCTCTGTGTATCCTCCAACATCATCCAGGATCTTGCAAAGGCCGACCCAGCTGGCGTTCACAGCATACAGGATGTGGGTAGGGGCGACATCAGAGTGAATGACCCGGAGGGCGACAGCATGGAAAGGGACCTGGAAAACAAACGGGCACCTCCCTCTGTTAATTCTTTTTTTCTTTATTAAATTTTTTGGTGACATCGGTTAAGAAACTTAGATAGGTTTCAAGTGCACACTTCCACGATAATCTGTATATTGCGTTACGTGTTCACCACCCAGACTCCAATCTTCTTTCGTCACTACACGGACGATCTCCTTTACCCTTTACTACCCCCACCTCCCTCTGTTAATTCTGAGAAATTACTTTTAGTTTGTGTCAGCTGACTAGGCAGCTTTCTAAAGTTATGGCTGCCAAACTCCCGCTTAAAAGTATCTGAACAGCGAGGAGACACCAACCAGCGTTTGCTCAGTTTCACTGCTTTAATACAGAGCCCAAGAACTTAACACAAAGTCCTTGTGCACCACCCACACTTGCTAGAAATCTAAACGAATGCCTGGAACTCTCTTGTCTAAAGAGACACACAGACACAAGTCTGTAGAGGTCCTACAGGGGTTACAGTCGCGGGAGACTGTGAAGACCCCACCACGGAGGTACTAATGTAAGAAAGCCAAAATCCACTCAGTGAGAAAAGGCCGCCATTCATTCTCTGATGCAACATATTGAATTAAGAAAAATGCATCATACTCCTGGAGCACAAGATAAATAACTACCTTTAATGTAACTTTCTGGGTAATTTCAAATTCTTAAAGCAGAAAAGTACTTTGTTACATAGATTTAAATTTCAAAACAAATGTGAAATTTTAAAAAGGCAATTTAAATTACTGGCAGGTAAGTTCCAACTTCATTTATACAGCTTCCCTACGTGAGCAAAACTCCAGCGAACAAACCGCCTCCGACGCTCAGGTGGGGACGAGGGGAGGCCGAGAGGCGCATCCCTGCCGTGCGGGTCCGCCACGCCTGCCTGCCTGCGAGGCCTCAGCCCTGGCCCCTCCACCCGACTGTGCCCAGGTCGCTAAGCTGGAAACAGGAGCAACGAGCATCGCCCTCCCAGTGCCATGCAGTCACCAGGCCATTCCTGGTAATGAGCTTAGCACAGTGGCCGGCACACAGCAAGGGCTCAACACTGGACAGGGCATACAGCGGAGGGTGAACGCTCTGGCCTCTGGAGTCAGGCTGCACGGCCTGCAGGCCAGCCCAAACCTTGACTGTGCCCCTCTGGGTCAGCTGACTCAATGTCCCGGCCTCAGTCCTATCATCTGTAAAATGGGGATCATAACAGTGCCACTGTGAGTAGAGGAGGAAACACAGGCTTAGAACACAGCAGAGTAAGCACTTAGGAAACGCTTCCTGTCACTATTTTATGCTCCCATCACCCAGAATTCTAGTATTAAGGTGGTTTCTTCCCCAAATAATTCTGGATCCCAAGATGCACATGCTCCAGTGCTAGAATCTACTGCTGACAATAACGTGCAAGACTTTAAGAGTGCCCCCCGGGGGCCAGGCGCCACTGTGCACTCCCGTGGACTCCGCACAACCATCCCACCAGGTCTACCAACGACAAACCGAGTCACACAGCTCGGATGTGGGAGCGCTGGGACCAGACTGCCTGGGGTCAATCCAGGGCCACCTCTGGGGTCAGGCAGGACATTCCCACTGGCCCGGAACCAGAGCTGTGCCCTGGACAGCACAGCCTGATGCCAGCTCTGCCACTGCCGCTGGGTTCCTCAAACGGGAGTCACTGATCCCACCCGTGGGCTGTCCTGAGGGTTACGAGAGGAGTTCTAAGTGGAGAGAAGAGCGTCGCACACAGAACCACGGTGTTTGCTGGCAGGCAGCTGGCCCCACACCAGCGCAGCGTGTACCTGATAGGGGGTCAGGCTGTGCAGGGGACGAAGTGGTTTCGGCGCGGGGGCCTGCAGCTGGCCAAGGTAGCCCAACATGGCCAAGTCCCGAAGAACTCTGTTATGCGACTCCCTGAAAAGCAAACCAGGAGGAGATGAGGAGCCCCCCTGACAGGCCCCCACCTGTCATTACGTAGATCCATCTGCACCTTGGAACCCGCACACCCTGCCTTTCTCTAAGCCCGTGGGACACGGAGCAGGGAGCCTGTCCTGCTAGCAGGAGCCCACTCTGGACATCCCACAGGAAAACGCTGACTGCTCCCCCCCCCCCCCGCGCTGGAGACTGAAGGTGTTACAGAACTTACTGCCTGAGGAGCTGAGGGCAGAAGGCATGTTCAAAGGAAGAAAACGGGATTCTCCAGCCACGGCGGTTTACTTACCGATTCCTTGGAGTTTTTCTGAACGCAAAGTCCAACTGGACGCACATCAGCTTATGTCCAGAAAATGCCACCGGACTCTCCTTTTCTTCGTCACCGAATTCCAAACTGTCTGCAAATTCTGGCAGGGAGAAGCCTCGGTCTCTGACCTTGGCCTTGCTCTTGGTGTACAAGCCATCCATGTCGTCGACGTAGGTGGGGGTGAACTGCGGCATGGTTCTGCTCCGGCTGGAACTGATCTGAACCACGTGGCTGGGGGACAGCAAGCGGATCAGATCCACGAGAAGCAAGAGGCCCTGATCTGCGGGAAGAAGAGGACGTCAGCGTCAGTGCCCCAGAACAACACCGTGTCGTTTTGAGACAGTGCTCGGCCGGACAATCTCCCCAAAAGTGGGCTCCAGCCGCAGGTCTGAGCCGGGAGCTCACTCCCACTAGTCGTCCCAGCCCCACGGCCTTGTGGCCTTACCTGTCACCCAGCCCATTGTGTTGATGATGAGAGGGGACTCTCTCTTGTAGGAGCTGAACACATACTTGATGATCTCAATGTAATTCTCATAGTTGTTTTTACAAGTAGATTTCCCAAAATATACCATTTTCTGTGGTGTCCTCTGGTGGGTGTAAGGCGGTCCTAAGAAGATAGGTAACAGTAACGAATCCATGCCCTGGCCAGTGTTCCTCATTGGTTAGAATGTCGGCCCAAGCACCAACGGGTCTCGGGTTCGATTCCTAGTCAAGGGCACATACCTGGGTTACAGGTTCTAACCCCAGAATGGTCAGGGTGTGAGCGGAAGGCAACCAATCGATGTGTCTCTCGCACATAGATGTCTCTCTCTTTCCCCCTCCCTCCCACTTTTTCAAAAAATTCAATTAAAAAAATAACAAAAACAAACACAAAAAGCAATGTGGGATTCTGGTTTGGATTTTGAATCAGAAAAAGGAGATTAGTGGGTAACTTGTTAATTTTGAATAAAATCTATAGGTTAATTAATAGCATTGTATCAATGTTAATTTCCTGGTTTAGATCGTTGTATAGGGTTCAATAAGATGTTAATATTAAAGGAAACTGTGGTTCTAACTTACATATAATAAAATGGACAGCAGGTCCATTTACTAAAATGGACCCCACAAAGTGTCCGTTTATTTTCTGATTTTTGGAGGCTGGACAGTTATGGGAAAACCATGAGTTTGGAGGGGTAAGCTCGCATTTATGTTTTGTTTTGTTTTTTCCCAATATATTTTATTGATTTTTTACAGAGAGGAAGGGAGAGAGACAGAGAGCCAGAAACATCGATGAGAGAGAAACATCGATCAGCTGCCTCCTGCACATCTCCCACTGGGGATATGCCCGCAACCCAGGCACATGCCCCTGACCGGAATCGAACCTGGGACCCCTCAGTCCGCAGGCCGACGCTCCATCCACTGAGCCAAACCGGTCTCGGCTCGCATTTATGTTTTATGCTGTCATATTCTTTGACTTTCTGGTTAAGTATCATTCCTCTCACATCTTATAACACCAGAACGTTTAAGAACCTACAATACGTACCTAGAAGCGGTTCTGTGATATTAAGTAGAGAAATACAGCCCGGAGGAGTAAATTCCGTCTGTCCCAGGTCACATTCCAAATAGTCAACGCAGGAAATACTAAAAATTCAAAAGGAAATCTTAACTAGCTTTACTCTGTGGAAAGGATAAATCAGATCTTAAGGATTTTATGTGCTATAATAGAGGCCCAGCGCATAAAATCGTGCATGGGTAGGGCCCCTGGGCCTAGCCTGCAATCAGGGCCATCTTCTGCCCACTCGCCAGTCCCCAGTCCCGCCCTGCTGCCGACATCCACCCTGGTTCACCATTCGCCATCTGGCGATTTAGAGCCTACAGGCCAGGGGAGGGACCAAGAAGTCTGCCTTCCGCCCGCTTGCCAGTCCCCAGTCCTGCCCCGCCATCACCCATCCCAGTTCCCCGTTGGCCATCCAGCGATCAGAGCCTACAGGCTGGGGGGAGGGACCGAGAGGTGGTCAATGCACCTCATAGCAACTGGTTGCTTGGTCGTTGGCCTTTTGTTATATAGGATGGTTGTGATCCCTAGGCAGGCTTTTGGGTGGACTGCTGGATCCATACACAACAATGCCTAAAGACAACATGTGATGGGTCAGTGTCCGTTCGCAATACGGTACAGCGTCGTCTTTCCTAAAACGTTACCTGTAAAAGGCAATGGAGTTGACCTACTCTGAATCTCGATGTGGACAAACACGGATGCTGAGACCAAGCGACCCTCCCCGAAGCGCACTGACAGGCAGGTCAGCACCCAGAGCCATCGCTTAGCCGAGCTGCTGGGCACAGAGTTGTAAATACTCTCTTCTGAGAAGTCAAGAGGCATCCCCGTCCAGTTTCCTAAATCCAAACTCCTACTTCATGCCCCAAATCGAGCAACCTGTCAAAACAAGAACACTCTTACCTGTTCAACAGCTGGTTAATCAGGTACCTATTAAATGTTGACTTTCCGACGTCCTGAAAGCCACAGACCAAGATGATGGGGCAGCCGTCTACTTCCTCTGGAGGCGAGACAAACATGCCCTAGAGTTAGCCTTCTCCCTAGGGCTCTACTCACAGGAACCGGGGCTCTGGGGGGAGCACCCAAGCTTATCAACATCTCGCTCACCACAGGCGACGCTGACCAGCTCCTCCTGGGCCGACAGGAAACTCTCACTGAGCTGAAGGCCGTTTTTCTTCTTCTCTTTTTTAATGCCCACAGACCTCAAGGCGAAATACTCTGCGTTAATCTGGAAAGTTGTCCTCTGAAATGAACATCAACTTTTAGAAAAGGTGGAAACTAATGCGCCTTTCCCCTCAGTTCTAAATTAATAAGCCTCATGCAACTGTGAGCTAAAGATAAATGTGATCCCTCCCTTTTCCCAACCCCAACCCTTGTCACTCTCCTCCTAAAGCACCAGCCTGTTCCCACAGCTTCCGCTCACTTCCCGGCTGCCATGGCCCCGAGGACACGCCCGAGAGAATGATCACGCCTGAGTGATTGCCAGAAGGAAAAGGGAACTGGAGGCCGCAGGCCAAGAGCAGGCTCAGTATTTGAACGAAGTCGAGGCAATACTCCAAACAGAGCCAACAGACAGAACATACGCAGACAGAGCAGAAAGGATGTGGAAGGCAGGCCCACGAAGCCCGAGGGCGTCCTAGGAGTACCAGGAAACCGCAGGAGAGCCACCCAAGGAATGGGAGCCCACTCCCGCGGAGGCAGCTGGAGCTGGGATGGAACACACCCCTGCGTGGAAGAGGATCACGGAAGAGACCCGCCCAGGATGACAAGGAAAAGAGGTCATAAAAGGAATGGGAACCCGCCTGGCAATCAGGCTTGCTGCCGGCAGCTCTGCATTCTAGAAAACAAGCGAGCAGGCCTTCAGTTTTGACACCAATGACCACACGGTCTCGGTCTCATGGAGCCCAGTTCTTGGGAGGGTCTTGGGCTCAGACCTGGAACCTTCCCGTTTCTATCGACTTTGGATCCCCTTCTGCTCAAAGCTCCAAATTCACATTTCCAACCTCTTTTCTGAATTCCAGTCTCGACATCTAACAGGCACCTCGAAGCCCACACATCTACACCCGCTCCTGTAGTCACCCCCGTCTTAATTAATAGAAACGCCAAGCACCCAGGCATTGAGCCCCAAAGGCCTGGTGAGTCCTTGTTCTTCCTCATATCTCACCATCCAGTCTGTCCAACAATCTTATGGGTTAGATTCCATTTACTGACTCATGGGAGGCAATTAAAGTAAAAACTGGGCTTCAGGAAATTAGTAACAGGGCCAGCAAAACAGACAGGTGAGAAGAGAGAGCTGGGAGAAAGTATAAGTACATCGAAATTACTCATTCACAGTTCAGAGAACACTTATACTGTCTCCTGTTAATAAGTCAAGATACAAGATAACCCTTTTTTTAAAAATGCCAAAAAGCACTTAACCGACTATAATATAAAATGATGGCTTTTGCTGGGGAATGAAACGAAGGGGGGCCTTTGCAGGATATACCTTTCGACAGTGACTATTCTTACTGAGCACACGTATCACAGCCTGTAGGACATACAGCACAAGGCAGGCTGGCCTCCGAGGGCAGCACCCTACACAGGCATGTGACAGGACTGTTTTGGTGAAAGTAATTTGCAAAACTCAGAATGAAAACTGGTTTTACCTCTTGTTCGAAAATGTAAGATAAGCCTGGATGGCTGGTTATGAAGTTCACGGTGGCGTTTTTCAGGTTTTCTAGCATCACAATGGAACACAGGGGAGAAAAGTTCTTCATCAACCAACATCTGTCATCTGTAAAGAGAAAATGAAGCTACCTTACAAACAGTGACTCCATGAAACTCTATGCCCTTCAGGACTACCATTTCCTCGGCTGAACTGTGAACTTTTTGAGATGGACGTTATGTTTGAGAGCCTTTTTACAGGAGGCCGTACTGCACAATAGGAACACCCCAGGGCTGAGAAGTGAATCCAGGTTTGGCCCCTACTAGCTGTGTGCCTTGGGCAGCTTTTCTCCTCTCTAAAATGGTGACACCAATATGGTGACCAGTCACTCTCAGGACTTTTGTGAGGGCTTATTTTCATTATCCTCATCTGAGGATACATTTAATTAACTAATTCTTTATTTTTATTAATCCTCACCTGAGGATATTCTTTCCATTGATTTTTAGAGAGAGAGAGAGAAGCAAAAGAGGGAGAGAGAGAAGGAAGGGGGAGGGGGTGGAGAGACATGGATGTGAGAGACACATCAACTGGTTGCCTCCCAGACCTGCCTGGGGATCAAGCCTGCAACAGCGGTATGTGCCCTTGACCAGAATCGAGCCAGAGACTCTCCAGTTGGGGTGGGGTGTGCTGCTCTAACCACTGAGAAAACCAGCTAGGGGGGCTGCTAGGCTGTTTAGAGAGAGAGAGGGAGGGGGAAGGAGAAGGAGAGGGAGTGGAGGAGGGAGGGGGGGAAGTAGAGGTAGAGAGAGAGAAACAAACATCGATAGTATGTGCCCTGACCAGGAATGGAACCCACCCCCCACCCCCCGCATCCTTTGGTATAAAACAGTGATGGCGAACCTTTTGAGCTCGGCGTGTCAGCATTTTGAAAAACCATAACTTAACTCCGGTGCCGTGTCACATATAGAAATTTTTTGATATTTGCAACCATAGTAAAACAGACATATTTTTGATATTTATTTTATATATTTAAATGCCATTTAACAAAGAAAAATCAACCAAAAAAATGAGTTCGCGTGTCACCTCTGATGCGTGTCATAGGTTCGCCATCACTGGTATAAAGAATGATGGTGCAACAAACTGAGCCACCTGGCCAGGGCTGTGAGGGTTTAAGTCAGTGGTTTTCAACCTTGGCTGCACATTAGAATCACCTGGGAATCTTTTTAAAATCCTGATTTCTGGGCCTCATCCTCCAGAAATTGTTTCTTTGTTACTAATGTCGTGGCCCCACCTGATAAAAAAGAAACAGAATTTCCGGAGGATGAGGCCCAGAAATCAGGATTTTAAAAAGATTCCCAGGGGATTCTCATGTGCAGCCAAGGTTGAGAACCGCTGTAGCAGATGATCCAGTTCTTCTCATTACCCCGGTTAAGATGAGCTCTGAGCAAAGTCCGGGCTTCTCTTTTCATCTCCTTCTTGCTTTTCTCAGGCACCGAGGAATGCACAGCACTGAGAGCCAGGCAAGAGTGGGTGTAGGTAGAGAAGACCTCTTGGGCAGGCTGGCCTTGGCTAATGGTGAAACCAAGCACCTGCACCTGGCCATAAAGGCAAGTCACGCGACAGGTCCCGCTGAAAGGAAAAACCTAGCAGGGAAAGAAAAAAAGGAAAGAAGTAACATTGCGGATTCTGTTACTAATGCCTGAATTTTCCAAAATCTTCATTGCTAGTCACATATCAAAAGGTGGCAGATTTCTAAATAACAGAATACATTGCCGTGGGTGACTTTCAGGTACTTAATGCTTTTTGACCGCAGATGACCTCCCCTGCAGCTACAGGCAGGAACACACGGAAAACAAGGGTGTCCCACGAACCCAGCTCTGCTGTCCTCCCGACCAGAGTCCAAGTGAAGAGCAGGGACCCTGCAATCAGGCTGCGGGGGTCGGATCCGACTACCGGGCTCCTTTGGGGAAGTGACCTAAGCTAACCCTGTTTCTTCCTGTCAACATCCATCGCCACGGCGGCAACGACTCCAGGTGGCTGGGAGCGTTCCATGGGTTCCTACAACCAAGACACTCAGAACACGCAGAGCCTGGCGTTACGAGGCACCCAGTAAATGCGACCGAGTACCAAAACCGTCGCCATTCAAGTCCCTTTAATCACCCAAAGACCTACATCACCCAAAGCGGAGTCCTTCTCACCCTCTGCCCAGCACCACCGCCGGGAGGGCTCTCTCGACTCCAACAGAGGGACACGGTCTCCCCCCGCCTGCCACCCTCGGGGCTGCGTCTCCGACCCCCCAGCCCGCCGGGCTCTCTGGGCGCTCGACTCACCTGTTCCCGCGGCAGCAGCAGCAACGCGCGGCCCGGGCCGGCCGGCCGCAGCGGCGGGATGGGGAGTCTCGCGGGGCAACTCGGGGCGGTGTCCTCGTCCTCGTCCTCGGTCGGGCTGGAGGCCCGGCTGGGGGTCGGGCTGGGGAGCGGTCTAGGGACCCGGCTGGGCACCGCGGTCTTGGGCCCCGGGGCAGCCGCCGAGCGCGACGCCGGCCAGCTGCCCTCCCGCCAGTCCGCGCCGGCCGCCTGGGCTTCCAGCAGCCGCCGCCGCAGGCGCCTCCGGCCGCACCAGCGCAGGAGCCGGAGCCGGCGGCGGGGCCGG
This sequence comes from Myotis nattereri, assembly GCF_964212035.1. NCBI lineage: Eukaryota > Metazoa > Chordata > Mammalia > Chiroptera > Vespertilionidae > Myotis > Myotis nattereri. The sequence continues at coordinate 213,559,552 of NC_138077.1, read as the reverse complement.
CGGCTGAGGGTGAGCTGGGGCCGGGCCTTGCGGGATCGCGCCCACGTGGAGCGGAGGGGCCCCCGCTTCGGCAGCTGCAGGGTGTCCGCCATGCTAGTCGCCGGCGCCGGCGGCGCGAGAATCTCGCGAGATCTCATCGCTCCGCCCCGCGGCCCGGGGAGCGTCGGAAAGAAGCGGCCTGGGAGCAGCGGGCGCCCTCTGCCGGCGGCCCTGAGCCTCCGCCGCCACCTCAAAGGCTCCTGCCGGCCGGCGGGGTGTCCGCGGGCGGCGCCTGGGCTGCCAATAAAGAGGTGACCTGTGCCCTGGCCCGGTGGCTAGGCTGGTTGGATTGGCGTCCTGTGCACCAAGAGCTGGCGGGTTCCAACCCTGGTCTGGGCGCTTATGGGAGGCAGAAATCATTAAATATATCCTCGGGTGAGGACTTAAAAAAACACACACGTGCGTCTTGCTTGCGCTTCCAGTCTGGGCGAGCGTGGGGCGCTACCTCTTCAGGCCTGAAAGCGCAGCGGCGGGCAAACCGCAGCCGGAACCTCAAGACTCGGCCAGAACCGGAGGAAAACCCCGCGCCCTGCTTGACGTTGCTAGGCAGCTCTGGGAGGCGGCCGGTGACGGAAGTCCAGGGCCTGGCCCCGCCCCATTGCCCTTTCTCATCTCATTGGTCGTCTTCTTCGTGGCCCCGCCCCCAAATGAGCGCTAAAACCCTGCGCCTCTCAGGTGTTCCACCCCGGCGGGCGCGGCATGACGTCACGTCCGGCGGCGGCGACGGCGGCGTCTCCACTCCGTGCTGTCGGCCGGGTGCTTACGCCCCGGGCAGTTGGCGGGTGGGGCTGTGCAGTGGACGCGTCTGGAATCTGTGGGGCCGGCGCAGGGAGGACCGGCCCGGGTGAGAAGGGCGGAGCGCGAGCGAGAGAGGGAAGGGCTGCGGCCGCCTTATGTCCGGCCGCTCGGGAGCCCTGGGAGCGGCGTGGGCTTCTCTCACCTGTCGGCAGCCGCCGCCCTCCCCTGCCGCGGGTCCTCTCGCTGTGCAAGGCCGATCAGTTCGTGCTGGATCCGCTGCTCCTTCCCCCAAACTTTAATCCCTTCCATCAGCGCCCCTTGACGACCCTGCCCTGGGTCCCACCAAGCCATTCCTCGCCCCCCCACCGAGTCCCCTTGCGCTCCCGCCACCCACTCTCTGGCCAACCCTACGATGGGCTGCTCACCTGACCCCCGCCCCCGGGGAAGCTTTCAGTCTGCTCCTGTCTCTGCATGCACACTCTAGTCTCGATCTGAGCTCTCGTGCTACTAAATGTGACGCTGAGTCGAAGCCACCCCACCTCTCCCACTTGGCAAATCTAAGGGCTTTCTCTTCTACCCCTGGGTCCTGCTGGCCAGGATGTCACTTCTGCCTTCCTCCCCTCCAGACAGATCATGGATGGTTCCTTCATCCAGCACAGCGTGAGGGTCCTGCAGGAGCTCAACAGGCAGCGGGAGAAGGGCCAGTACTGCGACGCCACCCTGGCCGTGGGGGGCCTGGTGTTCAAGGCCCACTGGAGCGTCCTGGCCTGCTGCAGCCACTTCTTTGAGAGCCTCTATGGGGTTGGCTCCGGGGGCAGCGTGGTCCTCCCTGCGGGCTTCGCGGAGATTTTTGGTCTCTTGTTGGACTTCTTCTATACTGGCCACCTCGCCCTCACGTCAGGGAACCGCGACCAGGTGCTCCTGGCCGCCAGGGAGCTGTGCGTGCCAGAGGCGGTGGAACTGTGCCAGAGCTTCAAGCCCAAAACCTCGGCGGGACAGGCACCGAGTGTCCAGAGTGGGCTCGCGAAACCCGCCCCCCAGGATATGAGCAGCCACCCCGAGGAGCTAGCAGGCGTGGAGGAAGAGGAAGCTTCCGGGGCTGTGGGTCAAGTCCCCAGGGATCAGGAGCCCGGCGGCAGCACCAGCCCGCCGAGGCCCCAGCTCGGTCTGGGTCTGCCTGCTCCGATTGAGAGCCCGTCCCTGCGTGGGACACTCAAGCAGGCCCTGAAGCTTGGTCCCCCAGAGGACAAGGAGCCTGAGGATTGCAAAGTGCCCCCGAGGCCCTTCGAGGCTCAAGGTGCCCAGCTGCAGGGCAGGAGTAATGAGGTACTGGGCGCAGGGTGCTGGGACTGCGGAAGTGGGTGTCGGGGGAAGAGATTGACGCTTTTCTGGCATAAGCTGGACCCCAGGGTAGAATCTCTGTTACGTGGGTTTAAAACAGGCTTTTGCCACACACAGGAAGCTGGCCTTGCCCTGCGCCTCGGCTGTCCGCGGCTGCCAGCTTCTTGGCGTGGAGTGGGCGGCGTCGGGGTTGCAGGTGTTTCCCCAGGATAGTGGAATCCAGCCACTTGCAGTTCCCACAATAGAGCCCCTGCCTCGAGTTCGAGATCCTGATGCGCCGCCTCCCCCCGCCCCCCCCCATGCCGGGGGCCCTGACGGGAACAGGCACAGGCATAGGCATGGGGGCTGGTCTGGGGATGTGCCCGGGTGGGCCTTGGGATGGACCTGGATGGGGCTGGCTGCAGCCACCCAGGGGCCCTGCTGCTTAACGGGGTGACGTGCCGCCTCCTCCTGCCTCTTCTCTAGTGGGAAGTGGTGGTTCAAGTTGAGGATGACGGGGATGGCGACTGTGTTTCTGAGATGGAGACTGTGCTGACCAGGAGGAAATCGAACGTCCTCAGAAAACCCTGTCCTGCCGAGCCAGCCCTGAGCTCAGGCGCCCTGGCAGCCAAGCCCCCCGAGAAGAGAAAAGGTAGAGCGGTGCCGGTTGAATGCCCCACGTGTCATAAAAAGTTCCTCAGCAAATACTACCTAAAAGTCCACAACAGGTAAACACTCTGTTTTTGTTTGCTTCTCCTGTCTGCCATTCCCATGTTGGGGGAGGGGGCCTGTGCTCCCCACTTCGGGTCACGTAGGGCCAGCGGCTCCGTCTCAGACCCGCATGATAAGGGAGCGAGAACCTAGCCTTGGGTAGGATCCCTTCCTCCCTCCTCCTGTGGGCCCTCGGGTTGGAGAGGGTTTGTGTAGCCTGTCAGCAGCTCCGCCCCTGTGAACCTTGACCTCCAGCTGGCTCTGCCAAGGGGTGAGGGAAGCCCCCGAGGCCACGATAGGTATTTCTGAAGCCTGGCCGCCTGGGCTTTGGGCCAAGATGGTAACTGGTAGGATTGGCGCTGCCTGGGGTTCTGGGGGATCTAGTCCTGGGGTGTCAGTGGAGCATAAGAGACCGTTTGCTCAAGCTGTAGCGTCCACTAAGGAAACCGGCTGCCACAGGAGCTGTTGTAACGGAAAGTACCAGGGAGCAGTTAAATGCTGTCAGCCCCTCAGACGTGCCAGCCACCGTCAGAGCTCAGCCCCCCGCGCTGGGCGGCACAGGCCGGAGCGTTCCCATCGCTGCTGGGGCTTCTCTTGGAGGGCGCTGCTCCAGGTTCTCCAGGGTCCCGGGGACGGCACCTAGGCGACCTGCCGTCCACCCCGCCACTCCCTAGCCCAAGACATCACTGGTCCACCGTGCTGCCATTTCTGGCCAGATTGGGCCACACGGGTTTCCTCAGTGTGACACTCGGGAAGCACTGGCGACCGGCAGAGTCGGAGGAGGGAGGAGGAAGGGACCTGTTCACCCTCTGCTTTGGGGCAGCTGCTGCCAGCGCAGTCTTTGGGGAAGTCCGGTGTGGGAGACACCCTGGGTGACCGCACCTGCGTGGTCACTCCCCCGTTAAGCACTGGCCCATCCCCCCGTGGCCACCTGAGGCCCTTGGGCTGGAACAGGACAGCCTGTGAGGTGGCGAGGACGAGAGGAGCGGGCAGGGTGCAAGAGCTGCCGGTGCCTCTCACAGGCTCCGAGGTGAGCAGTTGCCTGCCAGTAGCGGACGAGCCCGTGCTGGGTGCTCGGATCCTTAGTGAACAAAACCAAGAGGCCTTGGGGACCCTGCCTTCCACTGGGGCGCCCGGACTGCCGCCTGCCAGACGAGTCCCTTCACAGGTGGAGGTGGGAAGTGCCACGCACAGGAAGGGACAGCAGCGCCAGCCGGGGAGCTCAGGACGGGTCGGTTATAGTTGGGAAGGAAGATTTGAGCAGCCCCTCGCAGGTGAGGACGCTCACCGAGTGGAAGCTGGGGAGAGCGTTCAGGCTGAGAGAGGAGCCAGAGCAGGGGCCCTGGGCTGGGGTGGGCCAGTGGGTTGGCGGACACTATGGCAGAGAGACCTGGGGAGTGAGGCCAGCAAGGTAGGGGGCGTGGCAGCTGTACCCCCAGGTCCCCAGGCCTTTTCTCAGGTGGAAATAAGAGGCGTTGAGGGTCCTGAGATCTGCCTGCTTACGGTTCCTATGATGGCTGACGTGTAAAGCTGCCAGGAGGCTGGTGTGGGCCCAGGCAGGAGGCTCAGGCCAGGCCCAGGGCCCAGTGTGGCCCCTCGGGGTGGCCGGAGGGGAGGCGCCAGTGGTCAGCTATGGCCACAGTTTTGAAGGTGGAGCCCACGGAAGCTCCGGGCAGATTGAGTGGTTTCCCCAGGGATTATTTCTGCCTCAGAGAGATCGGGGCGGTCCCTGGGCCGGAGCTGGGAGGGAGGAAGGGTTCCCTCTCCACCTGCAGGTTCACCAGCCGCGTGGGGAGCCGCTGGGAGCCGGAGGGGCACTGGGTGAGGGTGAGGCGGGAAGTCGCTCAGCCCACACCCGTGGCTTCTGGCAGGAAACACACTGGGGAGAAGCCCTTCGAGTGCCCCAAGTGTGGGAAGTGCTACTTTCGGAAGGAAAACCTCCTGGAGCACGAAGCCCGGAACTGTATGAACCGCTCGGAGCAGGTGCGTGGCTGGCCCAGGTGCCTGTGGGCGGGGCATGTGGCCTCCGTCCTGCCCCCAGGAGGGGCCCGCAGACTTAGACGGGACGGTCAGCGCGAGAGCTGCCTGGTTCTTGGATGCCGTCAAGTTGGCTGCCTGGTATTACAGGTGGGGACACAGGTCCCCAGAGTGGAAGGGACAGCCCAGGAGGCATTTGGAGTTTGCCTGCCGGACCCCTGGGCTTTGGAGAGGGGGTACCTTGGTGGGGGGCTGCCTGCTGGGAAAGGCCACCTGGCCACTCCCTTCACCCCCTGGCGGGCCATGTGGCGAGGCAGCCACATCCTGCCCTTGTCTTCCTAGAGGCCTGTTGCCAGGCCAGGGCTGCAGGGAAGGCTGCTGACCCCCGCCCCCAGCCTGCCGGGCCTGAGCGGGGCCTGGTGTGGAGGGTTTGAACCGTCAGGGTCAGGGCAGGCAGATTACGTGTTGCCCTCTCCCACCCTAGCGGCCCCCTCCTCGGGCAGACTCCCAGCAGCGAGTGGAAGCCCGGGCAGAGGCCCCGCTGATGCCGGCCCCGCTTGCCCCTCACACTGCCAGGTCTTCACGTGCTCCGTGTGTCAGGAGACCTTCCGCCGGAGGATGGAGCTGCGGGTGCACATGGTGTCCCACACGGGGGAGATGCCCTACAAGGTCAGGCTCGGCCTGTCCCCAGGGCCGTGGGCCAAGGGGCAGCCCCAGGATCCCTCCCCCTGGGTGCCTCCCCCTTGCAGCTTCAAGAAGCCCCGCCTTCCCTGCCCATCCAGTGCCCCACACCTTCAGGCTGGGCCACTGGTCCTTTTGGGCCCTTGTTTCTTTCCATAGAGGGCAGGCTCAGCATCCCGGCGGGTAGGGCATGGGGCGCCTTCCCAGCGTGTGCGTCACCCAGGTCAAGGGGCCTTCCAGTGTCTCCGGCTGGGCCCTGCCCTCTGTCCCCCCCGCAGCCCAGGGGTGGCCGGGCTATGGTGCCGGCTGCCTCAGGTGCCTGCGGCCTTGTCTTCCAGTGCTCCTCCTGCTCCCAGCAGTTCATGCAGAAGAAGGACTTGCAGAGCCACATGATCAAGCTGCACGGGGCTCCCAAGCCCCACGCTGTGAGTGTGTGGCGGTGCCGAGGGCTGGCCAGCGCGCTCAGACGCTGGGACTGTAGCTGCTCCAGGGGTGGCTGTGCGGTTTCTGCCATGCGGGGTGTCCCGGGGGGTGCGGGCTCCGGGGCAGCCCCGCCCGGCCCTTACCCTGCTCCCTCTGTCTGGTCCCTTCTGCCCCAGTGTCCCACCTGTGCCAAGTGCTTCCTGTCCCGGACAGAACTGCAGCTGCACGAGGCTTTCAAGCACCGCGGAGAGAAGCTGTTTGTGTGTGAGGAGTGTGGGCACCGGGCCTCGAGCCGGAACGGCCTGCAGATGCACACCAAGGCCAAGCACAGGTTGGGGTTGGCCCATCTTCCCCCAGGGCCTGGCCCTGCGCCGGCTCCAGGCCAGCAGGTGGCCCGGCAGGCAGAGTGTGCTGACACACGGGTCAGAGCGCCCGCCCCGAGTGTGTGCCTGCAGGGGCAGCAGAGGGCCGAGCGAGTTTGCCAGGCAGCTGGGGGGAGGGGAGTCCAGGCCAAGCCAAGGCTCGGTGCCTGCCTGGGCAGGAGTTGGTGTCCCCTTGCTGGCACTGCCCAGGCCCTCCTTCCCCAGGCCGCCCATAGAAGCCTCGGCCCCTCCGGAGGGGCTCAGGCGGCTGGCCCAGGCCTCGCTGTTTCCTTGGCTCGGGCCGGGGGGCTCTCGGCTGCAGTGGAGTGAAGGGGGCCCCTTCCCTCGGTGATGGCCTGTGTCCCCACCCGGACAGGAACGAGAGGCCCTACGTCTGTGAGTTCTGCAGCCACGCCTTCACCCAGAAGGCCAATCTCAACACACACCTGCGCACACACACGGGCGAGAAGCCCTTCCAGTGTCACCTCTGTGGCAAGACCTTCCGCACCCAAGGTGAGGCCGGCCTGCCCTCCCCGTCCCGGGCCGGGGCCCCGCGCCTGACCCTCGTCTCGCCCCACAGCCAGCCTGGACAAGCACAACCGCACCCACACTGGCGAGCGGCCCTTCAGCTGTGAGTTCTGCGAGCAGCGCTTCACCGAGAAGGGGCCCCTGCTGAGGCACGTGGCCAGCCGCCACCAGGAGGGCCGCCCCCACTTCTGCCAGATCTGTGGCAAGACCTTCAAAGGTGCTCACCCCCCCTTCCCTGCAAGCCCAGGCGGAGGGGAGGGCCCGGCATCTGCATTGCTTGCCCCCTGGAGCCGGGGGGTCTCCACTGGGAGAGGCCGGGGCGGCCGTGGCTGTCACACGCTCCTCCTCGACAGGGACCTTCTCGCCGGCGGGTCTCCCCGTCCCCATGGAAGGTCTGGGGGCTGCTATCCAGCAGTGCTAACGGAGCAGGGCTCTCTCATGTAATCCTCGCCTCTAGCGGAGGGGGTGGCAGCTCCCGGGTCCTGTGCAGTAGTGACCTCGGGAGGCACTATAGGTGGCAGGGCTCCAAGCAGCGGTTGGAAACCCAGAGGACTCCCAGCTCAGGGCAGGACCCCGTCACTTCCCTGTTTCCCGCCCTGCTAATGCCTCTCCTACGGGCCCCTTCCCTCGTTAGCCGTGGAGCAGCTGCGTGTGCACGTCCGGAGGCACAAGGGCGTGAGGAAGTTCGAGTGTACCAAGTGTGGCTACAAGTTCACCCGGCAGGTAGGCCAGGGGTCACCTCCTCCTCCCCACCTCGGGCCTCCCAGCCCAGCCCTGAGCCCCCCAACTCGTAGGCCCACCTGCGGAGGCACATGGAGATCCACGACCGCGTGAAGAACTACAACCCGCGGCAGCGAAAGCTCCGGAACCTGGTCATCGAGGACGAGAAGATGGTGGTGGTAGCGCTCCAGCCGCCCGCCGAGCTGGAGGTGGGCTCGGCCGAGGTCATCGTGGAGTCCCTGGCCCAGGGCGGCCTGGCCTCCCAGCTCCCTGCCCAGAGACTGTGCGCGGAGGAGAGCTTCCCGGGCGTCATGGAGCCCTCGCTGCTCATCACAGCTGCCATTCCTGAGGACTGTGACTCGTAGCCTCTACCACAGCCCTGTGCGCCGCCCCCAATAAACCACATGGCTTCACACTCTCTCGCTCGTTTCAGCCCGTCCAGCAGCCTGTCCCCAGGTACTGCCGGGCTGCGCTTTCCCAGCCCCTAGAGGACCCTCTGCACCTGAGCCCAGCCCTTCCCACCTGGTCAGACCTCAGCAGAGGACACCCTGGTGGGGAATTTTGGGGCCAAGCCTGTGGCCCAGGACGTAGTCATCTGTCTCCCATCCCTCGCTCAGCTGGTTGTAGCATGGGAGCAGATCCCACAGGAACATGCTTCCCTGAGCCCTGGGGTCAGCCAGCGCCCCCCCCGCCCCCGCCTCACGGGTTCAAGATTCCTGCCCAGGGAGAGTGCAGCTGAGCATAATGGGCCTGAGGAGGCCGGCTCGTGGCTAAGCAAGCTCTGGACCCTGCTGGCCACACACCACTGAGGAAAGGGCCCAAGGTGGGTTAGGTTGTCCAGGAGGCCTGGGCGCAGACAAGGCCAGCCGAGAGTGTGAGATCCCCTGCTCCTGTGACATGGGGACAGGAGTGGGTGCTGCTCGTCATGGTGCGGGAGACATTGTTAGCGCTGCCCTGGGGCAAGTTACTAACAGCTTCATTTCGTCTTTTATGGAATTACTAACAGTACACGCTTCATAGATGGGATTAAGGGAGCGAGCCCCCGTTTTGCTATCACTGCTAGATAGCAACCCCCCAGACCTTCCCTGGGCTGGGGCTGCTCTCAGGACAGCTCACTCTGAGCCTGGCAGCTGGCGGCCACCAGCAAGAGCTCCGACAGGCCAAACCTGCAGCCTCTAGTCCCAGCCCTGGAAGTCAGTGTCGCCTCCACCTCCCTCCAGCTGCCCCTATGGGGGTGTTTGGGAGGTGGTAGCGATGGTCGTGACCCTGTGAGCCTGAGTCACGCCCGAAGACCCTTCCTGGAGGGTTCCTGAAACGGCCCCGCAGCATGCTAAGTCCCGGGGTTTGAGGAACCCACCTCACCATCTTTCACTCCTTGACCACTGGGGAGCTCAGGTAATGAGTTCAAGTGCAATGACTGACACCAGATTATGAGCTGCCTCGCAGCTGTACAGCAGGAGTGTTAAAAAGGCAAACTATGGCCTCAAAACGCCCCTTCCTGGTGCAGGCACCGGCCTTTTCCTTGGGTTCAGAAGGGCCTGCGTTTCAGCAGAGCTGAGTGCTTCTGGGCCCAGGAATCAGTCCTTCCTGGGCACCCCCGCCCCCCCCCAGGCCCAGGTTCACCCACTGCAGAGAGGATCAGGCTGGACTGGGGGAGGGGTGAGGGCGGGTGCCCACAGGCAGGCAGGGAGGTCGACAGCAGCAGGTGGGGCCTGGACACACACCAGCTGAGTCCTCACATCTCATGGCCGTCTCCTCCACTTCACACCTTGTCATTCAAGATGAGAAAGGGCCTGGAAAACTTTGCCCCTGGCCTTAGCATGAGCCCTGGCGTGGCTCACTCTGCCCTTTGCCCAGCACCGGACTGCCTCACACGTGTGGCCTCCCAAGGTGCCAACAGAGTAAAGGCAATGACACCAAGTGTATAGGAAACATTTTTATTTCAAAAAGTATTGAAGGCGCCCTAAAACTGCAGCATTCTGCACGTGACATTTGCCTCCAGAACAGACAATAAATACGCACACCCACCCGTCCTCTGGGGCTGGCCCTGGGTGCCGACGGGAGGGTGACGAGAGTCATAAATACAGAGTAGTCAGGTCAGCATTCAAGGCCATCCCCGAGCTCCCATAACTTAAATGTGTCTTGGAGACTGATACCAGGGTGTGCACCCCACAGTCCCACCCCGGTCCCCAAGTCACTGTACATTCATCTGCAAGTGGTGGGCTTCCCAGCCTGAACCCCATGCTGGGGGGGCCCCAGGGCAGGGAGCACACGTCTGAAGGCTCATTCTGATGCCCAGACCCCTACATGCCCTGCCACGGTGCCTGACTCACAGTGGGGACGACCAGGGCTGGCTGTGAGCTGTGGCTGCCCAGCAGGTGTCTGGAACACGCGATCTAACCCCCCGCAATGACCACACACAGCAGGGCCAGCCAGCAGCCCGGCCCTAGAGGCCACAGGCTTCCTCCCAGAACCGGTGCCACCGGCCAACGAAAGGTCTGCAGTGGCATTTGTGAAGCGACGCTAACCCTTTCTTCCGGTGAGAACATACGGAAATGGCCGCTCAGCAAACATCTCTATCGCATGAGAAAATGTAAATACCTTCCTCACTGGACAGGAGACCAACTCCAGCAAAGCTGCGCCGGGGGCCTGAGGGACAAGCCCACGCAATCCACGAAAATGCTCCCTCTACCAGAGAAACATGCCGAGCCCTGGGGCTCCGACCTCCTGGATCCCCACCCCCACCCCCACCCTGCAGAGGCCTGTGGACAGATCACAAATCACTAGCCCTGGCTCCCACCGCCTCTTAAGGCCAAACTGCCTTTCAAACCTTGCAAGCAACCACGAAGCCACACTGCCTGAGGCTGCTTCCGAGGCAGGATTCCTGACCACAGGCGAGGGCACTGTCCGCCTGGCTGGGCTTCGAAGACCAGCTCCCAGCGCCTCCCGGAAGGAGCCCGCCCTTGCACCTGCAGGCTTCTACCCTCTTGCATTGGGTCGAACTTGGAGAGGCCTCTGAGCCAGGGCGGAGGGCAGAGGAGGACATGCCAGCTGGCGGGGTGGGTGGGCAGGGACACCAACATCAGGCTCAGCCCAGGCGCATGGAGACACGCTCAGCAGGCCCAGGCTCCTCCCAGGCCACACCAGTCCCACCGCCCTGCGCCCCTGGTCTGAGCTCAGCTGCTGGAGGCCCATCCCCGTGGGGATGTTTCTGTGCATAACCCCCTTCATCCGGGGAGACGGCGCGCCGGGATGCAGCCCTCGCCCGCCTGATCCCCAGTGTGGCCTGTGGGAAGGCAGCCTCAGCGACTCTGACCCCCTCCACTCATGCCCCAGAGGCGCTCCTCCCCTAGAGGTGGGTGCAAGGGGGTGACAGTGGGGAGGCGGGGGCGCAGGAGTGGTGGCCTGTGGGAGCCAGACACGCACTGGTGAGGAGGCAGCTCTTCCTGGGCCCAGGGAGGGCCGTTCACAACTGGCGCCGCAGCTGTGACTCGGGTCTAGATGCAGAGGGTCCCGGTGTCGGACCCTGAGGCTTGCTCGGCAGCCCAAGAGCTGGGTTCCGCCTGGTGAGCCCCACCTGTCCTCAGGCACGAAGGAGGGGGTCGCCGCCCCCGAGGTGCTGGGTTACTGCATCGAGGCCCTCCCTGGGCCAGGCCGGGGCTAGTGCAGCTCCTGGGGGTGCTCCGGTGGCCGCCGGGGCTGGCCCAGGTCCATGTCGCTGCTGCTACTGTCTAGCTCAAAGCCACGTCCACCCAAGGGCGTCTGGGGCATGAACTGGCGGAAGATGCTGACGCTGCCGTGCCAGAAGGTGGGCTCCGGGAGCCGCCCCACCACGCTCCAGGCCCGAGTCTCAGGGTCATAGGCTTCCACCACATCCGAGAGTTCAAACGTGTTGTCATACCCGCCCGAGACGTACAGCTTCCCTCCGAGGACGGCCAGGCTGCCTCCCACGTGCACCTGTGGGTCAAGGGCGACAGGTGAGTGGCGGCCAGTAGCCAGGGCCTGGCAAGAGCCCCCGCAGTCCCTCTCCATGGAGAAGGCGCCTGGGACCCTCAGGAGGGGCGGCCGACACACTTCAGGAAGTGACGCTGGGAGCCAGGACCGCCAGCACCCTCCCTGCACCCCACCTCAGAAAAGGGGCTCCACGCCCAGCCCTGCGGTGGTCAGGGGGCTGCAGAGGCTGAGTCTCCCTGGGAGCAGCACCGGCCTCTGCGGCAGGTGCGACCGGTCTTTCCACCTTCCAGACGGGGAACTGAGCCTCTGGGACGACCCGGGACTAAGCTCCGAGCCACAAGGCTGGGCCATCATCTTCGTGTTTTTTCGTTTGTTTTTTTAAAAATATATTTTATTGATTTCTTTCTTTTTTTTTTTTTTTTTTTACAGAGAGCAAGGGAGAGGGATAGAGAGTTAAAAACATCGATGAGAGAAACATCAATCAGCTGCCTCCTGCACACTCCCTACTGGGGATGTGCCTGCAACCAAGGTAACATGCCCTTGACCGGAATTGAACCTGGAACCCTTCAGTCCGCAGGCGGACGCTCTATCCACTGAGCCAAGCCAGTTAGGGATCTTCCTCATGTTTGCTATGAGTATGTGTAGCTCACTTTGGGGAAAAACATAAAGTTAATTTCTTAAGGATAAAGATGTCAAGCTGTGATGTTGTAAACTGTGGCATGTGCCACTCAGAGGTACCCTGAGAGCAGGTGTGGAGATGTTACGGAAGACAGAAAAGATGCAGGTGGGTAGGTGGGACTGGGACTAAGGAAATTTGCCCGAGTGGCCAAATGCTGCCGCTGCCTCTTGGCTCCATGACACTATCCGGCTCGGCACCTCACTCCTCAATGTGCAGAGAGAAGGGAAGACCCGATCAGGCAACAGCACCAGCACCGTGTGGGTGCCCTGCTCAGAGCACACAACAGGTGCTCAGTAAGTACATTATCAAGGTCAGCCCCAAAAGACCTCCTGGCTGACCTTGTCTCCCCCCTGTTGTCAGCTTGCTCACTGGCACCAGCTACACTGAACTGAGACCTTGTTCTAGGAACCAGGCTCGCCCTGCCCCAGGGCCTTTGCACGTGCGGTCTCTGGTGGACACTCTTCCCCATTATGCTCTGTGACTCAGGGAGGCCTGTGCTTCCTCTGCAGGCAGACTTACCTGATTCATAGATGGGATCTTGTCCCATTCGTTCTTCGTGGGGTTATACACATCCACCTCGGCAGAGTCGTCCCTGTGGAGGGGAGGAGGGGAGAGTGGGTGGGAGAGACTACAGAGGAGGGTCCTCCAAGCCCCTCACCTTTGGGGACTTCTTTGGTGCCATCTGACAGCCCATTACCTGTAGAGAGCGCCTGGGAAGGCACATGGGCATGTCTTTAATTATTGGCAGCTGAAGCCAGTGGCATTGGCAGAGTCCTGGAAACATGCTTTGCCAAAAGGCAGGAGTGTTGTCAGCTTGACCTTCAGCCCAGGTGCCAGGGGGAGGGTTTCATTATCTAAATCCAGCCAAGCACCGGGAATGAATATGATTCGAGCCCACCCAAGAATGCACATAATCTCCTTTGTCTTGACTTTTAGTAAAACTTCCTGTTTTTTTCGGTAGAAAATAAACACGCTGTATTGGCTCTGGGTCTCTGTCTCTCCATCAGAGGACAGTGGTCCCACCCAGCCCCAGCTTTTTTCTTCCACCTCTTTGTCTGTCTCTTTCTTTCATTTTCTCAATCCCCAGCAGCCCCTACTCAGGAACCGGACCGCTCTCTGGCCGCAGAGAAAAGAGACATATTTATAATTACCTAGTTGGACTCTAGCCCTGATTTCAGGCCCCACCCCCACCTCTGGCCTGGGTTCCGAGGTCAGAAGCCAGCCTTCCTCCCTAAACCCTCAGGTGCCTAACCCTTTCCCCAGCACCCAGCACGAACCCACTGCCCTCCCCTCGCTGCAGCCACACTGGCTTCAGATCTTGAACTTATCGGGGTTCTTCCCACCCGCCTCCTACTCGTCCTTCCGACTTGGACTTGGGCCACCTCCTCAGGACAGTCTTCCGTGGCCGACCACCCTATCGCGCACCCCCACGCGGCCTGGACCGATCCTCCACCACTGCCTCACCTCTGCTGTCAGCCCTACCCCACCCCGTGCACTGGCGTCCTCAGTGCACAGCAGAGTAACCACGGCTACAGGAAGGAAGGTGCCCCCGAGCTACCCTTCCCCTTGGGGTCACCCTTATTAAAGGCTCCAAGGCACAGCCTTGAAAAGCAAAGACTCTCCCCAAAATAGTAGAATGACCGTAGACAAGGCGTCGGCAGGTGGGCCAGACAGTGAGTGTGTGAGGCCCTGCACCAGCAGCCACGGGCACCTGTAAAGAGGGGCTGGCTGGTTCTAATCAAGCTTACTCATGGATCCCAGAAGTCTGCCATTTCACACTTTTCACATGTCAGAAAACGGTACTCTTGCCCGGCCGGTGTGGCGCAGTGGATGAGCACTGACCCAGGCACCAGTCAGGGCACATACCCGGGTTCGGGCTCGATCCCCATAGGGGGTGCGCAGGAGGCAGCCAACTGATGTCTATGTTTCTCTCTCCTTCTCCCTTCCTCTCTGAAATGAATAGAAAAATAGTTAAAAACAAACGAAATAGCTTTGATTTTCCCTCTCAAGTTATTTCAAAATGCAAAAGCCATTCCTACTTTGTGGCCCGTACATACCCTGGTAATTAATCCTGGAGCCAGCGGGCTGTCCGCCCCGAGCAGGAACGCACACCCTGCAGCCAGACGGGACCAGGCGGGACAGTGTTGCCAGCCCCTTCCTCTGCAGGGCCCCAGGCAAGGAGCCGCTTAAATGGGGACCAAGGTGGACACGGCTGGGGGGGGCCACTAGGGGGGCTCCCGCTCACAGCAAGGACAGGAGCAGGCATGGGATGCGCCCCGACACAGCAGCCACCTACCTGGGAAGACACCTTCAGGAGCTGCCCAATGGGTGGCGTTCCGAGCAGGAGGCATGTGGTTCATGGGGCACCAAAGGGCATGACAGGGTGGCTCTGTGACCAACATTCAAGTGCATCAGACCAGGCGCTGCCCGCACTCAGGTGAGTCACGGCTGGACCCAAGGACAACCGGCTGCCTTTCCTGACCACTCACTCTCTCAGCTGGGCTGGGGCTGGGGGGCAGAGCTGCCCCCCGCCCGCCACTTAGGTAAACCCTTACAAAGGCTAACAATGCGGAGGCACCCACGTGGGGCGTTTGGGTAACGACAAGTGACTGAGACCAGGAGGAGCGCGCAGACCCGGCCTTGGGCACACCTTGCCCTGGGACCAGGGGCGGAGGACACTCTCAAAGGCACAGCCTGGAGAGCCTGCGAGGCTGGCACGCTGATAAGTTGTATTTATAGCCTCTCCACCCCTCGGAAGACACCCACCCCGACTTCGGGGAGGGAGAGCTGGGGGAGGGGTCAGATGTGTCTGTAAGAGGACCCGGGGCTGGTGACATTCCAGGGCTTTCTCAGAGCCGCCCCCAGGCTCCTGCTCACGAAGATCCCTCGGCCACGTGCAAGCAAGGCCACCTGCCTGAATGTGCTCACCGGAAAGCCCGGGGAGAGGGGAGTGGCAGCTCAGATGGTTCGAGGCTTGGGGGTGGGGGGAGCGTCTGAGGCTCCCAATTCAAAGCCCCAGCCTGCAGGGGGACAGAGGGGACACAGGGGCATGCTGTTCATACCGTCCCCTTCCCTCCTGGTCCGTGTGTGCAGGACGGTTCCAGGCCAGGGAGGGAGCAGCAGGGACACAGCTCACAGAGGCTGTGCGCAGCAGGCAGGGGGTGCTGGCGCCAGGATGCCCATTAGGCGGTGGCACGTGGCTGTGACTAGTTGCCGAGACCTGCGGGTGCTGCCACGCTGCAGTGGCTCCACACAGGGACCTGGGCATCCTTGGTTCACACCTGGTGCGACCACGGGAGGCCTGTGGCAGGAAGTCCCCCACCCCTGCAGGCCTTTCGCCACCTGTGAAAACGGACGACGATGGGCCCCCCCCTCCTCATGGAGGCCAACCATGCAAACGCCCAGCCTGGGAAGCAGGCGGCACAGCGCTCGGCAAGCCCAGGCCCCAGCGTGCGCTCCCACTGTCGTCATCCCCACAGGCAGCAGCCTGCTCAGTACCAGCTCCCTCCCATCCAGAGCGGCTGCCGGACCTTGGACAACAGCATTCGTTAGGCCAAAGTCATGGGCCCTCCCGGTGCCAGGCCAGGGGAGGGGACAGACCCAGAACCGGAGACGCACACTGGACACAGACAAGGGGGCGGGCAGTCCAGCCACCTGGCGGCTGGCACCTGGAGGCAGGCCCCCACCTGCCTGAGTGGGGTGAGCAAAGGGTCGTTCTGTCAAGACCACACGTTCCCCAAAGTCTCGAGTGTCCACATAGCGTCCCCCCTGGCCTGTTTAAGATTCAGAACCCCTCTCAGATGGTCAGGGTCCTTCCAGCGAAGGCCGTGCGGGAACAGCCGGGGCCTCGGGGCTCCCCCAGGTGCGAGTCCAGGCAAAGGGCTCCTTTCATTTAGCGCCCAGAAGGTCCCTGGAAGGACCTCGCTCCACCACACCCGGGACCCCTCCACTACGAACACCTGGAAGCCCCAGAAGCTGCCGTCAGAACAGAGGCTGCGGGTCAGAAAGACCAGCCCTGGACCCCAACCCGGCCTCGTCCATGTGGCGCGAACAGGGACCATGCGCTTCGCACGGGGCCTGGTGCGATCGCGCCGGGGCCTTGGCCCCTGGGACTCACCTGATGAAATACATGAGTCCGTTCAGAGTCACTGTCTTGGGGGCAAACGACCAGGGCGGAAGCTGGCCACAGGCCACCAGCGACCACAGGTCCGTGTCCGGGTCGTAGCACTGCATCACCATGGTCTCCTTGCCGGCCAGCGAGCCGATGGCGTAGAGCCGGCCGCGGCAGGCCGTGGTGGAGCAGTTGTCCATGGGGTAGGTCATGGGCTGCAGGGCCTCCCAGGAGTCAGTGGTGTGGTCGTAGCGCTCCGTGCTGTCTGCAGCCACCACGTACAGCAGCCCGTCCAGCACCGACGAGCTGTGGTACTCGCGGGCCTTGAGCATGGGCGCCACCTCCGTCCACTCGTTCACGCTCGAGTTGTACCTCCACACGCAGTCGTACAGCCTGGAGCCATCGGACCCACCTGCCAGGACACGCACAGGAGAAGAGTCAGTCCCTGCCCGCTGGGGTGAGTCACCCACCTACGCCTTCCCCAACTCCCCAGAGGGCATCTCCAGGGGAGGAATGAACCTCCCGGGCTTTGATGTAAACACACGCCCTCCTGCACTGTAAATGCCCAGGCCAGGGGCTCCCTGCCGCGGCTCAAGCAATGCAGATGCTGACCACTGCTCACCGCCCCTGAGACGCGATGGCCGGGCTTCATGCCACAAAAACACCACCAAATCTCTGCGGCCGAGCAAAGGCCCTGGGGCCACGATTCTAAGTAAACAACCTGGGTCTGGACCCCACGTACACATCAAGCACCTCAACTGGACCAGGGCATCAGGTCTGAGCCAGTCCTCCTGGGGACACCGCACGGGAGTGGGGTGCACAGGGGCTTGTTCACCAGAGTCCAGGCTGCCTGGCCACCCCCTAAGCAAGGCCGTGCAGAAACAGCGGAGAGGAAACCCACTTCATGCCGCAGCAGGAGACCCAACACGCAACGTCACGCCCGAGTGGACTTCCAGCTCCAGTTCCTGATTTAGGAAAAAGTCATCCAGTTGTACAGACACAGGGCGGGGCAAAAGTGGGTTTACAGTTGTACCCGCTTTCCAACACAAGAACTAATAAATAATGACGAGAATAAACTTTCACACGCAGACAACTGTAAGCCTACTTTTCCCCGCCCGGTACACGCTTACTCAGTTCTGCCTACATTTCAAAGAAGAACTGAGCCCTAACTGGTTTGGCTCAGTGGATAGAGCGTCGGCCTGCGGACTGAAAGGTCCCAGGTTCGATTCCGGTCAAGGGCATGTACCTTGGTTGCGGGCACATCCCCAGTAGGAGGTGTGCGGGAGGCAGCTGATCGATGTTCCTCTCTCATTGATGTTTCTAACTCTCTATCCCTCTCCCTTCCGCTCTGTGTAAAATCAATAAAATATATTGTAAAAACAAAACAAAACAAAGCAAAAAGAACTGAAATAGAAAACATCAAAGGCCTACGGTGCTGACTGTAACCATGACGTAAACGAGTCACCCAGGACCCAGGACCTCGCCTGACCCCAGGGTGGAGGGACCCCAGGGTGGAGGGACCCCAGGACCCAGGGGCTGCGTTCCCTGCCCCCGAGGCTGGCGCCACAGGCAGAGCAGACAGGACATTCTATCCGGCCCGGGGCCCTGAGCTTTTTAAAGGGAGAAAACAAGTCGGGTAAATGCGTCCGTGTGGGGCAGGCCTTCTTCCTTCTAAGGGAGAACTGTGTGCCCGAGGCAGCTGAGGCGCTGTCTCTCCCGAGAAATTCCCGACAGGCAGCTGCTCGGAATGACCGCCACCTGTCTACACCCAGAGGATTAGCTGCTCAGCTGGGGCATGTAGGCAGGGTGTGCGGAGGTAGGCCAGTCTGACCACTTTGGGGAGGGAGTTCCCCCGCCAGGCGTGGGTGGGGGGCACGGTTCCCCAACGCAGGGCCAACCTCAGATTGCAAAGGGGCCGATTCTGGGAGATGGCAGCAGAGGCTGGACCCCGAGCTGCAGGTCAGGAAGCTGTGGCCACAGAGTGGAGTGTCCTCAGGCCGGGATGCCTCCCACTTGTCAGCTCAGGGCCCAGCAGGGACACTGGCCGTCTCAGAGCTGACTTTCTCCCGTGTGCCAGGCCCAGCCCACGGCCTCACCGAGGGATCCCAGGCCTCGGCGGGCGGAGTGCACACCCAGCCAGCTTCTTTCCTTATATAGCCCTCGCGGAGACCACCCCTCCTCACCCCACGGAAGGAGGTAGCCTCCTGCTGGAGCCAAGATTTATCCTCAATAAAAAATTTGGGAGAAGCCCAATGTGGACCCGCCCAGCGTGACTCGGCAGTGTTTTGGGGTTTGAGCCAAGTAACTGGAAGAAAACCTCTCAGCATGTGACTGTGTTTACAGTCATTGGGCAGACAGCAGCCTAAACACCATGTGACCCACAGCCCAGCCCAGGTGCAAGGCCAAGGGAGCCTAGTCAAGGGTGACCAAATGGAGCCTCAGCGGCCTTGGAGGCTGGGCCCGGAGAAATCCCCAGGAGGGGGGAATGGATGTGTCACAGGGCGTCGGCCCCAGGCCTGTCGCTGGATTCCCTAGGGAGAAGAGAAAGCACCCACTGTGCGGAGTGAATGCCCGGGTATCTCCCAACCAAATGGGGGGAGTGGCACTTCCTGGGGTTAAAGAGTGGGCTCCCCAGACAGGCCCCGCAGCGCGGGACAGACACCCACAAACAGCTGTGTCCCGCTCACACAAGAGGCCCTTCTTCTAGGTTGAAAGTAACGGCTTAGAAGAGAACCGCAGTCCAGCTCGAGGGGCTGAAGTGACCGCTGGGCGCGGGCCCAGGTTCGGTGGGTTTCCCGATAAGGTAGACTTGCTCCCGCAGGGGCGCAGGAGGCCAACCCCAGAGACCCCTGCCGCGGGGTCGGCCGGCTCGGAGTCCTCCCGACCAGCCCACTCACCCGTCACGTAGATGTCATTGCCAAGCGCCACGATGCTGTAGCCCCCGCCCAGGTGGTCTGGGAACTCGGCCAGGTAGCGCCACTGGCCCGTCTGCGGGTTGTAGCAGTCGACGGTGACCAACTCGTCGCAGTCCTGGTCGCAGCCGCCCACGAGCACGAGGATCTCGGCGAGGCCGGTGGAGGGGCGCGGGCGCATGCGGGGGCAGGGCCCGCGGTCGTGGCGGTCGTAGCGCGCCGCCTGGAAGTCGCGCGCCTCGCGCAGCAGGCGCAGGCAGGGCGGGCAGCAGGCCACCAGCGGCTCGGCCTCGACGTGCGCCAGCAGGTAGAAGCGGCGCACGAAGGGCAGGCGCACGGCCTCCAGCAGCTGCGGCCAGTGCGCGGCGCGGCGGGGCGGGTCGGCGCGCACCCAGCGCAGCGCCAGCTGGTAGGCGGCCTCCTCCTTGGGGACGCACAGCCCGTCGTCGCGCAGGTAGCGCAGCAGGCGCGCCAGCGGCAGCCGCTCCAGCTGCTCGGCGCCCAGCTCGCCCACGTGGCGCAGGATGAAGCGCTGCGCCGCGTTCGCCAGCCCCACGCAGCTGAAGGCCTCGGCGAAGTCCTGCATGTCCAGGCAGTTGGCCAGGTCGAGCTGCTGCTGCAGGAAGGCGCCGCACGCCTCCTTCACGGCCGGGAACTGCAGCAGGTCGGCGGCGCGCAGCAGCGGCTCGGCGTTGTCGCCGCTCACGGCCACGCGGCCCGTGTAGCTGAAGTCGAGCAGCAGCTGCAGCATGTCGGGCGGCACCCCGTGCAGGCGCACCCGCTCGGCGCGGCTCTCGCGCAGCTGCCCGGCGAACATGGCGCGGAAGTAGGGGCTGGCGGCCGCCAGCACGGCGCGGTGCGCCGGGAAGTCGCGCCCGCCCGCCGCCTCCAGGGTCACGTCCAGGAACTTGCGCTCGGCGCGCAGCTGGCTCAGGCCGCGCAGCAGGCTCAGCGCGTGCGCGGGGTCCGAGAAGGGCAGCACGGCCAGGGGCGCCGGCCGCTCCATGGCGCCTTCGCTGCGGGGCCGGGACGCGCTACCGGGGGAGGCCGCGGCCGGGGCCAGCGGGAGAGACACGGCGCGGCCGGCGCAGCTGCTATAAATACGGCCGGGCGCGGCGGCCTCCGGGGGGCCGGCCCGGGAGGGGGCGGGGCGCCGCCGGCACCGCCCACTTAACCCCTCGGGCCCGGCGCCCGCCCCGCCCCGCCCCCGCGCGCCCGGCTGAGTCACCGCCGCCCGCGCACGTCCCCTCGCCGCCCTTCCGGGGCTTCCTGCGGCCTCGCGCCGCCGCCCGGGCCGGGACGGCGGGTGACCAGTGTTCTCTCCGGGGGCGGCCCTGCCCACGACCCACCGGGCCCGGCGGCTGATCACCACCCGGCGGGGGCGAGCGCGGCGCCCAAACTATCCCTCCCTTTCGCGCCAGACTCCCCACTGCGCCCGCCCCCAGCCCCAGGCTGCTCCGCACAATGGCTGCTTTTGTTTTTTCATGTCACTAGTTCTGAGGGCTGCTAGTTGACCCGGCCAAGGGGACATTTTCAAGCAGCGGGATCTTTGCAGCGGGGGCCCAAAGCAAGAACAACTGCACGGTTTGAGGTGGCTTTTCTTCTTGGCGCATTATTCGGGGCCCGACGCCAGGAGTCCGCTGGGCTGCGTTCCTGCGGGAGTTTCACACTTGACTCACGCGGTCATTAACTTTCGTCAGCATCGCGGCGCGGTTTCAGTTTCCGATTCAGACTCCGGCTCCGGAGCGGCGCTCCGAAGGGGGCTGGCCTGCTCCGGGTTTGGTCACCCTGGACGCCCGGGCCCCCTGCCTCCTCCCCTGGCCGTGGACGTGGGGAAGGCAGAAGACGGAGGGTAGGAGAAAGTCCTCAGGGTGTACTATTAAACTGAACAAAAAAACGAAAGCACCAGAAAACAATTCCGGAGGGAGAAAAA
Source organism: Myotis nattereri (assembly GCF_964212035.1). NCBI lineage: Eukaryota > Metazoa > Chordata > Mammalia > Chiroptera > Vespertilionidae > Myotis > Myotis nattereri. Next base: position 213,538,464 of record NC_138077.1, on the reverse strand, counting down.
GCCGTTTTCCTGTTCCAAAAGGGGACACGCGGGGCCCCGGGGGCAGTGCATTCAGCTCAAGGTCAGACAATAAAATTCCTGCCTTAAAACCAGGAATGTGCCCGTTCCGAAGGATCAGAGTCACTTGTCGGGTGCCGGAAAGAGAAACCTGTCTTATTTAAGAAAGGAATCTGTCTTATTTTGGTTCCAGTAGATCCAGTACCAGGCAGGACTGCGTTTGCAACATGAGCAGATGAAAAAGCGCCCTCACTTGGGGCGCGTTTCCCCTTTCACGTGTGCTTGGTTGAGTTTTAGACAAGATCCCTAGTTCGCCTGGACATCTTGTTGTCATTGCCTGTCTGCCACGGGGAGCTGCAGGCTCGCCCCTCTCCTCCGGACTCTCCCTCATCGCCCCGCCATGAGAATGTTTCTGGTCTGACTTTCAGCAGGGGAAGCTCAGGCCTGAGTAAGGAAACAGTCAGGTAGCCGCGCGCTGCCTGTTGCCCATAGATGGACTGTTCACACAGCTAGCAGCAGCGGCAACAGCATTCCTGGGCCCAGGAGCCTGGCCAATCGCTTCCTTGCACAGGCGCTGCGACAAGAAACCTCCGAGTAGCCAGGAAGTGGCATGTTTGTAGGGAAAAGTACCAAAGTCCCGCAGGTCAGACAGCTCCCCCACCTTGCATAAATCAGATCTTTCAGGAACCTGTCATGTGTCTGTTGTTAAGAACTGAGTCCAGGTACGGGTTATTTCTGCAAATCATGTTTGAGTCTTACGGTGAAGAATAATGTAGGTACTTATTGAAATGGAAAGATGTCCATGCTATAGGATCAAGTGCAAAAGGTTACCCACCATAGGACCCAATTGGTTATGTTCAGCTGCTTACAAAAACATTGGGGAGGTAACACTTTCTCTAGGGGGTTAGGTTTGTAGTTCTTGCTTGCCTGCATTCTCTACTTCTGTGCTAAATATATAACCTGTGTATTAAAGAAAGAATACGAGTTCAAAATAAAATTTAAAAATTCCGTTATTGGGGGGGGGGGCTATATTATTAGTATCTCAGACCTATGAGACAAGGATTTGAAACCAGGTGGGTATATCTAAGTCAATAAATGAATGTGGTTAGAAAAGAAAGGAACAGATTTAGTCTTATCAGCTGTTTGGAATTTTCAATAATCTACCAACCCAGGTATGCTATTTTTTTTTATATATATTTTATTGATTTTTTACAGAGAGGAAGGGAGAGAGATAGAGAGTTAGAAACATCGATCAGCCGCCTCCTGCACATCTCCTACTGGGGATGTGCCCGCAACCCAGGTACATGCCCCTGACCGGAATCGAACCTAGGACCCTTCAGTCCGCAGGCCGACGCTCTATCCACTGAGCCAAACCGGTTTCGGCACCAGGTATGCTATTTAGTTTTGTGATTTTTTTTTTTCCTATCTCATCCATCTCCTAAGTTCATCACGGGAATGTGAGAAATTCCTTCATTGCCGTATGACAGTGTGGCAGATACAGTCACCAAACTGTATTAATTAAGGGGACGTACATTGTTCAGATAGCACCCAACACCCTGGGAGGGGTGGAACACTACTGCTAGTATTGTTTGGTGGGGAAGATGTTAACACTTGCCACACAAGCAATAGTTTTGTTTTTTTCCAGTTTGTTTTTTTTTCTTTAAGATTTTAAAATTGATTTTTAGAGAGAGAGGAAGGGTGAGGGGGAGAGAGAGGGAGAAACATTGATGTGAGAGAGAAACATCCATCAGTTGCCTCCTGTATGCTCCCTACTGGGGATCAAGCCTGCAACCAGGGCACGTGCCCTGACGGGAATCAAACCAGCAACCGTTTGGTGCACAGGATGACGCCAAAACACTGAGTCACACCGGCCAGGGCGATTCTCTCCAGCTTTACTGAAAAACAATTGGCACAAGCGATAGTTGGTGGGAAAATGTTTGTATTTAACGGTTAAACTTCAGCCATGGAAGTTTACCCTTTCTAAAATGAGGAAAATCATCTTTGCCTAAGGGACTTCTTTATCATACTGTAATTTAACAAAAGATGGTGCTATTAAATTTAAAAAATTCAAACCACTTAATTTTGATATTTCTTTTTAAAATTTTATTTGATTTTAGAGAAAAGAAGGGAGAGAGAGAAACACTGATTTGTTGTTCCACTCATCCATGTACCCACCGGTTGACTCCTATATGTGCCCTGACCCGGAGATATTTAAATTCTAATTTTAGGCAGGCAGGACAAGAAGTGACTGAGATTATTTTAAAAGCTGCTGTTATTTTTTCTTTCTTTTCCTTTGGGAACATTTGAGAACACATACCTTAGCATTTAGTCAAAAAGAGATTGCACCTTTTTTTCCTATTAGACACGGATTTTTTTTTTTCCTGATTCTGGGCTGCCTACGGTGTGGAGTGTAACACACTTATTATATATAAACATTTTTCTCTAAGGAATTTTATAGTATTCTCTATCCATTAAGTGCATTATTATATGCAAATGAGATACTATAAGCGAAAATATTTAAAGTGTTTGGCATACAGTGTTGCTATTGATCTTTATATTTTTCCTGTATGAACCATAACACAAGAAATGCATTTAAGCCCTACCTAGCTGGTTTGGCTCAATAGCTAGAACATTGGCCTGCGGACTGAAGGGTCCCGGGTTCCATTCTGGTCAAGGGCCCATGCCCAGGTTGTGGGCTTAATCCCCAGTAGGGGGCTGTGCAAGAGACAGCCGATTACTGTCGCTTTCTCTCTCTCTTATCATTGATGTTTCTATCTCTCCCTTCCTCTCTGAAAATCAATAAAAATATATTAAATGAAAAAGAAATGCATTTGATTCTTCTATGCATAGGTTACTTTCCTCAGTATAAGAAAAGTTGACAGTGTATAATTTAGGAGTTATTTTATTAATGGTTTTATTTATTTACTAGAGGACCGGCGCACGAAATTTGTGCTCAGGTACAATCTCTAGGCCTGGCTTGAGATCAGGGCCATCTTCCCCAGCTTCCCAAGGCGGCCCCGCCCCCCCCACCCCCGGTTCCCTGTTTGCCATCGGGTGATGGGTGCCGGCTGGGGGAAAGGGACCACGAGGTGGTCAGTGTGCCTCATAGTGACTGGTCCAGTGGTTGGTCTGCTGTTAGGGTCAATTTGCATATTATCCTTTTATTATATAGGATTTTATTTTTTTTTAACCTCACCCTAGGATATTTTTCCATTGATTTTTAGAGAGAGTGGAAGAGAGAGGGAAGGACAGAGAGAAACATGGATGTGTGAGAAGCATATCAATTGGTTGCCTCCTGCATGAGCCCCAACCAGATGGCCAGACTCCAGGCCAGGAAGGAGCCTGCAACCTGCAACTGGACGTGCCCCTTTACTGGGATCCAACCCGGGGGACCCTTCGGTCCGCAGGAAATGCTCTACCCACTGGGAAAAACCGGCTAGGGTTACTTATTTATTTTAAAAGTAAGCAAGAATTTATTGACTGCAGCAAAAACACACTTCGGGCAGTGAAACAGGAAGGCATAGAAGCCGCCACAGGAGAGCTTAGGCTGGGCTGCTTTAGCTCACTAGGAAGTTGGAGAAAAGGGGGCCTTGCAGACAGGTTCGGGGGTTACCCCAGGATGAGCTGCCCTTCCAGAACCCCCCATAGCTCCATAGCTCCCCTGGTTGTAAGTCTCATGGGGTCCCTTAGAGGTTAGGGGATATGTGCCTGGGGGCGGGGGGGGGGGGAAGGGGGTAGGGGATGGCATGGGCGTGCTCCCTGGAGAGAGAGTGCTGGTAATGGTCTTAAGTTATATTAATACAGTAGTCAAGGTACTAAAAGTTGAAATATTTCGATGAGTTTTCATTCTTTTCCTCTCCTGGAAATGCAAGTGAGAAAGGCAGAAAACTGAGGGTAGAAAAAAAAAATTCCATAAGAATATACTATTAAGTCCTGCCAGTAGCTCAGCTGGTTAGAGCAGTGGTCGGCAAACCCATTAGTTAACAGAGCCAAATATCAAAGAACAACGATTGAAATTTCATTTGAGAGCCAAATTTTTTAAACTTAAACTATATAGGTAGGTACATTGTTATTAACTTAATTAGGGTGCTCCTAAGCTGGCCTTTGCTGAAAACGTCCTCAGTCTGATTGAGGTACGTTCGCTGAGGTCGACCCCTTCCAACTCTCCCATCCACACTCGTCTTGTGTACTTGTTTCGTCTGTCTCCTTTCGTTCATCCTCTCTCTATGTCCAAACCATCTCACCATACCTTTCTCCATCCTCGACACTACATCTTCTCTCACTCCACAGCGTTCCCTAAAATTAACTTAATAAACTTTACTTAAAGTTTTAAGTCAACTTCGCACTGTACGTGTGCGCCCGCACGTGGTATTTTGTGGAAGAGCCACAGTCAAGGGGCCAAAGAGCCGCATGTGGCTCGCGAGCCGCGGTTTGCCGACCCCTGGGTTAGAGCGTTGTCCCCATAGGCCAAGGCTGAGGGTTCAGTCCTGGTCAGGGCACATACAAGAACCAACCAGTGGATTCATAACTGAGTGGCACAAGGAAGTCCGTGTTTCCCTTCCTTGTTCCCTTCTCTCTTTCTCTCTAAAAAAAAAAAAAAAAAAAAAGGAAAGAAAAATGAACAAAAAGCTGAAACACCAGAAAATAATTTCAGGAAAAATAAACCCTTGGTCATGTTCATACCCACACTCAAACATCGAGTTAAAGTGGGAGGCAGAAACCTTCCCTGAGTGTTCCCCAATGAATGTAGCGTCGCTAGTGAGATCTAGGAAGGTGAAGCTATATTTGGAAACCCAATTAAAATAACTACATTCTCAAGTTACTTACTGGGAAACCATGGTATTCTTAGTATTTTTAAACTTGTCACAACCTGCACTAATGTTGGCTTTTTTCTTCCTCTTTCCTAAGTAACTATAATCATCTGAGACTTAGCATTCAGCAGGAGGTGTAATTTTTTTTAAAGCAAAAACCAAACAAACAAAAATCGCAAACTCCAAGGATCTGGCTACTATGGCTCATGCTCTTGCGTGAATCCTGGAATTCTGGAGTTGCCCCGGAGCCCAGGAGCAGGGCAGCGTCCCTGAGAAATAAACAAGATACTGAAGACACCACGCCTGTCATACCGAGAGAATCCGCTTCATTAGCCACAGTTACACCTTATGCCATTGCGTTTCAGTCAATTACTGGTTATAGTCCTTTTTTTGAGCCTAGGGACTGGATGGTAGCATTAATTCTTTTTTAAAAAACATTTTTTAGCCGAAACCTGTTTGGCTCAGTGGATAGAGCGTTGGCCTGCCGACTGAAAGGTCCCAGGTTCAATTCCGGTCAAGGGCATGTACCTGGGTTGCGGGCACATCCCCAGTAGGAGATGTGCAGGAGGCAGCTGATCGATGTTTCTCTCTCATCGATGTTTCTAACTATCTCTCTCCCTTCCTCTCTGTAAAAAAATCAACAAAATATATTTTAAAAAAACCCAAAACATTTTTTAATACATATGTATATTTTAATTTCAGAGAGGGAGGGAGATAGAAACATCAATGAGAGAAAATCATCGATCGGCTGCCTCCTGCACTCCAACCAGAAACTAAGGCAGGTGCCCTTGACTGGAATCGAAGCCAGGACCCTACAGTCCGCAGGCCAAGGCTCTGAGCCAAACCCGCCAGGGCGGTATTAACTCTATACCTTCTCCGAAGGGTGACATTTCCAAGGGAAATCAAAGGAAGGAGACAAAGAAGGTCCTTCGCCATGAAGTTTTCTATTTCACTAGAGCAGCAATTTTCAGCCGATGCGCCTCGGCACACTGGTGTGCCGCAAGGATTTTTACAACATGCCATGCCTGCCCTGGCTGGTGTGGCTCAATTGGTTGAGTGCCTTCCCATGCACCGAGAAGTCACCAGTTCAATTCTAGGCCAGGGCCTGATCCCTGGTAGGGGGCGTGCAGGAGGCAACCAATCGATGTTTCCATCTTCCTCTCCCTTCCTCTCTCTAAAAATCAATTAAAAAATAAAATAAAAATCAGCCCGAACCGGTTTGGCTCAGTGGATAGAGCGTCAGCCTGCGGACTCAAGGGTCCCGGGTTTGATTCCGGTCAGGGGCATGCGCCTTGGTTACGGGCACATCCCCGGTGGGGAGTGTGTGGGAGGTGGCTGATTGATGTTTCTTTCATCGATGTTTCTGACTCTCTATCCCTCTCCCTTCCTCTCTGTAAAAAATCAATAAAATATATTTAAAAAAATAAAATAAAATTAAGAAAACCAAATACATAGTAAAAACAAAACAAAACATGCAATTACCTATTTAGTCAGGGGCACCGATCTCTTTTCTCTTAGACGTCAAAAAAGGAACAATAGCCCTGGCTGGTGTGGCTCAGCTGGTTGGGTGTCATCCAGTGCACCAAAGGGTTGCCAGTTGGATTCCTGGTCTGGGCACATGCCCAGGCTGCAGGATCAATCCCTGGTAGTGTGTGTGTGTGTGTGTGTGTGTGTGTGTGTGTTGAGGGGGGGAAAAGGGGGGGTGCAGGAGGCAGCTAATTGATGTTTCACTCTCACATTGAAACATCATCTCTCTCTCCCCCTCTCTATAAAAATCAATAAAAAAATGTATTTTTTAAAAAGTGACAACAGCCAATACTGTAATAGCTGTCCAATGTGAATGCATCAGAATTATACCTTTTTGTCAGATCGACAAAAAATATATTTTTTGGGTGTACCACAGAATTTCAGTAGCTTATGTGCGCCATAAAACGAAAAAGGCTGAAAATCGCTGCCCTTGAGTGTCAGGCAGGGAGATGAGCAGGTAGCCCTGGTCACGGCCACGTGCTAAGAACTACTGTTTACTGAGAACATCAGGAAGTAGCTATCGGATACCTACTGAGCAAGAGTGATCAGTGTCCTGTGAAATAATCTTAGTTTGGGGTTTTCTTTCCTTAGTGTGACTGAGTGGTCCCTGAATTCTAGGCTGTTTTGCCTGTCATCCGTCATTATTATGAACAAGTTCTTTATTTCAGTTTCTTAATGGAGGCGGTGTGTTAATGTGTATATTGTAAAAAATGGTTTCATAGGGAATAGTGATCAGTTAAAAAAAATTCCCTTTGTGCCCTGGCTGGTGTGGCTCAGTTTGGTTGGAGCATCGTACCATGCACCAAAGGGTGGCGGGTTCGATTCCTGGTCAGGGCACACAACCGGATTGGGTACCTGAGGCGACCAATCAATGTTTCTCTCCCTCTCCCTCTCCCTGCCTCTTCTCTAGAATAATAATAATAAAAAAATTCCCTTTTCTTTCCTCTGGATTTTGGTATTTGTACCTTTAAACTACCAACAGGATAGCATCCTTCTTGGCCCTTTCTTACTTAGGCCAACCAGGTTGCTGCTGGTGAACCTGACCCTGGGCAACACTGGCTGGGCTCGCGACATCTGCTCTGGCCACGGTGGTCAGCCAATGTTCAAATCCGGCGACATCCCAGGAAGGTGACAGCTCTCTCAGTGGACTGACGGAAATGACCACTGGACTGAGTGAAAGAGGGATCAAGGCGACGAAAACTCAAACTCAGGAGGAACGAAGGCAGTGGAAGGACGCAGACCATGTGAAATTCCTCAAATAAAAGCTTATTAACTTTAAATAATTGTGCCTGTGCTACCAATAACAAAAGCCTTTTATGCTTTTTGTAAAGTTTAAAAAAAAAAGTTGTCAATGTTGTTTCCGCAGACCAAGCCCAATGTCTATTGCTATCTGACCAGCTTTGTAAGGCGCCCCGTACCTGTTCCTTATCACCTCCGGGGAGCTCTCCAATCTGCCAAGATATTGCTGAAATAACGTTAAAAAACAATAGTAAACTACCACCTACTGAGGCCAGCACGACCCTGAAATTTTTATAGCTTAGGAAACGGAGGCTCAAGAAAGTAGTATTTCTAAAATAAACCCGGCCCCTTAACCACTAAATCAGAATTCTCGTGAGCACCTAACTAGCAAGAGCCACCCGACCAGCACCCACTCCCCCCCCCCCCCCCAGGAACCTTATCTTCCAGGGGCTCTTCCGGCCCCCATTCTGCTTCAGTGCATCGGAAAGGCAGCTTTCTGACGGACACTCACAATGTCCCGCTGCTCCTCCTCAACAGCGTTTGTCCTCGAAGCTACAGAATGTGCTACCGAGCCGTGGGCATATAGATTTTTTCTTTCGAAAACGTTAAAGAATGCCAGGCCTCCCCCGGTGATTTGCTCAGAGGAGTTAATGTTCAACAAGGCGCTCACCGTCAACCCACCTCCCACACCAAAGTTGTGAAATCCGCGGCGTCGCGGCACTCGCCCCGCAAACGCATCGATTAAATACCAATACGCAAAGTCAACGGCAATGCCAAAGACTCGACCACAGCTCTCCTCAAGGATAAGCCCGTAAGGATCACGCTCGGGGAGTAACTCCAAGTGGGGACACAGGCGGCCCCACGGTCAGGCGAAGAGGGAAGGGAAGCCAACATCTCCCCAAACATCGGTAACACAGGGAGGGCTGTAGATGCCGTAACCCGACACCGCAAAGTGGAGCCTCCGGAGACCACGAGGGGCTCGGCCCCGCGGCCCCGGGGCACGGAGGACCCGGCCAGAAAACCCACCGCCGCGAAGACAAGATCGCTTCCCCGGCCGGACGCGCGGGGAGCCCAGCCCGGGGGGGTCCCGACGTCAGCGCCGCCACCCCCCACTCTCGCGCGGGGACCCCGGCCCCACAAAGGAGCACGAACCCCTAATCCCAGAGGAGGAGGAGGAGGAGGCGTCGGCCGCCGCGCTCCCCGACCAAGGCCGCCAGCCCCGCCCCCACCCGCCCCCGCGGAGACAGAGGCGCTACCGCCCGCGCGGCCCCTCCCCCACCACCCAGCCGGCGCGAGCCCCCGCACAGTCCCCAGCTCCGGCGGTCACCAGTCCCGGAGACACCGCCTCCGCGGCGCCGCGGAGCTCTATGGGGTTTGGAGTCCTCGAGACGGTCTTTGTGCGCCTCAGCGGCGGAGCCTGGGACTACGACTCCCACAATGCCCAGCGCTCGCCCCCGCGCCACGCCCCCTCCCTATCGGCTTCCCGTTCCTCTCAGACTACATTTCCCGATAGGCTTCGCGGATCTCCCGCCCTCCCTCCTGAGACACGAGCCGAACTGGGCGTCAGGTCGGGGAGCCGGTCGGGTTCCCGCTCGCCGCCGCCGCCGCCGCCCCCCGCAGCGACTCTCCCGCCTCTCCTGCCGCGCCGGCCGCGGGAGCTGCATCGCGAACTCTGCTCGGCCGTGGAGCCGCTGGTCCGGGAGCACAGAGTCTGGGACGCGACACGCCGAGCCCCCCCATCACCTCTAGCCGGGGCGACCCCTCCCCGGTCCGCCCTGGTCCTACGCGGCCGCCGGAGCCCCCAGCCCCGAGCGGCCCCACGGTCCGGAGCCCGCATTCGGCCCCTGCACTCCCGCAGCCGCCGCCCCCCACCCTGAACATGGACTCCGACTCCTGCGCCGCCGCCTTCCACCCAGAGGTGAGAGCTGCGCCCGGATCCCTCCGACCACCCCCACCTCCGTCCTTCGCTCCCCGGAGCCGGACGGACCCCGCTACCCGAGCGCCGCCCTCCCCCAGCTTTCCGTCGTCGCCCCCCGGCGCCCAGCCCCGCCCCCCACTGGGGCCCCCGCTTCGGCGTCCCTCCGCGGCCGTAAGCGGCGACCCCTCCCGGGCCTCGGTAGCCTTGGGACCTGTCTGCGCTCCGGGCCCCGCCCCGCAGCCTCGCTTACCCCTTCCTCGCCCCCGGGGACTCGGGCCGAGCGCCGCCGCCCCGCGCTCTCGCTTCTCTGAGGAGCCCCCTCACCCTCCTTCCGGAGGGGCTCACGGCCCCCCTCGGACGGGGACCCGGCTTTGCGCGCCCCCGCCCGCTCCCCTAATCCCCCGGGCCCAGTGGCCCGCGCCCCGCCCCCTGACTCCCGCGCGGCCCCCGCCCCCTCCGGCTCTGGGGAGCCTAGTCTTTCGGGGTTCCCACCCCTGCGGGGGCCCGAGTCGACCCCCCCCATCCTCCGCGCGCTCGCATTCCCCTCCGGGGCCCCCGCCCCCCGCCCGCAGGCTTTGCTCGCCCCGCCTCCCACTCCTCCTTCCGGGGATCGGCCCTCAGTTTTCCCGGTCGGCGCCCCTGCCGCGGTCCCCTCTCCCCTCCCGAGGCCCGCAGGGTCCGGGGTGCGGGTCGGGCCGCGGGAGGCGGCGCTGGGTACGCTCTCCCGCCGCGCTGAAGCCTCGGGGGTTCGCGGGCCCTGCCATCCCCCGACCCCCGATTCTGCCGGCTTCTCGCGCCCCCTCCCCCGCGGGATGGGCCCCGCACCTTCCGGGGCCGAGTGCCGGCGGGGGGCGGCTTCCGCGGGAGGGCGGGAGGGGGCCGCACCGCCATCTGCTTTCCCTAAAGGCGGCGGCGCGGCGGGCGGGGTGGGGGCGGCGCAGGTCCCTCCGCCCCGCGCCCGAGGGCGCCGCCGACCGCCACTCGGCATCGCGGCTCCTGACCCACTTCTGCACGTTCCCCGCCGAAATAAAAGTTTTTCCCGAGAGTTTGAGGGCCGAGGGCTGCCTCCCCACCCCGGCCGGAGGGAGGGCGGTCAGCGGGTCCCGGGGGCGGAGGCAGGATCTCCTGCGCTTCCTGCACCGAGTCCGGCGCTGAGCCCGGCGCTCCGCTAACCTGCGCGCCGCCGGAGGCCGGGGCCGGGGCCGGGGCCGGGGCCGGGGGCCGAGAGGTGGGGGGAGAAGGTGGTTTGCTGGAACCATGTTGAGAAGATAAGTGGCGCCCCTGGAAGGAAACCCGCTGGCGGCGCGCTGGTGCCGGCCGCGCTCTGCCCTGTCCTGGGTGGCCGAGCCCACCCCCCATTTTCTCCCTCGCTTCCACCCCAGCGGGGCGCTGGGCCCTCGGGCTCTGTGAAGGGGGCTGGGGTGGGTGATAAAATGCTTAGGAAGCCTCAGTCGGTCCGCAGGTGATAAACCAGAACCAAGTAGAGTTTTGCTCGGTAGCCAATAAAGGCTCTTTCTCCTCGAGCTGCTCTCCTCTTCCCTTTGAAAGCAGGAAAAGGAGAAAGTTCATTCTCGGTGAGGGCACCTCTAGATTGAATGGGGACCGAGCTCCAAAGCCAGAACCCCTAGTGTTTCATCTGCTGCAGGCAGACCGGCAGGGACGGTTCTGGTTATTGCCGGAGCGGCGCAGCCTTCGGGGGGCCTGGCCTCTGGATGCTGGAGTAGGAGAGGGAGCAGCAGGAAGTGCCTGTGCAGGGGGGACCCCGGGGAGGAGGCCCCCAGGCAGCCCTGGCTGGGGAGGGGTCAGGCTTGAGTGAGCTGGGAAGGGTAGGGAGCCGTTGGCTTTTGAAGTCACTCAATGCTTCAGTTACAGCTGCAGCCGCAGCTTATTTTCAAAATGGAAAACCTGTAGCAAAAAAAGTAGTTATTAGCACAGAGAGGAAGCGAACAGATAACCAGAAAATGCCGGGAGCGCTAAAAAATGGGCTTTTGGACAAGCTTTTATCGCCTAGCCAGTTTCCCAGTATTATCGGCACAACACCCCCACTCTCAACCTTCTGAAAAGTGTTCCTTCTTGACCTGAGCTTACCTGGTGGTGTTTCTAAGGTGTTTGTGAATCTTGCAGCGTGTTTTTGAGTTGCTGGCAGCAGTAAAAGCTCCAGCTTGCTTGCTTTTGTTTGTGATTCCACCTACAAGTGTCTACTTTCAAACACACCCCCCTTCTCCCTGCTCACAGGAGTACTCCCCCGGGTACAAGAGACGAAGGACCGTGGAGGATTTCAACAAGTTCTGCACCTTCGTCCTGGCCTATGCCGGCTACATCCCTTATCCGAAGGAGGTAATCTTCACACTGGTGGGACCTTTCTGGCAGTGACGCCAGGGCTTGTGTGGGAGGACTGCAGATAGGAGTTGGGCAAAAATCTTTCTTGGAAACTTAGACCAGCCTGGGAAATGGTTCCTCAAACGCTGGTAGAAAATAAAATGCAGGCTTGTCTAGAAATGATTTAGTAAACTTTCAAGGTTTGCTTGCAAATAGCTATTTGCTATCAGCCTACTCTTTTTTTTTAATTTAATATTTCAATTGCAGTTTGCATTCAGTATGGTATCGTATTAGTTCCAGGTGTACAGCATAGTGAATGGACAGTCATTCATATTCTTTTTTTAAAAAAATATATTATTAATTTTTTACAGAGAGGAAGGGAGCGGGATAGAGAGTTAGAAACATCGATGAGAGAGAAACATCGATCAGCTGCCCCCTGCACACTCCCCACCGGGGATGTGCCCGCAACCGAGGTACATGCCCCTGACCGGAATTGAACCTGGGACCCTTGAGTCTGCAGGCTGACGCTCTATCCACTGAGCCAAACCGGTTGGGGCACATACTCTTGACAAAGTGTTCCCCCGGCTGTTTCCAGTACTCACCTGATACCATACGCGGTTATTACAATGTTAACCATATTCCCTATTCTTTACTATCTGCCTGCTCTTAATGGCCAGTATTTATTGAGTGCTGACTATGGCCAGGCACTGGTTTTGGCTCTTACAGCACGAGGTAGGTGAAATTATTTGTCCCCATTTTAAAGCTAGGACATGGGCACGAGTGGGAACGCCTTGCCCTGGGTCACAGGCCAATGAACGGTGGAGTCTGGCGAGCAGCTTCCTGGTTGGTGTGCGCATCCCATACAGAATCTGCGGGGACTTCGGCCCCAATCCCGTGGGATTTCAGGGATTTACCCGCCCCCCCTCCCCCCCCCCCCCCTTTGCTGATCAATGGGCAGAACTGTGGACCAGCACTGCCATGGTTCTCAAACTTCAGAGCCTCGTTCATACTGACCGAAGCTAAAAAGAAGGGACCCCGGTACTCCCAGGTCCCAGCAATGGTTTATCCTTTGCATCACCATCTCGGGATCATGCCTGCTTTGTGCCACTCAGAATGTGGCCATTATTTGCAAATAAAATGCTCGAATGGTCTGAAGGAACCAGAGTGTAGCTCACTCGCTGCTTTGGGGCAATAATTACCCACTTTAATTTTTGCAATACTTTGGGATATCTCCAGTTTTAAAAAAATGTACTGGGAAATTCTCAAAACTAATTTAAACTCACTTAATTAAAACATGCATCCTGAGGGAGGACAGAGGGAGGGAGAGGTTCCAGTCAGGGAAGGATCCTGGGCTGGAGAGCGGGTCTTCCCTCCTGTCAGTCCACCGAGCCCCAGCCAGGTTCCTGAGGGTCCCGCCAGGACAGGAGGTCCCCTCTCCTGGGGCACATTGTCTGGAAGGTCACACTGAAACACAAATGCCATTGTTCCTAAAGAGCAGTGCTGAGGAGAGCTGGGAGCCGGAGGCTGTGAGAGCTGCGGCCTGGCCCTGCCGGGTGCCTGGGAGATCTCTGTGGGGCCGGCTAGTCCGGGACCGTGGAAGTAACCGGAACCTTTGCCTCCGTCCTTTCAGGAACTCCCTTTGAGGAGCAGCCCCAGCCCTGCCAACAGCACCGCAGGCACCGTTGACAGCGACGGCTGGGACGCTGGCTTCAATGACATCTCGTCCGCGGTGCCCCTGCCAGTCTCCGACCGCTGCTTTAGCCACCTGCAGCCCAGCCTCTTGCAGTGCGCCAAGCCCAGTAACTTCCTGCTCGACAGAAAGAAGACCGACAAGCTGAAGAAGAAGAAGAAGAGGAAGCGCAGGGACAGCGAGGGGCCCGGGAAGGAGGGCTACATGGGCAGCTTGCTGAAGCTGGAAGCCGCCGATCCGTATGTGGAGACCCCCACGAGTCCCACCCTGCAGGGTATGCCCCCGGCCCCTGGCGATCCCTGCTCGGGCTGGGACTCCGACACTCCGTCCAGCGGCTCCTGTGCCACCGTGTCACCTGATCAGGTCAAAGAAATAAAGACTGAAGGCAAGCGGACTATCGTCCGGCAGGGGAAGCAGGTGGTGTTCCGCGACGAGGACAGCACTGGCAATGACGAGGACATCATGGTGGATTCAGGTGAGTGGTCCCGGGATGACGGCCACGCTCTTGGCTCTGGTCAGAAGAGAGTGATTGTCAGCCGGTGTCTCGGGGAGGTCCCTGCCTCAGGGCGCCCACCGTCTCCAGGGAGGTGGGTGCAGGAAGGTGGGCGCAGGTGCTTAGGGAGGGGGTGATCGCCGCTAGAGACAGCTGAGAGCCCGACCTGGAAATATACAGATAGTGCGGCTTGTGAGTGCACACGTCACCGTGACCTCTGGGACCACAGTCTGGGTGCCCTTTCTGTGCACTTACCATGCGCTCAGGGAGGGAGGTGGCACCGTGAGTGGAGGTTGGGTTCTGGTTCTGTTGCTTGTCCCCGTGGAGGGCAGCTCTTCTGGTGGGGAGGGGTCAGGAGATGCCCTTTCCTTCCTCTTACGTGTTCCTCTCTTTCAGACGATGACTCGTGGGACCTCGTCACCTGCTTCTGCATGAAGCCATTTGCCGGCCGCCCGATGATAGAGTGTAACGAGTGCCATACTTGGATTCACCTGTCCTGTGCCAAAATCCGGAAATCCAACGTGCCGGAAGTGTTTGTCTGCCAAAAGTGCCGGGACTCCAAGTTCGACATCCGCCGCTCCAGCCGCTCCCGGATGGGCTCCCGGAAGCTGTTTCTGGACTGACTGCTGGCGAGTGAGGAGACGGGGCGAGGAACCGGAAGCGACGGGACGGTTGGCTTTCTGGCCCCTTTCTTAGTTGAGCACAGAACTCTCAGCTCTGATGCAGGCAGACCCCTGCCATTCAGGTGCCTAAGCAAAAGGACAGGCTGTCCACAGCGTAAACTATACGTAGCCGGTGACTGAATAAAGTCCTGAGGCCACAGCCGCTGCCAGAGCTGTGATCTCTGCAGCGGAGGCGGACTCAGCACCCGGGGCAGGGGGTGGTCAGCTGACGATGAGGGTCCGGGTAGTTGTGAATCCTTGCTCTCGTTGACCAGCTCCCTCCGATTGGAACAAGTGCTGTTACTCCTGCTTCCGCGTTGGGGACCACTGTTCCCCGGCCTGTCAACGAACAGCCATACGTGCAAGCGTTTTCTTGAGTGTGTCTTTTACCGTAAGTGTCTGTACAGCAACCATCAGAGCTGCCCCTCCCTTAGTGGTCCGCCCTCCCTTGCCCGTTGGACTCCTCGCCTCACTCCGAGAGGAGCCAGGGGCGGGGGGCGAGCTAATGGTCCCTAGTTTTTCTTCTGTTCATTGAAAGGGGTTGTGTGTGGCCACTTCTCTGTAGAAAGAGGGTTGGTTGGGAGATTGAAGTGGCCCGTGTTCATAACCCAGTTTCCCGTTTTGCACGATGTAAAAACTGTCTTTTTGCACGATATAGCCAAAAGTATTGGCAGGTGTTTGCCTGGGTGCCCTCTCTCTCCAGTTGGTGTATGGGGGGCCTGTGAGTGCCCAGGCAAGGCGTTTCCGAGGGAGGGCACTTAGGTTCCTTCTTCTCTCTTCCCCCCACATTATTTCAGTAGCAGCGTAAAGGTTAGGCAGTCACTGGGGAGTGGGTAATGGGTAAAGGAGAACTGGGAGGAGGGCCTCTCCCACGGGTGATTCTTAGTGTCCCCTCAGACAGGTCGGCCTGCTGGTTCCACAGGCCGAGGTTAGGACTTGAAGTCTTGTGATTTGAGTTGGTGAGTGAGCGGCATGGTAACATTGGCCTCTGGGTCTGTACCGGGGAGCTGTGCAGAGTCCTCAGATCTGGACGTGGGGACACCTGTGGGCTCTGCTCCAGGCCACTCTGCCCTGGGACACTGGCGGTCCTCGGGCCCCACGAGAGGAGGGTGTCAGCGCTGTCCCAAATCGACACTGCTCTCAGCAGTTCAAATACTGGTTCTCGAAAATTGGTGTTTTTCTTTTTGGTTTTTTTTTTTTTTTTTTTTTAAATGGATGCGTGTGTTTTCATAAACATTGTTTCTTGTAAAAGCGTGAGAAGGGAAGAATGCCCAGGTCGGTCGCATTTGTTTACAGCAGGATGGACCCGTCTCCCGCAGGGGCTTCCCCGGTGGCATCCCTGTGCAGGGCCCCCCGCGGGCCCCCTCCACATTCTCACCGAAGCACCCAGCGCTGAACTGCAGGCTAATCAGAGCCCATATTTTGTCCTGGTACCATTCATGTTTGACAAGCCAACTGCCTTTTGTTTTGTTTTGTTTTTAATTCTGTTGCTTTTATTAACACAAAAATAGGCATAGTTTCTGAATCCCAGTTTGTTGTCAAGATCCCCAAAGGAGAAGTTGTGCAGTGGAGAGAAATGGTAAGCTGGCTCAGAAACAACCTCCTCCCCAGACAGCTGGCTCTGACTCTGGCGAGGGCAAACGTGCAGGAGAAGTTGGGAGAGGAATTTGCCAAAGATCTGCCCCAGGACATTGCCTGTCCAGTGTCTTCACCATGAGAATAGCCAAAGTTCCAAAGTGTTTCTTGTTTCTTATAACAACGCCTCAAAGTTTTAAAGGTGCACTTAAGAGTACCTGTGATTTTACAGTGGAACAGCCAACGCTGGCGACTGCGATCTGCTCTTCGAAGGATCAGTGCGGGGTGGCTCCTGGAAGGCTTCGGCATTCATCTCAATTTCTGTTTCTTATTTCCCTTTGGTTCTTTTAACAGGTGCATCCCTGTGGGTGGTGTCTAAGAAGTCAAGACACCTCGTTTTTTTTTTGTATGTTGTGTTGATTGAGCTGGCAGCTGCAATCAGCTTTATGCAAATTAGGCATGGCCCAGCTAGGGCTCTTGGTTGGTGGCTGATGAGGTGAGGAGGGAAAGATGTCACCCCAAAAGCAGGTCCCTCCCATTGGCTTTGGCCAGGCCAGACACTTAACATCGTTTACATGGTTCTGTGTAATTGTAAAGTTTGTGTAAAAAGCGAAGCTGTTTCTGTGAAACTGTATATTTTGTAAATAAAGATATTGCTACTTTGAGGTTGATGTCTAGCTTCAGGTGTTTTTGTTCTGTGCTGAAGGACAATTGTGTTTCATCGTCACTTCCCCAAACCACGATTACAAGACTTGGGAAGTTAGAGTTTGCTTTAGCGGGATGGAAAATGCCCGCAGCCGGCAACGTCCTTTGCTAGTAAATTCTCCAGAAACCACAGTGCAAATAGACATGAGCAGCTCACAATTTCTTCATCAAATTGAGTTTAAACCCCAGTGAGTGGTTAACCGGCTTTGTGAAAGCTGCAGCCTTGGGTTCCCTAAGCAGGACTGGGATCTGGGGGTGCACATTCGGGCCCTTTACACCTGGCGCCCGCAGTGCCTGAGCCTGCTCTGCCAGCTCTATCTGCTACTCTAATTCGGGACCAACTAGTACCTGCAGTGACATTCGAGCAGCCCAAACCCAGTAAGCGTCTCAGTCTTCAAAATGCTGGCCAGGCTGGGCATCGAGCCTTTGTTTCCAGTTGTCTAAGGCTGCTGGTGGGTGTAAAATTTAAGGGGCCCCAAACGGGGTGAGGGCGACGGGCCTCAGGGAGTCGGGGTTTCTCCGGAGGGGAAGCCCGCCCGACTCCGACAACGCAAGATGCGGGCCACCGAGCAGCGCCAGGCCCGCCAGCCTCTCCCGTTGGCCCCGCCCCTCCCGTTGGCCCCGCCCCTCCAGGCCCGGCCCCGCCCCTCACACCCGGCCCGCCGCCGCCATCTTTGTTGGGGGCGCGGGGCCTGGGGTCGGAGATGCCGAAGTCGTGCGCGGCCCGGCAGTGCTGCAACCGCTACAGCAACCGCAGGAAGCAGCTCACCTTCCACCGGTGAGGGCCGCGGGCGCCGGGGGCGCGGGTCCTGGCCGCCCGGCCCGCCTCGCCCGGGCCAACTGGCCGCGGCCCCCGCGGGAGCCCGAGGCCTGGCGGCGGGGGGACCGGGACGGGCGGGGTCACGGCCCGGGTGTCCGCGCCGCCGGGGCCGCCGGGCGCGTGGGAACGGGGGGAGGAGGGCTGAGTAACCGCCCGAGGGCGCAGCCTCCTGCGGGCGGGCGGGCGGGCGGGCGGGGGCAGGTGGCGGCGCTGAGACGGGCGGGTCAGCCCGGACCGCGGAGCGGGCGCCGAGCCGGCGGAGCGCAGGGTGCCGCCGCCCCGCTCCAAGGGCGCGGAGGAGCCATGGTGCGCACTTCTCAATGCGAACCCCAGTCAGGGCCGGGCCAGCCACGCCGGGGGACAGGTGTAGGTCGGAATAAGCCTCATGTTGGCACATCAGCCTGAAGCTGATGCGTATCCTATTGACCCTCCCTGAGGACCCCCAGCCCAGCCTTTAAACCCGTAACAAGCGCCCAGCTGCGCTCTCCCCGGGGCATGCCGCCCCCCCCACCATCTGCTAAACTCCGGGGGGCTTGCAGCCCGCGCGCGCCCTGACGAATCCAACCGCCGACCTCTCGGTGCACCGAACACGCCCAGTCAGCCGAGCTACACCGGCCAGAGCTCTGCTTGCTTGCTTGCTTGCTTGCTTTTCTTTTTCACCATTATGTTTATGTCCCCGTAAGAAATGCCCAAACCGCCCTGGCTGGTGTGGCTCAGTGGATAGAGCGTCGGCCTGGCGACTGGAGGGTCCCGGGTTCGATTCTGGCCAAGGGCGTGTACCTTGGTTGCGGGCACATCCCCTGTGTGTGTGTGTGTGGGGGGGGGGGGGGGCGGGTGCAGGAGGCAGTTGATCGATGCTTCTCTCTCATCGATGTTTCTAACTCTCTATCCCTCTCCCTTCCTCTCTGTTAAAAAATCAATAAAATATATTAAAAAAAATGTCCAAACCTTTAGAGGACTTTATAGGTTTCCAGGTTCCTTTTATGCGTTTGAAATTAAGGAGGGAATGTAAAGATTGTATGCGGGTGGGAGAAAGCAAGGGGGGATTAGATTGCAGGATCCTTAACAAGGTGTGCGAACTAGATGCATCAAAACGAAGGACAAGGCAAAGATAAACCTTTTCCTAAAGAAAGTACAGGCTGGGGGCGTGGCTACCCAGCAGGACCTGCCCAGTTCGGCATTTATGATCAGATCGCCCTGGGAGTCTCCATAGAACACCCGTGGTTTGTCCACAGCTGTGAGTCGTGCTCAGTCGGTTCACTGCTGCGTCGTATTCCACTGACTGCAGGAGCCAGAATTAACCTGTTCTACTGAAGGGCATTGGGTGCCGCTGTGTTTTGGCCGCCGCACGGCTCAGCATTTCTGCTGGGACCAGTCTTTTGGTGCCTGTGTCTGTGTCTCAGTCAGGTATATGCCTGGGGGTGGCGTTGCCTTCGGTTCACTCTCGAACCCGGTCCGCTTAGACTCTTGGCTCCCCCTCCCCCCTCCACAAAGAGCTCTCTGTCAAGTCCTGCCCTCCTGCAGCCGGGCTGGCTCGGTGCTCACCCTCCGTCCAGAGCCTCCAGGGACCCCCATCTGCCTGAGACGCATGTCCTTTGGTCCCACACTTGCTCTGTCTCAGCCAAATGTGCTCCGGTCGCTCCTTTAACCACCGGGCACACGCCTGCCGCTTGCCGTCCCTTCTGATACCCACACACGTGAGCTCCCGCCCCCACAGGCCTCCCCTGACCGCGCCCTCTGTTCCCACACAGTCTGCGTCTGTCTGCTACTGTCTGCTCTGTTCTGGAACGTGGGCTGCCCGAGGCCGGGCGTCTTACTCTCTCCCGCGGCACCCAGCAGGCCCCGTACATGGCGGGCTCCCAGGGGGGCGGATGAAGGCTCACCGGGCACACGTAGCTTCAGAAACAGCATTTTGGCCACGTTCACGGTCTCACGTTTCCGAAGGACGCTGTAGACAGCGTGAAAGAAGCTTCCGGAAACTGGATGTGGTTTAACAGCGCGGTGACTGGACATTCCCAGGTGTCTAGTACCCTGTGATGATGTGAGAATGCCCGCTCATTCCCTCCCGCCGCCTCCTCTGCCCTTAGGTTCCCGTTCAGCCGGCCCGAGCTGCTGAAGGAATGGGTGCTGAACATCGGGCGGGGCAACTTCCAGCCCAAGCAGCACACGGTCATCTGCTCGGAGCACTTCCGCCCCGAGTGCTTCAGCGCCTTTGGGAACCGCAAGAACCTGAAGCACAACGCGGTGCCCACGGAGTTCGCCTTCCAGGACGCCAGGCAGGTGAATGCAACTCCCGCGGAGCCAGCCTGCGGGATCCACCCCGCAGTGGGGTGGGACGGGGG
Source organism: Myotis nattereri (assembly GCF_964212035.1). Lineage (NCBI taxonomy): Eukaryota > Metazoa > Chordata > Mammalia > Chiroptera > Vespertilionidae > Myotis > Myotis nattereri. The sequence continues at coordinate 213,518,366 of NC_138077.1, read as the reverse complement.
TGGGGTTTCCAGGGACATCCAAGGCCGCATGGCGCTGCCTTTGGTGAGGGTGACGCAGGCCCAGGAGGGAGACAGGAGCCGACAGTGGAGGTGAGGGCAGCATGCTTAGCCTCCGGGGTTGGCGCCCAGCCGACCCTGATGGCCATGACCTTCGTTTTCGGGGATCCCCAACATAAAGCTGATTTAAAAACGAGTCACGCCTCACACCAGGAGGCTGTTGAAGCAGTGACTGGCGAGTGTGGCCAGAGCCTGGTCCTTTATGTGGTTCACTAATGCCTGGCCCCACGGGGCTCCAGGCTGCGCAGCGAAGACCTCAGACCTTCCCAGCGGAGGCAGCAGCTGAGCGGCATTCGGACCTCTTCCTAGTAGCCAGCCAGGGCCTGGGCGCCTGTGATCAAGGAGCCAGAGGCTGCCACTGCCATTCAGCACTGCTCCCTTGAGGTCCTGCTGGTGCCATGGGTGCTGGCTGAGCGCTCTCGGTGAAAGGGCCATGCCGGTGGAGCACGGGGTGGGGGTGGGGGGGTTGTTGGCCAGCGTGGACAGAGGCCTGCAGTGAAGGGACCTGGCTGTGCTCAGGGCAGCACGGCTCAGGCTGGTGGGAGGGTTGCAGAGGGGGACAGGCTGGGATGGGCGGCTACTTTTCGGGTGGCCGGTGGGGAGGGACGTGGCTTTGTAAGGCTCCCTGTGGCCGGAAGCTGGTTTGGAGGCCACCGCGGTGTCACAGGTGAGTGCCGTCATGGTGGCCTGAGCTGCAGGTGGGTTGGTGAGGAGAGGACCGAGTGGATGGACTGTGCAGACCCATGGGCTGAGAGGGAGGTGGCCAGGTAGGGGGAGAGAGCTCTCTGAACCCCTGGGAGTGGGGTTCCCAGATTCTGAGGCGTTTCGTCCTGTGGAGTGGGATGTCCCAATGGGATGTGGAGTGGACGCGCCTTGGTGGGTGGGTGGGGTGGGGTGTGCAGGTTTGGCTCAGGAGAGAGCTCACTGACCGCTGGACATTGAATTTCGTAACTCCTAGAGGTGAGCTTTGCAGAGTCCCAGAGTGTGGGCCCCACGGGGGGTGGGGTGGGGGGACTGCTTCAGCCTGGAAGGGAAAGTGATGGTGGAACGAACACAAGGCGGACAGAGAGCCGGGCCAGCTGGATTTTATTGGGAACGAGATGGCGGGCTGTGAGGAGGAGCAGGCGCCAGCTGTGAGCAGGCCGCAGGCCTTTGCCACGTCTTTCCTTTGCCCGATGATCCCCCAGACTCCACGCGAGCGGCCGCCTCCTCTTAAGTCCGAGTGCTGGTTCTGCAGGAGGGCCCTCCCCAGCGTCCCCACCATCCCTGCTGGCCCATCCCTCCTCCCCGCTCCCTCCTCCCTGCTCCCCGCTTCCTGGCACTTGGCACAGTTCCGTTTGGGGTCTTCCCCCTCCATCGCGAGCTCCCTGAGGGCAGGGACGGCTTTTGCTGCTGTAGCCCCAGCACCAAGAACATCGTGGCACAAAGTAGGTGCTTAGTACGTTTGGTGCTTTTGTAACGGGAGGCCTTTTATTTTTATTTTATGTGTATATAACAGTTAGCTGTGGGAGAACACTCAGCATGAGAGCTGCCCTCACTCAGGTGTCGGTGCTGTGAACTGTGGCCCGGTGTGCAGCTGGGCTCCCGGTCCCCGAGCGGCTTCACTGGAACTGCCCACTGTCAGTGACTGCACCCCAGCTCCTCAGAGGAGTTAGCTCACTTTCCTGTGGTCGTGTTTGTCCCAGAAGGGACTGCAGTTAACCACTGGGGGGTGTGGGGGACAGATGCGCATCGCGCCTGGAGCTGGTCTGGCCGTGGGCGGCTCAGCTGTGAGCGCCTGGGGACAGACTGAGGGCATGTTCTGTACCACGTGGCTGCCACTCATTGAGCAAAATTTGAGGCACTACTACTCGCCTAGAATCCAGGCCCTGGGGCGACACAAGTTAGGTCCCTGGTGTCACAGGGCCTCTGGCCAAGGTTTGGGAGCATCTTGGGAGAACAGATACCAGTGGGCGGAGGTGGAGATGGGTTGGGTTTCAAGGCCCCAGATACTTGGATAAACATGGGCCTGAGAATGAGGACCCAGCGCGAGGCTTGGCGCCTGGCGTGAGGTTCTTGGGGTGCAGGTCTCTTACACCCCGACGGGGCCGAACATTGGCCACTGTCCACAGCAGCTGCCTGTCTCACAGCTGGTGAGGGAAGACACAGACACGGCCGGCAAGGGTGGGCATGCCGACTCTGAGAAGGAAAAGGTAGGTCTGCGCGCTGGGGACCGGTCTGCGCTGTGGGTCAGTTTGTGCCGGGGGCTGGTCCGCGTGCATTGGGGGCCGGTCTGCACGTGCTGGAGTCAGTCTGTCTGCAGCCTTGCCCTGTGCTTCCAGGTCTTCCCAGAAGCAGAGGCCAGGGAGCATGGCCCGGAGAGAAAGACGGACACAGCCCTCGAAGGGCTGCAGCGGCCTCCCAGCGCCAGAGACCCTGTAGGGCAGGTAAGGCCAGGCACCAAGGCGCCACATGGAGGGTTGGTCTTGGCAAGAGGGGATTTGTTTCAAGTAAAATGAGAACCAGTGCCCAGACTGATCACTTCAGGGGTGTGGCCCTGACGTCAGACCTTCCCAGTGACAGGAAGAGCCACCAGGTGGGCAGACTTGGGGTCAGGAGAGCTGAGGGAAGAGGCCGAGGCCCTTCCACCCCTCCTGCTGGAGGGCCGCCTGCAGGCCCCTGGCTGTGGCCTCTGGGCCCTGCTTACCTTCCACCCACTGTCCCCAGGTCCTGCCATGTAGACCAGCAGCAGCTGTGGCCCCTGCTCAGCCGGCCAGCCCCCCACAGCCATCTGACCACAGCTACGCCCTTTTGGACTTAGATGCCCTGAAAAAGAAACTGTTTGTGACCCTGAAGGAAAACGAAAAGCTCCGGAAGCGCCTGAAGGCCCAGAGGCTGGTGATGCGGAGGCTGTGCCGCCGCCTGCGAGCCCACGGAGCTGGACGGCCAGGCCCCCGGGCAGGGCCCCAGCCAGAGCAACAGAGCTGAGCCCGGCAGCCCGGCTTTCTCATCGAGCCTGGGCGCTGGGGCCGCGTTCGGAGGCTCTGGCCACGAGCCTTTCGGTCCCACTGCTGACAGTGGCAGCGAGGCCTGCAGGTGAGGAGCCCAGCGTGGCCTCAGGGGTTCGGTGGCGCCGGGCTGTGAACATGAGGAACTTGGTCATCCAGGTGACAGCCCTAGCTGTCCATTCCGCACGAGCCTGGCCAGCGTCCTCAGAACCACAGCATGCTGAGCAGAGTGGCAGACACCCCTGTGGGGAGGGACTTAGTGCATGGGTCACTCCCACCTCACACCAGAGGGGGGACAGATGACTCAGGCAGGAGTGGCCCCTCCATTGCCCGGACAGCCAGCTCTCCGGCTGACAGCGGCCCCTGTTCTAAGGAGTGCCTCTTCCCGGCCTGGTTTGATGGAACTAGGTGACCAAGTGTCTTCCTACAGTAAAGGGTTTCCTCCTGAACGGAAAAGCAAACGCTGGCCCTGGCTGGGGTGCTCAGGTGATTAGAGCATCATCCCAATACACCAAGGTTGGGGGTTTAATCTCCGATCAGGGCACACACTAGAAGCAACCGGTGAGTGCACAAATCCATGGAACAACAAACCCATGTTGCTCTCTCTCAAATAATTAAAAAATAGTCCTGGGCCCGGCTGGTGTGGCTCAGTGGTTGAGCATCAACCTATGAACCGGGAGGTCACAGTTCAATTCCTGGGTGGGGCACATGCCCAGGTTGTGGGCTCCATTCCCAGTGGGGAGAATGCAGGAGGCAATTATGATTCTCATAATTGATGTTCTTATCTCTCTCTGCCTATCTGAAATCAATAAAAATATTTAAACAAAAATGGTCCTGGCCAGTGTGGCTCAGTTGGTTAAGCGTCGTCTCATGCACCAAAAGGTTGCTGGTTTGATCCCTGGGAGGGGTCCTGTGGGAGGCATCAGATCCATGTTTCGCTCTCACATTGATTGATGTTTCTCTCTACCACCCCCTCTAAAAGTCAATAATAAAATTTTTTTTAAACCTAAAAAATCAAAACAAGCACTAGTTTGAAGTTCTCGCTCCTGCTCACTTTGGTGATGCTGTGAAGACTGACTTCTTGTCTCCCGTTGAAGAGCAGGCGGGGCATGACCACCTTTGACTACAAAAAAGGTGGTTTTAGTAAAAATGAAAAGCAGCAAGCAACCCCGCCTTAGGGAGTCCCTAGCCCTGGCCTCTGCCTCCGTCCCTGCCTAGTGCGGAAAACAGGCTGTGTCTCCCAGGGCCACCGCAGGGTTGGACGCGAGTTGGACAGTGAAGGCTCAGGGAGGGACAACCTTTGAGGGGGCACCTCCCTCCCTCTGCTCACTCCACAGGGTACAGATGCACGCCACACTCCCGCTTTCAGGAAGGTTTATTGGGGAGAGGCCTCCTGCAGTCCCTCAGGCAGAAGGAAGAGGCGGTGCCCAGAGGCGCCACCTGCCCGGAGGGAACGGGGTGGGTCCAAAGTCAGACTTGATAAACGCAAGGCTTATTGCACGATTCACACCAGGGCAGCAGCTCAGAGGACTTTTTAAATGGAGATAAATATTACAGGGTTGGACAATCTGAATTGTTTGTAAAAACTGGAGGGGTTATTAGCAATTCCACTGGTACCAGCGCCCACGGGCCTCTCCTGACAGGTACCAGACCCGGCTGCTCCGCAGTTTCCTGGCTCCTACACCAAAGAGGCGCGGGAGGAAGGTCTGGGGGGGAGACTCCCAGGAAGGCGTCTCCCGAGGGCGCTGGGCCAGACGGGGTGTGCAGAGCAGCCGCGCCACCTGCTGGCCGAGCGGGCGAGGCGCAGGCCTGGGAGCTGCTCGGGCGGATTTGGCAGTCTGAGGCGGGTGCTCTAGGCCCCTCTATGCTTCCCCTTCGCCCCCGACCCTCTTCACTCCAACACTGTGCCGTGGTGTGGGGCACCAGCAGGTTAGGCTGCGCCGTGGTGTGGGGCACCAGCAGGTTAGGCTGCGCCGTGGGTGGGGCACCAGCAGGTTAGGCTGCGCCGTGTGGGATGGGGTGGGCGGGCACCGCCTTTGCCCACGAGGATGGGGGCGGGTCCTGGAAGGAAGTGACCGTGACAGGGATGGGTCTGGGGACAGAGGTCACTGCTCTGTCCCAAGCCAGGTGCCAGTGGAATGACTGGAGAAGGTCTGGGAGGACAGAAGAGTAATTAATTTCCCAAGCGTTTGTTCTCAGATAAAAAGCAGATTTATGAACCCACTCTCCTCCATATTCAGCAGGAAAAGGCGGTTTCCGCAAGTCCACCACCCAGGTGCTCGCTTGGCTGCAGACTGGTCTTTCCTTCCTTTCCAGGTCAGGTGGTGGCAGGAAGGCAGTCCCGGTCCTGTGTGAGGGCAGATGTTCCACGGCGACTCCACGGACCAAGAACGACGGGGTGGCGCCCGGGGCCCAGGGCCCTTCCCTCGGGCACATGATCCTTGGGAAACAGACACGGCTGTGCTGAGGTTCTGGTCCTGGCAGGGCTGCCTCAGTCTGCCTGCAGCACCCACAAAACCGGGTGTCTGTGTCCCTTCACATAATTGATAGGGTACCACCTCCTTAGGAATAATACAAAATAAACTTGTGACGTCTGGGTTTCCCTGCTTCCAAATGTGTAGACGCCCAGGAAAAGGTCTTCGCCGCCTCCTGTAATCCTTTTTCTCAAGCAGTTTATCCATCCGTGTCGATCCTGTGAGCTGCAAGAGAAAAGACAGGCTCCGTGCAGCAAAGGCAACTGTTTCCACAGCCTGCCTCTACTCGGGTGCCGCCACCAGCAGACCAGAGGCCCGACGGATGGTTCTGGAACGTAAAGGAGCAGCTGGGTTTGCTTCATACCCTGCCACCTGAGCTGCAGTTCAAGGAAAGCGCTCCCTGTAATTCCACCTGAGAAAGACTGACCCCCAGGGCAGCGCATCCCAGGCCCAAGGGGGTCGCCCACGCCCGTGCGCTCCCAGGCGGAAAGGTGCGCTCCCGGGCAGGTGGCTGTGGCGCCACATGGATGTCCCCACTCCCGCCATAGTGGAGGGCCTCTCCCGTCCCTGCACGGGGCGGCGACCACGGGGCGGCTACTCACACTGCTTGGGTATTCTGAGTGCCTCGCTGTCCAGCGCCATCACCTGGTGCAGGACGCCCCGGAACTGGTAGAGCACTTTCAGGCTCTTCTCCTCGCCCACACACGGGTCGTAGAACCCGGGCAGCCCAGCCTGGAACAGAGACCCTGATTCGAGGGGCGCCCGAGACAGGTGTCTAAATGCACACGCCCACCTGCTCCCCCCCTGCAGGCGGCGCCTTCTTCCCTCGGAAGGCGCACACTTGGCCACTTGAGGAGAAAGAAATGAGAATTTGAAAAAATTGCCTATTTAGTCCTAGCCTCCCTCTCAACATGCCGCGCCCCCCAAATACACCACTATCGTCACAGAAGCCCCACCAAGACAGACACACTGGAAGGCCTCTCAGGGGCCTACGAGCGCTTGGCCTTGAGCGCACCTGCACTTTATAGAGATACGCATTTTGTTAATCCTCCCCAGAGGGTATCCTTCCCATTGATTTCAGAGAGGGTGGAAGGGAGGGGGAAGGGGGAGGGGGGGAGGGAGAGAGAGAGAGAGAGAGAGAGAGAGAGAGAGAGAACATCAATATGAGAGAGACACATCGATTGGTTGCCTCCCAATGACACACCCTGACCAGGACCAGGACTAATTATTGAACCTGCAACCCAGGTCCGTGCTCTTGACCGAGAATCAAACCCATGACCCTCCGGTGTGCAGGCTGATGCCCTAACCACTGTGTAACGCAGGCCAGGGTGCGAATCTGAACTTTAATTCAATTCCGTTGTCCACACCCCAGGCTCCAGCGTGAGCTTCGGCTGTGGGAGGTGACCTCACACGCCTCTGGCACGAGGCGAGCAGTGAGCAGCAGGCAAGCTCCACGAAGGCAGGATGGACATTGTTTTGTTTTTCAAATTCTAAGAGAAAGCTCATTTAGGAAGCACAGAGGTATGGCCTCTGCAGGCTCAGGAAACACGTGACAGAAGCAAAGGACGGGCCCTTGGAGCTCAGGAGAGGGAAAGGCCACGGTAATGCGCCGGGGAAGGAGGGAACCGCAATGCTGGGCGCCCCTGACAGGGAGCCGAGGGGTTTTGTTTGCTATTGTGACTGGCACACAGTAGGTGCTTAGTAAACACTTGAGTGAATGGATGGATGAAAGCATGAAGTAATTGCTCCAACGTGGACATAACTTGGGTATGAGATTGGGCAGGACTCTGATGCGATGAAATGGCCATATGGTCATTCCCAGTGGCCACTGTCCCCAGATGCCTTTCTGAGTCCTGTGGGGCCTGGTGCTGTACCTTGGAGGCCTCTGTGAGGATGAGCTTCGAGTCCTTCACCAGGCACTGCAGGGGCACTGTCACGTCGATCACCTTCACCTTCTCACTCTTCCTGCTCTTGTCGTTGACGAACTTCCCGTACCAGGCGTTGACGATGATGAGGCCTGAGGACAGGTCAGTCAGAGTGTGGGAGGGAGGGGCCGGCTGACACCCGCAGCCGGGCTGCAGGAGCGGGTGCTCCTTTGAGATTCCCCTCGCCCACCCTGTCCCAGGAGAGGCCGTGCCTTCTCACCCATTCTGGATTCTTCTGCCTCGATTATTCTTCGGACAGATTCCTGCATCAACCGAACCTGCAAAGAACGGGGCAGGCGGCCATCAGGGCGCTCGCCGGGCTCCACCTCTGCTCAGAGACACAGCCTCCCCCGTCCACAGGGACCAAGCAGTGCGGTCACTTATCCTGGACGGCTCTGTGACGTCACGTAAAACAAGTCACGTGAGGGGAAGGGAGCAGGGGCACCACCCACCACGTGAAAACAACACCTTCTACAAGTCTCACCCTGGGAACTGAGCCTGCAGCTCCCGGAAGCACATGCCAGTGGCGATCTAAGGACTGCAGTGCGAGTGCAGCTGCGGGAAGCAGCCCGAGCCCCAGGCCTGAGGACTGAGACCGAGGGAAGGACCCGGGGCCGGAGGCCAGAGGAGAGTGTGTGCTGCACGCAGCACTAGAGCACACAGAGCAAAAGGACGTCGGGGGACCGACGGCACTCACCGCAGCTTCTGCCTCTTGCTTCTTCTGCAGGATGTCGGTAGCTGTGTTTTCCCTTTGCTTTTCCAATTCCCTTATGCGACAAAAACACAGCCACACATTAGCGTGGTGTTACCCCTCGTTGGACCTGTGCCCAGCAAACAGTCTGTGATCTTATTGCATTCCTAGTCCTAGAACTTTAAAAATATTTCCAAGACAATCTCAGGCAAATCTGTTTGTCAGAGGCCCGTGCAGCTTTCGCCGTGTCCCCGGGTGGCTCCCCGCCTCCTCGCCGGAGCAGACGGGAAACCCACCGCCAGTCCCCGTGGAGAGGAGACTCAACTGAAGTGACTCAGGGACGTGGGAGGTCAGAGCAGGTGCGTCACAGGAGACGCCAGCCTTTGGGGATCAGCACATGACGTTCTGGGAAGGACGCGCACACGCCTTCAGATCCATACATACACGCTCCCCTCGGCCACGCTCAGGGGCCCCGGGCAGCACACACCTGTCCCATTAGAAGCCTCGAACCAGCACATGCTGTTTCAGCCTCAAGCCTCCTGGGAAGTCAGGACCCTGACCCTGATGAAGGCACCCTTAAAGCCTCGGCAGGCCAGACCAAATGATTTTGAGGGCCTTGCGTGGCCTGCGGGCTAGACGTTCCCAACCCCTGGTTTAAAGTCTCACCAATTTTGTAAACCATCTAGTCCAGGGGTGGGCAAACTTTTTGACTCGAGGGCCACAATGGGTTCTTAAACTGGACCGGAGGCCGGAACGAAAGCATGGATGGAGTGTTTGTGTGAACTAATACATGTTAACACTGCTGCTGGTGAAGGAGCGGAGGGGAGAGCAAGAGAACCCTCTGCTCTTTCGGCTCCGCGGGCCGGATAGAACAGCACTTCTAGAATAGCTAACACTTACTGACGACTTATTTTGGAACCATGCTAAGCATTTTGCACATATTAAATATTTTTCCTGATAGAAATGTGGGGTGGGTTCTATTAGTATCATCTCCATTGGAAAGTCGAGGAAACTGAGGCACAGAGTTGTTTAGTGACGTCCCCGTGACACATCTGGAACTCACCTCTCCTTCTGAGCCCTGAGGTACGGCTTGATGATGAGACGGTGCATAGCGAAGTAGACCACGAGGGGCCCCACGGTGGCGTAGAACACGGCGCTGGGAAGAAGCTGATCCGTCAAATGAATAGGGAAGAAGTAAGTCTGACTGGCCCTGTTTAACCTGAAAACAAAAACAAAACAGCACATGGAAGGTGAGTCAGGTTTCCAGGGAAGGTACGGGGTCTCAGCCCCAGGGAGAGAGCCTCTGAGACCCCCGAACGCCAGGTGGGAGGAACTCCTCTCCTGTGCTGGACCCCAGTCCAAAGCTTAGCTGCGGGACTTGGTGGATGTGACAGAAGGAAGCCAGCGCCTGCTGACCTCAAGGGCAAAGCCACAGGCTAACGCTTGACCCGAGCAGGTGTGGCCTTAAGAGGCAGGAGTGGACACTCCTCCCGGTGTCCTGGGGACAGTGCCACATCTCAGTCCCCAGTCCACTGGTCTGAGTGTGTGCAGGCACCTGAAGTGAGCAAGCTAAGGAGGTCTGCTTCCAGCAACAGCTGAGCAGCTCTCACTGGGCCGATCATCCCTCAGGTAGACGGTCAGGTACGAGAGGGCAAGAGAGACTGGCGCTGGGAGAATGGGGCCGGTTTCCTGTCCCCCAGCTTGTAGCCTAAGGGCACCTCCCATCTGTACCACCTGACTGGCTAAAACTGGTTGCCTCCCGCACACGGCCCTTGAGTGGAAGTGGACCTGAGACCCTGCAGTCTACAGGCCGCCGCTCTATCCACTGAGCCAAACCAGCTCCGGCACAGGTGAGGGTTTAAGTTTTAACTACGCTCACAGCATCCACATTCATTGGGCGGTTCCTGGGCCCAACAGCAGACTCCAGTTGAGGAGAAGAGCCAGTGTCCTTGTAAATGGACCAACAGAAACTATTCAGTGGGCGGAACAAAGAGAGAAAGGACTGAAGCCAAATGGGCAGAGCCTCAGGAACCCGCCGGGAACAGCAGGAGATCTAATACAGCTCTCGCCGGTGTGGCTCAGTGGATAGAGCACTGGCCTGCGGACGGAAGGGTCGCAGGTTTGATTCCGGTCAAAGGCACATACCTCGGGTGCAGGCTTGATCCCCAGCCCCTGTTGGGGCATGGGCAGGAGGCAACCAATCAATGTGGATCTTTCTCTCTCTCTTCCCCTCCCTTCCACTCTTAAAAAAAAGAGAGAGAGATCTAATACACAAGCGATTAGGGCTCAGAGAGCAGAGAGAACGAGGCAGGAATAAGCATTTGAAGACTTAATGGCCTAAAAATACCAAATCTGATGTAGCACCTAAGTTTACAAATGCATAGGGTTTACCAAAGCCCAAGCAGCAGAGACACAACAAAGCCGCAGTGAGTACATGGCAGCCAAACTGCTGGAAAACAGAAGCAAAACAAAAGTGCAGGAGCCAGAAAAACAGACATTATACGCAGGTCCCAATGGTGAACGAGTTCCAGCAGAGACACGGAGGCCAGGAGACAAGCGGAACATCCCTTTCGAGCGCTGAGAGAACACCCTGAATTCTATGTCCAGGACTACACCCTTCAAAAATAAAAGTAGCTCCAGAAAAAGAACACTCAAAACTCAAAAATAACCCAGACAACCCAATAAGAAACCAGACAAAGGGTTTAAACAGACTTCACTGGCCTGGGGCAGGGGTGGGGGGGTCTAGAGAGGGTCAGTGGGGGAAAAAGGGAACATCTGTAATACTTTCAACAATGAAGATTAAAGAAAGATACACGGATGGCAAATATGCACATGAAAAGATGCTCAGCTCACCATCGTTAGATATTAGGAAAATCAAAACCCTAACAGGAGCCCTGGCTGGTGTGGCTCAGGGGATAGAGCGTCGGTCGGCCTGTGGACTGAAGGGTTTGATTCCAGTCAAGGGCACGTGCCTGGGTTGCAGCCTTGATCTCCAGTAGGGGGCAGCCAATCGATGATTGTCTCTCTCTCTCTCTCTCTCTCTCTCTCCCCCCCCCCCCCCATTCCTCTCTGAAATCAATAAAAAGATATTTAAAAAACCCCACAAAAAACCCCGTAACAGGATATACCTGTATACCCACTCAAATAGGCAAAATTCAGACCGTATCCAAAGGCTAGTGAGGCAGCGGAACAACTGGAACGCTCGCGCTGCTGCTGGGAAAGTGAAGTAAAACCTCCGCTTCGGAAGAGGCTGGCACTCTGGTGTAACGTAAGCGCACACCTCCCAGAGGCCTGTTCGCCCACGAGAAATCAAAACGCACTGTTCATACAAAACCTACGCGTGAATGCCTGTATGGGCTTTGTAGTCATCAAAAACTGTAAACAATGGAAACGTCTTTTTAAAAAATATATATTTGTATTGATTTCAGAGAGGAAGGGAGAGAGAGAAACATCAACGATGAGAGAGAATCATTGATTGGCTGCCTCCTGCACACCCCACAACACTAGGGATGGAGCCCGGAGACCGGGCATGTGCCCTCGACGGGGAATCAAACCGTGACCTCCTGGTTCATAGGTCGATGCTCATCACTGAGCCAATGGAAACATCTCTAAACTGATGGACAAACCGACTGCGGACATCTACACAACGTGATGCTGCACAGCAACCGAAAGCACACGACTGACGCAGGCATCAGCATGGACGTCTCGCTCACATCGATCTATCTCCCTCCCTCCCTTCCAGTCTCTCTAAAAAAAAAAGTCAATGAAAATATGTGAGGATTAACAACAAAAGAGAAGTCTGAAATTAATAATCTAAGGCTTGACCTTAAAAAGATGGAAAAAGAAGAGCCAATCAAACCAAAATAAGTAGAAAGGAAATAAAATCAGAAATCAGTGAATCAGAAAACAGGTCAACAGTAGAGAAAATGAGCAGAGCCACTATCTGGTTCTTTGAAAAGGGAAGTACTTATTAGCCAGACGGGTCGCCGGGGCCCAGGACCTGGCTTTGCCCCCACGGAGGCAGTGCCGGGGCTTACGCAGAAGGGCGGCCTCCGCGGCCTGACACTGTAACAACCGTGTCTGTGCGAAGGCCGATCAGGGTTCCCAGTCACTCACACACAGGAGGGCAGCGCGAGGCGCCATTTCTCGGGCTATGTGATCAGAAGCGACTGGCAGGTAAAGCCAGAGGCAGCAGAGGGGCAGGAAGGACCGGTGCAGAGCGACAACCGCCGCTGCCTGTGCTGTCGACGACGCTGGAGGCGCGTATGGTGTCGGTGAGGGGGGCACGGAGCCGGCACCCAGCCAGGTGTCCCGGCCGCCAGGGAGGCAGGGGCAGCAAGAGACGCAGACGCGTGGAAGCCGGGCCTCACTAACTGAAGGGGGAGTTCATGGGCTCCCTGACATCTGCGTCAACACCCAAGACGGAAGAGGCAACCGCTCCTTTGAGAACATTAGCAAGTGAAATCCGTTCCATTCCTCACGTAGGGAAAGCCCAGTGAGCACAGAAGCCGGGTGACCTGTGGTCACAGGTACCCGAGTCCCACTTACTTGACTTTGAGAGAAACGCCCTGCGGGATGCCGATGCTAACAGCGGCCCCCAGCACGCTGTGCCTGGAGATCTTCCTCTCCGCCCCGTACTCCACCACCGTCCCGAAGAAGCCTGCCCTGAGGGCGCAGACGGCACCGTCATCACAACAGGGGTGGAGCCCGCACCCGCCGCCCCCTGCCACCACCCACAGGGAGTGGACAGAACCAGGCCAGGACACCGTTGGTCGTCACAGTTCAACCCCTGGGCCCCCACAGGAGTGAATCCCACCGCCTCTCGGTAGGAGGCGCTTGAGAATGTCACATGTGACAGGTGGACAGAGCGGCTCTTCCCCCAACCAGCTCCCCCTGCAGACCCCGTGGGCAGGCTCCGGGTCAGGGGCCAGCACTCACTTCAGGGAGCCTTTCACGCGAGTCTGATCATCATCCTGGAATTTGTGCTGATAGCTAATCAGGGCAAAGGAGTGAGGGATTCCGAGCTGAGAAGACAGGGAAAGAGACATGGCCGGTGGATGGGACCTGTGGCCAGGAGGGCACTACCCTTGACTGGCCGCTGGGCATACACGGCGGGCAGGCCCCTCCGGCAGGGCCACCCGCTGGCAGCCCCATGAGGCGGGAAAATGTACCTGGAGCCAATATTCACACAAGGAGATTTCACATGAACCCCCTTTCCTGCCGTCTCATGAGAACAACGTCTAGCACCAAGCCTGCATGGCAGCAGCTGGTGAGGGTTGCCTCTGAGGGACAGCCTGTCTCACCTCCCTGCCCAGCCCAAGTGGCATCTGAGTGCACAGCTCTGCTCTGGGTCACCTGCCCACCTGGGGTGCCCACCCCAACCCCCCCACTTTAGGATACTGGACACAGCTACCCTGGGAACCTGAGAATAACGGCCTTTCAGCCCCCGAGCTCCCCCGGCCGCTCAGACCGGGCAGGGCTGCCAGGGGCACGCTGAGGGAGCGGGGCTGAGGGAGCGGGCGGGCGCCTCACCTGCAGGGCCACGGTCAAGTGGCTGGTTTTGGTGTCCCGGACGATGCTCGTGTTCATGGCCGACTGGATGCCCCACCGCCACTGCAGGTAGCCCACGGTGTTTTTGTCCAGGTTCCGAGCCAGGACAGTGGTGAGGCCAGGCCGGATCCCCCGGGACGAAAACTGCAGCGCACAGTTGGTCGTCACAAAGCTGGGGGTGGGGGGGGGGGTGGGGAGGGACAGACAGAAAGGTCCTGGATGACGCCGGCTCTCAGCTGTTCCCAGCCCCTTCCTCCCTGCTAAGACCCTGCTCACAGCACGCCCATGACCCTGGGCCAGCCCCCGGCACAGGGAGCAGGAGGCCAAGCCTCTATTGTAAGAGGGAGACAGAGGGCAACTCAGTGGAATCTTCCCGCTGTCGCCCTGCTGATCTACACCCACCATCCCACCCATTCCCACTTCAGCCCCCAGAGAGGCACTGAGCCTGCTCCCAGCCAGGGAGCCAGGCCCACGCAAGTCAGAATCGCCTGGGAGGCCGCACACCAGCCTCACCTCGGGTCACCTTCCAGGTGTTCCGGGTGGAGCGTTCAAAGCTGCAGGTGACTCACTGCAGCAGTTTGAGAACCACTGCCCAGAGCCCACCCAGACCAATTCAGCCGGAATGTCCGGGGTCCAGGCACGCAAAGCCTGCCCATGGGATGCTGACGGCCGCCACGGACTGAAGCCACTTGGGAGCTGGTGCCCGAGCCCTCCCTCGGGACCTCCATAGGCCCTGTGACTTTTCAGCTACACGATGGATAACGAAACCAGCTTTCCCACAGGCTGACTGACACACACGGGAGTCCAGTTCCTGCGGCATCTCGTCAGTGTCACAATGAAAGTGTGGTGCGGGCTGCGACTCAGGCCAGCACCCCGCACAGCGCGCCATTCCAGGAAAGGCCTCTGCAGCTTGTTCCCAGGGAGCCAGCCCCACCTTCTGGTTAAAAAGGGGTATTTCATGTCAGAAGCAAAGGCATTCACACCATTTGACTGAAGGTGTTCAAAGGGGGAGCAAACAGGGAGGGTGCCAGCCGCAGGCACTAGATTGCCTAAATTTAGTGTCTCTCTTCTTCCCAAGCTCTGAGGCGTCCCTTTTGCCATTAAAATAACAAATGTGGTAACTGATCACACTCGCTCCATGGCTCCCCACAGCCCCGTGACTGAGCTCTGCCCTCCTCAGGCCCAAACGAACCTCATGTCACACCCACAGGCTACGTTTTCTGCTTTAGTCACACCGGGGAGTAAGCAGGAAGAGAGAGAAAAGTCACCCCTGGGCTTTAAGACGGAGTGACACAGTGACATTTAAAAGAACCAAAATATACAGAGCGAGACCCTGTTTCTCTTCATCCAGCATGTCCTAGAGACAGACAGACCCTGGGAGAGACCGAGAACTTCCGCAGAACATGGCTGCCTTTCTAGGGCCGATTACACACAACAGACTTCTGATCACTCATCTGGACTCACAGGGAGGCCGAGGTGGGATGAGGGCGCCCTCAGAGCGGACCCTGCACACTGACGACCCAGTGTCCTTGTTACGAATCTCCTTTCAGGTCTGCTGACCTGGAGGCTGTGCTGGCGTTTCCACACCTGCAAAGCCAGCCCCAGCCCCCGGTGCCCACTCTGTGCACATCTGGAGGCTCAACTAGACGAAATGGCCGATGGATTTTCTTCAAGTGTCTCCTCATGTGTCCGATCTTCAGAACACCCTGCTCCGCTTGCTCAAATGGGGGGTTGGGGCAGAGGTGACAACCCTAGGCAGACGAGGCCGGGGCCATGCAGACACGCACAGAGACACTGCTCACCTGATGCTCTGGTTAAAGTGTGGACGGAAGGGGCCACATGCTGACCTGACCAGCTCAGGGGAGGCCTGCATGGCAGTTTTGCAAACTCAGAGACCTACAGTCACCACAAAGGATGGTCTGAAATTAAACTTTAACTAAAAGCGGTGATGGTGGGTAGTTATAGCCTAGGCCGGTGTCTTCACTAACAAGGTCAACCTTTACCTTAACTAAGCCTATGTGTCTTTTTTAACACACCCTTGAAATGTCTGGGTCGCTTGTAACTTCCCCTTTTCTGGAGCCCCTGGGGCACAACCTAATGTGCTGGACACCAGGACAAATGCCACAAATTCCTTCACTATCATGTTAATTGTTCCTGCACCCACCTAAGCATGTGTCCATCATTTTTCTTTGTATCCAATCCCAAGGGTTTCCCCACTTTGCTTTCTCCCGCCTCTCTAGTCTATCACCAATGGATTTCATGAAACCCACCTACGGCCCTCCTTTGACTGCAATGTATAAATATGGATGTAACCCGCCATTCTCCGGAGCATTATCTCAATTCGTTGAGGTTCTGCTTCCCGGCATATGGTGACAGTTTGGCTCAAACAAACTCACAAAAATTCTTTACAGGTTGCAATGGTTTTTTTACGTTAATAAAAGTATGAATCCTGTCTCTTCCCAGACCCTGGTCCAAGTCCCAGAGGAGTTCTACTGATAGGATATCGGGAGCCTGGAGCCCCTCCCTGCGTGCTCTGCCCAGGCCACGCCCATCTTCCCACACTGCTCTTCTCCTGTCCTGGCTGATGTCCTCTAGCTGCCCCTCCCCTTCCGCTCTGTGTGGGATGGACCTGCGGAGCTACTTTCACTACAGACCACAGGGCAGGGCCGGTCTCTCCTGCAGTGTGGCCGTCACCACCCCATTGGAGCGAGCTCCCATCCCAGGCCTCCTGGAGCTACATGTCACCACCAGAGGAAAGAGCTAGTTTACCTTCCCCTCCATCCTCATCTGAGCTCACAGTACCCCCGAGTGAGTGCGATGAGGACACCCCTGCTGTTCCAGAAGGGACAGGGAGGGAGTTTAGAATGTGACACCAGGGCCCCAGGGCTCAAAGCTCTGGCGCCTTTGCTCCACAGACAGGCGTCTCCCGAGCTCCACTGCTCACGGGGCCGCTTTCAGAGCTTTACCCTCATTCTCTGGGACAAAGAAATGGTGCCTGAGCTCATGAAGGTGCCAGACGCTAACCAAAGTCCCTATGAAGGCACCTCGCCCCAGTCTCGGGGTCCTCACAGCCCCAGAGGACTGCAGACCACCGGGCAGAGCAGGCCCACCAGGGCTCTGTGCACCCTACTCGCACAGCCTCAGCGCCTGCCTAGTGACCCGCAGGGCAGCCGGCAAATCCAGATGACCTTGACAAAGAGATCACATAGCCTCTGTTCTCCAATCCACAAAGGCCTCAAAGAGGGTTAATCTCTGTATATTTACCATCTGGGCGTGAGGTTACGGAACAGCTTTAGACCAAAGAGAGGCCCCTGCAGATCCCCAGCTCCAAATTCTAACTGTTCAGAAAAGGAAAGAGAGAAGCGTTAGAGGTGGTTCATCTCCAGCAGCAGCCCAGGTCTCAGGCTGGCACCACTGTGACTCCTCTACCCGATGCCGAGCACGGGCCTCGGCAGGGCTCCCAAGGCAGGGGCTGCAGACTCACTGTCCCATCCTGGCCTCTGCCAGACGGAGATGCCTGCCACTGAGGTGTGTTTCAGAAAGGAGCCCCTCCCTCCAGGGGGACCCTCCCCCGACCCCGCTCAGGGAGGCAGGGGAGACCGGCCCCCACGTCTGCAGAGCGCCTGCTGTGCAGTCCGGTGGGTCCTCCCGCCCTCACAGGGCCATCCGCATTTCCATTCCGCTCGGCTTCGCCACCCTCAGGTCTCGGGTGACTGGCGATGGTTCTCAGGGGCCTGACGTTAAACCCATGAGCGGTTCTGACTCACAGCCTGGAAGCTGCCAGCCCTGGCTGCCTCATTTACTAGACCGGGTGACTTTCAAGGCAACTCTTCAATGTTAATTTGGTGCCGTTCAATTTGCTCGGTGGAGCTGGCTGTTAAATGACTGCCAACCAGTGGACCAGGCACTGCCTTCTGACTGTGGGGAACGAACTAGCCCACAGGTTTTGCTTAAAGGGAACAAAGCCGCCGAGTTCCAGAGGTTCGCTTTCTGGAAGTGGGCGTCTCCGGGAAATCTGCTGCTCCGGCCTGACTCTGAGCTGTTCGGCAGTCGGGGTTCCCCCTCAGGTCGGAGACATTTTTCTCTTGGGAAGTTACCTTGTTAAGTTTGACACCTGGTACCCTGTACAGTGATAAGGCCAACCTAGGTCATCTGAGGGTCAGCTTTTAGTGTAAATGTTCAAAGGTCAGTCTTTGGGATGGACATGGCCCGCCAGCTGACGTGCTTACCTCTCCCCATCCCTTTGCAGAGGTGACCCGTCTGAGCGCGAAGTTAATGGAACCCCCTCCATTCCCATTCTGGGTCGAGAGGCTTCCAGAGAGGATGGCTGTGTCCGTCGCTGTCAAGGGTGCCTAGGAAATGACAGGTGCTGGTGACAGAGGAGTCTAAGCAACAGGGAGTGCCCAGGGCAGCAGCCCAGGGACTAGCCTAACGCCTCGTAAGAGCAAGGCCCAGTGCAGGCGACCCCACACCCCTGACAGAGGCTTCCCTTCTCCCCTCTTCGCCATTTGAATGGCATGTGGCCCCCAAGGTCATGGCTTGTAAAAGCTGTAATGGCCAAATGTCAAAAAACCAGGGAGGCCGAAGCAGGTTTGGCTCAGTGGATAAACCTGCGGACTGAAAGGTCCCAGGTTCGATTCCGGTCAAGGGCATGTATCTGGGTTGTGGGCACATCCCCAGTGGGAGATGTGCAGGAGGCAGCTGATCGATGTTTCTCTCCCATCGATGTTTCTAGCTCTCTATCCCTCTCCCTTCCTCTCTGTAAAAAATCAATAATATAATATATATATATATATATATATGTATATATATATATATATATATATATATATATATATTTTTTTTTTTTAAATTTTAAAAAAAAACACACAAAAAAACCAGGAGGCAGCAAGCTCGGTGCTGGCCTTCAGCGTGGCCACGGCGGCAGCCTGCTCTGCGCCTCCCCGGGGCCCTGCCGACTGAGCTAGGCCTTCAGGTTCTGGGCTGATGTGCTTGAGAACAAATGAGATGAGAAGCAGAGACCCACTGTACCCTCAGGAGACTGGCTGGCACTGCCACATCCAAACAGTGGGCAGACAGACGACATTTCAGTGCCGCCAGGCTCCGCTGAATACTGCTTTCAGCAGGGAAGAGTGTGGACCGGTCCCTGGAACTGCCCACGAGGTCTGCTCACCCCCAGAACCACTATGACCTTGGCTCCCAGGCCATTGCACTTCCTGACTGAACGCCCTGAGCCCTTAGACCAAAGAGAGGCCCCTGCAGGTCCCCAGCCTCTGCCGGCACTGGGGCTGCAGTCACACACAGGCTGGGGCTACAGCTCTTTTCTCAGGGGCTCACTGAATCCTTCCCTAAATAAAGTGAGAAGACCGGGAAGACTCCCTCGCTACCCCAGCCGCTGCACTCAGGGCGCCTGTGCGCTTACCTCGATGGACTGGGATATGTGCATCTTGTTAATTTCAATCTGCGGAAAGCCACTGCCGGACACATCTTCGTACTCCTCCTCATAGCGCTCGAAGAGGTCGGTGGCATCGATGCCGACGCTGATGGTCCCCTGGGGCAGAGAAGCGAGCAGTCAGCACAGGGAGGCGTCGTGGAAGGAGACCAGGCACTACCTTCAGCGGCGGCCCCTGGGTCCCAGCAGGACCACCCCCCCCATGAGCCACGGAGCATGGACGTCACAGCTCAGGGCAAGCAGCAGCGGCGCTCCACCGACTTCAAGTCGGAAAGCCTGTCGCCTGCAGGTGAAGGGCATCCAAAGACGAGTGTTGGGAAAGAACTAAGATCCACCCAATGTGGCTGCGGGTTCGATCCCCGGGCAGCACACATACAAGAGTCAATCGATGGGGAGGTGAGGGGATAAGGATACATAGGTAATACCTTAATCAATAAAGAAAAAAAAGAATCAACCAATGAATGCATACGTAAGTGGAACAACAAATCCATGTTTCTATCTAAAATCAATCAATCAATAAACAAAATCTACACAATTTGATTTCCAGGGACCAAATAGGACCCACTGCATGGCTCTAAACAGATTGCCTCCAGATTTAATAAAACAACCTGGAAACTAGCTACACAGATTAAAGACTTTCTTGTAAATATTCTTACATCACAAAACTACATAAAAACATAAAATTACCTTCCAAGGTAAAGAAGTGCAAACAAAAGAAAATTTGAACAAACGAAAAATTGTTCTGCCTGTGAACATTAATTTGAGAATTAAGTTTTGAGAAACAGAACACCATAGTCTCGAGAAGCACTAAGTTAAAATTTTGCTGACTGATGATCCAACCACTGAGCCATCCGACCAGGGCGAGGGATTGAGCCTGCAACCGAGATACAGGCCCTTGACTGGAATTGAGCCCAGGACCCTTCATTCCTCGGGCCAACACTCTATCCACTGAGCCAAATCAGCTAGGGCCATACTGTAGGTTAAAAAAAAAAGTATGCCTTGCCGGCACGGCTCAGTTGGTTGGAGCATCATCCTATACACCAAAAAAGGCTGCAGGTTCAATTCCCAGTCAGGGCACAATACCTAGGTTTCGGGTTCGATCCACGGTCAGGGTGTGTATGGGAAGACAACTAATTGATCAATGTTTTTCTGTCTCTCTCTCTCTCTCTAAAATTTAGTAAGCATGTCTTCAGGTGATTAAAAAAAAAAGTACTAAATTTTCATTTTCCCAGAAAGCTACGGAGCTTTGGTAAGCTGGCTGTTTCCCAGCACTGACCACCCACAGTGCTGACGGCACACATGAGCCCGTGTGGGCTTGCTCAGGCAGCTCCCCCATCTCGCCAGCTGCTCTTTAAGAACGCACGCATGTTTCACGGAACTGTGCAACGACTTCAGGGAGAGCCCGTGGTCGTTCCTCCATTAACTGCACTCACTTTCCCCCCTAAAGTTTGACGTAGGAATGAAAGATGAAGCCACCGCTTTTTTTAAAAAATATATTTGTATTGATTTCAGAGACGAAGAGAGAGGAAGAGATAGAAACATCAGTGATGAGAGGGAATCATTGATTGGCTGCCTCCTGCACGTTGGACTGAGCCTGTAACCCAGGCATGTGCCCTTGACCGGAATTGAACCTGGGGCCCTTTGGTCCACAGGCTGACGCTCTACCCACTGAGCCACACTGGCCAGCGCGAACCTGCTCTTCCTGTGCTGGTTCTAGCAGGAGACCCCACGGCTGCATGTGATGTCCAAGCTCCATCAGATGCTTCAAACAGACAACCAGCCGAGTTATCAACCTTCGTGATCACTGGACTTACTGAGGGTACGCGCTCCTATAAACTTGGTCTAAAAGCCCCACACTGAATGTAGACCTGTTTTTGTGGTCGGACTCAAATACAGCATCATGGTAAAATGTTCTCACTAAAGCAAGGAACCCACGGAGCAGGGCATCCTTGGAATTAGCCACAGTGTGACGGTGGCCGCCTGTCGGAGCCAGCTGCGAGAGCCCCCCTCTGGAAATCAGCTGCGAGTGTCACACTGCACAAGCGTTTCTGTAGGTTCAGAGTGACGGAGGCTGATTCCGAATACAAAAGACCTGCAGTCTGGCACTACAGCCTGTAGTAGGCACGTCTGAGTCCCTGTAGGGGCCCTTTTAAAATCAAGCACTATAAACCCGCAGCTTTAAAAACACGTAAGGAGCCCTACCTGGTTTAGCTCAGTGGACAGTGTCGGCCTGCGGACTGAAGGGTCCCAGGTTTGATTCCAGACAAGGGCACGTGACGGGGTTGCAGGCTTGGTCCCCAGTGGGGGGCGGGCATGCAGGAGGCAGCCGACCAATAATTCTCATCATTGATGTTTCTATCTATCTCTCTTTCTTCCTCTCTGAAATCAATGAAAATATTTAAAAAATAAAAAATAAAAATAAAAACGTGTAAGGAACGGCAATCACTGCCCTA
The DNA here is from genome assembly GCF_964212035.1 of Myotis nattereri. Lineage (NCBI taxonomy): Eukaryota > Metazoa > Chordata > Mammalia > Chiroptera > Vespertilionidae > Myotis > Myotis nattereri. Next base: position 213,496,777 of record NC_138077.1, on the reverse strand, counting down.
GCTGGTTTAGTTCAGTGGACAGAACGAAGGCCTGCGGACTGAAGGGTCCTGCGTTTGATTTCGGTCAAGGACACATGCCGAAGTTGTGGGCTCGACCCCCAGTAGGGGGCGTGCAGGAGTTAGCCAATCAATGATTCTCATCATTGATGTTTCTATCTTTCTCCCTTCTCCCTTTCTCTTTGAAATCAATAAAAATATCTGAAAAAAAAGAAGAAACTGCAATCACTGAACATAAGGCCTGTCGCCGAGAATATCCTGAAATTCATCTCTTGAGGGAAAACCCAAACAAATAACATGATCAGCGCTCCAGCAATTGATTTCGTTGTGAAATTCCACAGTGGCATTAGGGAATATTTTAACTTTTGGTGAGAATCTTTTGGAGAGGCTGTCATTTTTAATTAGTTAAATTTATATTCTGTCTTGGAATGGAACAAGATTGAAAAGCCTACAGTTCTGTGCCATCTAAATTCGATGAGGCATCAAGATCACAGACAATTTATGAGACCTGTCAGAGAAAAATACTCCGAGTGGAGGCAAAAAGACAATGCCTGGGAAAGTACGTGGGCCAAAGGATTTAAAAGTTCTGAACGGAGAAATTTAGAATTAAGACACTATTTTCTCAATTAATACTGTGATGTACAGAGAAGAGTCAATTAAATGTCAGAAACGTGAGATTTAAATAGAAACACAACTTTTATGAAGGTGGCAGGCGACGTTATGAAAGGAGAAAAGGCTTTCCGTGTCCCTTCCTCAGAAAACAGCTGTGAGTGTGGAAGCGGAACCGAAGCAGCCTTGCCAGGGTCCCCCGGTGCCCGCTGGCAGGGCCCTCGCCTCAGCTCTGCACTGGCCAGGCCTTGCTTTTGCCCAACAGAAGTCAGTGGAGGTGATGGCAGACTCCATGGGGGCCTCGGGCCCGCACGGAACACCCACGTGCCCTGGGCCTGCCCGGCTGCGAGGAAGCCCCAGCCAGGCACAGGGGAGGCCGCCCAGTTCGAGCCCTTTACCCAGGACGAGCGGCCTGAGCAGGTTGGAAATGACGCCTGAGTCAGCCCTCGCTGAGTCGAGTCGGTTGTTCTTCAGCCAGGAGTGTTCCATTCTGAACCATTTCCATGTTTATGTTCTGTTATGTGGCCATAAGGATAATGTGAGAAATTTCTGTCAAATGCAATCTCAATAGCAGCAATTTACTGATTGAAAATCCCACCCCGAGAGGCAATTCCGTTAAGAGGCGACGTGCCGCTCGCTCACTTTATTACAGCAGATGAACGAACCCGTGGCGCCTCCGGTGACACTGGCTCGACTCATTCTGAGATCCAAGCAGAACCTGCGTTCCCCAATGTCATGGAGGCCCAAACTCAAACTTCACAGGTTTCTCAGAACCACTGGGTCCCAGCCATACCCTCCGGCGGCCCCACCTCCCTCTGTCTGAGGACCTTTTCCAGTCCCAGAGGCTCTACCCCCTGTCCCAGCACTAGCCACGCGCGGTCCCTTTCCTTGTATGACAGCTTCCCAGTCTCTTCCCTTTCAGTCGCAGCCCAGCGCTGCACACGGCAAACGGCCCTCCTGCACCGCGCACAGCGAGCAGATGGGCTCGGCCTGCTTCTCCTCCGCTGATGATCCTGCGGAAGCCGAGTCGGTTTATGACACCAGGATCGCTTCCACCGAGCAAGCTGCAGTCATAAGCACAGGCCATTCCGATGGCTATAATCATTAGCCATGGCAACCAAAACAAATCTTTAAAAAATCCTTTCAAAATAACTGAGTAATGTACTCATCTATCTTTATGAAAATATTTTGGGGTTTAAAAGTGTTTTTATGGTTCTATGTCTTCCTTGATACATGATTTAATTTTTTCTCTGATAGAGCTGAACTGTTTCTAAGCTATTATAGGAACCATTGAGAAGATGGCCTTTTAAAATCAGAGAGGATAATGGAACGGTCCAGGAAACACTGGGACAATCTCCATGAAACTGTTACGCAACAGGGTCAACAAAGAAAGCAGCTCTACCCTCAGAGACACACAGTCAAGCTCCCCAGAGTCCTCCCGCAGGCTCAGCATCACGGGGGCTCCGGGCAGTTCACGGGAAGGCAGGTCTGTCTTCAAAGACCCTCACAGAGGCTGCTGTCCCCGGAGACAAGACTTGTGGGTGCTGCCAAAGAAGGAACTGAAATAACCAAGACGAATGAGGACGGCACTGAGCCGCCCACCGGATGATCTTAGTCTCCCAAAGGCAGGAGATGGGACGGAGTGCGCCAACAGAACAGACCTCAGAGACGGAGGGAGGTGGCGGGTGCTCCCATCAGTGTGGACGGCCCAGGAGACCCTGGACCCCGTCCCTGCCGGGAATACAGAGGAATTTATTCCCACAGCAAAGGCAGAGATTAGAGGCAATCAAACGAGGGACTTGTGACCCCAAGCAGTGGGCCTCATGGCAAACCCCCTTTCACATGGAAACTGAGCGAAGGCCGGAGGGCGGATCGGACCCCCAATCCAGAAGCTCTACCTCACTGCCTCCAGCGTAGGTGTGCGTGTTCCACACACTGACCTGGGGTTCCACTCATTCCTGTCCCACAGAGCTATCCACGACCCCACCCACACCCAGCACCCCAGGCCAGGGAACCGCCTGACCAGCCAGGTGCTCCCCCTGTGGTGTTGCACGAAACACTAAAACAAAACCCAGCCCCTAGCCTCACTGGGGCCCAGCACCCTCTGCGTTTATGTGGCAGCTCGCCTTGCTCTACTAATTCAGTATCTACTTCTATTTCCTCAACCATTTAACAACCTGGTGTGCTAGTCAGGGCGGATGTGCTCCTTTCATGAGTGAGGAAACCACACACGGTCCAGTGCTCTGTCTGGGCCCATCAGTTTCAGATCAGAGCTTCTGACCTACGATGCCCCCGTTCCTGGCAGCACATCCTACTGAAAACCCCTGCCAACGGCCTCCTGTTGATGAAAATGGAGAGAAACACCCATCCGGTTCCAGATGGCAGCTCACGAATGCTGTCTCATCTGCCGATCCCCACGAGCTGTGATCCTTCCTGCGGGTGAGCGGGGGGAGCGGGGAGGCCAGTGCTGAGCCTGAAGGGGTCCTCCTCCGTATGGTCTCCTTAAGAGAGATCACCCCTTTCTTCTCAGGGTAAGAATGTTCTTAACCTTTCTGCTCATCTTGAAAAGCAGAACAGTCAGAAATGGGACCAAAGGTCCAGTTTGAAACCCTCCTCAAAACACTGTGGAGCCAGCGCCTGGTTACCGCTCAGAGCTGCTGGTTAGAAGACGTCCTACGGACTTGGCAGCAGCTCCAGGCAGGACAAAGTGCCGGGGTTTTCCACTCGCTGGCCTGCTGGTGGAATGGTCACAGCTGCACCCCCATTCCACAGAGCAGGGCCCGGAGGCACATTTCCAGATCCCAGCGGCCATCACTGTGACACCCACATGGCCGATTTCATCACGGGACAGGCTCAGGCTATTGGGACGTTCTTTCCCCCTTCCCTGCTCCAAATGCTGCAAAACTCCAGCCAGAACAGCAGACACCAGCGCCACAGCCCGCTCCGGCCAGGCTCCCTCCCATGCCCTCCACCTGCCCAGCACCAGCCGGGAGAGCCCAAGGGACCACCAGCTCAGGGCACCACCGAGGTGTTCAGCCTCCTGACGACCTCGCACGCCCTGAGCTGATGCAGCAGCGACGCCATCCGCCCAGAGCCAACAGTGCGCTACCGAAGCCACAGCTGAGGGAAGGGGTGGAAGGAGAGGGCTGGCATGTGCCCTGCACTCTGAAAGGTGGGACGCAAATAGACAGAGGTTTCTAAACCTTCAGTCCTTTCAATGCTGCCGGGCCTTCCACCTTCTAGAACAGGGGTGGTCAAACTTTTTGACTCGAGGGCCACAATGGGTTCTTAAACTGGACCGGAGGCCGGAACAAAAGCATGGATGGAGTGTTTGTGTGAACTAATATAAATTCAAAGTAAACATCATTCCATAAAAGGGCACGGTCTTTTTTTTTTTTTTTTAAGTTTTATTCATTTCAAACGGGCCGTAGTTTGCCCACGGCTGTTCTAGAACGTATTTGACCAAAAGCTCACATCAACGTGCTCCCCAGCTGTGAGCTCGCACCTGCTCTTTGCCACAGATGTCAGGCTGCCTGCCAGGCCGCCCCAGCCACACTGACGGAGCCCGGCTGCGGAGTCCCCTGGCTAAACAGCGGGACAGAATCATCGGGCCACAGGCGAGTAGCCGTTAGCCACAGGGCTGGGGCACGCACTCGGAACCATTTGCTTCCCCAACAAATCAAAGGAAAAAGACTGCATACGCAGGCCTGAAATGTAACCCAGACTCGGGAGTCACCGATTACATGACATAAGCTCCGCCAGGGACCTGATCGAGTTAAAGAGGGTCACCTCATCACTGAAGAGCAGCCTGGGGACTGGTGACGTGGCCCCGCTGTCCTGGGTGATGAGCACGGGCCCCTGCGGGGTGCAGCTGGGAACCGGCCCAGCCCCTCCACACCGCCCGGCTCTCCGAGTCCTGACTGGCACAGGAGCCTGTTGCTCAGTGCGCTTCGTGCTCCCCTTCCCGACACCGGCCTCTAACTGGCTTCCAGTCAAGGCTGCGGCAGGACGGACGGCCAGACGTCGCAGAGAGCGAGCTGTGTTTCTGCTCGGAGTCTCCTTGGCTTCCGGGAGGCGCAGGGGAGTGGTTTTGCCCTCCCCCACACGTTGTTCTGCACGGCACTCCTTTTCACACCACCAGCACCTAACGATGCTGACCTGCCTCGGTGGGCGCTGCAGCCTTCCACACCCGGGCGGGGCGGCTCACCTTGGGGTTGGTTCGCTGCTGCAGCCTCCTCTCTTCCCGCTCTCTCTGCAGTCGCTCAAATTCTTCTCTGATTTCGGCGGGCGTTCTCCTCCTTTCCACAACCTAGGGGGATTGAGGGAAGAGCAGTTAGGGACCCAGGAAGCGAGGAAACAGCCAGAGCTCACGGCGTTAAGCTGCTGTGCATCCCTAGTCGAGGACTTCGGAGACGTCAACGAAACTGGGTGAGTTTTACAGCAGATGGCGAGGCTCACCCGCACAGCCTCGCAGCTCTGCGCCCTGGTCATGACCAAGGTCATGGTCCCGTCATTTTAGTAACTTGTCTCTGAGGCTGCAGGAATCTTATAAAGATAACACCACCTTACGTCTCAGTTTAAATTCCCTAATGAGTTCCAGATAACACATGTTAAACATCAAGATGAAGGCCAAGTGTCCACATGGCACTGCCACCGCTCCCGTGTGCGGGGCTGTCACCAGAGGTGCCCCGAGCTTCTCAGATCGAGGAACCCCAAGCCCAGGTCTGGGTGCTTTATGAATTATGGGACTCTTCCCCCTACAATGTGACGTGAACCTCAGACTGTAACATCAGTTACGCTTTAGTATAAACAATACTTCGGTAATAAAGAGCAGGCCACGTGAGCATCACCACCCAGGGATGCACGACGACGTCAAACCTATGAGACAATCAGGCCGCTCACCCTGGCCACTCTTAGCTCCTCATGACGGGAGATGATCCAGCTGAGATGAGAGGGGCAGGGAGAGGCCCCGGGGGTCTCAGTCACATCTGTGAGAGAGGAAACGCACCACGTACTAAGGGCCCCAAGTTCTACGGCCTGTGAGATACACTAGAGCGCAGAGCAGACAGGAGTGAGGCATCAGACGGACGAGAGGGAGAAGACCAGCCAGCACATTCCCTGTATCAGTGGGAGACGCAGGGACGTGGTGAGAGGCCACTGAAAGAACATCCAAAAGGTGGGTGATGTGAGAAAAAGCCATCTTAGAAATCATAAGTTTAAAAATACACTTTCAGGAAATTCATTCACTTCTGCTTTCAGGAAGTACCTGGGGAAAAAAATCCTAAAACCAACATTTTCTCTGATAACCCTAGCTGAACCACTAATTACTAAAAAGGGGGAAAGGTGGTTCTTTTTTAAAAAAAAATTTTTTTTAATTGATTTTTAGAGAGAGAGGAAGGAAGAGGGAGAGATAGAAACATCAATGATGAGAGAGAATCATTGGTTGGCTGCCTCTTGCACACCCCCTACCAGCGATTGAGCCTGCAACCCGGGCATGCGCCCTTGATCGGAATCGAACCCTGGACCCTCCAGTTGGCATGCTGACGCTCTCTCCATTGAGCCAAACCGGCTGGGGCGGGAAGGTGCTTCTTTTGAAGGCCGTGTTAGAATAAAAACACTGACATCCACCTGAGAACGAGCTGCAAGTCCCCAATGACGGGCAGCGGCTGCTCGGTGTATTTACCTGAGCGGCATGCCCACCTGCTAGTTTTCACAGGCCACGGGCACGTGCACCCATTCATGGCACGTTCCTGTCCCCAAAGTCACCCTGTCTGGGACAAAAAGCGAGGTACAGCCCTACCTGGTTTGGCTCAGTGGACAGAGCGTCGGCCTGCAGACTGAAAGGTCGCAGGTTCGATTCCGGTCAAGAGCATGTACCTTGGTTTCGGGCACATCCCCAGTAGGGAGTGTGCAGGAGGCAGTTGATCGATGTTTCTCTCCCATTGATGTTTCTAACTCTCTATCCCTCTCCCTTCCTCTCTGTAAAAAAATCAATAAAATATATTTAAAAAAAAAAAAGGGAGGTACAGTTTTGCAAAGTGTGCACTATCTTCTCAATCTGTAGGCCTCTCCATCAAAAGAAAAGAAAAATAAAGGCACTTCAGGGAAATGTCATCAGCCATTCCATTTCACATTGAAGATCCAGAAAGACCGAGAAAGAATGGCTTCAAGTCCGTCACAAGTGGCTCATGCCCCTACACCCCGTTCAGTGGCCTGTGGCTGTGTCCACATGTGCTGGGACCCCTGTCAGTGCGGACCTGTGCCTCATTAAGGACAAGGAGGGTCTGGACGGGAAGCGCTTGCTCCCCGGGGCGGCTCCGGCTCCTCCACCTGGATATTCATAGGGATACTCTGGGCAGCAGGACGCTAGTGTTAAGAATGAGATTAGACAATCTGATCAGCCAGGAGCACAGACCCCATGAATATGCCCGTAGGATTACAAACACAGGAAGAGACAAACAGAATGAGAAGACTGGAGGCGCAGGCCCAGAGGCCAGAGCAGAACAGGGCTGTGCAGGAGCTGCCGGCCTGGGCGCCTGGTGATGGCCGCCAGTTCCTTCCTCCAGGGTGGGCTGGGGGGGGCTGTTTGCAGGTGTTCGTGACCTTTTCTGGGCAGCAGACACGCTCGCTCTTACCTCCCATCCTTCCATCTCCAGGCCTCTCTTCCCATAGATGTCATAGATGGCCCGGGTCTGCGGGTCGCTAAGCACTGCAAACAGAAACCGCACATGGTGACAAAGCACAGGACTCGCCTTCCGGTCCTGACAGCAGCATCCCGGCAGGTCCCACCCTGCCCCACGCTCTCCTAGAGACAGACCTCTCCTTCCCTTTGCGTCCTTCTCCTCCTTGCTCTCAGAGCCAGCCTTGACTGCGTTTGCTTATTTATTTTTCTTTCCAACCTTGGCCGTGTTTAACGGTGGCCGCGAATGAGCCCCTCTGAACTGAGAGGGGCACCTGGTGTCACTGAAGGACAGTGTTTTTAAGAGTCAGTAAGTCTGTGCGCACAGCCTGTACAGTGCCTTGGCCTGAAAGCGCGAATGGCACTTTCTGGAGAGGCGGGACGTGAGGTTAGGGACAGGTTCTGAGCCTGGACATGTCTGACCTACTCCTGTCCCTCTTCCCGCCTCTCCGCGTTATCGCTAAGTCATTTGGAAAGACCACACGCCCGCCTCTGACGCCGGCCACATCCGCTGAGGGCGCGGAAGGTTTCCAGGGAGGCCGAGGGCTCCTGGCGGGAGATTCACACCAGTGGGAACCCAGGAAGCTCAGCGTGCGCTCCTGCTCTGCTCTGCCAGCTCCTGTCGAGACCCCGGCATCTGCTCCCGCGAGACGCCCATATATTCTTAGGCCTAATTTAAAAACGATGGAAACGATGCTGTCCGTGTTCAAACCCGCTGGGCGGAGGGAAGAAACGATGCTGCCCGTGTTCAAACCCGCTGGGCGGAGGGAAGAAACGATGGAAACGATGCTGTCCGTGTTCAAACCCGCTGGGCGGAGGGAAGAAACGATGGAAACGATGCTGCCCGTGTTCAAACCCGCTGGGCGGAGGGAAGAAACGATGGAAACGATGCTGTCCGTGTTCAAACCCGCTGGGCGGAGGGCAGTGCTGACCTCGGGGAAACGGGCGCCGGCCTCTGGGGTTAACCCCTGGGATTGAACGAGGGCTGTCCAGTCAGTGTCTGTCCTTCATGGTCTGCCTCCAGGCTGAGCGCGGGCCAGGGCTGCCGCCGCAGCATTTCCCCCGCACAGGGAGGGCTTCCTAACTCTTCCCCCACCTCCAGAACCCTGTCCCGGTTATGCGGGGAATTCAGACAACAGGAAATGAGCACAGCCATGCAGACCACAGCATCCTAGAGAGCAGCGGTCGCCAACCTTTCGGGCCTCACGGATACCAGTGGTCCTCGGACCATCAGTTGGCGACCGCTGCTAGAGAAGGCCCAGGCCTGTGGTCAGGCCCCCAGAGTGGCCTGATCAGAGTGAATTCGGTAAAGACATGATGCCGACTCACATGTATCATCAGCCATGGCCCCGGGTTCAGTCATTAAAACCTAACTTTTTGGTAAAACTATAAAGTGAAGTACAGCTTATGTCTTATGTCTATAAAATGAGAAGCCTTTATTTTATAAGGAAACACATTATCTAATTTTTAATCTAATTAAAGAGCAAATCACCAAATGGCTCTGGAATAAACAACTTATTCTACTTGAAATACATCCTAAAAGTGATTTAACATTTTATAAATTTGTACCTTTAAAATGGCGGTAAAATATACATAACAGCTCTAGCTGGTTCGGCTCAGTGGATAGAGTGTCGGCCTGGGGACTGAAAGGTCCCAGGTTCGATTCCGGTCAGGGGCATGTACCTGGGTTGCAGGCACATCCCCAGTAGGGTGTGTGCAGGAAGCAGCTGATCGATGTTTCTCTCTCATCGATGTTTCTAACTCTCTCTCTCCCTTCCTCTCTGTAAAAAGTAAATAAAATTATTAAAATATATATACATAACATAAAATTGATCCTTTTAATAATTTTTAAGTGCACAGGTCAGTGGCATGAAGTACATTCACTTTGTTGTGTAACCATCGCCATTTCATCATCGCAAACAGAAACTGTAACTATTAATGACTTTAATATTTTATAAACAAGTATGTCACAAAATGTTCTTTCTGAAATCTATAAGGTGCAAGTATAAAAGTCTCAATTACTTAGTTCTATTGCCTGTTAGCCTTCTTAATATCATTTTCTTTCTTCTGTTAGAACCTTTCCTTAACTGAATGCTACGGAGTCAATAAATTCACTTTCAGATGAAAAAATGTTCTCGTACTGTCTCTTAAAAGACAGCAGAAAGCTTGTCTTAACGATCAGCCTTTCCTCTCCAAGAGTTCCCTTCCGGAGGAACTAACTCGTCGACGATCTGAAAATTGAGCTTCCCTGCAACTCTCTCCCCTCGGTGGCCTCCCCTGAGCGCCCGCCTCCTACTGACACGGACACATTGATTTCCAAAGAAAATCCTGCTCTTTCCACAGACCCTGTCAGCGGAAAGGCCCGGACTCACCGCCTCTCCTACAGCCCTCCAAGGACTCTCGTTTGTGATCCTCTACACGTCAAGTCTCTTAAAAATCGACGGCACTGACCTTCATAAGCCTGGTGGACGAGGTTAAACAGCCGCTCGGCCTGCGACTTGAGCTCGGGGTCTCTGTGCTTGTCGGGGTGGTACAGCATGCACAGCCTGCGGTAGGCAGCTTTCAGCTCTTCCGAGGCGGCCTAGGAGAGAGGCCCCGTTAGCGCACCTGCAGCCCCGCGGGACGCAATGCAGTGATGCTTTATTACTCCATAAGCCTCCCCCCCCCCCCCCCGTTAATAAAGTGATCAATTATGCACATTAAGAGCAACTAGGTTTCGCTGGGAGACGCTGCTAGGAGAAGGCATGAAAGCTCGTCTCCCTCCCGGGATCAATGGTGTCTGAGCTGAAACTAAGAGCGTCCTGGGTGCCCGCTTACTCTGCCCAAGTCATCTGAAGTCATTCCCGGCAGGTGCCCCCACAGGGAACCTGTTCGGGAGGAAGGAAACTATATGCCACCAGCCAGAAACGCCACACACTCCCTCAGCGTTCTGTCAAAGAGAACTCTGAATATTCACCCGCGAAAGTCAAAGACGAATGAGTAAAAGTGTAAACCCAACTCACACGTCTACTTCAACCCCTAACTCCGAAAGGCACCACGGGAAGCAGATAAAACTGCCTCACGATCCTGTAGTTAAACAAAAGCCCCCAATTCAAGGGGCTCCCCAACAATATAGCTCTCCAATTCTCCTAAGCAGTCAATCTGAGGGGCAAAATGGGCCATACTAACAGGTGACAAAGAGTACAGTGCTTTAACCACACAGGAAGGAGGGGAAGGGGGGGAGGGGAGACAGCGAGAGGCAGAGGGAGAGAAGGAGGGAAGGAGGGAGGAAGAGAGAGAAAGAAACATTGATGGGAAAGAGACATACTGACTAGGTGCCTCCTGCACAAGCCCTGACGGAGGCTGGGGATGAACCTGCAATCCAGGTACATGCCCTTGACCGGGACTTGAACCCGGGACCCTTCAGTGCACGGGCCGATGCTCTAGCACACTGGCCTGGGCCAAACTGTACTTCTTTCCTTTGTTTTCTCATCGTGAACCTGTGGACAGCAGAACCTCTCTCCCAGACGTGCTGTGAGGAGGAACTGAGAGAGTACATGCGCACACAGTAGGACGAAGCCACGCTGGCTATCATTCCTATCGCAATTCGGTTTCGGCATTCCTCTGGCAGCATGCACACTGCACCGGGAACAGTCGGAGGGCACCGCTCTGGTGCAAGGTAACGGAACATTACCCACGTCACAGGCTGTGTTGGTGACAATTCACTGAGCTGCATCCTTATGACATGGACACTCCTCCTGGGAAATTCTATTTCAGTAAAAACACAAGACGACCCCACAGAAGAGACGGGCCCCAGGCTCCCACTGCAGCGCCCTTTTCTTTTTCCTTCTGGAGGTTTCCTTCCCGCCAACGTCAATTACGCCACACATTTCTTGCCACACTTAACAATATACCCCTGTACCAAATCCCATTGTTTTAAGCAAATAAATAATAGGTAACAAATGGCAAGTAAAATACACCCTCTCAGGAAGAATATAACGAGAGATGTAAAGGGGCTTGTTCCCTGCTAAAGAGCCATTACAGATTACTTTCCTGCACATTGTACTGGTCCTTCCACAACCTCAGTGAAGTCACAAGGGCTGGGTCACACACATGTGACAAACCTGGGTTTAGATCCCTACTTCCTGATTGTTAAACTTAAACTGGATGCAGGGGGGTAAGTGATGGAAGGAGACTTGACTTGGGGCGCTGAACACACAACACAACATAGAGATGATATATTATAGAATTTACACCTGAAACCTATACTATAATTTTATTAACCAACTAGAGGCCTGTTGCACGAAAAGATTCATGCAATAGGCCTTCCCTTCCCCTGGCTGCCAGCACCAGTTTTCCTCTGGCACCTGGCACCCAGGCCTTCGCTCCAGCCGGAGCCGCCTTCAGCGCCTTCGCTGCTCTGCTTTGCACCTATGTATGCAAATTAGCCGCCATCTTTGTTGGTTAATTTGCATATCTCACTGATTAGCCAATGGGAGGTGTAGCAAAGGTACGGTCAATTACCCTGTTTGTCTATTATTAGATTAGATGCCACCCCAATATATTGAATTAAAAAAAAAAAAGTTAAATTGGGTGATAAGGAAGTAGAATATCTAATCTGCAAGGCCTTCTTCTCTCTTTTTTTTTTTTTGCAAGGCCTTCTTTAATTGCAGTAATAAATGGCTTAATGTCCTATTGATTAAGTCCTAGAAATAAGAAGTTTCATGTTTAATAAATATCACATTCAATAAAAGGTTAGCCCTAACCGTTTTGGCTCAGTGGATAGAGCGTCGGCCTGTGGACTGAAAGGTCCCAGGTTCTATTCCGGTCAAGGGCATATACCTTGGTTGCGGGCACATCCCCAGTAGGGGGTGTGCAGGAGGCAGCTGATCGATGTTTCTCTCTCATCGATGTTTCTAACTCTCTATTCCTCTCCCTTCCTCTCTGTAAAAAATCAATAAAATATATTTTAAAAAAATAAATAAAAGGTTAGATTAGGCTTTTCATCATAACTGAATAACTAAGGTCACTGGTTCAATATTTCCTAAATGATAATGAAAACTCTTTATTATCATTATCATAAAAATAACTATATCATTTCAAAACGTGCCAACAGTAAAAATGGTATCTAAATTACATACTTACTTCTAAAATTCTATAATAAAATTATGAGATGCATCATGTGTTAAGTATGAAAAGTTTCATCTTAATCATAATATATTTTCAATGGAAAGGAAATATAAATTCAACTTATACAGATCATAAATCCGCAGTGAAAAGGCCCTCAGTAATCTGACGATCGAGCTCAGGGGGAGACTGTTAAAATTGCTGTATTATTTGCTATACAATATAAAAACAAAATTCCCACAATAAGGCACAGGAAAGAAAGAAAAAGCATACAGAAAGGAAAGTAGAACTGTATTTGCAGACATCATCTATATAGAAAACCATAGTTTACAAAAAAGCCACTAAGTGATTTTAGCAAGGTCGTGGGATACAGGGTTAATAGCAAACATCAATTTATGTCCACATACAAAAAACTAAAGTTTAAAAAGACAATACCATTTAGAGTATCATCAACAAAGCAAACTACTCAGTAATACATTTAACAAGTATGTGCAGAACCTATACACTGCAAACTACAACACACCACTGAGAAACGAGAGAAGCCTGGAGAGAAGCCGTCTTCATGCAACAGGAGACTCACTTTTACTCAGAGGTCAAATGTTCCCAAGTGATGTACAGATCCAATGCAATCCAATGGAAATCCCAGCATCAACAAGAGAGAGAGGACAGAGCAGAGGTCGTATAAATTCAAATCAGAGTGTTATGCCTTGAGTATGTTAAATATAACCACAAAGAAAATAGTTGTAAAATTATAAAAAAAGGAAATGAGAAGGGAATTAAAACATTTCACTATAAGAAATCAGCTAAAGAGAGGACAGTAATATAGAAAATTAGGGACAAAAAGCTACCAGGTACATAGAAGACAAAACAGCAAAGTGGCAGAAATAAGGCCATCTTATTTATAATTACTTTAAATGTCAATAGATTAGATTCTTCAATTAATGCAGCCTCTGGAAGAATGGATTAAAAAAACATGACCAACCTGGTGGGTGTGGCTCAGTGGTTGAGCGTCGACTTGTGAACCAGGGGGTCACAGTTCGATTCCCTGTCAGGGTCACATGCCTAGGTTGCTGCCGCAATCCCCAGTAGGGGGCGTGCAGGAGGCAGCTGATCAATGATCTTCTCCCATCACTGATGCTTCTCTCTCTCTCCCTTCCTCTCTGAAAGCAATCCTATATAATAAAGAGCTAATATGCTAATTAGACCGACAGCAGAATGACCATCTGGATGACTGTCCGGACGAAGCTGGGGCTGTGAGGGCCAAGCCCCCTGCAAAATTAAGTGCACCGGGCCTCTAGTAAAAATATATTTAAAAACAAAACAAACATGACCAACTATATGCTGTTTACAGAGATCCCTTTAGATACAAAACCACAAAGAAGTTAAAAGTGAAAGGATGAAAAAAGACATTGCTTGCAAATAGTAACCGAAAAGAAGAGCGGGAGTGGCTATATTAATATCAGACAAAACAGACATTAAATCAAAAAAGGTTACAAAACACAAAAGACATATGTCAATACAAGGTTCAACACAAGATATAAGTTATAAACACTTACCTACCCAATGACAGACCATCAAAATATATGAAGCAAAGACTGACAGAGCTGAGGAGAAATACAGTTTCACAATAATATTTAATGTCCCACTTTCAATGAAGGTGCAACAATCAGACAGAAGATAAGTAAGGACACAGAGGCCTTGAACACAATAAACCAGCGAGACCCAACCCAGCAGCAGAACACATTCTTCTTCCGCGTTCACGGAACATTCTCCAGGGCAGACCCTCTGCTAAGCCACAGTCAGCCTCAACAGGCTTAAAAATACAGACAGCACACAACGTGCAACGGGCGGAAGCCAGTAACCAGCAACAGAAAGGCAGCTGGAAAAGCCACAACTTTGTGAATTAAAAAACACATTCTAAAACAACCAACCAACGGATCAAAGAAGAAATCACAAGGAAAATGCGAAAATACTTAGAGACAAATGAAAATACACACAACAGACTAAAACTCGTGGGATGCAGAGAAAGCAGCGATAAGGGGAGATATATCAGTAAATGCTGACAGTAAAAACCAAGGATCGCAAACCAACCCCCCAACTCCACCAGTTAAGGAACTAGGAACCCCTCAAACCTAGTAGAAGGAAATAATAAAGATTAGAGCAGAGAAGAGGACGGCGAGAACAGGAAACGGTAGGTAAGGACTTCTCCCAATCTTCACAGTGCATCCCTCAGAGCAGTGGTTCTCAACCTTCCTAATGCCTCGACCCTTTAATACAGTTCCTCATGTTGTGGTGACCCCCAACCATAAAATTATTTTCTTCCTAACTGTAATGTTACTACTGTTATGAATCTTCATGTAAATATCTGATATGCAGGATGTATTTTCAGGGGTCGCGGCCCACAGGTTGAGAACCGCTGCTTAGCGCCTGCTAACACTCCTCTCAATCCACAGATAGCAAGTGTTTTTCTTCCTGGAGGCACTCCTTCCCCCGTGCTCTGCCCGGTTCCCATGGAGGTCAGGCCTCCCATCACCATCGCCTGGGGTGTCTTTCTGGGCGGGTCCCCCCTTTTCCGTATCAAATGCCTTTCTCTTCCTGCATTTTCTTCTTTAAGTATTTTAGTGGTGCTCCCACCCCAGCAGTTCCCTGCACAGCGGCTGGTGGATGAGACAGCTGTAGACTCTGCCACCTCGCATGCTGCCTGGGCACGCCACAGCTGGCTGGGCACGGGATGCCGGCTTGGAACCCTTTTCCCGCGGGATCCGCGCTGTCCTGCTCCCTGGCTTCCAGCTCATAGCGCTGCTGGCGAGACGTGCGTCATTCCAACTTCCACGCTGTGGCCTGTGTGGGGACTGGTAGGACTCTAACCTACGGTTTCCCTTCATTACGAGTCTTTCCCGTCTGTTGGTGCTAGCTGCTTGACTGGGCCTGTTCATAGTCCCCCATCTTGTAATTGCGAAATTTTCTCATATTAATTATTGAGTCATGTCTTCCCCTTCATTTTAATTTGGTATCTTTATTTAACGTACGTGCCCTTGACTGGGAATCAAACCCTTGACTTTTTGGTGCGCAGGCCAATGCTCTAGCCACTGAACTACCAGCCAGGGCTTATCTTACTTTTAATTTCCAAGTGCTCCTTTTTAACACATGTCTTCTGAAAGTACCAGCATGCGCTTCTGTCTTGCGTGTATTGTCTCTGAGGACAATCTCGTTTCGAACCCCCTTCACCGTCCGCTTTCTTGCCATTTCCCCGCGCTGTCTGAGTGGGCTCGGAATTTCCCACTGGATCCTTCCCTCACCATGTCCTGTTCTCCGGCAAGCGCTTTACCGGGAACAGGAGGTACCCAGAGCCACCCGGAGGCTGTGTGAACTGCCAGGTCTGATGAGCTTCTCTGGAAGTGCCCGGAGGGGCTGGGAGGTTCACGTGGAGTCTTCCTCGGGGGTAGCTGGTCCCTTCAGGGGAGCGCCAGAGAACAAGTGGGAAGGGGGCCGGCCTGCCTTTGTTGGGGTGCCACTCTCGCCCTCCGCTGTGTCTACGTCTCTAGACTCTAAAGACGCGGGCTGGATTAATCCGGGGTATAGACGCCAGCTCCTGCACCGGCTCTCAGAACTACACGGAAAAGGAGAAACTGTCAACCTGTAGACAACAAACAGGGCCCTCGGTTTCACTTATTTATTTTTACTGACTTTTAGAGGGGGAGAGAGGGAGAGGGGGAGGGAGGGAGTGGGGGAGGGAGGGAGTGGGGGAGGGAGGGAGAGGGGGAGGGAGGGAGAGGGGGAGGGAGGGAGTGGGGGAGGGAGGGAGAGAACCGTGCGTGAAATGGCACTTGCTTGTTCACTGGGGAGGGTGAGCCTTTTCCACACCTTATTTGCATTTTCGATTTCTTCTTCAGAAATAACCTATTTGTTTCCTTCGTGCTGCTCTCCTCAGGGTATCCACCTTTCTTTCTGATTCCCAAGAGTTCTTTATAAAGATTAGAAACATGAATCTTTTATCGAATAAATACACTGTAGATTCCTCTGAGTCTTTTGTGTTTATGATTTTTTTAAGGTTTTAGTTTTTTTCCGGTAACAAACTCACAAGTTTCTCATTTTCACAAAATCAAAGCTATCAATTGTGTCTTTTCTGATTTGTGCTGTGGCATCAGCGTGGAAAAGTCTCCTGACTCCAATCTCATCACATTTGCATCCCTTAAATAATTAAGCAGCTGAAGAGGTTGCTCCATTTTCTCTTATTTGAATTCTAGTGCAGGGGACCCCTCTGGAATCAATGTGACAACACGGATTCCAAGAATATGCCCCACTCCGCTCGGACTTCCCATCTCCGCCTCCCAGAGCAAGCTGCAGGGCGGGACAGGGCGGGACAGGGCGGGACAGGGCAGGGCAGGCTCCCCCAGGTGGGCAGGGCCCCTGGGAGTCCCTCAGAGCCTTGTAGGGGTCCACAGACCAAAGCTGTGTTCATAATAACACTAAGCTGGTTTTGCCCTTTCCTCATGAGGCCACATGATGTGCGATGACATCTTTGTTCTGATGGCTAATGAAATGTACACGTGTGCATTCTTACATTTTCTAGAAATTTTTAAAGTGGTAGTTTTAGGGTATAAATGAGAGTTTTTAGAGATTAACTCAATTGGCTCTCAGTTATTTTACTGTGTACTTACTAGCTATCTCTCATTATATTTGCTGATAGCTGTACACATCTGTATATATTACTTTTCAATACTTAGATATTTTAAAATCCTTGTCTTCCTTGTGCTTACTATACTGACATCTAAGTAGTACACTTTATGTCTTGTTTTACAATATTTTACCAAGCATCCAGTTTCGTTTCTAATTACATATTGTTAGCTATGACCCATGTAAACAAGCTCTTCGGGGTCCACAGTAATTTAAGACTGTAACAGGGTCTTGACAGCGAGACGTTTGAGAATTGCTGGGTTTCAGGAGACTGTGGTAACAAGCAACCCAAACATCCCAAAGGTTTACTTCTTCCTCACGCACACGTCACCTCCGGCCAGCTAGCGATCTGCTCGGCCATGTCCGCAGGCCCCAGGCTGACAGACAGCCACCCTTGGGAACCATGCAGTCACCGAGGCCGAGGGAGGAGCATGACACCCTGAGCTTGACGCATGGCTTCCGCTCACATCACTGCTAGAACTAATCACAGGGCCTCCTGCGACCACCCTACCGTGAGCTGGGCAAGCGAAGAACCAGTGGGGTTGGGTGGACACCCTGACAGCTACGAGGATGCCATCTCATCCAGCACAGAAGACCTACCAGAGCGAGTGAGCAACAACTTCATAGCTCAGACCACACCCACCCAAGGAACAGCAAAGCCACCAGGACTTTTGCTGCTGACGCCTCTAATTTCAAGCTCAAACTTCCAGGCGGCGTCTATATTGCTGCATTTCAGCAACAAAGTCCCCACAAACTATATTCAATTAGGTTTTGGGACGTTTGCCTAATTACCACAATTGAAGATTCGTTACTGTCCATATGTTCCACGACAATCAGACTGAAATAAGCTGCAGCAGCTAATAAAAACCTGTAATTTTTTTATGTGCTTGGTACGCACACAATTTAAAGGGGAAAAACAGACTTTGGGGCTGTGACAGCGAGCCTGGGCCCTGGAGCCGAGGAGCCGCTGCGTGAGGAGAAAGCGTGCGGAGGTGACCCGGCGTCACTGAGGGGGTCCGAGCGTCAATACGGAGACGAGGCCGCCACTCGCCAGGCACTAACGCGCACCCCTGGACACGTGTCCTCCTGCACTCCGTGAAGGGTCCCGCCCGGTCTGAAGCTTCTCGCAGAACCCTGCGTGCAGACGCAGCTCTGCCACCCCCCCCCGCCCCCCCCGCAGCTGCCCTGGTCCCCGCGGCTCCCGCCCGCACGCGGCTCCGGCCTGCACTGCGGCAGAACCCCCGGAGTCGGGCAGACCCCCCGGAGGCGGGCAGACCCCCGGAGGCAAGCAGACCCCCGGAGTTGGGCAGACCCCCGGAGGCGGCTCGCCTCTGCGCAGGCCATGTGGTCGGGCCGCTCACCCTGCCTGACCGCCTCTGTGGGAGCTTCCAAGCAGAACAGAAATTCAGGGGGGCTCACCCAGGTCTAGGGTGAAAATGCAGCTGCTTAACTGCCAAAAGCAAACACTACAAGAAACCCGAGGCAGCCGACACTGATTTACTCCCCAAGCGCCACTGTTGCTGCTCGGCTAAAGGTGGCCAGCAGTGACCTTCCCCTGCAACAGGGACACAAGGGAGACAGCCGCGTCTGGCCGACGGGGAGGCCAGCGCGGACGCGGACTCGGACGGAGGCTCCCCGGCCTGGCCTGGCCCATCTGGGCTCCAGCATAAAGGATGTATTTGAATTTGCTCTCTTCCTCTTGTAACTGACTTTAAACAATTTTTAAACAATTTTTAAAAGTGAAAATTTAGATGGTTCCACACTGATACGTGATGAACTCCTTCCAGTAAGTTCCTCTAGGATGACCTGTGGCCAGAATTGCAATGTGAACACAACGTATTCCACACGCAAAACACACCTGGACCAGGGGAGTGTGGCGTTGTTTGCCTACAAGGAGATTACAAACTGGGCGCGGACGTGTTTCCGCTAAAAACCCACACATGGTCCAGCTGGCATGGCTCAGTGGTTGAGCATTGACCTATGAACCAGAAGGCCACAGGTTTGATCCCCAACGTGAGGCCTGAAAGAGGCAGCTGATCAATGATTCTCTCTTATTATTGATGTTTCTACCTCTCCCCCTCTTCCTTCTTCTCTTAAAAAAAAAATACATACACACACTGAGTGGCCTGATTATTGTGACCACCTGACGTTTGTAGGCAAATTAGCTATAATTTTGCGCTGAAGTTGCTAGAGGGCCAGACCATTATAAATAGGGAAGCAGGTTGTTTACCGACGACAGTAGAAGTGATTTTTTTCTGAAGACATGGGTAAACAATGCAATTTAACAGCCTTTGAACGTGGGATACACACACACACACACACACACACACAGTGGCCAGATTATTATGACCACCCCATCAGTACTTCGTTGAACCACCTTTTTTTTGCCATCAATACTGTGGCGATTCTTCTTGGCACTGACTCCATTAGATATTGAAAGGTGATGCGAGGAATCTGACACCATGCCTGATGAATAGCACTGTCCGGTTCTGTGAGATTTGATGGTTGTGGAACCAGCTGCCTGATGGCTCTTTTAACTTCGTCCCACAAATGCTCAATTGGATTGAGATCTGGTGATTGTGGGGGCCACCTAAGCAAGGTAAAGTCCCCCTCATGTTCTTGAAACCACTCCGGCACAATACGAGCACCGTGGCATGGCACATTGTCTTGCTGGCAGAAGCCATCTCCATTGGGATACGCCATCAACATGATAGGATGAACTTGATCAGCAATGATACTTAGGTATGTTGTGCTATTCAGACGTTGTTCCACACGAATTAAAGGGCACAAATCATGCCAGGAAAACATGCCCCAAACCATAACACTGCCCCCACCAGCTTGAAGGGTTGTACTCATGCATGTGGGGTGCATGCTTTCATGCTGTTTCCACCAAATTCTCACTCTGACATCTGCATGATGCAACTGGAAACGTGATTCATCAGACCACATGACTTTTTTCCAATGCTCGACTGTCCAATCCTTGTGTTCCTGTGCGAATTGGAGACGTTTTATCTTGGTAACTGCAGACAGCAAAGGTGTTCGAACAGGCCTCGGCTTCCATATTCCATACGATGCAGTGTATGGCTAATTTGCTTGCAAATGTCAGGTGGTCATAATAATCGGGCCACTCAGAGTGTGTGTGTGTGTATCACAAAAAACCCACACACGATTAACTACAGAAATGCTAACGGTGGGGAAGTAAGTTCTGGGCAGTGAGAAGGCAAAGAAAACCTCCCAGAGGCGGTGGGATCTAATGGGGATGCAGAAGGTGGGTTTTGACTTGCTGAGGTACCCAATACAGGCGGGGTATTTCAGCAGGACAAATGCCCTAAAGAAAGGAATATAAGCTCTGGCCGGTTTGGCTCAGTGGATAGAGCATCGGCCTACGGACCAAGGGGTCCTGGGTTCCATTCCAGTCAAGAAGAGCACATGCCTTGCTTGCATGCTCCTCTCCGGCCCAGGCCCTGGTCAGGGCTCGTGCAGGAGGCAACCAATTGATGTGTTTCTCTCACATCAGTGTTTCTCTCTGTCTTTTCCTCTCTCTTCCATTCCCCCTAAGAAAATGAAAAAATATCCTTGGGTGAGGACTACAAAAAAAAAAAAGAAAGGAAGGAAGGAAGAGAGGGAGGGAGGGAGGGAGGGAGGGAGGGAGGAAGGAAATACTAGAAAGTAGATAGGAAGCAGGCAAGAAATTAATGCACCTGCTCACTGGTTCAGTAGACATCAGTAAGTGCCATGCGGTGCTGGGGTTAACAGTGAGCCTTTTGACTGTTGGGCCCCGTGGAGCTTCGTGGAAGAGGCAGAACATCACGAAGCTGGCAGAGCATCCAACACCTAAGGCAGTGATGGCGAACCTTTTGAGCTCGGCGTGTCAGCATTTTGAAAAACCCTAACTTAACTCTGGTGCCGTGTCACCTACAGAAATTTGTTGATATTTGCAACCATAGTAAAACAAAGACTTATATTTTTGATATTTATTTTATATATTTAAATGCCATTTAACAAAGAAAAATCAACCAAAAAAATGAGTTCGCGTGTCACCTCTGACATGCATGTCATAGGTTCTCCATCACTGACCTAAGGTGTAGGGCAGGGGTCCTCAAACTACGGCCCGCGGGCCACATGCAAATGCAAATACTGTATTTGTTCCCGTTTTGTTTTTTTACTTCAAAATAAGATATGTGCAGTGTGCGTAGGAATTTGTTCGTAGTTGTTTTTTTTTTTTTAACTATAGTCTGGCCCTCCAACGGTCTGAGGGACAGTGAACTGGCCCCCTGTTTAAAAAGTTTGAGGGCCCCTGGTGCAGGGGCTTTAAAAAGGGGCCAAGGGTAGACCCAGGCCCAATGAACCAACCACAGGGAGGCACACAGGTTTCTGGGTAGGAAAATAATATGATCAGGACACTTTGTTAATATGCATTTGGTACAGCTCACCTAAAATTGTCAAAAATCATAACCAGAGAGACGGAAGAGAACTACAGCAGAAATGCAGGGTGGAGGGTGTGCAGGCCGGGCGGCAGCCTGGACATCACAAAGGGAAAGAAGGGATGAGGGGCTGGAGGGAGGCTTTCTGACTGGGTGACCGTGGGACAGCCGAAGGGACTCAATATGACACGGAGAAGAGAGAGCAAAGGGCGTTCCAGCTTCTGGGTCCGACGCCTGGGTCTGGGAGGAACGGGCGGCAGTCAGGCCCGGAGAAGGGAATGTGACCAACAAGCACAGCGCCGAGGCAGATGGAGATGCTGCTGGGCCACAGCACAGCTGAAAGGGAGCCTCGCTGGGGGAGGGGGGCGTGTGTGCAGCACTGAACCCTGGGAAATTCTGAGGACAGAGGAGCCCCGTCCGGCAGGGTGACGAGGAGGAGTGAGGAGCACCGGGAGCTGACCAGGACTTAAGGTTGCCCATGATGTCACAAGCGCATCTGTACAGACTGACAGACTCCAAGCACTGACTGCTCCTCGTTCAGGACTAGTCATCAAGTCTCAGGCTGGCACTGGAACCCCCATTTTACAGATGAAATAGTGAGGACCAAAAAGATTAAATGACTTGTCTGCGATGCAGGAATTTACCTGACGATGAACCCCTGGCCCAGAAGCTGGCTAGAAATTACTAACGTGTAGCCTGGCTCAAAGCGAACTTTGGTTCATAAAACAGATCGCTTTTGGAGAGTGAAAGGCAACCTACAGAGAGGGATCAGATATTTACAAAACCTCTCAGACAAAAGAATCCAAATTATACAAAAGAACTCCAACAAATCGATAAAAGCATTCCTTATAACTGTATGCTCATGACAGCAATAGAAACGTACTGGCATTTACTTTCCAGAATAATGTGCCCATTACTATGTTAAGCACTCTTGCTTAATTCTCCCAACAGCCCTCTGACAGTAAAATTATTGTCTGGCTTTGACAGATAAAGAAACAGGCCCAAAGAAGTAACTTGCCCCAGACTACAAAGTCAAACTCACACCTGACTTCAAGGGCTTTGCTGTTTCAGTCATTGACTCCGTTCCCAGCTCCACGTGGAGGCCAGGGTCTTTGGCCTTTCCAGGGAATCACCCACACGGCTCACAGGCACCCAGCATGCGAGGCCCTGGGCTAGTGCTCCGGCTGCCCCACGCTGTGGTGAGTGTGACGGTGGGGTGGACACTGCATCTCACAGGCGCCCAGCAGGCGAGGCCCTGGGCTAGTGCTCCCGCTGCCCCACGCTGTGGTGAGTGTGAGGGTGGGGTGGACACTGCATCTCACAGACGCCCAGCAGGCGAGGCTCTGGGCTAGTGCTCCCGCTGCCCCACGCCGTGGTGAGTGTGAGGGTGGGGTGGACACTGCATCTCACAGGCGCCCAGCAGGCGAGGCCCTGGGCTAGTGCTCCCGCTGCCCCACGCCGTGGTGAGTGTGAGGGTGGGGTGGACACTGCATCTCAATGTTCTGGAAGCTGGCCTCCTGCAGCCGTTTTCAGGCTCTTCCCTTTGGACAGGTGGGCTTAAGAGATTACATCATGTGTAAGTCAGAAAAGCAAAACAGGAGGTTGATCAAACAATTCCAGGTTTCTACAACCAGGAATAACCTTTAAACCTTAATTCCACTTTGAAGGAAAAAAATTACACAATTTACAGAATGCATTAACCCTCAAAATGTAACGTAAGTTCAAAAAAGTACTAGGCTGCCCTGGCCGGTGTGGTCCGGTTGGTTGAGCATCATCCCACACACGGGAAGGATCACAGGTTCGGTTCTGGCCTGGTTAGGGCACGTACAGAGGCAACCGATCTATGTTTCTCTCTCCCTCCCTCCCCCTCGCTCTAAAAATCAATGAGCACGTCCTCGGGTGAGGATCAAAAACAACAAAAAAATTATTAGGCAACTAGTAATGACAGAACTCTAAGCACTAAAAAAGCGTGACCTTTAAGGGTGATGGGGCAGAGGGTGACCCGTCCACCAGTGCACGTCTCTGCTGACCATAGCATGTGAGCACGGATGGGCCAAAACCACAGAAATTCTGATTCCTGATCAGAGGTCATTCCAAGAGCCTAGGAAATATTTTCCTGCCACTGTACGATTTTGTTTTCATTTCTCTTCCTGGGCACGCCCATCTGTGTATCTGGTGCCCTTGAGACACAACAGTTAAAAAAAAAAAGGCCAATGTCTTAGAGAAATGAGCTCAAGTTCCTTTCTGGGTCAAAATTAATGGTTTGGATCCTATCTCCACATCCAGAGCCTGGCTGATTTTTCCCTAAGAGCCTGACCTTATACGTTCTCTCGTCCGTGTCCATCTGTTATACCCTGCCCACTCGTGCAGACTCCTTGTGGTTGATGTCTGTTGGCATTTTAATGCTGAGGAATGTTCTGGCTCCTGCAAGCCAGCGAGGGAACACTGTGCACTGAGCGCGTGCAGGCCCAGATCCAAACAGGATCCTCTCGTCTCGAAGGAGGTGTCACTTCAACCACGTGCTTCTTCAGGGGAGTGGGCCTGTATGACGGGGCCGGACAGTGGTAACACAGCACTATTCCCAGGGCTCTTTTATTTTGTGTGTGTGGCCCTTTTAAACATTTATCCGATTTTATTTACTTATCTCTAAGTTGTTTTAAATCCTTTCTTGAACAAGGCAGGACATCAATAAAACACATAAGTAAAATGAAAAGAAAAGTTTAATAAAAAAGTAAACACTAAATTCCATAGCTGCACAAAACGTGCTGCTGGTATGCCCCATATTTCCTGAACCATTGTTTTATCACTGAATGCGTGGCAAACAGAGAAGCTTTCAATTGAATTCTCTTTAAGAAAGCAAAAGGTGAAAAAAAAGAAATAAAGGTATTTGGGTAGATAATGCAGAACCAGAGCATTAAACTTTCAAGAGGCAATTGTTTGAAACGCCCAAAGCAGCAAAGTAATAACTAGCTATGGTTCATTAAAGAAAACACACTTTTAAATTTAACCCCACGATGTTTGCTGATCACATTATGCGATGTCAGCGGAACGAGCTGGGTCTCCTACCAGTTCCCTCCCACCTCGAGCAGGACCACCAGACGCCCTTCGGACGGGGCCTGGCCCTCCTCCCCGCCCGCCCTGTCAGAGCTGATAGCGCCCGCAGCTGTATCTTCGGGTCCCACGCTGCCTGTTAGGACTATGCCTGCACCCTACTCCCAGGCTCAGCCCAGCCTCTGGGAACCCTCCCCGCACCCTCCAAGTCAAACTCATGACCCTGCAGGAAGCAGAGTTCAGAGAGATAACTGTCTTTCGAAGAAAAAACAGAACAAAACTGGTACTTTGAACACAAAGAGCAAAGAAAGCTTTGGGAGGTCATAGCCTACTGCTCTCCCTAAGTGCTGGCACAAGGTGTTTTTTTTGTTTTTTTTTTTAAATATATTTTATTGATTTTTTACAGAGAGGAAGGGAGAGAGACAGAGAGTTAGAAACATCGATGAGAGAGAAACATCCATCAGCTGCCTCCTGCACATCTCCCACTGGGGATGTGCCCGCAACCCAGGTACATGCCCTTGACTGGAATCGAACCTGGGACCCTTCAGTCCGCAGGCCGACGCTCTATCCACTGAGCCAAACCGGTTTCGGCGTTTGGCTCAACGCCGAACAAGGTTTTTTATTAGTACAACCGACAGGCAGCAAATTTAGCCAGGACAACTTACCCTGCATGATGTTGCAGAAGTGAAGGGACCAGGTTTGCTAAAGTAATTGTGGTGATAGAAATGTATTAGCCTCAGAAGCTACTGAGGTGGTTCATTCTATCCTAGTACAGTGTTTAAAAAAAAAAATTTAGCCAGGACAAAGCATACCACCACTTTCTAGGCAAATGCGCGCCTTTCTAAAATCAGCGGAATCTGATGCTTATCAAACTTCAAAAACTAACAGTAAGTATCATCTGAGTATCCGCTCCCGTCAGGCATTTTGTGCACATCCTTACTCCACTGCAATACTCCCAACATCCGACATCCCGGGCACAGTCAGCGCTCATGAATACTTTATTAGACGGTAACTAACACTTCAATGTCAAAGAACAGGAAAAAGGTTAACCTCCGAGCCTAGAGGCAGAAACTCCCAGATCAGTAAAGGCGGATGCCCGCCGGCCTCGCTGCAGAGCCCCGGACACTCGCAATAGCTCATGGACGGCCGTGTCATTAAATGGAAGCTTTGTGAGGACTTGTTCAAGGTCACCCAAGTGTGGACTACAACTCCTGCTCCTAAGGACCCTGCTCCTCGGCCTCTTCTTTTTTTTTTTTTTTTTTTAACCCTCACCCAAGGATATTTTCCCATCGATTTTTAGAGTGGAAGAAAGAGGGAAAGACAGAGAGAAACACATCGATTGGTTGCCTCCTGCACACCCGGAATCAAACCCGGGACCCTTCGGTCCACAGGCCAACACTCGATCCACTGAGCCAAACCGCTAGGGCTCCCCAGCCTCTTTACTGCACGACACCTTAGGAATGTGATCATCTGCGTGTCAGGTGTTTGGACCACCAGGGCTTGCTTACCACTGCCTGCCCAATGCAGCTCATCAGGCTCGTGGCTATAAATGTGGAGCTTCCGAACGTAATGTAGATGGGAAACGCCCTAAAAGAATGGCCTTCGCAGACCCATCTTTAAATGGCTCATGAAGACCCATCGTGAGGTTAGATAAGCCGTGAATGAAGGAACACACAGCACCTCACTGCTTTAGAGGGACCTGCGTGTGCACAGGACTCAGCCGACCCCTTTGTACTCAATTTCTGCAGATGGCCCACCCATGCTGGCTGGGGGCGTGGGTTACTGTGAGAAATGGCTTTCCTCCCATCTGCAACCCAAGCTCAAATGGTTAGCCCCACTCTCTGCTGTGGGCTGAACTTGAGCATCCCAGACAACCACCAACCATGGGAAGAACAATGTATCTATCAGGGAAGGAAGGAACATGCAGGAACTTTGGGAAAATGTTTTATTGGTAGGTCATGATTCTAGTTTCATCACTGTTGTGGAAGGATGAAGATCCCAGAATGCTGATCTCAAGAAAGAAAACCTTTTTAAGTTTATTTAACTGTGTTTTTATTGTTTGTTTAAAACTCGAAAAGGGATTGGCTCCTTTAAAGCTCACTTGCCTGGGACCAAGATCTTAAAACTGGATATAAATACTGCTGAATGATGTGTAAAAATGAAACTCTTCCAAAGGCAATTCAACATTGATAAGTAGAAATTATCCATTATTTAGAAATAAATTAGGTTTAAAATGTATCAATTAAAATGTCTAAAAAACGTACAAAGATCAAAGTAATTTTACTCTGATTTATTGTTCAGGAACCCTCTCTCCAAATAAATTTTGGAAAATTCTCAGAAATCCCAGATGAGTTAGCTCTTAGGCACCGTGATGCCTCTGACCGGGCCTGTGTGCCCAGGTAATGAGAAATGACTCCTTCCCCTCAGCGTGCGGCAGGCAATGGCCACTCTGTAAACAAGAAATCCAGACCACGGAGAAAGGGATTCATTCGAGATCGCCTACGTCTTGTTCATGGCAGAAGCTGGTGGTCCCGACTAGCTGCCGGCTTCACTCTCTGGACCATAATTGAGGGGATATTCTAAAGTTTAAAACCTGGGGTGAGTTGTTTTTTTTTTTTTTTTTTTTTTTAAGGGAAACTTTTTCTTTAAAATATGTTTTTACTGATTTCTAGAGAGGAAGGGAGAGGGACAGAGATAGAAATATCCATGAGAGAAACAGCATCGCTCGGCTGCCTCTTGCATGCCCCTACCGGGGATCAAGCCTGCAATCCAGACATGTGCCCTGACTGGGAATTGAACCAGTGATCTCTTGGTTCCTGGGTTGATGCTCAACCACTGAGCCACATCGGCCAGTTTCTTCTTCCTTTAAAAAATTGGTTTTCATTCATTGATTTTAGAGAGAGGAAGGGAGAGAGGAGAGAGGGGGAGAGAGAGAGATAGAAACACTGACCTGTTGTTCCACTTATCCATGCATTCTTTGGGTGTCTCTTGTATGTGCGCTGACAGGGGATCAAACCTGCAACCTCAACATACAGAGATGATGCTCCAACCAATGAGCAACCTGGCCAGGCTGAAGGAAGACTCTTAAGCTATTTTTGAAATTTCTAATGACTCCAATTGTAACTATGTATTCGGATTCTAATTTTTACATATTTATTTATTTACCTATTTATTCTTTCCAATTTTTAGATTTTTAACTAGAATTCCCAGGCTGCTTCCATTTGAGACTCCCAGGGAAGTCTCTGAACTTCCTGAGCACTGCGTGAACGTACTGAGATGTCCTGGTGGGAAGAGGACCTCACCTCCTACAGTTACACTGATGTGGCATCAAAAACTAGAGGCAAACAAAACAGATGTTTTCCACTTCCAAGCACACATGTAAGAAATAAGATTACTTCTATTTTTTCTCTAACTCTCCAACTAAATGTTGTTTTCACTTCAGGTTGCCTCTGATTTCACAAAAAGGTCCTAGTAAATGTCAAGTCCAGAGAACACCCTTCAGAGCGTATCCTACAGAATCAGGAGATAAAGTCGGCACAGCACACCTTTTACCTGGAGTTTGTTGGCAAAGGCCACACAAAATGACACAAGCAAGAGGACATGTTTCACAGGGATTCCACTTGTAAGTATGGGAAGTGCCTTCACTCATTGGTAGTAGTGAAATTTTTGGGGGGGGATTTTATATTATTTTTGTTAATCCTCACTCGAGGATATTTTTCCATTGATTTTTAGAGAGGGGGGGGGGGGGAGACAGAGATAGAAACATCAACGTGAAAGAGACACATCGATTGGTTGCCTCCAGGGCTAGGGATGAGCCTGCAACTGAGGTACATGCCCTTGACAGGCATTGAACCCGGGACCCTTCAGTCTCAGGACCATGCTCTACCCACTGAGCCACACCTGCCAGGGTGGTGGTAGTAAAACTTTTTAAAAGAAGTATTTCTTTGGCTCCCACCCATGAGTCCAGGAGCAATGACAGGTCCTCAGATCCCAGCAGTTTCAAGATATACTTTTGACAAATGTTTGCCTAGGAGTCTTGCTACGCCTGTCCTTACAGCTCTTGGCTTATGTGCAGCTAGAATTCTGTAAGTCTGGCAAACGGGTCAGTGGCGGCCAAATGACTGATAACCCAGACTAACTACAAAGGGATGATAAGAAAGGCTGACTTCAGAGAAGCTAGTTTCATTATCTGCTTTGCCTCTAAGAAGTGCAGCAAGCTTCAAGAATAACTAGCCAGATCGCCCCACTAAACGGGAAAGAGCCCAGTCCTTGTGGCTCAGTGGGTTGGAGGGTCGTCCTGGACACTGAAAGGTCGTGGGTTCGATTCCTGGTCAGGCCACCTGCCCAGGTTACGGTTTGGTCCCGGGTTGGAGCCAATAAGAGAGACAGCGGACGTTTCGCTCTCACATCAATGTCTCTCTTTCAAATCAATGAACATGTCCTCAGGTGAGGATTGGGGGGGGGGGGAAGAGGGGGGTAAAGAAACCAAAGGCCAAAGCGATTTACCCAAAGCCTCGCTGTTGCTGCGTTACAAGTAGCTAACGTCGGAGGGATTTTCCCGAGAACACAGTCCCGGAGCCAGCAGCTGTGGTCTGAGGCCCGGGGAGCGAGGGGGACAACCCAGGGCTGACCCCAGGCGCCCGCACCTCCCAGGGGGGGCGTGTGCCCGCGGGCCAGGGACCTCCTCTCTCGGCCGAGAGCCGGGAACCTCCGACACCCACCTCCAGGGCCCACGCGAGAACGAAGGGCGTGCTGGGCTCGCCCCGCAGGGTGGCCCCGCACAGAGTGGGCACGGGGGGCACGCGAGCTGCTGGGCACCGCGCAGGCCAGCTCTGCCCTGGAAGCCCGACCTGACCTGCCAGCTCCGACCCCGCGCCGCCCCGAGCTGGGAGGGGGGTCCTCGCGGCGCCGGGAAGCCCGGGCCCGGCCGCTTGGAGGCGGGCGCCCCACCTGCTGACCTGACCTTGGAAGCCGCCCTGCCCTTCGCGCGGGCCTCGGCGGCACCAGGCAGCAAGGACGCGCACTGGGCCCCGCCACGTGCCCGACGCGCACGCCGAGGCCGCGCGTGGGGCTCCGCTTCCGTCCCGGCCACGGAGCGGCCTCCTCACCTGCAGCCTCCGACGTGAGGCTGCGGGTCCCGGAGGCTCTTCCTCCAGCCTCTGGGGAGAGGAGCGCGGCAGGCGCCGGCCGCGGAGCCTGGGTCACTCCAGGGGCCCACGGACCCCTGCGAGGCCGCCTGGTGGCTTTGACCTTGGTCCCCAAGCCTCTGTGTCCCCTCCTGCCGGCCGGGGGCGAGGACACGACACGGCCCCGCCACCGGGGCGGGGGTGTGAGGCGCGCGCGGCCCCGGGTCCTGGGGGACGGGGACTCCCCCTGCGTCTCCACCCCGGGAGCCCGGTGCCCTCCCGCGGGGGCGGGGACCCCGGCGGCGCCTGGACAGCGCACGGGGCGCCTTGGCCGCGGAGAGCAGGGCACAGGCCGCCGGGACGCCCCCTCGCGAGGGCCCGGGCGGTGGGGGCCGTCCGGTCGGCCGGCGGTCGCGCACGTCAGACGGGGTCACGCGGCCTCCTCGCCGGCCCCGGCCTCCCGCGGCGGGAACGGGGACACTCGCCGCCAGCCCGGCCCTCCCGGACGGCCGGGCCCGGCCTCAGCCCTGCCGGCATCCCGCCGCAGGCCTCACCTCCCTGCGCACGTTCAGCAACGAGTAATAGTCTTCATTGTCCAGCTCCTCCTCGCTCAAGGCCGTCGCCATCTTCGCAACCTTTCACCCCGCCAAACCGGCAGGCCGTGCTCAAGAGGGACCGGCGGCCGGCGGCGCGCACGGCGCGAGCGGCCCGGCGGCGCCACAGCGGCCCCTGGCGGCCCGGAGGCGCGTCGCCCGCCGCCCGCGCCGGAGAGCAAGCAGCGCGCCTGCGCCCTGCGCCCCCGCGCGGCCGAGGGCGGGAGCGGCGCCCGGGGCCCCTCCACGTGCTGCCCGTGCACCTAGAGCCCAGCCGGGCCTCCCCAGGTCTGTGCGCGGACTGACGGGAAAGGGAGGCTCTGCAGTCACAGTGGGTGGCGGTCGCCCTCTGGGCGCCGCGGAGGCAGGCCCCTGCAACACCTCCCTGTCTCCCTGACCGGCCCCCAGCGCGGGGCGCACCCCGCTTCCCAAATAGCCCCACCGGGGCGCACCCGCTTGCCGACTTGTCTTTGCACAGGAAACCTCCCAGTGGGATTTGTTCTGCCACCATTTCCCTGGACCCTCCAGAACCTGGATCAGAGGGTGGGCCTCCTCATTTCCATTTCCCATTATTGCCCTATAGTTAGGAGCGTCGGGCCAGTTTTCCGCTGTTTAAATGAAGAGGCAGGACCCATCTGGTTCCTGGTCTAATTGTCTTTGGCAGGTGTGCGCACCTTCAGCCCCCGCCCAGAGCCGCTCTCCTGTAAATTTCTACCTATCATTTGGCGGTGGAGTCTAATTGATTTCAACCCGGTGCCTGCTGTTTGGCGTATTATTAAAGATGCCTTGGTTACAATCGCCTCAATAATGTAAATGTCTTCGAAAGGATGCAGTTATCAGGAGACGGTGGGCCCCGGGACTCCCGCGCTCCGGCCACCTCTGTGCCCTGGCCCAGCCTCCATGGGTTCTCTGGGACGTTGGTGGTGCCTTAACTAGCCAGAGGTGTAGGCCATCCTCCCTGCCCTTCCCAAGCAGGCCTCCTGGGAGCCCCGAACACCTGCCGGTGGTGGATTTGAGACGTTGATTTCCTTCTCTTCTAATTTCTGGCCAGATGTGTGCCAGCTGGGGCTCTGCACCCCCTTCCCCGTTGCCCCACCTCTGAGGCTCTCTCTGGCGGCGTCTCTAGCAGGAGACGCTGAGGTGCCCTGAGCTGGGTTATTCCGGAGCGTTGAGCCCGGGTGCGGCGGCCCATCGGCCGGGTGTCAGCGAAGAGCTATTTCTTTGGCTGTGCGAGGCTTCCGCACAATAGCTTTTCACAGATACTCACGTTCCATCCGCTATCCCAGCAATTTTTTTTTTTTATGGTCTTTCCTTTTTTCTCCTTTGAAGAGAGAGCAGTGATTAGGCTCAACGGCAGGCTGTCATGTGCTGGTCCTTAAGAATTTCTTACAGGGAGGCTGGGGAGAGAAATGACTATGCGGAGACCTTCCTTTTTTCCCCCCGTTCGGTTTGTAGACATTAATTGGGCCACACGCTCGGCTGGGGAGAGGAGTCCTCTGCCCTCCTTCCTCTGCTTCGGCAAACGCGCCTCCAGGATCCGTAGAAGCGGGACGGAGCATGTGTTTCCGGACGCCAGGGCTGCGCGCCTGTGACGGGGGATGGCCTGCTGGTCGTCCCCACCCAGACAGAATGAACAGTGGCCCCGGGAGGCTCTGCCTCTGCCCTCTCTGGGGCCCACGCTATGTGGTTCCGTGGCTCTTGGAGGGCGGTCGTGTCAAATGGAAAATAAGCTTAGACCCATCACAGGCCCGAGGACACTTACCGCGGAGGTCGGCTCTTTTGGTTTCTTCCCTCCAGAATCTTACCCTGTGACGGGGAAAGCGAACGGAAGTCAGGAGCAGGGCACGTTAGCAAGTTAACACACAGCCGACAAGCTACTCGGGCCGGAGCGGCTGACAAAACGCACCACCTCAAATCACAGCCTTGCACCTTTGTCTGCTTCTCGTTGGGCAAAGCCAGAGAGCACGTTGTAACTTACCTGTAAAGCAAAGCCTAATATACTTATGTAATATATTTATAATTTTGTAATATATATATATATATATTTTATTGATTTCAGAGACAGGAAGGGAGAGGGTGAGAGAGAAAGAAACATCCATGATGAGAGAGAATCATCATGGGTCGGCTGCCTCCTGCAGGCCCCACACTGGGTGTCGAGCCCACAACCCAGGCATGTGCCCTTGACCGGAATCAAACCCGGGACCCTTCAGTCTGTAGGCCGATGCTCTAAAAAAGACATGAGTATTTTATCTTACAAAAGTATAGGGAGTAAAAAAAAAAAAGGTATTTGGAGTCCCAGGAGGAGGGAATTGAGTTAAAGTCTAGACCAGGGGTCCTCAAACTACGGCCCGCGGGCCACATGCAAATACAAATATTGTATTTGTTCCCGTTTTGTTTTTTTCAAAATAAGATATGTGCAGTGTGCATAGGAATTTGTTCATAGTTTTGTTTTTTTTTTTAAACTATAGTCTGGCCCTCCAATGGTCTGAGGGACAGTGAACTGGCCCCCTGTTTAAAAAGTTTGGGGACCCCTGGTCTAGATGTTCTCCCTGGCCAGTGTCACTCAGTGGTTAGAGCAGGGGTGGGCAAACTTTTTGACTCGACGGCCACAATGGGTTCTTAAACTGGACCGGAGGGCCGGAACAAAAGCATGGATGGAGTGTTTGTGTGAACTAATATAAATTCAAAGTAAACATCATTACATAAAAGGGTACGGTCTTTTTTTTTTTTTAGTTTTATTCATTTCAAACGGGCAGGATCCAGCCCGCGGGCCGTAGTTTGCCCACGGCTGGGTTAGAGCGTCACCCTACACACCCTCTAGAGCAGTGGTTCTCAACCTTCCTAACGCCGCGACCCTTTAATACAGCTCCTCACGTTGTGGTGACCCCCAACCATAAAATTATTTTTTGTTGCTGCTTCATAACTGTAATTTTTCTACTGTTATGAATCGTCATGTAAATATCTGATACGCAGGATATATTTTCATTGTTACAAATTGAACATAATTAAAGCAAAGTGATTAATCACAGAAACAATATGTAATTATATATGTGTTTTCCGATGGCCTTAGGCGACCCCTGTGAAAGGGTCGTTTGACCCTCAAAGCGTCGCGACCCACAGGTTGAGAACCACTGCTCTAGAGCATCTCAGGTTTGGTTCCTGGTCAGGGGCACACACTGGGGTTGCAGGTTGGATCCCCAGCTCCTTTTGGGGCACAGGTAGGGAGCAACCAATCAATGTATTTCTCTCTCTCTCTCTCTCTCTCTCTCTCTCTCCCTTCTCTCCCACCTCCCTTCCACTCTTTCTGAAAAATCAATGGGAACATACCCTTGGGTGAGGATTAACAAAACAAAAAATAATAAAGTGAAACTGGTGTAGAGTTTCAGCTTCGGAAGGTGGAAAGGACGCTGAAGATCGGTGCACAACAGCGCGCCTCACGCTGCTGAGCCGCACCCTTAGAAATGGTCATGATGCGAGTGTTTCTGTTCTGTGCATTTTATCACGATTAAAGAATAAGACAAAAATTACGTTTGGAGTCAAGACTTGCTCGTCTCGACTTCGTGTGGCTTCGGAGTCCCGAGACGTTTTCCTGACCTCACGGTCCCCCAGCAGGCCGAGCGACAAGCAGCAATGCTGCCTGGGCCACACCTGGCAGACCCGGGGCAGGGCCCGCAGCTGGCACGCCCGCCTGTGGCGGCCCTCGCGGAGGCACGGCCCGCGGGAGGCGGCGGCCGGGCTGCTTCTGCAGGAAAAGCCGAGGACACTGCGAGAGGCCAGAGCCGGGCCGGCCCCAGCGCGGTGAACACGCGGTGCCCACGCGTCCTGTGTGGGACCGACCGCCGCCCAGCAGACGTGACAACAAGCATGTCTCAGGCATCGCCCCAACCCCCTGGGGGACAACATCGCTCTGTTTGAGAACCTGGGGCTAGACGTGACGACACTGTTCGCAAACCCCACGGTTTAGTATGTGTTTATTGACTTCAGAGGAAGGGAGCGGGAGAGGGAGAGAAACATCAGATGAGAGAGTCATGGATTGGCTCCTCCTGCACTCCCCCCACTGGGGATGGAGCCTGCAATCCGGGCCTGTGCCCTGACCGGGAATTGAACCGTAACCTCCTGGTTCATAGGTCAATGCTCCACCACTGAGCCACACCAGCCGGGCCCACATCTTCACTTTTCCCTGCGCTCGTGAGGGAACACCCGGGGAGGATGAGCAAGCATCCCCTCCACGTGGGTGCAGCTTCCTGGAGGAGCAGTTCCCACTCACTGGCCCCTCTCCCAGCTCCTAACTCCCGGTGCCGGGCACAGCCACACAGATCCTGACCCGCTCTCCCTGCAGAGACTGTCCCTGTCCCCGTCCCTGTTCTGTCCCCATCCCTGTCCCTGTCCTGTCCCCATCCCTGTCCTGTCCCCATCCCTGTCCCTGTCCACGTCCTGTCCTGTCCCCGTCCCTGTCCCTGTCCTGTCCTGTCCTGTCCCTGTCCTGTCCCTGTCCCTGTCCTGTCCTGTCCCCATCCCTGTCCCTGTCCTGTTCTGTCCCCATCCCCGTCCTTGTCCCTGTCCTGTCTTCGTCCCCGTCCCTGTCCCTGTCCTGTCCTGTCCCCATCCCTGTCCTTGTCCCTGTCCTGTCCTGTCCCTGTCCCTGTCCCTGTCCTGTCCTGTCCTGTCTTCGTCCCCGTCCCTGTCCTGTCCTGTCCCTGTCGTGTCCCTGTCCCTGTCCCTGTCCTGTCCTGTCTTCGTCCCCGTCCCTGTCCTGTCCCTGTCGTGTCCCTGTCCCGTCCCTGTCCCTGTCCTGTCCGTCTCCGTCCCTGTCCCGTCCCTGTCCCTGTCCGGCCGCGGACTGCAGCACGTCTGTGCTCCAGGTTCCCAGGAGTCCTCTGAGCCGGGGCTGGAGGTGGGAAGTGTGAGAAGCATCTCTCTCCCCTGCTCACCCGTCTGTGCGCCTCCCCAATGGGTTTAAGGCTGTTGCTAAGCCGAGGACAATGACTCTTTGGGGAAAATCCTGGGAATGTCACAGACTCCGGGCGTTTGAGGAAAGAAAGAGGAAAGTTCTGAGCACAGGTTTCCTCCAGAAACAACCCCCCCACCTTGGATTCATGTATTTCCCATGATGTCAGAGTCCTTAGTTCCTTGCAAACAATACAAAGGGACGAAAGTTTCAGGTTTAGAGTCACCATGGCAACAGGTCAGGGGCTCTTCCGTGTCCGGGTCTCAGGATGATAGAAGCTGGGCTGGCATCTCTGAAGGGGCCAGAGCCTCAAGGCCCACAGGCCCGCCCGTGGGTGCTCCACACGTGGGATTCCCCCAGGC
This sequence comes from Myotis nattereri, assembly GCF_964212035.1. NCBI lineage: Eukaryota > Metazoa > Chordata > Mammalia > Chiroptera > Vespertilionidae > Myotis > Myotis nattereri. The sequence continues at coordinate 213,461,205 of NC_138077.1, read as the reverse complement.
GAAGCCTCCTGTCCCATGGGCGGAAGGCCGGAATGGTGTCCCCCAGAAGATCTGTCCACGTTGGAATCCCGGGAACCTGTGAATGTGACCGTATTTGGGGAACGGTCTTTGCAGATGGCCAGGCTCCCAGGATGAGACCCTCCTGCGACCACAGGGTCCTTATGGAAAAGCGGGAGGGAGAGCGGAGACGGACACACAGGGGAGCGGCCCTGGGCGCTGGAGGCCCAGATCAGAGCGAGCAGCCACAGCCAGGGAGCGCAGGAGCCCCCGGAGCTGGCGGCGGCGGCGAGAAAGGCTCTCCCCGAGTCTTCTCTTCGGCGGGAGCGTGGCTCCGGGACACCCGGATTTCAGGCTTCTGGCCTCCGGGACCGAGGGGGAGATAAATTCCCGTTTTGTTTTTTTAATCCGCACCTGAGGATATTTTTCCATCGATGTTTAGAGCGAATGGAAGAGAGAGGGAAAGACAAGAGAGAAACATCGAGGTGCGAGAAACACATCGATTGGTTTGACCGGAATCAAACTGGGACCCTTCAGTCCTTGGGCTGACGCTCTATCCACTGAGCTTACAGCCATAAATTCCTGTCTTTACGCGTCCCCCTCCCCCAGCTTGTGTTAAAGCAGCCACGGGAAACTGAGACCCTGGTGACTTCTGCTCCCCGCCCCGCCAACCCCCCTACCCCGCCCCAGGCCTGTCTGTGCTTGGGTTGCAGCAGAAACCCTTTCCGTTGACTGGCGAGTGCCTTTTTTTCTTAAGAGAACAAAACAAATCCGTAGAGCAGTTTGGGGATGGGCCACCCAGCTGGGCAGAGCACTGGGATCTACTCTGGGCTCTGCGTGGGCCCCGAGAGCTCACCCCGGTCTCCGGAGAGCATGCGGCTTCCTAACAGCAGCTCCGGGCACAGCTCTGGGGTTCCCCTGCCCCTCCCTCCACCAGGAGCTCGGGGGAACTCAAGTTTCCTGGCTCCGCCTCCTTTCTCACTCTGGTCAGAATCCTCTTTTGTGGCATCATAGATGGTTTCCATGGCGATGAAAGGTTGCGATAAAATGGTGCCAATGTGCACGTCAACTTCAGAATTGAACAAGGGCCATTGTTTTGCCTGGAGCTTCATTCATTCTGGAGGTGTCGGGGGATCTGGGATGTGGACCCATAGCTTCCTGGTCTCCTGCCACCTTGCAGCCCGCCCAGCTCGTGAGGACAGAGAGTCGAGAGTCGAGAGTCGTGGGGAGACCTGGGATCTTCAGCTCCTCCCACCCCAGCTTTCTATTCTTAGTGTTGGCACGCGTGGGTAAATGTCAACAGGTGAAATGAGATTTGTTGTAAATAAGCAGATGGTCCCCCCAGGGTCGGCTGTGGGTGAGCTGGAAATTCTCGCAGGAGGTATCACAGCCAAAGACTTTATCACTCGGAGCTCCCTTTCCTGTGGGGCATCAGAACCAGGGAACGACTCGGACCCGAGGCTAGGCGCTTGCCCCCAGGACCCTGGGCACAGGGGCCGGGAGTTCACTCCTGCTTCCTGCCCGCACCACAGGCAGGGCCTTCCGCCTGCACAGTCTTCTCGGAGATGCTTTAGTCACAGGGAGAAGCAGCTGTACCCAGTCCTCTGACGGGCTCCCAGGCCCGGAGCCGTGCACCTCGCCGGGGCCGGGTAGGGATCCTGAGTCACTGAAACCCCACGCCCTTGCTCCAAGCAGACGCCACCTGGAACTTCTTCCCTGGGACGACCATATTGTCACCCAAACTGGAGCACTTTTGGAGTAAAAGGAACCACTATTCATCATGCCAACAACCCAGGCACAGTCTGTAGTATCCCTGGAAAAGAGGGACATCTGGTAACCCCAGCCTTAGGCCAACCTGCACCCCAGCCTTAGGCCAACCTGCACCCAGCCTTAGGCCAACCTGCACCCAGCCTTAGGCCAACCTGCACCCAGCGCCACTGTAGAGCTTAGAGTTGAAGGGCCGTGGGGCCAGGTGCTTGGCTCGCTCCTCTTTTACATCTCACCATGCCCTAGTCCGGGGCTGTCCAATGGGAGACCGTGAGGATGAACATGCCCCACATCTCTGCTGTCCAGTGCAATAGCCACCAGCCAAGTGTGACCACTGAGTGCTTGGAATGCGGCTAGTGTGTCCAAGGAGGTCACATTTATTTTATTATATGTTATTGATTTCAGAGAGGAAGGGGGGGGGGGGAGAGATAGAAACAGCGACGATGAGAATCACTGATCAGGGCAGGGGCTGAAAGTACCCGTTGGCGGAGGAGAAGTCGGCTGGACCAGATCATTGCCCACATCCAGAAGGGCCTCAGCGACACGGTGTTTGTAAGTGGATGCCCTGCAGCGCCCAGTTTGTGACCATGGGCAACTTCGCCCAGGGCACCGGCGTCATCCAGCTGTACGAGATCCGCACGGGGACCTCAAGCTGCTCCGGGAGATTGAAAAGGCCAAACCCATTAAATGTGGAACATTTGGTGCAACATCCTTACAGCAGAGATATTGAGCTACTGGAGATTTTGCTGGAAACCTTCATATAGGGAATATGGAAGCTCCAGAGTACCCAGTGTATTCTGTAAAGGACCATAAAGAAATTATAAATACTATAGAGCAGCGGTTCTCAACCTGTGGTTGCGACCCCTTTGGTGGTCGAACGACCCTTTCACAGGGGTTGCCTAAGACCATCCTGCGTATCCGATATTTACATGACGATTCATAACAGTAGCAACATGACAGTTATGAAGTAGCAACGAAAATAATTGTATGGTTGGGTCACAACATGAGGAACTGTATTTAAAGGGCCGGAAGGCTGCGAACCACGGCTAGAGGTGGTGTAGGTGGGCTAGGAGTTGGGGAAGGAGCACCTGACATTGTGACTGGCAGATGGAACGGTAAGGGGGTGGGACCCAAGGCAGGAAGACGGTCCTGTTGCTAATACGGAACCTGTACAAAGAGAAAACAAGAGACACGGTTGGGCTGTGGCGTTCGAGGCCAAAGAAAGATTCCCCAGGAGCAGAGGTGGGAGTTGCGGGTTCCGTCAGCCTTTTGCTGAATGTTACGTTGTCTGCCCAGCCAATTTCCAGTTTGGACTGGAGTCCAGATAAAAGGGGCCTCTGCATCTGTAGTTCATTTGATCAAATGGTGAGAGTACTGATTATTACAAAACTCCATAAAATTTGGATCTGGAGATTTTGGACTTGGCAACCTCCCAGCGGAAAACTCATAGAATTTAGGATGTGCTCTGCACCCGCTGGCCCTCCTTGGACAAGGCTGGATTTGACTGATGAAAAAGGCCCAGGTGCAAACCTCAGGCTCGCCTCTCTCGGGGTGGAATGCCCAGCGGTGAGCTCCAGCCACCTGGCTGGTCACTGGTTTGCTGCGGCACAGAGGGCACCAGGGCCTCCAGAGCCAGCTCTGTTCCTCTCCCTCCATTTCTGATAAAAGTTGGGACATGTCTATATTTCACCATATTTAAATTTGTTCTGGGTCCCCAAATTCCATATTTTATAATAAACACACGTGTTGCATTTCCAAAAAAAAAAAAAAAATCACTGATCCACTGCCTTCTGCATGCCCCACACGGGGGATCAAGCCTGCAGCAGGGCATGGTCCCTGACCAGGAATCTGTGACCTCCTGGTTCATAGGTCGGTGCTCAGCCACTGAGCCACACCGGCCGAGCAAGGAGACAACATTTAAATTTGACTTGAATGAATGTAAATGTCAATGGCCACATGTGACTAGTGGCCACATCAGACAGCACAGACCTAGATGCTTTCAGCCAGTCTGACGGCTTGAAATACCATCAACTGGCCCTGACTCCAAAATTTGTATAACCTCCCCCATCTCTCCCTTAAAATCCAGGCCCGTGTATCCCATTGTCCACTTGATATTTTAATCAAATGTGTCATAGGCACTTCAAGATTAACTATTCAAAACTAACCTCTGTCCTAGCCGGCTTGGCTAAGTGGATAGAGCGTCGGCCTGCAGACTGAAGGGTCCCAGGTTCAGTTCTGGTCAAGGGCACATGCCCAGGTTGCGGGCTTAATCCCCAGTACTGGGCATGCAGAAGGCAGCTGATTATCAATTCTCTCTCATCATTGAGGTTTCTATCTCTCTCTATCTCTCCCTTCCTCTCTGAAATCATAAAGATATATTAAAAAACAACAAACCCAAACTAACCTTCTGATCACAATAAGGTTCCACCTTAAATGGCTACCTATATATATAAAAGGCTAATATGCTAAGTGTCCGACCATCTGGGTAATGACATCACGTAGCAATGCCAAGCTTCCTCTCCCTAGTGACTAGCCTCCTTGAAGTTTCTTCAGCCCAGGAACAGAACTTGCTTTATAGCCAGGTGAAAACATTTTACACTTTAACCAAATGTCTGTGAAGCATTTTCACGTGCCTCATCTCATTGGATCCTCACAGGAGTCCTGGAGTAGGTAGATAGGAGACTCGGTAGAATCCTATTTTCTTTTCATTAGTCGGAAAATGGAGATTTAGAAAGCTTAAAAATTTGACCTGACTGAAAGGAAGTGAGAAATGGTGGACCTTGAAAATGACTTCAGATTTTCTCACTGCGCAGAATATAGTCAAACACTGCTGCAGTTAAATATTTTACCCTTTGTTCTCCCTGTGTGATCTACAATAATAGTCTGCTTTGTGTTGATATTTACTGCTCTGTTGCTGACAGTTACCTGAAAGAGAAGTTGGGATGCTTCACTGGGCTGGAAAAAGTTTAGCTAAATCAAAAATCAGGTCTAATGAAGCAAGTTTATTCTATATCTATAAAAGGCTAAGTTGACTCGCCCATGCGTGATACATATAAAGCTCTCACTGGCGCCAATTGCACGTGTGTGTTTCCATCTGTCATTGTCGATCATGAATTTGGGTGACACTTCTATTATAGAGAAACGGTGAATAGCGATATTAAAATATTTCCTCTAATTAATTTCCTTTCAATGTGCATGAATTCGTGCACCAGGCCACAAGTTATAAAATAAATAGGAACTAAATGTTGGTGAGGATGTGGAGAAATTGGACCCTATGTGCATTGCTGATGGGAATGTCTAATGGTGCAGCCACTTGGAAAATGGTAGGGCAGGTCTTCAAAAACATACGCAGAAATACCGTGTGACCCAGCAATTTCACTCCCAGGTATATGTCCGAAAAATTGAGAGCAGGGACTCAAACAGATAGACCTGTACAGCCATGCTCATAGCCGCATGATTCACACCAGCCCAAAGATGGGGGCAACCCAGTGTCCATCAGGGGGCGAATGGGTAAACAAACGTGGTATATTCGTGGAATGCAACACTGCTTGGTCTGAAAAAGGGAGGCACTTTTGACCTGGGGCAACGTGGATGAACTGGAGGCCATGGTGCTCAGTGAAACAAGCCAGTCACCAACGGACAAATGCCGTGTGATTCCCCTTCTGTGGGTTCCTGGAGACGGAGGTCACAGAGACACAGTGAGGGTGATGCCAGGGAGTGGTGCCACCCGTAAGCAGGACAGGGTGTCGCTGGGGAAGCTGTAAACGTCCCGGGAATAGGTGGTGGCGATGGCTGCACTACAGGGTGAACGTATTAAATGCCACAGGGCTGTGCAGGTTAAAATGCTCAACTTTGTTATGTATGTTTTACCACAATAAAAACAACACCAGGGGCACGCAGGAGGCAGTGGATCATTGATGTTTCTCTCTCTCTCTCTCTCTCTCTCTCCCCCTCTCCCTTCCTCTCTCTCTAAAGAAAAAAAATATATAACACACACACAACACCTTCTGCTATTCCCTCCCCATCTTCTCCTTCTGCCAACTCCCATCTCAATGAAAACCAACTCTAGTTTTCCACTTGCTGAAGCCAAAGACCCCGTCTTCCTTTCCTGGCCCACGCTCAGCACATCAGTCAATCTTCTCGGCTCTTCCTGCAAATACCTGCAGTGAGCAGCTCCCTACATCACACACCACCGACAGGTGGTCCTCCGATCCGCCCTCCACACACGCCTCCACTGGCTTCTCGAACCCTTCAGAGTGGCACCTGTCTGTACCACGTCCAACCGGCAAGGCCTGCCCCACCTTCACCTCGGCCCCTACTGGCTTCATGTCCCGCCTGCTCCCTGCTGCCGCTCTGCTCCCAGCCCATAGGCCTCCTCTGCTCCTCAGACACCCCAGGGACGGTCCTCCCTCAGGGCCATGTTCTTGCTGTGCCCTCTGCCTGCAATGCTCTTCCCCCCAAATCTGCCTGTCTCCCCCCACTTCTTAGCTGTGCACCCATAGCTCAGTGAGCCCTTCGCCGGCCACTCTGTGGGAAATTTCAGCACCTTCAACACTTCCTATTCTTGCTTGCTTTAGGTTTCTGCATTCACACACATCACCATCTAGCGTACAATCTATTGTATTTTCAGTCTTCTGCACGGAATGCCTGGTGTTTTTATTTTTATTTATTTTAAAAATATATTTTTATTGATTTCAGAGAGAGGAAGGGAGAGGGAGAGAGAGATAGAAACATCAATGAGAGAGAGAGTCATTGATTGGCTGCCTCCTAAGGCATGATGTTTTTGTTTTTTTTTTTAAAAAATCGATTGACTTGAGAGAGAGAGAGAGAGAGAGAGAGAGAGACACGCCGATGTGTTGTTCCACTTATTTATACATGCTTTGGTTGAGTCTTGTATGTGCCCTGACTGGGGATCGAACCCCCAACCTTGGGGTATTGGGATGACACTCTTACCAACTGAGCTACCTGGCCAGGGCCCAAATGTGTGATGTTTAAGGCCGGGGCTTCAAAATCTCTTCTGTTCTCTGCTTTTCCCACAATACCCGAGCAGCACCCGCATATCGTTGGCACTCAGTCAATATTAGTGAAGCTAATGAGGGCAGCCGGCGCTGAGGGGGCTGCTCGGCACCCACCTCCTTTAGGGAACCCCCGACTGATGTCTAACCGCCCTCTTTCTAGGTGGTCAGCCCTCGAAGTGCCCTGGGAAGCTGGGCCTACTTTTCATTTAAGCCAGTGGTGCTCAGTGGGGCAGTAGTGCCCTCAGGGGGCCTTTGGCAAGACCTGGAGGCGTTTGGGGATGTGACAAGAGGGAGGAGGCATGCACTGGCACCTCTGGTCGGTGGAGGCCAGAGGTCTTGCTACACATCCTACCATGCACAGGACAGCTCCCTGCAGTAAAGCGTTTTTCCAGTCCTCCAAGCTCCTTGAGGCTGTTTCAGGCTGAAATGTGTCTTCTGAGAAAGGTATGTCGAAGTCCCAATCCCCGATACCTCGAAATGTGACCTTATTTGAAAATAGGGTCGTTGCCTAGCCAGTTTGGCTCAGTGGACAGAGCGTTAGCCTGCGGACTGAAGGGTTGAGGGTTGGTTTCGGCCAAGAGCACATACCTTGGTTGCAGGCTCCTCGGTCAGGGTGGGTGCAGGAGGAAACCAATAGGTGTGTCTCTCTCACATGGATGCTTCTCTCTCTGCCTACCCCCCCCCCACTTCCACTCTCTAAAAATTCATGGAAAAATGTCCTTGTGCCGAAACCGGTTTGGCTCAGTGGATAGAGCGTCGGCCTGCGGACTGAAGGGTCCCAGGTTCGATTCCGGTCAAGGGCATGTACCTGGGTTGCGGGCACATCCCCAGTGGGAGATGTGCAGGAGGCAGCTGATCGATGTTTCTCTCTCATCGATGTTTCTAACTCTCTATCTCACTCCCTTCCTCTCTGTGAAAAATCAATAAAATATATTTAAAAAAAAAAAAAAAAGAAAGAAAAATGTCCTTGTGAGGATTAACAACAACAAAAATAGGGTCTTTACAGAGGTAATCAATCCAGTTACAATGAGGTCATTAGGGTGGCCCTAGCCCTAGCCCGATGTGACGGCATCTTTATAAAAAGAGGAAATCTGGCCACAGACCTGCACAGAGGAAAGCCATGTGAAGACACAGGAAGAAGTCGGTCATGTGACTGGAGGGATGCAGCCACAAGCCAAGGGTTGCCGGCAGCCAGCGTAGCTGGAGAGGCAGGAAGGGTCTCCCTGTAGAGCTGAGTCCTCAGGGAGCCTGGCCCCGCTGACACCTCGATTTCTAAGCTCCGGCCTCCAGACTGTGAGAGAATACGTTCCTGCTGTTGGAAACCACCCAGTTTTGGGCACTTTGCTGGGGCAGCCCTAGGAGCCAGTGCTAAATCCAAACTTGGTACCGTCGGGTCTATGCCCTGTGACAGTTAAGGTAGTTTCTCAGAAAAAATGGGAGATTTGAGCAGGATGGGGTTGGATGCCCATAGGGGAGGACGGACAGGTTTTAGTCATTGGGCATTGTGAAACTCGTGAGCCGCAGTCAGCCGAGACCACTTGTACAATAGATGTTCAAAGCCCCCGGCCGCCGAAGCCTTTCACGGGGAAATTACACCAGCGCAGAGGGGTGCTTGCGAAAACTAACTTTGGCCCTATTTCAGACCAACGGAGGCAAAAGCCAGGAGATGCCATCAATCCCACTGAGGCTGTCAGAGCTGCCCAGTGACACCCCAGGAAGCTTCTGGTGGCTAAGGCCGGTCTCCCAGCGTGGATGTGGGCGGAGGGGCCTGCTGGACCACGTGTGGCTCAGGTGGCGACACCGGTCATGGCGTGTTATCTGAAGGTCTTCAGGCTGTAGAGATGGGTGATGCTTTGAGTGTGATTATTTCTAGATAGCTAGATAAATAAATGATGAGGATAAAGTAAAGTAAACGAGGACGGATTTAAAGGCCACGGTCGGTCCCAGGACCACGATCAATGGTGAGTGGCAGGTTTTCGAGAAGATCTGTCGCCCGATGAGCTGGGCGGGGGTTCCAGCAAGATGCCGTCTTTTCACACGTAAAAGAGGCCATCGATTTCCTGTTAGCATCATCCCGCAAATGTGCAGGGTGTGTATCTACGGAGCAGAGACCATCTCCCGTCGCTGGCTTTATGGGAAGAGAATGGTTATTGTATCTCTTCCCATAAAACATAATCTCCTTTTCTCTGCCCAAATCGGCCCGTCCCTCCGGGGACGTCCAGTCGTGATCTGTGGAGTGAATGGGTTTTTGTTTTTGCATGTGCCTGTCTTTTTATGTTTGGCGTCTCCACATTGTCATTGTGCCTTTTCCAGATTGTTATTCGAGCGTGTCTGAAAATTCTTCCTAAATCAGTGCAGCTGACACACACACACACTCACACACACACACACTCACACACACACTCACACACACACACACTCACACACTCACACACACACTCACACACACACACTCACACACACACTCACACACACACACTCACACACACACTCACACACACACACACACTCACACACACTCACACACACACTCACACACACACTCACACACACTCACACACACACCCCCCCCACACACACACTCTCACACACACACTCACACACACACACACACACTCTCACACACACTCACACACTCACACACACACTCACACACACTCCCACACACAATCACACACACTCACACACACTCCCACACACAATCACACACACACACACACTCACACACACTCACACTCACACACACACACACTCACACTCACACACTCACACACACACTCACACACACACTCACACACACACACTCACACACACACACTCACACACACTCACACACACACATGCACACACACACATGCACACATGCACACACAGGCGGGTGCGTGTCAGGTTCCCTGTGACTTGCTCAGAGGACGCTCCTCTCCTTCATCCTCCGCTGGGGTGGGTGCCAGCAGGCACCGAGGCAAGCAGAGGTCGGCAGCCTAGCCCAACAGGACAAAATGCAAAACACCAGCGCTGGCTGAGAGTCGGCCCTCGAACCGAAGGGTCTCAGGTTTGATTCCTGGTCAAGGGCATGTACCTGGGTTGCAGGTTCAATCCCTGCCCTGGTCCAGCTTGTGCGGGAGACAACCAATCAATCTCTCTCTCTCTCTCTTCCCCTCCTTCCCTTCCACTCTCTCTAAAAATCAGTGAAAAAAGTATCCTCTCCTGAGGATTACAACAGCAACAAGGGTGGGTCTCCGCGTGAACCCTGGGGTGTCTTCAGGATCCATTGAGATTCCAGGGAGACCTTCACATGCAAGCATCACGCTCTGAGTGGCGGCTTCCTGAACGCACGCACCTGGCAGAGAAGAGCCCGCGATGCGGTGTGTCCCGACCTCACCAGGGAGCCTGCACTCTCTCCCTGCAGAACTCGCTCAGCGCTCCTGTCCCAAACCTCCCCTCCCTGCCAGGTGCAACCCGCCCCGGTCTCTCTCCCTGACTCCCAGGTGCAAATCCATCGCACCGACCCAACCAGCATTTAATTACTCCGCCTTCTGTCATCGCTGCGGCTGCACATGCTCTGTTACAGCCCTGCCCACCGGCCTTCACGCTCCCTCCATTCTCTCTCCACTTCTGCACGCTGCCCGCAGCCAACCGGTTTATTTTGCACTATTGCCAGATGTTAGTTTTTTTTAAAAAAGCATATATAGCCCGGCCAGCGTGGCTCGGTGGTTGAACATTGACCTATGAACCAGGGGGTCACGGTTCAATTCCCGGTCAGGGCACACGCCCGGGTTGTGGGCTCCGTCCCCAGTGTGTGGCGTGCAGGAGGCAGCCGATCCATGATTCTCTCTCATCACCGATGTTTGTCTCTCTCCCCTCCTCTCTGAAATCAATAAAAATATATTTTTTAAAAAAGCATATATATAAATATATACATATATCTCCCTTCCTCTCTGAAATCAATACAAATATATTTTAAAAAGCATATATACATATATATATATATATATATATATATATATACACACAATAAGTATAAATGGCAATGTTATGGGCTGAAATGTGCCCCCCCCCCGTTTTGTGTTGAAACACTAACCCCGTTACCCAAGAATGGGGCTGCCTTTGGAAACAGGATCTTCATTTATTTTTTAACCAGAGGCCGGGTGAACAAAAATTTGTGCACCCAGGGGGAAGGGGCCCCTCAGCCCGGCCTGCACCCGCTCACAATCCGGGACCCTCGGGTAGATCCCTAGGCCTGGCCTGAGATCAGGGCCTATCAGGGTTTTCCTTCCCCCGGCTGCAGGCAGCTGGCCCCACCCCCGCCGCTGCCACTGCTTGCCTTCTGTGCAGCGCTGCCCCCCTCCCCTGCCACCGGTCCCTCTGCAGGCGATAGGCATGGGGTGTGATAGCTTGGCTGGCCTGGGCCTCCATCTTTCTTTGTGGGGGGCGGGGCCAGCCCTGCAAGGGGCCATCTGCCTACCTGATCGCCCCTAACTGCTGGCCTGCCTGCTTGAACCCCCATAACCACTTGCCTGCCTGCCTGCCTCATCGCCCCTAACTGCTGGCCTGCCTACCTGATTGCCCCTGACCACTGGTCTGTCTACCTGATCACCCCTAACTGCTGGTCTGCCTTCCTGATTGCCCCTAACCACTGGTCTACCTGATCACCCCTAACCACTGGCCTGCCTACCTGATCACCCCTAACCACTCTGCCTGCCTGCCTGATTGCCCCTAACTGCTTGCTTAGGGATAGGGTCAGCCCTGCAAGGGGCCGTGGTGGTCTGGTCTCTGGTCGTTTTGGTTGTGATGCCTCTGGCCTTTTATTATATAGGATTGAATTTATTGGGGGTGACAGTGGTTAATGAAATTATGTAGGTTTCAGGCGTACAGTTCTACAGCACATCATCTGTACATTATATTGTGTGTTTATCACCCCAAGTCAAGTCTCCTTCTATCACCATTTATCCCCCCTTACCCTCTCCTACCTCCCCACCCCCGCTCCCCTCCGGCAAGGAGACAGGATCTGTAAAGAGGTGATTTAGGTAAAATGAGGTCATTAGGGTGGGCCCTAACCCCATATGACTGGTGTGCTTCGAGGAGGAGGAGATTGGGACACACACACACACACACACACACACACACACACACGGGAAGACCATGTGAGTTCGCAGGGAGCAGGTGGCCATCTACACACCAAGAAGAGAGGTCTCCGAAGAAGTCAATCTGCAATGCCCTGACTTGCCCTCCTAGCTTCCGGAGCGGTGGGGAGAGCAGTGTGTGCTGCTGAAGCCACCCAGTCTGGGTGCTTTGTTCTGGTGGCCTTAGAAAACGGATAAGATCACTGGCCAGAGAGCCCGGTGACAAAAGACAAAAGCCAAATTTCTTAGCTGGATATTCAAGACCCTCTATGTCCTCGTCCCATCCCATATTCCCAGTCTACCTTCTTCCTTCCAAATTGGAGCCCTTGGGCCCCCACTCAGGTCCACTCCCAGGTCCCTCCTGTCCCAGGTACCCTCCCATCTCAGGCCCCTCCCCTCCCAGGCCCCGCCCATCCCGGCCCCTTTGCCCTTGTGCATTCTCTTCCCGGACAGCTCTCACTTCTCCTCCACCCATGCAGACCCAAACCAGGGTCACCCAAGTCCAGCTTTTCCTGGCAGCGTCCTGCTATCCCACCAGCTGGGACAGAGCCGTGGAGGCTCACTGGGGATGTGCAGTGGTTTTCAAACTGTGCTCCCCGGCCCAGTCCTCGGAGCCACTGTGGGCGAAGGTGATGGCCAGCCCCTCCTGCCGGCCCCAGGCCGAGCTGCCTGGCTGCTTTTCTGCGGGAGGTGCTGCTTTTCCGTGTATTATTCTAAAAAGGGCTCAGTGGGGTGGAACGCGGGCTGGAGAGCACCACAGCAACGCCTACCCAGGATGTAATGACAACAAAATGCCCCCAAAAGTCCCAGGGAGCTAATGGTCCTCGCTCAGGACACAGAAGCGAACAAAGCCCGTAGCGCTTTCATCTAGATTTCCTAGAACTGCCTCCTTGCGAGGGATAAACTCAATTATCAGAACTCATTGACTCCGAAAATGTAAGTTCCATGTACTCCTGCCCATTCCAATTTGTCAGACAGGCAGCTGCTCCGCCGCTAATGCAACCACGGCCGCCGCGTGATTAATCTATTTTCCAAGAATGGAAGGACGGCCGTTCGGAGCCTCTGATGCAGATGTGGGCACTGGCCAGCTCACATCTGGCCAGGGGTTTGCCCAACAGTGACCTCGTGGGGAAATCAATTCCTGTTCCCGTCAGGTGACCCCGGGGTCAGGGTCCCAGGCTCGCTTTTCTCTCTTGTAACGTGAAATTAAGCGCCAGTCTTTGTGACTGATGCACTGTTACTCCTCCCTGAAGTGAGCAGCACATCTCATACGTTGATGAGGTCCCCGTGAGGCAAGGAGGAGAACGTCTGTAATCATGGCCTCTGAGAATTCACGGAAGGTTCCTCTCCAAAGCTTGGACCTTTTTGCTTTCGAGGCCTGGCCAGATCTCACCAAGGGATTTCATGCTTTCTTTCCTTTTTAATATGTTTTTATTGATTCTAGAGACAGAGAGAGAGAGAGAGAGAGAGAGAGAGAGAGAGAGAAACATCAATGATGAGAGAGAATCACCGATTGGCTGACTCCTGCACGCCCCCTACTGCGGATCAAGCCTGCCATTGGGCATGTGCCCTGACCAGGAATTGAACCGTTGGTGCTCAACCAACTGAGCCACACCGGCCAGGGCAATGCTTTCTTCAAACAGCCTTTCAATAGCAAATGTCACTCCGAGAACCTATAGACACATTGAACACCCAGGGGCTAATCGCATGGGGAAATCTTGCCCATAGAGAGACACCTGCTTTTCCCGTTGCCTGCTCTCTCCCCAGCCTGCCGTCACACACACAGCTTCCAAGTCTCAGATTCCCGGATATTTTTAGGGAGCCAGGCAATTCCCTCCAAGTCAAGGTGAGGTTATTTATTCTGACGCAGATGGATGTGATGTTGAGCCGCGAACCCCGCCCTTCCCTCCGAAGGTACAATTCTTTTTCTCATAAAATTCCATCACTAGATTCATAAGTCAGTCTCACCCACTCCGATGACTGTTTCGTCGGAGATTCCCGTGCCATAGATTTCCTATGTTTCTGATCAGTTACCATGGATATGGCTTTGGCCATCGCAGCTCTCAGTGTCCACGAGCTGTACTTCTGTGGCTTCCCCCGCCGTCAGAGCTAATCTGCACAGAGCTCCGGATAAACCCTGTTTGTTTGTTTTTAATTCCTTTCCGCGGGAGTGGAAGGGCGGCGGATCCTGGGGACACGGTGGGGAGGGGAAGTGAGACACACTTGCCATATGCTTGTTTGTAAGCACGCTTTCCTCTCGCCCACACGCCAAACATAAATCCTGAATATGGTCTAAGCTTCGGAGACACTTCCCTCGGAGATGGCTGAGCTTGGGGGACTTTTTTGATCGTGTTCTTCCTCTTCCTTTCCTGCTCCCCACCTCACAGCACAACTGCTTGCTCACCGTCGGTCTTTCTTCTCCCTTCCTCACCCTCCGGTGAAGTCCTTGAGAGGGACGGATGCTCATTGTCGCATCCGCAGAGTCTGGGGCGGTGGCTCAGGGTGCAGAGTTCTCCATAAGTTGAATGAATGAGTGGTTCCTTTTTTGTCTTTTTAATATTTTTATTTATTTATTTTAAAAATATATTTTATTGATTTTTTACTGAGAGGAAGGGAGAGGGATAGAGAGTTAGAAACATCGACGAGAGAGAAACATCGATCAGCTGCCTCCTGCACACCTCCTACTGGGTATGTGCCTGCAGCCAAGGTACATCCGGTCCTTGACCGGAATCGAACCTGGGACCCTTGAGTCTGTATGCTGACGCTCTATCCACTGAGCCAAACCGGTTAGGGCTTAATATTTTTATTGATTTCAGAGAGGAAGGGAGAAATATCAATGATGAAAGAGAATCATTGATCGGCTGCCTCATGAGATTGAGCCCACAATCCAGGCATGTGCCCTGACCGGGAATCCAACTGTGACCTCCTGGTTCATAGGTTGACACTCAACCACTGAGCCATGCTGGCCGGGCTGAGTGGTTCTTTTCTTGTGTTTCTCTCCTTGTACTCAGCCAGGGAGTGTAGTTAAATCTAAGATCCCTTGTTTGAGACAGGGCTCTCCTGGTTGTAAAAAAAAAAAAAAAAAAAAAGACTGTAGGGGTGTAGAGAGGGGTGGGGGGGGGGGAGGCCTGGGCCAGGCGAGGAACCCAGGAAGAGCTGGGCACGCAGACTTGGGGACGGCAGCAGCCGGGCTGTTCTGGATCCAGGGCTGCCCTGGGGACCTGGGAGCAGGAGTGTGTGGTGTGGGCTCTCCTGTGTTCTGCCATTAACAGGAGTCAGCCCGGGCTACTCAGGCTCTCTATTCCCCGCTCTCCTGTTTCTCACCTTAAAAAAAAATATGTTTTTTTTGATTTTAAAGAGAGAAAGGGAGAGGGAGAGAGAGACAGAAACATCAATAATGAGAGAGAATCATCGGACTGGCTGCCTCCTGCACGCCCCATGCTGGGGATCAAGCCCGCAACCCAGGCATGTGCCTTGGCTGGGAATCGATCCGTGACCTCCTGGTTCATGGGTCGATGCCCAGCCACTGAGCCCCGCCGGCCACGTTTCTCACCTTCTAGCATCAGCACCCTCCCCTACAGCCCCTGCTAAGCACGGCTCTCTTCCCTCACAGTTTCAGCTGCACAAGGCCCACCGTGGCCTCTCCGACTTCTTTCTACGTTTAGACGTCAACGTTGACCATGAACTGTCCCGTTCCCTCAGGCCTATAGTTTCCTCCTTCCAATACGTAGAGCCACAGTCTGGTTCGGCTCATCTTTCTAGGTAGTCAACGGATTGGCGGTGCCCCGGTCAGGGTCCCCGAGGTCCAATCAGAGACATCTAGTGCTCAGTGGCACTTGCTAGAAACCATGGCTTCCCTGATAGCATTCACCAGGGATGTGGGCGGGGCCTGGGCTGTTGTTCAGAGGTGTGTCAGCAACACGGCTCTGTGGAGCAGCAATGCGGTTGGGGGGCTGGACCTCAGCCGAGGGCGAAGGGGCTACGGAAGCCAATCAAAGCAATTGCACCTCCCCCATCCTTGCTAGCTCTTGGTCAAAGAGCCCAAGGTTGGCCCAGCCGGTTTGGCTCAGTGGTTGAGGGTCGACCTATGAACCAGGAGGTCACGGTTCGATTCCCAGTCAGAGCACTGCCCGGTTGCAGGATCAATCCCCATTAGGGGGCATGCAGGAGGCAGCCAATCCATTAATGTTTCTATCTCTCTCTCCCTCTCTGAAATCAATAAAGATATATATGTACATATACACACTAGGGGCCCAGTGCACGAATTCATGCACCTTGAAAGGAACTGTGGGCCATGAGGCTGCGGTAGGCACAGGGGCGGGTCTCAGCCCATCCTCTGGGCCCCCTCCCAGCCCCTCCCACCATGGCCCCTGGTTCCTTGTCTGCTGGCAGCCGCTGCTCCCATGCACTGACATTGGGACCAGCGCCAGCAGCGGGTGCAAGCAGGGCTGGTGTGGGCAGCAGGTGTGAGTGCTGGGCAGGACCGTGGTGCGCGGGAGCAAAGAATTTTCAGTAACCACCAGAGGCTCGCCCCGAAGACAGTGACTGGCACCCTGCCTTGGTCTGGTGCCCCCGCTCACCTGCTCCACCATCCCACCGCGGCTAACGCCTGCCATGTTCCGCACATGCCCCCTGTTGGTCAGAGCACATCATAGCAACCGGTTGTTTGGTTGTTCCACCTTTCAGTCTATTTGCATATTAGCCTTTTATTATATAGGATTAAAAACAACAGCAATTGCTGAGCTCCAGCTTTAAAAATCCCACTGTGTGATCTCAGCCTTTAAAAAAAAAAAGAGCCCAGGGTTGGACAGGTGCAGGGCGTTCCGGGGGTTTGTACATCAGTGCCATGTTGGTAGGGGACGTCCTCGCTGCGGGCAGAGCCGTGGAGGCAGGCAGTCTCTTTCCTGTGGACATTGCTGTGCACAGTGTTGGGCTCACAGCTGCTGAGCCACTCCTGCATCCACCCCAAGGATGGCATCACTGCCCAGAGGGCAGAACCCGGAGCCAGGCAGGGAAACTGAGCCAGAGCCCGAGGTGTAGGTGGGTCTGGAAGCCCACCCTTTCTCCTGACCTCCAGCCACGTGACGCAATACATTTCCTATTGCTAGGTCAGTTTGCGTGGGTGTCAATTTGCCGCTGGAAGCACTGAATGAGTGGGGTGGGCGGTGGGCAGGGAGGTGGGAAAGCCCTCGGCGTAAGGGGCAATGGGTAGTATACGTGCTTCACCTGGTAAATTCTGAATATTGGCGGGAGCCGGGCCAGCTTCACACGGGGCCCTGTGCTTGGCCTAATGCTCGCTGCTGCTGTCTTGAAATCCCTAAACAGTTAAAAATGACAGCCTGGCCCGGCTGGCATGGCTCAGTGGTTGAGTGTCGACCTATGAACCAGGAGGTCACGGTTTGATTCCCAGTCCGGGCACATGCCCAGGTTCTGGGCTTGATCCCCAGTGTGGGGCAAGCAGGAGGCGGCCGATTAATGGTTCTCTCTCATCATTGATGTTTCTCTCTCTCTCCCCCTCTCCCTTCCTCTCTGACATCAATAAAGATATTTTAAAAAACCGCGACAGCCTGCACTTTTCGTTTGCACTGGCCTCACAAATTATGCAGTCGGTCCCGGCAGGTGCTATAGTGCTGTAAGGAGAAGGACTGTGAACTGTGAGGCATCACACAAAGAGTGTTTGCGGGTATTTATAAGCTTCTTATCCCTCCCCACAGGGACCAGCGATACGGTGGGACCTCCTGTGCCTCCTGTCACAGGTCTTCCTGCCAGGAAGGCTCAACCCCACTGTCTGCTGCCCGACTCCCAACAACATGCACGCACCCCTGGGCTCTCATGGGAATATGGCGAGAGAGGGCGAATCACTGCTGATAAAAGTCCCTTGTTCATTCTCAGGGGTTTGGGGGAGCATATGGCCAAAGCAAACGTGTAACTGGTGGATTGTTTAACTGCTAAGCAAACCAGCGAAGCCAACACAGACAGATACGGACACAGGCAGACACAGACACAGACACACACACACACGTTTGCTAGTCCTGAATTCAATCTACTGCCCTATTTGCAATCTTCCTCTGCCCTTCAGGGACCTAGCTCCCATCCACGGGCCAAACTGTCCTCCCTTTCTCCTGCTTGTGTGTGTGTGTATACACATGTGTGTGCATGCGTTCATGTGTGCGCATGGTCATGTGTGTATGCACGTGTGTGCATGTGTGCGTGTGCGCGCTCATGTGTCTCAGAGGGAAGAATGGCTGGCTGCCTCGGCCTGTCATGTCGTCCTGCCAATGTTGTTCTTGAGTGAGTGCTACTCGGGAGATAATTAATGCGTCCCAATTTAGTGCAAAAATATACCTTGTCCCAGGTCACATGACAAATGTAACCATAAAAAGTTTAAAACGCTATTATTTTAAAATTTATTTTCTCATAAAAACGGTCTCTGCAATGATCATCATTTGAATAACTTAGCCTGCAGTTAAGATGCATTATGCCCGGGCGCAGGTCCAGGCGCGGGAGCCGCGGCAGGGCGGGTCTCGGGGAGTCAGCTCCGCGGTCCCATCTCTGTCACACCTTCTTGGAGGCTCAGTTCTGCTGGTCCATTTGGCGTCCACCTGAAACCCAGCTGCAGACCATTCATCTGACGCTCCTCCCCCCGCCCCTCCAGTGGCCTCTCTCTGTGAAGTTGCTGTGAGGGTGCAGGGCTTTAAAAAGCGACTTCACTTCTTAGATAAAGGGGCGTGCGTGACACCAGCTGAACCTTCAGGACTTGGGGCCTCACCGGTGAGTCACATCTTCGCTTGGGGATGTCACAGAAGGACGTCCGGCCCACAGAAAAGCTTATTAGAGTTCATCTGAGCCCAGATTGTGAGACCATGCCCAGAAGCAAGATCTCCACGGATCGAGAAGATTCCCGGAGAACGTCGGTTTGCAGTGTTTTATACACCAGAATCGAAGGAGGAGACCTAAGGAGGGACCTGACACCCACTGGTGATAGATTAAGGAGGCGGGAGGAAGCAAAGCGGGGAAACCTCTAGGATAAAAAGCAAACTGGAGAAACACAGACTTCTTTTATTATTATTATTATTATTATTATTTTTAAATGTATTTTTAGTGATTTCAGAGAGGAAGGGAGAGGGAGATAGAAACATCAATGATGAGAGAGAATCATTGATCAGCTGCCTCCTACACTCCCTCTACTGGGGATGGAGCCCGCAACCTGGGCATGTGACCTTGACCGGAATCGAACCTGGGACCTTTCAGTCCGCAGCCCGACGCTCTGTCCACTGAGCCACACCGGCGAGGCCACACGCTTCTTTTACATGCTGAGCGCAGGACAGTTACCGTTCGGCACTGACGGCGCTCAGCGGGGGTAAGCAGGCAGCCAGGGAACAGTGAGGGTCCTCCGTCCCCCGTTCACCAGGGCTTGCGCTCTGGTGCCTGCGAAGGTCTAGAAAAGAAAAATCGCTCTGACATTTCCAAGGAATGTCATCCTCGATGCACAGAGACGTGGACGGGGCTCACTCCGGGTGGAGACTGCCCTTTGCTGAGAAAGCTGGAGGCCTGGGGTGTGACCGCCTGCCACACCTGCAGAATTACGCCCAGACCGTCCTGCATGGTCGGTGACTTTTGGTCACTAACTTGTCAAGCCTGCCATGCAGCCCCTGGCCTGGCTGGGTCATTACATAGCCCCCCTCTCATTCGCCGGGGTCCCTCCCCCCAAGTGTGTCTGACCTGAGTCATCAGAAGTGCTTGGAAGTGGGAAGTCCCTGGTCGTCACTTAGCTGAGCTCCGGGCGCAGGGTGAGGGTGAAGTCGCCACCGGCCTGTCCCTGCTGTGCGCCGGCTGACAGCTGCGGCTTACCGGCTTACCGAGTGCAGGCACTGTGCTGGCAGCCGTCTACACATTGTTTCATTAGCCTTTGCAGCCACACCGCGGGAAAGGATGCGTGTTTCCTACGCCTGGAAACAAGTGGCCTAACAACCCAGACTTACCGCCTGACAGTTCTGGGGGAACGGGTCACAGGGGCTAAAGTCAAGGCACCTGCAGACGTGCGTTCCTGCCGGAGGCGCCAGGGGAGACTCCGTTTTCTGGCCTTTCCAGCTCCCAGAGGCCCCCGCGTTCCTTGGCTGGTGGGCCCTTCTCCCATCCTCCAAGCCAGGAGCACAGCATCTCGGAACCTCTCACTCTCTGACCTCTGTTCCTGTCCTCGCCTCTTCTCGTCCGACTCTGGTCCTCCTGTCTCCCTCTTCTGAAGTCTCTTGTGATGGCGGTGGCTCACCCAGCTCACCCAAGCCCATCTTCCCATATCCGGGTCTTTCATGTAGTCACACCTGCAGGGATCCTTTTGCCACGCGAGTCCACACAGTGTCAGGTTCTGGGGATGTGCCTCTTCCGGGGCCATTGCTGTGTCCACTATAGGAAGGTCCTAAAGGGTGTCCCAAAATTCACGCAAGAAGTAATTTGATAGAAAACACAGGTTTATAATTAAAAATTGTAAATTTTTTATTGATTCATAAAATATACAGTATAGGGTTATGTATGGAATAGCATATCGAGTAAATGGCCTCCAAGAGCTTCTCGAAATGTCCAATTCTTGACCACAGTGCTGAATTGATATCCCTGGACTCTCAGCAACACTCACGAACTGCTTCGACGTTTTGTGTGGAATGACTTGTTGAAGGGTGGCCAGAGTGTTTAAGATCACTAATTGATCCAGTCTCCCTAAATTTTTAAATTAATCTCTTCACAGTTGATGAAGTTAAATCACTATTCTGACCATATTTTGCACGAAAATTGTGAACTATAGCTGCCAAACCTTCATTATTTTTAAAATATTGCTCAACAATGAAAACTCATTGTTCTTTCATGTAGCACACCATTTTTAATAACCCTGAACTGTCAGCTGTCATGCTATCTTTTTTTTCCTGTTGGCAACACTTTACGGCACAAATGGCGTAAAATTCAAATCTTGCGTGAATTTTGGGACACCCTTTATTATCAGTCCCATTTTCCAAATGAGGAAACTGTGCCCCAGAAGGACTTGCCCAAGGTCACACGCTGACGTGGAACGTCTGGGCCTTGAACCCCAGTGTGTCAGACTCCCTGGCTTAACCATTTGGGTGAGTGTGTCTATATCAGCGGTTCTCAACCTGTGGGTCGCGACCCCTTTGGGGGTCGAACGACCCTTTCACAGGGGTCGCCTAAGACCATCCTGCATATCAGATATTTACATGACGGTTCATAACAGTAGCAACATGACAGTTATGAAGTAGCAACGAAAATAATTGTATGGTTGGGTCACCACATGAGGAACTGTATTTAAAGGGCCAGAAGGTTGAGAACCACTGGTCTATGCTGCTCTCTCTGTCTGAGCTCCTGTGAGTTGGCAGCGGAAAAGGCACCGCCTGGCACGGCTCCCCGAGCCCTGCAGCTGGGTGGGGGCGGCGGCTCTGTGGCCGCCTGGCCTGGGGACCCCGCCAGGGCCTCCTGCTGCGGCCTCCTTCCTGGCCAGCGGCTGGCCAGCTGTGTGGGGCAGCGCTGGGCACCTGGTCCCGCCTCCTGGGCGCCAGGGAGAGGCGAGGGGCAGGCGTGAGATGCCTTTGACCTTGGTGTTGAGTCCGATCCGCTCGCTCTGAAAGGCTTCAACATGTTGGCCCGGTGTGCTGTGAGCGCCGTGGAGTTTTGGCACAGTGGCCGGTAAGTATTTTTAGTTCCTTCCTCCTTAATGCTGGCCAGAAAGCCACATCATTACTCAGGTTCCTCCCACCCCGGCGCCAGGAGATCCAGGTTTGCCCTCCGATGCCCACCGAGCGGCCGCTGCCCTGGGCTCCGAGGCCGGCACCTAACTCAGCGCCATGGTAACACCCACAGCAAAGCGCGGCACGGTGCCCTCTTTATAGAACAAGCCCTGAGCTTGTTAAAAAATTCAATTTTTTAAACTGTGGTAAAATATATGCGGTAGACAGTGGCCCATTTGAACCATTATCAGTGCACAGTTGAGTGGCATGAGCACATCCACTTTGTTGTGCAGCATCAACCACCGTCCATTTTCAGAACTTTTTCATTTTCCCAAACGGAAGCTGTCCCCTTAAACACCAACCCCGCAGCCCGGCCGGTGTGGCTCCGTGGTTGAGCATCGACCTATGAACCAGGAGGTCACGGTTTGATTCCCGGTCAGGGCACAGGCCGGGGTTGCGGGGCCGATCCCCAGCGTGGGGCGTGCAGGAGTCAGCCGATCCATGATGCTCTCTCATCACTGATGTTTCCATCTCTCTCTCCCCCTCCCTTCCTCTCTGACATCAATACAAATATATTTAAAAACAAAACAAAACGAACAAACAAACAAAAACACAAACAGGCATCCCCTTGCCCAGGCCGGCTGCCCCTCTCCCTCTGTCTCCTGACATTTCACTCCTCTGAGTCGCTCTTAGCAGGGGCTCCTGCCCAGTGCCCCTTGCACAGTGTTTTAACCACCATCTCGTTGCTACCAGCCCCGCTGAATTAAAGCCCGCGTCCGAAGCAGAGTCCCCTCAGCTCCTTCGTGGGAAGGGGGGTGGGGGGGGGCCGCCGGCTTGGCACCAGCCCGGGGAGCGTGCAGCCCACGGCAGCAGGGCTCAGACAGCTTCCCACAAATGCCAAGATGCCCATGACCGCTTCGAGGTGCGGGGCGGACGCCTGCACCCTCAGCATCTGCAGTGCCCGTTCCCTGCGTGGGTCTCCTGTGCAATCGCAGTGCCTTCGGGACCACAAGAGCCGAGCCCCCGCCACCCCCCAAGCTGTTGCCACTGGGGCGAGGGTGGGGGCGACAATGGCCGTCAGGATCCAGCTCAGTAAACACAGGCTTCTCGTGTGACGCGCTCTCCCCGCGCAGCGCACACTCTGGGATTAATTAAACGCCTTTCCAGCCGCCTGCCAGCCTAACCTTTCCTTTATGCTTCTTAGGGGGCGCCCGGTGCAAAAAGTCAAATCTATTATGTTCACGACGGAGGGAAAGATCTGGGGCAAAATTACTTTCCACGCCGTTAAAAACAATTTTTTTCTTCTTCTGAGTATTGGATCCTAGGAGAGCTCTCTCCCCGAGCTGTGAGCTGAACGAAAGATTCAACCCCGAAGAAGGGTGACTTCGAATGAAAGGCCCGGAGGCCACTGATGACCGCGGGAACCCCACTTTCTCTGCCCCCTGGGGGGGGGGGGGACGGTAAAGAGGGATGATGCGCAATGGAGCTATGCCTGTTGGAGACGTAGCCCGCACGCCGGTCCCCATCCTGCTGGGAGGCTGCGTGCCTGCCATTTAATTAATTGTACAGTTAATTCTTCTCCCCCGTCCTTTCCCGACAGCGTCATTGGCGCAGCTCGCGGCTGGTTGGCAAACCTCGGTACCCGTCGGTACCCCGCTCCAGCCCAGACGGGCTCATCCGGCCGGGGAGGCACGCGGGGCTGAGACGAGGTTCCCGGGGGAGGCTGGTTCCTGGGAGAAGCTTGGTCCACACGCTCTGCCCCGGGGTCCCTCGAGTCCCGGTCCACACGCTCCGCCTCGGGGTCCCTCGAGTCCCCACCGAAGCTCCCCTTTCCCTAGCCTCCATCTCTAGGAGCTTTGACAGATGCTCGCATTTTTAAGAAAAATAATTTTTTAGAAACACTTTCTATGAAAGTAACACACACACAGTATCAAATTTAAAAGGAGAAAAGAGATCACGTTGCAAAGTGCCATTCCTACCCGGGCCTGTTCCTAAGAGTGACCTGAACTGTGGCTGGCTGTCCTCTTCTGGGGCGCCCTCGGTCGGGCTCTGGTCGTACCCCTATAGTTCGGTTAATCAATTTTGGGCGTTGCCTTTTGGCTTCTAAGTAAAGAGGTAGAGATTTACTTCACTTACCCCACTGCTCCCCTCCCACTTTGCCCTTGTTAAAAATAAAGGAAACCTCATTTAAAATGGAGCGAGGAAGCCCTGGGCGGCTCCGTTGGTTGGAGTGTCCTCCCATACACCGAAAGGTTGTGGGTTCGATTCCTGATCAGGGCACATATGGGTTTCAGGTTCAAGCCCCAGCCGGGGCGCATTTGGGAGGCAACAGATCCACGTTTCTCTCTCTCATGATGTCTCTGTCTCTCTGTCTCTGTCTCTCTCTCAAAATCAATAAAAACATATCTTTGGGCGAGGATTCAAAAACAAGCAAATACAATGGAGCGAGGAAGCCCTGCAGGGGGCGCTCTTACCCACGGCTGTGCAGACCCGGGAGGGGGACAGCCGGCAGCAGGAGGAAGAGCTGCTGCTCCGGCTCCTCTGTCACCCCTGAACCTTAGGGCCCATGGCTTCAGGTTTGGGCTCCTAGTTACGGCCCAGCCAACAAGAAGTTGGCACATCAGCCAAGAAGCCGTTACCACCCTGAACGGTTTGAAACCCCCTTCCTACTTTCCTCCTTTGCCCGTAAAGCCACCCCCACACTTTGTTCCTCAGACTGGCCTGCGGTTCCCCCTAACTTAGCTTGTCCCAAATTGCAATTCAATCTGTTATTCCCAAATAAACCTATTTGGCTGGTAAAAAACCAAAACAAACGAACAAAAAACAGTGTCTCTCTCTCTCTCTCTCGGTTAATACCCTGTTTCTCTTTCACTTTTATAACTGCTTTATTGAGCTAGACTTTACACACCATAAATTCACCCTGTTAAAGTGTATGTTTGCCGGGGTCCAACCCCAGCGGGTGCAGGGGTCCCCAAAGGTGTGGACGGAGTCGGCGAAGAAGGAATGACATGGTGACAGCGTTCAGTTGATCAGCAGCCTAGCCAGGATCTCCAGCCAAGTTCTGGTCTGGATCTCCAGAGAGGTTCTGGTTAGGATCTCCAGCCAGGTTCTGTGTCCATGTTCTCTTGCTAGGTTCTCCAGCCAGGTTCTGTAGCCAGGTTCCCTCGCTAGGTTCTCCAGCCAGGTTCTGTCCAGGTTCTGTCCAGGTTCTCCAGCCAGGTTCAGTCACCAGGTTCTAGTCAGGTTCTCTTGCCAATTTCTGTAGTCAGGTTCAGTCCAGGATCTTTTGCCATGTTCTCTCCAGCGAAGTTCTTCTGTCTCTAGAGAACGTTCTGTGTAGGTTCTGTGCCAATTTCTGTCTCTCTGTCTCCTAAGTTCTGTGTGCTGTTGTCTTGTTTCAAGTGTATTTATACCAGTTGATTCAATCCTATCAATCTCTATTACAAAGGTTAGGGCGTATCTTATCTCCATTCCAGGGAGTAAAGATTATGTAGCTTAAGCATGATTGTTCGTAGTTAAAGTGATTAATTACCCACCTGGCACTTAGTTAAGGAGTTTCATCCCCTCCCTGACTTCAGGGAAAAATTCCTACCTGGGGAAACAACCTTTCTCAGAGAGGTGACCTTGGTTAAAACACACAGCGCTAAGGGGAGCAAACATATTAAGAACAGTATGCCATATATGCCAGGTCCCTTGAAACAGCAAGCAGGGACCGGCTCCCGGCAAATTCCCCCTTTTTTATTTTTTTAAAAGCAGGCATTAAAAAGAAAAACCCGAAATGCTCTCTTGTATCCATTTTAAGAGTAGGATTGACGCTTTCCGCTATTACCTGAGTCCTGATCTATCACCCCAGGGAGAGCTTGCCAATCCTGCACTTTCCCGGGGTGGAAAGGCTGCAGTGGGGTTAAAGATAAGGCTCCTTGGGCCTACCTCCTCCCATGCCTTTACATTTACCTTTCCTTCCTCAGAAAAGCATGGACATACTTCTTGTATAAAACGTTCTGTCTGACTGGGAGTAACCTTAGTTCCTCTGCTAGCAAGCATATGTGTTAAAAGATCAATACAGAGTCTTTTTTCTTTAGACTCAGTATGGCACATCTTCTTAATCTAAAGATCAATACAGAGTCTTCTTTCTTTGGACTCAGTATGGCACATCTTCTCAATCTAAGTTCTGTACTATCCACCTTCTTACCCTACTTATCTTCTATAGGGGGGTCTGTAGCACCCTGGTGGAGTCCTATCCGTCCCGAGTGTGGGGGTTCTCAATGGAGGGGGTGCTTACCTAGGGGAATCCTGTTCCAGGGGTTCCCAAAGGTGTGGACGGAGTCGGCGAAGACTATCCACCCTCTTCCTATGGTGGAGTCCTATCCGTCCCGAGTGCGGGGTGCTTACCTAAGGGTCCCTGTTCGGGCGCCATATGCCGGGGTCCAGCCCCAGTGGGTCCAGGGGTCCTCAAAGGTGTGGATGGAGTCGGCAAAGAAGGAATGACACGGAGGCAGCGTTCAGTTGATCAGCAGCTTAGCCAGGATCTCCAGCCAAGTTCTGGTCTGGATCTCCAGCGAAGTTCTGGTTAGGATCTCCAGCCAGGTTCTGTGTCCATGTTCTCTTGCTAGGTTCTCCAGCCAGGTTCTCCAGGTTCTCCAGCCAGGTTCTGTAGCCATGTTCCCTAGCTAGGTTCTCCAGCCAGGTTCGGTCCAGGTTCTCCAGCCAGGTTCAGTCACCAGGTTCTAGTCAGGTTCTCTTGCCAATTTCTGTAGTCAGGTTCAGTCCAGGATCTTTTGCCATGTTCTCTCGCTAGGTTCTGTCTCTAGGTTCTGAGGCCAGTTTCTGTCCAGGATCTTTTGCCATGTTCTCTCCAGCGAAGTTCTTCTGTCTCTAGAGAACGTTCTGTGTAGGTTCTGTGCCTAGGTTCTGTCTCTCTCTCTGTGTCCTAAGTTCTGTGTGCTGTTGTCTTGTTTCAAGTGTATTTATACCAGTTGATTCAATCCTATCAATCTCTATTACAAAGGTTAGGGCGTATCTTATCTCCATTCCAGGGAGTAAAGATTATGTAGCTTAAGCATGATTGTTCGTAGTTAAAGTGATTAATTACCCACCTGGCACTTAGTTAAGGAGTTTCATCCCCTCCCTGACTTCAGGGAAAAATTCCTACCTGGGGAAACAACCTTTCTCAGAGAGGTGACCTTGGTTAAAACACACAGCGCTAAGGGGAGCAAACATATTAAGAACAGTATGCCATATATGCCAGGTCCCTTGAAACAGCAAGCAGGGACTGGCTCCCGGCATATGTTAACGTAGGAAACATTACAAACCTGTAAAGAGTTTTTGAGCCAAACTGTCAATTGCCGGGAAACAGAATCTCAACGGATTGAGAGAATGCTCCGGAGAATGGCGGGTTTTCACCTTATTTTATACATGTCAATCAAAGGAGGAGAGTAGGTGGGTCGCGTGAAACACATTGGTGGTAGATCAGAGAGGCAGGAGAAAGCAAAGGAGGGGGAACCTCTGGGATTGGATGAAAAGTAGAATGACAGAAACACGCTTCTTTTACACAGGTGGGTGCAGGATACATACGAGTTAACAGTCAGCAACATGACAACAATAACAACGAGGGAATTTGTGGTCTTGCCCTGGTGAATTGGTTGTGCCCTGAGAGGCCTGGAAAAAGGGAAGTTACCCTGACATTCCACACGTGTGTTATCCTAGATCCGTGGTCGGCAAACTGCCGCTCGAGAGCCACATGCGGCTCTTTGGCCCCTTCAGTGTGGCTCTTCCACAAAATACCATGTGCGGGCGCGCACGTACAGTGCAATTGAAACTTCATGGCCCATGCACAGAAGTCGGTATTTTGCAGAAGAGCCACATTAAAGGGGCCAAAGAGCCGCATGTGGCTCACTAGCCACGGTTTGCCGAGCCACAGTTTGCCGACCACTGTCCTAGATGCAAAAAGACCGTAGGCCCAGTTAAGATCAAAGTTGGTCTTTATCAGGGAAGTTACTGGCCCAGGACATGACTACCCGCCATAAACTGCTTTTAGTTAAAGTTTTAATTTCTTTCAGACCCTCCTTGTTGGTGACTTTCGGTCTTTGAGTTTGCAAGGCCTCCACGCAGGCTCCCCTGAGCTTGCTGGGTTAGCACGTGGCCCCTTTTTGCCCACATGTACAGTGCAGTAAGTTTTTAGTATATTCACAGAGTTGTGTAGCTCCTAGTATGTCTAAATCCAGTGAGCACATTCTCTAAACCCAGAACATTTTCTCAGTACCTCCTCCCAAAGAAACCCACATCCATTGGCAGCCAGTCCTCATCCTTCCTTTCTTCTTTCCAACCTCTGGCAACTACTAATTTCTTTATATCTAAACTAGGGGCTCAGTGCACGAGTTTGTGCACCTTGAAAGGAACTGTGGGCCGAGAGGCTGTGGTGGGCACAGGGGTGGGTCTTGGCCATCCTCCATTCCTCTGCCCGGCCCCTCCCGCCGTGGCAGGAGGGAGGCAGCCCCTGTCTGCCGGCAGCCCCGCTCTTACCACCACCGCTCCCACGCACTGATAGCACCGGCCCTGCTTGCACTCACTGACAGCGAGGAGCAATTGGGTCCGGCACCCGCAGCGGGTGCGAGCGGCGGCTCTAGCGCTGACTGTGGGCGTGAGCGGGGCCATTGCTGGCAGTGGGTGTGAGTGGTGGCTGCCGGCCCTGATTGCCCCTCAGGAGCAAGGGGAGGTGGAGAAGCCCTGAGGGGTGATCAGGGCCGGCAGCCACTGTTCACCTGCTGATGGTGCTGAGTGGCTGGGGCTGGCAGTGGGCGCTGGCAGCAGGTATGAGCGGCGGCCCTGGCGCTGGTAGCAGGTGTGAGTGGGGTTGGTGCCAGCAGCAGGTGAAAGCGCCTGGGGTGACTGTGGTGTGCAGGAGCAAAGAATTTTCAGTAACCACCAGAGGCTTGCTCCGATGACAGCGACCGGCACCCCACCTTGGTCTGAGACCCCCGCTCATCTGCTCACCATCCCGCTGCAGCCGATGCCCACCATGTTCTGTGCGCACCCCCTGGTGGTTAGCACATGTCATAGCAACCGGTTGTTCCGTTGTTCCACCGTTTGGTCTATTTGCATATTAGGGTTTTATATGTATAGATCAGCATTTGTTATTGGTCTGTCTTTTTTTTTTAAAATATATTTTATTGATTTTCCACAGAGAGGAAGGGAGAGAGATAGAGAGTTAGAAACATCGATGAGAGAGAAACATCGATCAGCTGCCTCCTGCACATCTCCTACTGGGGATGTTCCCGCAACCAACGCACATGCCCTTTACCAGAATCGAACCTGGGACCTTTCAGTCCGCAGGCCGATGCTCTATCCACTGAGCCAAACCGGTTTCGGCTGGTCTGTCTTTTTAAAAAATTTTTTTATTGTCATCCTAGTGGATGTGAAGTGGTTTCTGATTGTGGCTTTTGACTTGCAGTTCCCTAATTACTAATGATTTTGAGCATCTTTTCATGAGCCTATCGGTCACTTATAGATTTTCTTTGGAGAAATATCTATCTACGCCCTTTGTCTTTTTCATTTGGAACACTTGTTAATTGTTGAGGGATAAGACTTCTTTATATATTCTAGATACTATATCCTTATCAAATATATGTTTTATAAATATTTTCTCCCCTTCCATGGGTTGTCATTTCACTTTCTTAACAATGTCCTCGGAATCACAAGATTTAGATTTTGACAAAGTTCAATGAATTTATTTTTTGTTGCTTAAGCTTTTGGTGTTATATCTAAGAAACCATTGTCTTATCCAAGATCATGAATATTGACTCCTATGTTTTCTTTTATATAGATTTGTAGTTTTCACTCTTACATGTAGGTCTCTGATAGGGATTATGTTGAATCTATGGACTAATTTGGGGAGTTGCCATCTTAATAATATTAAGTCTTCCAGTCAATGAACATGGATTCCATTTATTCAAGTCTTAAAATTTTTTCCCCAACGATATTTTGTAGTTTTCAGATTTGATGTTGTAAGCTGAATTGTTTTCTTAATTTCATTTTTAGATTGTTCATTGCTAGTATATAGAAATGTAATTGATATTTACATATCAATTTTATATCCTCAGCCTTGTTTAACTCAATTATTAGTTCTTTATATATTTTAAATATATTTTAATTGATTTCAGAGAGGAAGGGAGAGGGAGAGAGAGAAGGAGAGAGAGAGAGAGAAACATCAATGATGAAGAGAATCATCGATCAGCTGCCTCCTGCACGCCCCCCACTGGGGATCCAGCCCACAACCCAGGCATGTGCCCTTGACTGGACTCCAACCGGGGACCCTTCAGTCTGAGGTCAATGCTCTACCCACTGAGCCAAACCAGCTAGAGCCATTTATTAGTTCTAAGAGTGTATGTGTATATTCTTTAGGGTTTCCATGATCATGTCATCTGTGAATATAAAAAAAAGTAGTTTTACTTCCTGTTTTCCAATTTAGATGCCTTTTTTCCCTTGCCTAATTGCCTTGGCTAGAACTTCTAGTACAATGTTGAATAGAAGGGGTGAAAGTGGACATCCTTGTCTTACCTCTGGTCTTAGGGAGAGAGTATTCAGCCTTTCGCCATTGAGTGTGATGTTCACTGTGGGTTCTCCATAGATGGCCTTCATCGGGTTGAAGTGTTCCTTTATTGTGTTCCTAATTTGTTAGGGACCATTAATGTAAAAGATACTGCATTTTGTCAAATGCTTTTTCTGTGTGTATTGTGATGATCATGTAGTTTTTGTCATTTATTCTATTAAGATGGCATAGTGCATAAAATCTTCCATATATTAAACCAACATTGCACTTTTGGGACAAATCCTATTTAATCACATCATCCTTTTTACATTATACTAAGCATTCTTCTTTCTATCTTTAGTTATAGGACTTCTGTTCAGCTGGTCTGCAGGTGGTCCTCTGGGTGGCTGCTCTATAATTTAGTGGTAATTTCCACGTGGTTGTGGGAGGAGGTGAGCACAGTGTTTACCTATGTACCACCATCTTGGCTGGAAATCCATTCAATCCTTTTTATTTGTATGTATGTATGTATGTATTTATAATATATTTTTATTGATTTCAGTGAGTGGAAGGGGGAGGAAGAGAGAGATAGAAACATCAGTGACAAGGGAGAATCATCCATTGGCTGCCTCCTGCACTCTCCGCTGGTGATCAAGCCCATTACCTGGGCATGTGCCCTGACTGGGAATCAAACCATGACCTTCTGGTTCATAGGTTGACGCTCAACCACTGAGCCATACCAATGGGCCATACAATCCTTTTTCTATGTTGCTGGATTTGATTTGCTAGTATTGTGTTGAGGATTTTTGCATCTGTATTCTAAAGGGATATTGGTATGTGTTTTTTCCCCCCAGTGCTGTTTTTATAAAAAAATATACTTTATTGCCGAAACCGGTTTGGCTCAGTGGATAGAGCGTCGGCCTGCGGACTGAAAGGTCCCAGGTTCGATTCCGGTCAAGGGCATGTACCTGGGTTGCGGGCACATCCCCAGTGGGAGATGTGCAGGAGGCAGCTGATCGATGTTTCTCTCTCATCGATGTTTCTAACTCTCTATCCCTCTCCCTTCTTCTCTGTAAAAAATCAATAAAATATATTTTAAAAAAATATACTTTATTGATTTTTTACAGAGAGGAAGGGAGAGGAATAGAGAGTCAGAAACATTGATGAGAGAGAAACATCCATCAGCTGCCTCCTGCACACCCCCCACTGGGAATGTGCCCACAACCAAGGCACATGAACATGACTGGAATCGAACCTGGGACCCTTTGGTCCGAAGGCCGACGCCCCATCCACTGAGCCAAACCAGTCAGGGCCCCCGTGCTGTTTTTATTCAGTTTTAGTATCAGGGAGTGCTGGTCTCAGGGTGAGTTGGGGAGTGTTGCCTCTTGCTTTATGTTTTGGAAGAGCTTGTGAAGAATTAATATAAATTCTCCTTTAAACATTTGGTAGAATTCACCAGCAAAGCCATCTAAGTGTGGGCTTTTGTATGTGTGTTGGGGAAGGGGAGTTTTTGATGACTAATTCAGTCTCTTTACTTGTTATAGCTCTATCCATATTTTCTATTTCTTTTTAGAAAATGTATTCTTAATGATTTCAGAGAGGAAGGGAGAGGGAAAGTATGATAGAAACATCAACGATGGGAGAGAATCATTGATTGGCTGCCTCCTGCATGGATCCAGCTCGCCACCCGGGCATGTGTCTTGACTGGGAGTTGAACTGTGATCTCCTGGTTCATAGGCTGATGCTCAACCACTGAGCCATGCCAGCCGGATTATTATAAATCTTTTTGAGGCCCCTCTTGAGTTTTCCTTCTTCTTTTATTTTTTATTGATATTTGCATCATTTAAAATTCTTCTACCAGTCATTTTTCTAACATTAAAAGTGAGCTTACCTCTTGACTTTTTATACACCAATCATCCACAATGTCATTTGATCCTTCATGTTGTCAGGATAAGGACATACACACTCTTTTCTCCTCCCTCCTTTCTTGTGATGATATCTATTATTTACACTTTCGTGACTTTGAGGTTGGTAGCATTTGTATTCTGTCCTGACAACACAACCAAGTCTTGGCTGCTAGGTCTGCAGTTTACACTGAAAAGTTAAAAACCAATAAATGGCTTTACACTATAACGACATCCTTGAAGTGTCCCATGCCTGGCCCAAGAGTGAACTGTGTTATTTTTCCAAATGCAAAAAAATTATTATATTCCATTGATTGCTTACAGCTATGACTCATTCTGTTTGCTTCGTATTTGAACCATTATTTCTTATATACTTTTTGTTGTTTTTCCTGCAGTGTCTAATTGGCTTTCTCCTTCTTCTCCTCTTCTTCCTTCTTTTTCTTATTTTTCTTTGTTGTTGTTGTTATTATTATTATTAGTGTGTGTGTGTGTGTGTGTGACTTGCCTTGATCCTATTTTCAATTCTTTTTCAAGCTCTCAGTTATTTCATCTGTTTTCACCACAGATACTCTTCCTGGTTTTCCTGCTCCAAACTGGATGTTTTCCTGCTAGATTTCCACCATATTTTTTTTTTTAACAGAGATCTTCTTTTTTTAAGAAAAATATTTTTTTATTGATATTTTTGAGAGAGAGGAAGGGAAAGGGAGAGAGAGATAGAAAGATTGATGAGATGATCGGCTGCTTTCTGCGCTTTCTGCATGGCCCCCACTGGGGAATCGAGCCCGCAACCTGGCCACGTGCCCTGACGGGGAATTGAACCACCCGTGAACTCTTGGTTCCTGGGGCGATGCTCAACTGCCGCGCCACACCAGCCGGCAGATTTCCAGCCTTTGGAAAGCAGTTCTCTCTGCTGCAGCACTAACCGCTGAGCCCCCACCATCTTCTCCGTCAGGTCATTCGGCTCCTCTGAGCTTAGGCTTGTCCCTCCTTCCTGGTTAGTCTGTTCCTGAATCATTTCTTCTTCAGGTTTTCCTTCCTGTCATCATGGAACTTTGCCTTCCTTCAGTTTTCCTGTCTCTCCAAGGAAAAGTCTTCTAGACCATTCTAGAATATAACTTCAGCAGGATTCTAAAAGCAGGCAAGGAGCGCCTACTGAAAATCCGCCTCACGCACAATGCCTGGGAGAGAGAGGTGTGACACAGAATCAAGGAATTGATCTCATTGTTAATTTCTTGTGACTTTCCCCCGCTTTTGACTAATTACCCATCCTGCGGGCTAGATTAACTTTTGAATTTAATATCATTATGTAGCATTCAAACAGAAAAAGGGAGAATCAGGGTTAAAATTGTCGTATAATGAAGTCACAGGTTGCCTTTCCTCTGCAAAGGGGAATGTTCAGGATTTACTTCTTTAACGTTAAAATTAATCCAAGTATTGATGAGTCCATCAGCATGGTTTTGAGGAAGATCACGGGATGCTGAGCACTTGTGAAGTGTAAGGCCGCCTGGTTGAGTGGGCACAATTTGTACTGGAATCCAGCAATTCGTTGGAAAGTTTTTGGTTAAATTCAACACATTTTTTTTTTTTTAAAAAGGGGAAAACAAATTGGATGTGCAAATCTTCTTTGCAAGAAAAGGAAAGAATCATTTTATTATAAGCAATAAATCAAGAAATCAAACTTTTACAGCTCTGAGCTTTAGGGGCAGGCTGAGTAGGTGCTTGGATTCTAACAGATCTCCTGGTATCTCCCTTCATATTATGAAGCAAACGGCACTGATTCACGTTTTTAAGCTTGCAGAGAAAATTTAGGCCAGACATGTATGAGGGTAAATTAAAGGACATCGACATCAGATAAACACGAAGATGTTTGGCATCATATGTGACTGTTCAGATTTTCAAGAAGCCTTTTTTGCCTTTATCCACACAAACCTCTGGACCAGCGGGAGGTCAGACGTGCAAGTCACTTCAAGGAAAATTGCCAGCTCATAAAAGATGTTTTACGCACCTGCCGGTCCCGCATGCGGTAAATAAGGAGGAACACCTGACCTCTGACCACCTTCTCAGGCGAAATAGTTAGTAGTTCTAGGCAAGTGGGCTCTTTGTGACGCGGAGTTCCACGGACGCCATCCCAAAGACAATGCGTCGCACTTGAAACCGACACGCCACAGCTCCCCCTCTTAATTTATAGCGTAATAAACGCGGTAATAGATGCAGGTGCGCTCCACCCTGGCAAAGAGTTACCGTTCTTACGATTTGGACAAGTCCACATGCCCGGCTTTACCCTCGCGCTGTCCTGGGCTGGAGTGTTTAATATTTAACAATCTGTATCTATAAATAATACATGCGTCCGTCTTCACAACTGAAGATCAGCAGCGGATTTTATTGTTGACAAGAGTGATCATGTTCCCTCACCTTCTTAACTTTTTATGGGACTGTTAATTCCCCCCGTGTGGCTGGGAGTCGAGGGAGGGGCTGGGTCGCTCTGGAGGGAAATGGGCTGTAATAATCCAATTGGAACGGAGCGCTGGGAGAAGCTTGGAGAACTGCACGACCATCGACCATCGGCAGTTTGAGGTCACGGCCGCGTGCAAATGCTGGCGCTGCAACGCGCCCCGGCAACCACCCCCCACCATCCCCGCACAGGGAGGCAACCGCAAGGCTCCCCCGGCAAATCCTGGGCTCATGCCTACCACATGCAGAGAAGACCTTTCGGGGGAGGTGCTGGTGATGGGATTGGGCCAAGGTTAGCTGGCTAGCATTGGAGGAGTGGATGAAAATCAAGTCAACTCAGTAAATGCTTGGACGCCCTTGAGAAAGAGTCCTGGCTCGCACAATGTTTACACCAGGTGATTCCCCCTGATGCAAATCCTACCCATGGACTTCAACCACCTTTATCATAAAACCCACCCTCCTCGCCCGGGCCAGCAAGTCCGCTTGAATTCTGGCTCCTTCCTCCCCTGGCTGGGGGTCATATCGGCTCCTTCTGCCCTCAGGGCCACTGTGCAGGCTGCGTCCCTGCCTCGGATGCACTTGTCCCCAGAGAATCCTGCAGCTCCAGCTAAAACAGCACCCGCATCCAGCATCCCAGCATCGCAGCGTCCCAGCATCCCAGCGTCCCAGCACCCAGCATCCCAGCGTCCCAGCGTCCCAGCACCCAGCGTCCCAGCGCCCCAGCGTCCCAGCGTCCCAGCGTCCCAGCACCCAGCGCCCCAGCGTCCCAGCGCCCCAGCGCCCCAGCGTCCCAGCGCCCCAGCGCCCCAGCGTCCCAGCGTCCCAGCGTCCCAGCGTCCCAGCATCCCAGCGTCCCAGCACCCAGCGTCCCAGCGCCCCAGCGTCCCAGCACCCAGCGTCCCAGCGCCCCAGCGTCCCAGCACCCAGCATCCCAGCACCCAGCGTCCCAGCGTCCCAGCGTCCCAGCACCCAGCGTCCCAGCGTCCCAGCACCCAGCGTCCCAGCACCCAGCGCCCCAGCGTCCCAGCGCCCCAGCGCCCCAGCGCCCCAGCGTCCCAGCGTCCCAGCATCCCAGCGTCCCAGCACCCAGCGTCCCAGCGCCCCAGCGTCCCAGCACCCAGCATCCCAGCGCCCCAGCGTCCCAGCGCCCACAAAGGCACTCTCCACCCCGGTTCCCTGCTTTGTTGGCTTCAGGGCGTTTATCGTGCAGGACACCACCGATGTGTTTGTTTTCTCTCTTATCGTCCGTCTCCTCTGCTCTCTCAGGACCCCGGCTCTGCGCTTTCCCACCATGTCCTCAGGGCCAAGAACAGGCCTGGGGTCCGTGAATGAATCAGCAGCGAGGCCATCACAGTGCTACCGCATGTTCTACCCATCAGGCCGTCGGGGGAGTCCATCCCGGTCACGAGGCCCCAGGGTCCCCCCATCCCGGTTCATGCGGCCCCAGGGTCCCCCCACGGAAGCAATCTCTACTCTGTTCTCCCCAGCACTCACATGGCATTTCTTAAGGTACTCACAATGCAACTGTGTGATTACCGATAATGGTTAATTTTTTTAAAAAGATGCTTTTGTTGATTTTATTTATTATTATTTAATATATATATATATATTTTATTGATTTCAGAGAGGAAGGGAGAGGGAGAAGAGAGGTGGAAACATCCATGATGAGAGAGAATCATTGATCACCTGCCTCCTGCACGCCCCCTACTGGGGATCGAGCCCACAACCTGGGCATGTGCCCCAAACCCAGAATTGATCCTGCAACCTCTTGGTGCATGGACGATGCTCAACCAACTGAGCCACACCGGCCAGGGCGATAATGGGAAATTTGATGTGTCAGCTTGACTGGGCCATGGGGTGCCCAGATTAACCATTATTTCGGGGAGTGTCCGTGAGGGTGTATCTGAGTGAAGGTAGCATTTGTATCCGACGTGTGTGGGTGAGCATCGTCCAATCCACCGAGGACCTGAGTGGAACAAAAGGCGGGGAAGGCAGGATTCGCCTCCCGTCTGCTTCCGCTGGGACGTCTCATCGCATCGGCGCCAGCCCTCAGACTGGGATTTAAACCACCCGGGCTCCTGGCCTCCAGCCTCTGGTTGCGGAGTGAATGGCAGCGCCGGCTTTCCTGGGCCCTGACCGTGTTTCCGGGAGGTGGGTGGCAGACAAAGGCGGCGGAATGAACGGAGTCGGGTCTTCGGATGTTTGTCTCCATCATTGTCCTCACGAGCCATGAGGCTGTAGCTTGACCTGCCCTTTACTCGGAAGGTGATGCCCGGGACGCCTGCGTTTCCCTCTCGCTTTCCGAAGTCAGAATGAACGCAGCTTCGTTCTATCAATTTAGCAGGATGGGTTCCATGGGCTTTGCAAACCAGGGCACAGCGTAGAAAAAAAATAAACAAACACAATGCCTTCGGGAAGTCTCCCTGAGGTCTGCAGGGCGGGCCTGGTTCATTGCTCCGCCCTCAAACCAGGGCAGGACAGTTGCCAATGAAAACGCCCGGCCAGCAGGAGGCAGAGCCGCAGCTGCGGGGCCTCCGTCCCAGGGTCGCTTGCATCTTTACAAACACGCTCACAGGTCGTCTCTGGCGTTCGAAGCCACTGGTGCCACGCCGCGGTGGGCAGGATGGGCGTTTCCAGATGAGGAAACCGAAGTTCACGGGAGCCGGCGGACTTGCGCAATGCCGCCTGTCACCTCGGCAGAGGCAGGCCAGGATCCAGGCCCTGGGCCAGCGCCTTCCATCCAAACCGTGAGGTGCGCACTCCCTGGGTCGTGCCCACGCAGGGTGGGCACCTGAGGGTGGGCGCCTCTGGACATGCCGTCCCCGGGCATCTCTCTTGCCTCCCCTCCCCCTGGCCCTGGCACTGGGTGTCCACAGGGCCTGCTGGTGGGCAGGCCGCGTGCTGGGAGGAGAGGGTTGTGTGCAGCGAAACTTCATCACTCTAGGCCCTGGGTGCTCCTCGGCATGGCCCCTCCAGGTGGCAGCGTCTCTTTTCTGCTTACCTTCAAGCCCCCTCCCACCCCGTGTCCAGGAGTGGACTCTGTGCCCTGAGGAGGGAGAGCTCTGACAGAGGGACCTCCTTCCCGTCCCCAGAGCCTGGCGTTATAACTCGGGACGATTTTCATCAAGAAAGAAAGGTGGGAATTTGCCCTGAACAGTTTGGCTCAGAGGTGAGAGCGTCGGCCTGCAGACTGAAGAGTGGAGGGTTCGATGCCGGACAAGGTCACGTGCCTCAGTCGCAGGCTCCATGCCCAGCCCCGGGTTGGGCACGTGTAGGAGCAACCAATCGATGTGTCTCTCTCACATCGACATTTCTGTCTCTCCCCTCACTTCCACTCTCTCTAAAAAAGCCAATGGGAAAAAACTACCCCTGGGTGAGGATTGACAAAACAAAAAGTAGAAGTTCTCCCTGTGCCTGACACAGACCCCCGTGCTCACGGGGACAGCAGCTTCCCCCTGTGACCGGGGCTCCCAGCCCCGGAGGCGGGCAGCAGCCCGGGGACTGTCGCGTGGGGCTGATGAGAGAATCTTACACCCTCGGCGCTGACTCAGCACCCACTGCTCACACGAAACTCCAGGCACAGCCTTTCCCCTTCCAATCCCAAGAACATGCCTGAATGGCAAGATGGCCACGTGAGATGGACGGGCCAGCAGCCGTGGGACTGTAAGAAGGAGGAACTCCACGTGGTTCTGAACACACGTGTGGACCGCGTGGCAGCGTCTCATTAAGCAGACGGCTGCACTGCTGTGAGGGCTCAACCGTCTACAACGAAAAAGGAAAAGATCTGGTTTTGAGGCGAGCTCAGAAGGGGGTCCCCGGTCCCCACGTAGACAGCCATCCGCGAGGAGACGCCCGCCAGAGGAACAGTTGGTTTTGTCTGGATCACACACACGCGGGAAACGTGAGCCTCCTGTCTGACGCGTGTTGGGAAAACAGCACCGCTTGGCATTGTTGCATGTTCCTGAGGAACCCTGTCACTGGCAGGAGAGGGAAAGGGTTTGATATGCCATTCTCGCCATGAGACACTGAGCGTCATCTGGCTTCGTGACACTCGCCAGGGCCCTGGCTACGTGGGTGTGTAACTGGTTGAGAGCCCAGGACACGACGCATGGATGTGGTCCCCACTGCTCCCATGTGCGCGTTAAATAGCGCCACTCTGGCCATTAAGAAAGCTCCAGCCCCAACGGTGTGGCTCAGTGGATAGAGCGTTGGCCTGTAGACAGAAGAGTCCCAGGTTCCATTCCGGTCAAGGGCACATGCCGGGTTGCGGGCTTGATCTCCAGTAGGGGGCGTGCAGGAGGCAACTGGTCAATGATTCTCTCTCATCATTGATGTTTCTCTCTCTTCCTCTCCCTTTCTCTCTGAAATCAATAAGAATTTATTGAAAAAAAAAAGAATGCTCCAGTCAGGATGCCCAGAAGGTAAAGGTGTAGAAAAGCTCCCTTCCCAGTCCCCTCCCTCCAGCCTCCTCGTGTCTACCCCTCCAACAGGGAAGGATGCAGGGGGGGGGCACGGAGAATCTGGAGCAGCCAAAGGAGAGTGAGTGTTGGAATCGCCTGGAGGATTCGCTCGCCCACGGATGGCTGGTGTCTCCTCCCCCGGCGTTTCTGGCTCAGCAGGTCTGGAGTGGGGGCCCGGGATCCACACGTATAACAGTTTCCGGGACAGCTCTCAAGCAGCTGGCCCAGGGACCTCGCTCCGAGAACCCCCGGCCTAGAGGGCCATCCACCAGAAACGGGGCATCCCTCGCTTAGGGGCACCCCCGCTCCGACACACCGACTCCTCGATATTCTGAAGGTGGACAGGGATCTGCAGAACTGTCCACACGTAACCAAGAACAACGGAGACCACCCCTCCCCTCTCTCCTGGCACCCGAACCACCTTGACACCGACTCTCAGGGGCGAGAAGCGATGGAGCTGTGTTTTGGCTGCATCCGGTTCTGCCATAAGAGGCACCGGCCACGAGATTATTAATAATCACCGGGTTTATTCTCCATGGACTGGTGGCAGAGTAACAGGGAAGTCCATTCTTAATGATGAGCTCGGTGACATGGCAGAGAAACGCCCACTGACATCTCCTGTGAAGCTGGGGCCTGGGCGGGAAGGAGTCCGCGCGCCAAGGGGAGAACTGGCCCAGGGGACGGGGCAGCATCCGGGGGCTTCATCCTGCTCCACCCACACGCCTTCCTTCTTGGAATCATTCTTTTTTTTCCTAAATATTTATTTCTCATTTGATGAAAGGAACATTTTAGAG
Organism: Myotis nattereri; assembly: GCF_964212035.1. Taxonomy (NCBI): domain Eukaryota; kingdom Metazoa; phylum Chordata; class Mammalia; order Chiroptera; family Vespertilionidae; genus Myotis; species Myotis nattereri. The sequence continues at coordinate 213,421,436 of NC_138077.1, read as the reverse complement.
AGGAGGGGAGAGGGACAGATAGAAACATCAATGATGAGAGAGAATCATTGATCGGCTGCCTCCTGCGCGCCCCACAATGGGGATGGAGTCCACAACCCGAGCATGTGCCCTGATCGGGAATTGAACCATGACCTCCTGGTTCAGAGGTCGATGCTCAACCACTGAGCCACACTGGCCGGGCTTGGACTCCTGGCTGCTTCTCCGTTTCCTGCATCCCACCTGCAACCTTCCAGCAGGCCTAGACGGCTCTGCCTTCGAAACCGATTCAGAGCCTGACTCCTCACCGCCCTCCACCGCCCCGCCCCCTCACCACTGTTATTCTGGTGCAACACCCCCCCCCCCCCCGCCCCAACCTCCCCCAATCGCCTCTTGCCATGATTGCGCAATTGCTTTGTAACCCGTCTCTCTGCTTCCCCCCTTGCCGCCCCCTCCAACTGTCTCTTCTCCACGCTGTGGCCAGATTGAGGATTCCAGCCCATGCCAGTCCTATTCCGGCTGCCGGCTTCCCGTGCACGCAGAGTGAGCGCCCAAGCCCTCATCAGGCCTGCGGGCTCGCTCCTTTAAACTCTGAGCACACCTCCCCTGTGCTCCCCTGTGCTCCCCGGTGCTCGATGAGCTACAGTGCTCCAGTCTCCCAGCCTGCCTCCCGTACACAGGGGAAGCGCTTGCCGCAGGGCCTTTGCACCGGCCCTTTCCTCTGCCCCGGGTGTTCTCCCCCCCAGAGACGCCCGCACCTGCTTCAGTCTTTGCTCAACTATCACCTGAGGGCTGCCTTCCCAGACTGCCCTTTTTGAAATTGCAATTCCATCCCCCACTCTTGCTCCCTGCACCCCCCTTTCCTGCCTTATTTTGTTCTTCCGTAGCACCTACCATTGTCTGACACAGGTACTAAACCCCTAATCTTCACTGTCTACCAGTATCTCCTCCTGTGAGGATGGTAAACTCCACAGGGACAGGAGTGTCCATCTCTTTTGTTTCCAGGGCCTGCCATCTAGTAGGTGCTTAAGAAATGTTTGTTGCAAGAATCCCAATGTCAAGTGTAAGGGGAGGTGGGCCGAGGAATGAGAGCGTTGGGAGGGCCACACGCGAGGGGAGGGAAGAGGGGAGGGGGGTAGTGGCTATTGTGAATAATGCTGCTGTGAACACAGGTATCTGTTGGAATCCCCCTGCTTTAAAAAAAAATTAATTAATTTTAATCCTCACCCGAGGATATTTTTCCATTAATTTTTAGAGAGAATGGAAGGGAGGGAGGGAGGGGGGAGAGAGAGAGAGAGAGAGAGAAACATCGATGTGAGAGAGGCACATCAATTGGTTGCCTTCTGCACTTGCCCTAACCCGGGCTGGGGAGCAAGCCTGCAACCCAGGTGTGTGCCCTTTACCAGTAATCGAACCCGGGACTAAATCACGTCGATGCTTTAACCATTGAGCCAAACCCACTAGGTCAGGGGTCCTCAAACTACGACCCGCGGGCCACATGCAAATACAAATACTGTATTTGTTCCCGTTTTGTTTTTTTACTTCAAAATAAGATATGTGCAGCGTGCATAGGAATTTGTTTATAGTTTTTTTAAACTATAGTCCGGCCCTCCAACGGTCTGAGGGACAGTGAACTGGCCCCCTGTTTAAAAAGTTTGAGGACCCCTGCACTAGGGCTTGAGTCCCTGCTTTTAAATCTTTTGGGTCTATATCTGGGAGTAGAATTGCTGGATCACATGGTAAGTTTATGCGTAATTTTTGAGAAATCGCCATATTATCGCCCACAGTGGCTGCACCATTTTACAACCTCACCAGCAATGCACAGGGGCCAATTCTCCCACATACTTGCCAACACTGGTTATTCTGTGCTTGCTCTGTCTCCTTTGGTAACAGTGATCCTAGTGCAGTGATGGCGAACCTATGACACGGTGTCAGAGGTGACATGCAAACTCATTTTTTTGGTTGATTTTTCTTTGTTAAATGGTATTTAAATATATAAAATAAATATCACAAATATAAATCTTGCCCTAACCAGTTTGGCTCAGCGGATAGAGCGTTGGCCTGCGGACTCAAGGGTCCCAGGTTCGATTCCGGTCAAGGGCATGTACCTTGGTTGCGGGCACATCCCCAATAGAGGGCACATCCCCCAAGAGGCAGCTGATCGATGTTTCTCTCTCATCGATGTTTTTAACTCTCTATCCCTCTCCCCTCCTCTCTGTAAAAAATCAATAAAATATATTTAAAAATATATATAAATCTTTGTTTTACTATGGTTGCAAATATCAAAAAATATCAAAAAAATTTCTATATGTGACACGGCACCAGCGTTAAGTTAGGGTTTATCAAAAAACCTAACTTGGGGGTCGAACGACCCTTTCACAGGGGTCTCCTAAGACCATCGGAAAACACATATATAATTACATATTGTTTTTGTGATTAGTCACTATGCTTTAATTATGTTCAATTTGTAACAATGAAATTGGGGGTCGCCACAACGTGAGGAACTGTATTAAAGGGCCACGGCATTAGGGAGGTTGAGAACCACTGCTCTAATGGCTTTTCTGTGGCATTTGACTCTACAGACACTTCTTTCTCAAACCTCCCTTTTCTCCACACTCTGCCCAGGGTCTCTCACTCGATGGACTTGCCTACTCCATATCTACTCAATACTCCATAGACTCATGTACTCATATACTCATGTCCTCTATGTACTCATGTATTCCATATGCTTGTTACTCCATACTCTCATGTATTCCATACACTCATGTACTCCATATGCTCATACACTCCATAGTCTCATGTCCTCCATATACTCATGCACTCATGTACTCATGTACTCCATGTACTCATGCACTCATATACTCAGGTACTCCATATACTCCATATAGTCATGCATTCCACATACTCATGTTACATACTCAAGTACTTCATAGGCTCATATATTTCCTACTAGAGGCCGGCGCATGAATTTGTGCACCAGTGGGGCCCCTCGGCCTGGCCTGTGGGATTGGGCTGAAACTGGCTCTCCGACATCCCCCGAGGGGTCCCAGATTGCGAGAGGGTGCAGGGGGCTGGGGAAGGACTGCAGGAGGGCTCCAGGGCATGTCCAGCCCGTCTCGCTCAGTCCCCATCAGTCAGACCCAGCAGCAAGCTAACCTACTGGTTGGAGCATCTGCCCCCTGATGGTCAGTGCACGTCATAGCAACTGGCCGACTGTCTGCCCCCCAGTGCATGTCATAGTGAGTGGTTGAGCAGCCTTAGCATATCATTAGCATATTATGCTTTGATTGGTTGAATGAATGACCCGACAACCGGACACTTAGCATATTAGGCTTTTATTATATAGGATACTTGTATGCTCAAATATTATATACTCCATATCCGCATACTCCACATACTCATATACTCTGCTCTAATTTCTTTTTTTTTTTTTTTTTTTTTTTTTTTTTATTTTTTTTTTTTATTGCTTTAAGTATTACAAAGGGTATTACATATGTGTCCATTTTATCACCCCGCCCTAGACAGTCCCCTAGCCTCCCCTATCCCCCAGTGTCTTATGTCCATTGGTTATGCTTATATGCATGCATACAAGTCCTTTAGTTGATCTCTTACCCCCCTACCTCCTGCCCCCCAACCCTCCCCGGCCTTCCCGCTGCAGTTTGACAATCTGTTTGAGGCAGCTCTGCCTCTGTATCTATTATTGTTCAAAAGTTTATAATGGTCTCTATTATCCATGAATGAGTGAGATCATGTGGTATTTTTCCTTCATTGACTGGCTTATTTCACTTAGCATAATGCTCTCCAGTTCCATCCATGACGTTGCAAATGGTAAGAGTTCCTTCCTTTTTACAGCAGCATAGTATTCCATCGTGTAGATGTACCACAGTTTTCTAATCCATTCATCTACTGATGGGCACTTAGGCTGTTTCCAGATCTTAGCTATGGTGAATTGTGCTGCTATGAACATAGGGGTGCATATATCCTTTCTGATTAGTGTTTCTGGTTTCTTGGGATATATTCCTAGAAGTGGGATCACAGGGTCAAATGGGAGTTCCATTTTCAGTTTTTTAAGGAAACTCCATACTGTCTTCCATAGTGGCTGCACCAGTCTGCATTCCCACCAGCAGTGCACAAGTGTTCCTTTTTCTCCACATCCTCTCCAGCACTTGTCGTTTGTTGATTTGCTGATGATAGCCAGTCTGACAGGTGTGAGATGATACCTCATTGTTGTTTTGATTTGCATCTCTCGGATGATTAGTGACTTTGAAACTCTGCTCTAATTTCATTGATATCCTAATCTCACCTCCTGTCTAGACGGTGTGAACTTTCAAATCTATAGCTGCAATCCAGACCCTTTCCTGAGCCCTGGATTTGTATGTTTCACCATCTACTAAAAATAGAAATTAAAAAAATCTGAAAAAGCTAAGATTTAATGAGACGAGAGGGTTGTAGGCACTTTGTTTTTAACCATTTGACACTCTTAACAGCTCTGTGATCTATTTTCTTTTGTAAGAGAACATTTATTTGGTAAATCGTAGAGGTAGAAACAGTAATTCCTAAAAGAAATGGGCTCAGGAAACAAGATCTAGAGGTAAAGGAAGGGCCCTTGGAGCTTGGGAGTGAGGAAGCTGATGGTAACGTGCCTGGGGCAGGGGGTGGGGGTGTGGCGAGGGGAAGGGAAAGGAAAAGGAAAAGTATGGTGGGCGTGCTCTGGGAGAGCCTGACCAATCCAGTTATCAATCCCTTATTGCCACTGAGGGAACGGAGGCGTAGAGAAGTAACTTGCTCAAGGTCACTTTACTCCAGAGTCCATGTTTTCACTGCCCACCATGTGACCAGTACCTGCTATTCCAATGTCCTTAGATTAAACCCTTCTCAGCCCGAGTTACAATTATGTATTTCATCTCTCCTTCTCTATCACTAGACTAGAGTATCTGAGCACAGGGACAAAATTTTTTATTTTACGTTTTTATTTAGTTCTGTATGCACCAGTCCAAACGTATGCGCTCGGTGTCAGAGTACAAGCCCAGTGAGTGCTTGGTTAATATCTGAACCAGTGAGCAGACTGCGTACATCTCAGACCATATTCATTCATGACCACCTAGTGCCAGTATACCTGCCCCACGCACACATGTAGGCTTCCACTAAAGAATTAATATCATTCCACTTTTGTTGTTCTAGAATTAAGTTTTTTTATTTTTTTTTTATTGATTTCAGAGAAGAAGGGAGAGGAGAGAGAGATAGAAACATCAATGATGAGAATCATTGATCATCTGCCCCCTGCACGCCCCCTACTGGGGATCAAGCCCACACCTGGGCATGTGCCCTGATCAGGAACCAATCCATGACCTCCTGGTTCAAAGGTCGATGCTCAACCACTGAGCCACACCAGCTGGGCTAGAATTAAAATTTTATGATGAAATGTTACTTGCAGGGAGAATCTCACATGATGTGAGATCAGAAGCATTTTTTTCTTTTCTGGACAAGCAGAAGGATGGAGAGTAATTTGCCAATACCAAGAAGAGAGGAAAGTTAAACTTTTAATTTCACTAGTAACTCAAATTTAATAATTATTGTCCAGTATTTCATGTTTTTCTTCAGAAGATCACTAACATTTGAATAATGATAATGAATGAATTTTACAATCAGGACGCTGCTTTGAAAAACCATGCATTTTAAAAATAGGCAGTGCATGTGTTTAAAGAAATCAGGTAGGATGAGAGGGTTTACGTGAGTCTTCGTCCCTCCCCTCTCCCGGCCCCCCCCAGCCCTTATCTCAGAGGTGACCTTGTGAGGGGTTTCCCGAGTATCACCCCCAAAGCATTTATAAATGCCTCCACGCCTTTAAAAAAACAAATGGCAACACCTTGCTTCGTGCCTGGATTTTTTCACTTTGTAATATATCTTGGCAATTGTTCCGTATCGGCACATGGAGAGCAGCCTCATACATCTTCACAGGCATGACCAGCATCGCCTAAACTTACCGACCAAACTTTCTTTTTTTAAAAAAATGTAGTTTTATTGATTTTAGAGAGGGAAGGAGAGGGAGAGATAGAAATATCAATGATGAGAGAGAATCATTGATTGGCTGCCTCCTGCACCCACCCCACACTGGGGACCGAACCTGTAATGCAGGGATGTGCCCTGACAGGAATCGAACCTGTGACCTTCTGGTTCCTGGGTTGACACTCAACCACTGAGCCACACCAGCCAGGCTCTACCAGACTTTGTATAGATGTGTATGTTTTCTCCCACGTTCTGCGTGGTTCAGGGTTCGGAATCTGGAAGAGGGGCCGCACACAAATGAAAGAGACGAGACAAGTAATAAATTGGAAATTGGGGGGCCAGGCGAGAGCCCATCCCAAGAGGAAGGACTCCGCTGGTGCTCAGGCCTCCCCATCCTTTTGTTCAGTTTGGGATCCACCCATAGCCCTTAGGCAGGCAGGTTCCAGTAACAGGCAGACAATCTCATCGGTAAGGACTGACATGACTCTCCGGTGGGGAAGTTGCTTCCGCTGCCATTGTCTCCACTCAACAGTGGGTGCGCAGCCCTGACCTTTGCCAGGGCTCAGGGGTCACCAGCGTCCGGGCTCCTTGTCCACACCTCTTTGCCAGTGAAGACAATGGGCGGCTTCCCACAAGACGTTCCACCTGGGGTGGCAGGAACGCTTAGGCCGCAGCAGGGACACACCTTATTCGACCTTTTTCGTTGTATTTGCATTTCACACCAGTTTTCCATCCCGCTTCCTCATGCGCCTGTCCTTGCGCAAATAGAAAGATCACATTATCTGGGAGAGACGCTGTGGGAAGATGGACCTTGTTTACCCTGAGATTGAGACTCCTCGGCCGGCACGGGCACCCGGTTTAACACAGAAACACGGCGTTGTGGGCCCGTCACAGGGATACTGTGGGGCAGGCGGGCATGAGAATTAAGAGCTTTTTGAGCCGAAGCCGGTTTGGCTCAGTGGATAGAGCGTCAGCCTGTGGACTGGGGGGTCCCAGGTTCTATTCCGGTCAAGGGCATGTACCTTGGTTGCGGGCACATCCCCAGTGGGGGGTGTGCAGGAGGCAGCAGATCGATGTTTCTAACTCTCTATCTCTCTCCCTTCCTCTCTGTGAAAAATCAACAAAATATATTTTTAAAAAAAAGAGCTTTTTGAGAATGAGGTGACTGGGCTCAGCAAAGTGGAGTGACTCGCCCCGGGGGACCCAGCCTGGGGGTGCACAGCCAGGGGGGCACCAGTACCCGTAACACGTCCTGCGGCCTCTCAGGACACAGAGGAAAGAAGATTGACAACCTGGGTCTTAAAAGACAAGGTGCAAAGGCTTCAAGTTGTGGGTGCTGCATAGCATGTGGCAGGAAATGGAACTCATTATTTAAAACATTATTTTTAGCCCTAGCTGGTTTGGCTCAGTGGATAGAGCGTCAGTCTACGGACTGAAAGGTCCCAGGTTTGATTCCGGTCAAGGGCACATGCCCGGGTTGCGGGATTGATCCCCAGTAGGGGGTGTGCAGGAGGCAGCTGATCAATGATTCTCTCTCATCATTGATATTTCTATCTCTCTCTCCCTCTCCCTTCTTCTCTGAATTCAATAAAAAATAAATAAAAAACATTTTTTTTAAAACAAATTATTGGTTTAAGGGAGAGAGACATTTGAGTTGTTCCACTTATTTATGCATTCATTGGTTGATTCTTTTTAAAATGTATTATTATTGATTTCAGAGAGGAAGGGAGAGGTAGAGAGAGATAGAAACATCAATGATGAGAAAAATCATTGATTGGCTGCCTCCTGCACACCCCCTACTGGGGATTGAGCCTACAACCCAGGCATGTGCCTTGACTGGGAATTGAACCATGACCTCCTGGTTCATAGGTTGATGCTCAACCACTGAGCTATGCCAGGCGGGCCATTGGTTGATTCTTGTATGTGCCTTGACCAGGGATCGAACCTGCAACCTTGGTATATGTGGACGATGCTCTAACCAATTGAGCTACCTGGCCAGGGCCCCATGCTTTTGTATTGAGAAGCAACAAAGCACTGAGGTGTAGTCTGAATAAGCTATGAGCTGAATTGTGTCTCCCCTAACTCACGTGTGCCCTGGGTACCCTAGAATGTGCTTGCATTTGGAGATGGGCCTCGAAAGCGGTGATTATGCTAACACATTGTTTGCGGGTAGTTTTTATCGCGCGCTAACAGGTGGCGCGGGCCATTTTTGCTAATTTTTTGCGCAAATGGCAACGTTCAGTAAAATTACGATAACTTTAGTTTACGTATTTATACGTTACCCGCATTCTACCGCTAGTCTATAAAAAACGTATTAATACGTGTCCCACGCTCTACTACACTGGTAGAATGTATAAATACGTAGAACGTATAAATACGTTTCCCACATACAATGTGTTAAAATGAGGTCACTCGTTGGGCCCCAATGCACCCTTAGAAGAAGAGGACATTTGCACAGAGACAGACACCATGAGTGTTTGTATTCAGTGGGAACACCATGCGAGGACAGAGCGAAAAGATGGCCGCCTGCAAGCCAAGGAGCGAGGCTGCAGGAGCAACCGAGCCTCTGACACGGTGACCTCAGACTCAGCCCCAGCGCCGGGAGGACACCCACTTCTGCGGCTCAAGCCGCCCATGTGTCTGCGCTGCTCTGCTCCGGCCGCGCCGCCGGGCAAATAGCGCCGCGTCCTTCCAAGGGCGACTTCCCGCCCCTCCGAGTGCGTTCCCTGCGGAGCATTCACTCATTCCCTCACTCAGTGTTCATGGCGCCCTGCCCTGTGCCCGGCCCGTTCCAGTGCCGGGCCCCAGCAGTGAACGTGACTAAGTCCCTGCTGTTCCGGAGCTCCCACCCCACACCCCACCCAATGCCCTCCCCACGCCCCACCCCACCCCGCGGCCCATCCCACACCCCATCCAACGTGACCCCAGAGACTCGCTGCAAGCATTTACCAGGGCAACGGGGGGAGGAAGAGACATTGCAAGTGGATTAAATGACACAAACGTGACTTCTAGGTGGGTTGCCTGTTTTGCTGTTTGTTTCTTGTCACAGAGAAGCTACTTTTGCAGATTGCCTTGCTGACCGTGGACACGTGAGAGAGAGCAGCGAGGGGGGTTATAACCGCTTCTCCGCATGCCCGGCGGTTCGGGGAGCCTGGCACAGCCGATGGGAGGCCGGCGCCCTGCCTGCTCAGAGCTATGGCTTCCTGTGTGTTTGTGGTTCCAGAGACAGCCAGGCCCCGAGGAGAGCGTGGTTTCCAGCAGCGCTGCCTGCGATCGGCGGCCCTCCTGGCACGGGAGGCTTCCGAGGGGTGAGACTAAATGGTCACACGTGGGGTTGGCTTCTCTCCCGAACAGCCGCCCGACCAGCTACCCAGGCCCTTTATCTCCCGGTGCCCGGAAGGGCTGGAGTCCAGGCACATCCCGGCCTCCCTGGCTTTGCTCTTGAAATGTGTTCGGCTTTTCCAGGTCGGTCCGGCTGCCCGAGCGGCTCCTGCAGACGCCGTCATTAACGTGCCTTTCACGCTTCTTAGCTTCTTAGTTCCCTCCAGAACTTTAACAGCGCGGCAAACACGGCGGGGGGTGCTTTCCAGAGGCAGACACTCATCACGCCCGCACCCACCCCAACCTCCTTCTCTGGGGGTGGGGGTTTGGCGGGGAGAAGGACTCCAGTTGCCAATAGAAAGAGGGAGCCGACAGGTATTTCAGTTTTATTTAATTAATTTATTTTTAAAAATGTATCTTTATTGATTTCAGAGCAGAGAGAGAAATAGAAACATCAATGATGAGAGAGACTCATTGATGGGCTGCCTCCTGCACGCCCCGCACTGGGGATGGAGCCCACAACCTGGGCCTGCGCCCTTGACTGGGAATTGAACTGTGACCTCCTGGTTCATACTTAGGGTGATGCTCAACCACGGAGCCACACCGGCTGGGCCCCACAGGTATTTTTAAAGCGCCCCTTTCCACGGGAGGAGCTGAGAGAAAATTGCCTTCCAGCGTTTAGTCACACCCGCCCGAGGAGACAACAGCTCCATCTTCATTTGCATGGCGCGGGCATTAGATGTGGTCCAGTTCCGGCGGCTCCGCTTGGAAAGGCACAAGGGCCAGGCTGCGCGGCCGTGACGGAGACACAGAACACGCAGCCAGGCGGAGCGCCATCACCCTGCCAGCGCGTGCTCCGTTTCTAAAAGGGCCGGACCATTTCACATGATTTCTGGAGCTTCTTTGCAGCAAATCTGCCTGGACATTTGTTCTAGTACCCTGGCCGGCCGGCCTGAGAGCGCTCGCTGGCCCCAGCCCCCCACCCCCCTCGCTCCCCTGTGCCAGGGACCAAGCCCCCTCGCTCCCGTGTGCCTTTGGGTTTCCAAGCCCCCTCGCTCCCGTGTGCCTTTGGGTTTCCAAGCTCCAGGCGTGAGAAGCGCAAGTGGCCCGTAGGTTTTGTTGCCCAGACAGACGGCGGCTGGTGCTGCAGAAGCGGCCGATGAAGACGCCACCCCGTTGGGAAGGACACTTGGCGATGCTAAGTGGAGGGTCAACTCGGGGCCTTAGAGCAGACACTGCAGGGGGGGCCTGAGGCTGCTCACTGGAGGCCCGAGGAGGCCCAAGGGGGTTCAGAGGTCAAAACCACCTCCTGTGTGTGCGCTTGACCAGGGATCGAACCTGGGTCTTAAAAAACAAGGTGCAAAGGCTTCACGTTGAGGGTGCCGCATAGCATGTGGCAGGAAATGGAACCCATTATTTAAAAAATTATTTTTAGCCCTAGCTGGTTTGGCTCAGTGGATAGAGCGTCAGTCTACGGACTGAAAGGTCCCAGGTTTGATTCCGGTCAAGGGCACATGCCCCGGTTGCGGGATTGATGGTGACGCTCTCGGGAAAGAGGACGAGGGACACCAGTTCTAGAATCATGAGCACAAACGGCTTCTAGGTCGGGGGACCAAGGAACGCGTTTCTGCAGACCCGCAGGGTCAAGGTTGGGCCACGTGGTAGGATTTCCCCAGCGGCTCTTTCTCAGGCGCCGGCCCGCTCCTGGCCAAGAGGGAGTCCTCGGTCCGAGGGCGAGCTGAGGTTTTATTGTTTCTGATGCCCAGCCCGGCTGGCCTGGAAAACCTCAGGGCGCTGAGTGAGGACTGCCAACCTGCCCTCGAAACACCTTACGCCACCGGCAAAGGGAACCAGCCCAACACGGTGGCAAAGGAGCAGGTTGACTTTATCTGTGAGTGATTATGTTTGACAAGATGAAAGAGAAGGGAATCTTTTGTCACCGAGGAAAACGGTGCTTTGAGAAATGGTGGCGTGAGCCTTCGGGCTCTGCTCTACACAGTTTGAATTCAAATGAAAATCATCCCGGCCCCGCCAGCCCCCCAATAAAAAGCAGAGGGACAGAGCCTCCTCGGCCACCGTTCCCTGCGGCCGCAACCTGGAAGTGGGGCGGGGGTGGGGGGCAGGTCCACCCGGGGCTGCACCGTCACTAACCAGCGAGTTCTCTCTCAAGAAGCCCATCTGTGAACTGCTCTGACACTAAAATGTAATTTTGCCTCTAAGTATTGTCACCCCTGCAGGCTAATTCTTGGTGGGTGGGAGAGCCAGGCAGATGGGACTGTCCCCCAATGAAAAAGGAGAGGTGACGTTCATTCAGAGCGGGGGATAGATCAGCACAGTTCACACCATCCTCCCGATGTTACAGTTAGCTCCTGCTCACAGCATCACGGTATCAGGTCTGCTTACAGCTGGGAGGAACGCGTCACAGCAAAAACCAAACAAACAAACACAAAAAACAAAACAGCAACACCAAACAAAAACACAAAACAAATTGTTTTGATTCAATCTATGGCTCAGATTTTACGACTTACATATTTTTCTTCACTGATTAAAAACAAAATTAATCTTCTTTAAAAAATTTTGAACTCTTTATATTTTAAACCATCTCTCCAATAGCCACATGGCAAAGTCCCTCATCTTCCCCTTTGGCCCAAATGCCAAATTCCTGATGACGCCTCCGCTGACCATGTCTATTTCAGAGTCAGGTGCTCTGGTGCATGAGCTCGGCTGAGGAGCCAACGGGCAGAGCCGCCGTCTGTGGGATCCTGACTCCAGGCCTCCAAGTCAGAATCCCGCCCCGGCAGAAGGATCGGCAGTGAGAGTCTCGGTTGGCCTGAAAGAGCCAGTGCCCACCAGTGGGTGGTGGCCCGTGGCCTTCCCGGTGTGGGGTGCCCCGCTGCACTGGAGGTCAGGTTGGTGCGGGGAGCCCCTGGTCCCGGGAAACGGGGCACTGCTGGAAACGCCCGTCACACAAGGCACGTTCTGTGGGGGCACCTGGTGCGAAACCACCTGCAGACGACCTGCTTCCGGGTGCGGTTCGGTTTGGTTCTTCGCAGCAGCTCCCTCGCTGAGGTCTACTGAAAGTCAGCCCTCAACACAAGGGCTGGTAAAATAAATAAAATAAAACGCGTCTTCCCGGCACCGATATTCCGGTTCCCCAGCCCACGCTGGCCTTCACGCGCTGTAGAATTTCACTGGTATGTTTTCGGGCCCCACCGGAAGGTAAGCATCGATCAGGGGTCTGTGTTCGCGTCAGCCAGTACTCGACAGAGCGTTGCAGCCAGCCAGTAGTTGCTCAATAAATGTTGAATGACAATGTCGGGAAGGATTGTCTGAGGTTTGTTTGGAAACGAGCAAGAGTGTCCTTTTGGCCAAGTGCTGGGCATTGCCTAGTGCAGTGGTTGGCAAACCGCGGCTCGGCAAACTGCGGCTCATGAGCCACATGCGGCTCTTTGGCCCCTTGAGTGTGGCTCTTCCACAAAATACCACGTGCGGGCGCACGCATACAGTGCAATTTAAACTTTGTGGCCCATGCGCAGAAGTCGGTATTTTGTGGAAGAGCCACACTCAAGGGGCCAAAGAGCCGCATGTGGCTCGCGAGCTGCGGTTTTCCGACCACAGGAGTGGATCCTTGGGGACGATCTGATTGTAGAGGAGTGAGGACTTGGCAGAAGTAGAAAACAGAGTGATATAATGATTCCTGCCCATACATGCAGCTGATTTTTTAAAAAAATTTATTTTATTGATGTTTTACAGAGAGGAAGGGAGAGAGACAGAGAGAGTGAGAGAGAAAGAGAGAGAGAAACATCTATGGATTGGTTGCCTCCCATACGCCCCCGACCAGAGATGAAACCCGAAACCTAGGTATGTGCCCTGACCAGGAATCCCACCGGAGACCCCTTGGTGCATGGGACCACACTCTGACCAACTGAGCTGCACTGCGAGCATTCCTGCTTGCCTGGAAATATCCCTCTGTCTTCAGTTCTCCTTTGAAGCAGTTTCAACATCTTACTAGTTCCCTCATTCATGTGAGATGTTATATATTATAACGTATATAATATATTCACTTTATATTTGTGTGAGCATCATGATTTTTTAAAAAAATATTTTTATTGATTTCAGAGAGGAAGGGAGAGGGAGAAGAGAGGTGGCAACATCAATGATGAGAGAGAATCATTGATCAGTTGCCTCTTGCAAGTCCCCCACTGGGGATCGAGCCCACAACCCGGGCATGTGCCCTTGACTGGAATCGAACCTGGGACCTTTCAGTTCGAAGGCTGATACTCTATCCACTGGGCCAAACCGGCTAGGGTAGCATCATGATTTTTAAAAAATCTTTTTGAAAATGATGATTGAGTAAAAAAAAAAAAAAAAAGAAAAAGAAAAAAGAAATTGCACTCCCTTCCCCTAGGAGGCCTTATCTAGTCCCAGGCTTTTCGAGACCAGTGAATGCTGATTACTCCCAAATCTGTATCTCCAGCCACAACCTCTCTGTGCCTCGTGTCTACTTGGATATCTCAGATGCATGTCAGAATTAGGGTGCCCTGAATGGGATTTGAATGTCTGTCTTAAACTTGCTCCTCCCCAATCCCCAGTCTTCAAGCAAGTGGCAACACCATGAACTCAATTGCTCAGGACAAAATCTTCGTCATTCAACCTGGGCCCAAAGCGTTTCTTTCCTTCCTCTTCACAGTGAATGCTTCAGCAAAACGCGAGCAGCGTCTCCACCTTCAGAACATATTCCAAGCGCACACACCTCTTCAGGCCTCCTCCTTGGTCTCAGACCTGCTGCCCGTTTTTGTAAATAAAGTTTTGTTGGAATGTAGGCACGCCCATTTGTTTGCATATTGTCCACGGTGGCCTTTGGATCGCAATGGCATTTGTGACAGTTGTGACAGAGGCCACAGGGTCTGCAAAGCTTAAATATTTATTATCTGGTCCTTTACTGGGGGGTGGGGGGAGGAGCCAATTCTTGTGTGGTAGATGGAATAATGGCACCCAAATGTAATGGAACCTGTAAATGTTTCCTTATTTGGAAACTAGGTCTTTGCTGATGTGATTAAGTTAGGGATCTTGAGATGGGGGAGAGTACCCTGGCTTATCTGGGTGGTGTCCAAATGCCACCACAAATGTCCTTCTAAGAGAAAGACAGGGAGATTTGTTATGAGCGCGCGTGTGCGCGCACAGACACACACACACACACCCCTGAGAGGGCGATGTGAAGATGGAGCAGAGAGCAATGTGAAGCTGCAGACCTTGGAGATTGGGGTGATGTGGCCACCAGCCAAGGAATGCCGGCAGCTACCAGCAGCTGCAGGAGGAGAACAATGGATTTCCCCTGGAGCCTCTGGAGAGAGAGCACAGCCCTGCCAACACCTTGATTTTGGTCCAGTGAAACTGACTTTGGATCTGGCCTCCAGGACTGTAAAATGATAAATGTCTTTTGTTTTAAGCCAGTGATGGCGAACCTTTTGAGCTTTTGGGGTCCCTCGGCCTGGCCTGCACCCTCTTGCGTGTCAGCATTTTGAAAAACCCTAACTTAACTCTGGTGCCGTGTCACACCTAGAAATTTTTTGATATTTGCAACCATAGTAAAACAAAGACTTATATTTTTGATATTTATTTTATATATTTAAATGCCATTTCATAAAGAAAAATCAACCAAAAAAATGAGTACGCGTGTCAGAGGTGTCATAGGTTCGCCATCACTGTTTTAAGCCACCGAGGGAATTTGTTGCAGCAGCCACAGGAAATAAACACACCCTGTCTAAGCCACGATCAAGTCTTGACTGCAGTCATCTCCTACTCCCTGCTTCCTCCTCTGCCCCCGTGAAGTCTGTTTTCTGCATCATGGCAGAGTGACCCTTTTGAAACACGAATGAGATCGTACTCCAGCTCCACGCTGGACCCTCAGAATGAAACCCGAAGACTGCACCGCGGAAGTCAGAGTCCTGTGCGATTTGTCCTCAGATGCCTCTTTGGATTCACGTCTCTGTGTTCTTTCTGCATGGCCTCATCGCAGGACCGACAACACCCGCGAGTGCCTTGGCCTCAGGGCCTTGGCGTGTGCTGTTTCCTCTGCCTAGAATGTTCTCCCCACCCCCCACCCACCATAACTGCATGGCTTCGCCCACTTCCTTCAGTCTCAGAGACCCACCCTATCTAAAACAGCACCCGCCTCACTCCACTCTCTCCTCCTACTTGGCTTTCCTTCACACATTCTCTAGCCTTTGATCGTATGTTTGTTTCCCGTCTGTCCCACTTCCACGTCAGTTTCATGAGGGTAGGGTTCTCAGTCTGTGTTGCTCACAGCTGTATCCCCAGGACCTAGAGCCAGTGCCTGGCCCATCGTAGGCACCCAGGAAAGATCTGTCAGAAGAATGAACATCTTAAAAAAGTGAAGCCATATCAAACGAAGAACAAGCCTTATTTTTTTTCTGTTCCACCCTTAAAGGTCACTATAGGTAATAGTTAGGTTTCTTGTTATTCTTCCAGAAACTTTTTCTGTATATACAATATCTACAACCTATATAATAAAAGCCTAATATGCTAAGTGCCTGGTCGGCTGTTCAACCAATCAAAACATAATATGCTAATGATATGCTAAGGCCATGCAACCGCTTGCTATGATGTGCACTGACCACCAGGGGGCAGACGCTCTGACCAGTAGGTTAGCTTGCTGCTGAGGTTCAGCTGATCGGGACTGAGCGAGATGGGCTGGACATGCTTTGGAGCTCTCCTGCAGTCCTTCCCTGGCTGGTCAACCTTCTGTGTCCCTCCCCAGCCCCATGCACTGGTGGGGTCCCTTGGCCTGGCCTGCACCCTCTCGCAATCCAGGCTGAGGGACCCTCCCCTGGCCACCAGTACATGAATTTTGTGCACTGGGCCTCTAATCCTATCTAATAATAGACAAAGATGCAAATTTACCGTACCTTTGCTACGCCCACCATTGGCTAATCAGAGCAATATGCAAATTAACCACCAACAAAGATGGTGGTTAATTTGCATACATAGGCACGAAGCGAAGGCTTGAAGGCGGTTCTGGCCAGAGCGAAGGCCTGGGTCCCGGGTGCCGGAGGAAAACCGGTGCTGGCAGCCAGGGGAAGGGAAGGCCTATTGCGTGAATCTTTTCGTGCAACAGGCCTCTAGTATATAATAAACACTGTATCTATACATCTACGAGAATAGTATATATGAAGCCTTGTGCCTTACTTGTTTCAATAAACATTTTAGCTAGAGAAACTTCCACAGCAGCAGACATCAATTCACCGCTCCCACCCACCTTTTTTTTTAACCTCACCCGAGGATATGTTTATTGATTTTTTTTTTTTTTCAGAGAGAGGAAGGGAGAGAGGGCCATACCCACCTGGACGGGTGTTCGAACCCACAACCTTTTTGGTGTCCGGGATGACGCTCCAACTAACTGGGCCTCCCCCACCTTTTTAATAGTTGCATAGTATCCCACAGCTTAATATTTAAAGAGTAAGAAATTGCCCACCTCGCTGGGAATACAGAAAAGCTGCTCTGGCTGGTGGCTCAGTTGGTTGGGCATCAGTCTGTGCATCAAAAGGTGGCTGGTTCAATTCTGGGTCAGGGCACCTGCCAGGGTTGCCAGCTTGATCCCCAGGAGGTGGTGTGCAGGAGGCAGCCCATCCATGTTTCTCTCTCTTCCTCTCCCTTCCTCTCTCTCCAAAAAATCAAGAGAAATATTTTTTTAAAAGTAACATGGAGCCCTAACAAGTTTGGCTCAGTGGATAGAGCATCTGCCTCTGGACTGGAGGGTCCCAGGTTCGATCCAGTCAAGGGCATGTACCTTGGTTGTGGGCTCAATCCCCAGTAGGGATGTGCAGGAGGCAGCTGATCAATGTTTCTCTCTCATCGATGTTTCTAACTCTCTATCCATCTCCCTTCCTCTCTGTAAAAAAATCAATAAAATATATTTAAAAAAAAATAAAAAGTAACATGGAAAAGCTAACGATGATGAAGTGCCCCCGAGCCCACCCCCTTTCTCTTTCCTCCGCTAGATGGTGGCGGACGGTTTTTCTCTCCGCTCTTTGGTGACGTCCAAGACAGTAGAACTCATACAACAGTAGCTTTTTCCTTCAGGGGTTTTGACAGGCATTTTACTTTCAACAACTTAAACAAAGTTCCCTTGGGAAGACTGAGAGTTGAAATGAAATGCTCTGGAACGTACAGAGGCAAATAAGTACGAAAACAGAAGGAAACTTATGAGTCCTCCAAACGACCTGCCTGGCCTTTGGTGAGCCAGGGGCACCACCTGCACGATGTCGCGGGGTCCCCAGAAGCAGAGGTGGCGTCCTGGTTGCCTCCATCCGTCAACTTCAGGAACCAAGAAGCTGTCCGCACACCAGGAAAACCCCATCTCTTTAACCTTGTCCCTCTTTAGACAATAAGCCATTTCTTTGTTCCTGAGTTCAAATTCAAGAGCAAAACCTATCAGGTTGTAATAACAGGAGGCTCAAGAGAGAGGGGAGAGGCTCCAGTTTTAAAGGGAAAGTCCAGAAAAAAATGGGACTGATGTTCCCGGCCGGCGTGGCTCAGGGGTTGAGCATCGACCTATGAACCAGGAGGTCACCTTTCGAATCCTGGTCAGGGCACATGCCCGGGTTTCGGACTCAGTCCCCAGCAGGGGCCATGCAGGAGGCAGCCGATCCATGATTCTCTCTCATCATTGGTGTTTCTATCTCTCTCTCCTTCTCCCTTCCTCTCTGAAATCAATTAACCAAGGGGGGGGGGGGAGATTGACTCCTTTGGTGGGGTATGCAGGTGAGACCCATTCCGTAAAAGGCATCGAGCCCCAACTCCAAGCCTCCGTGCAGCTCAGGGGCACTCAAGCTTGTTCCATGCAGTCGATGAATGAAGTGGAAAGGTTTTTCGATGATAACTATTGTTTAAGCAGCGTCTCTTGAAACCCCTGTCATGAAGGGTGTTACGTTCTGGGTTTTAACACCACCAGGAAAACAAACCCGCCACAAGTGGTGGGCCGGTCCTTGGACCTGCTACTACTGTCCATTCTGAGACTTGGCTAAACTTCAGCAAATATTGAACACATGTGACTACTTACTCATTTCAAAGTTTAAATCAGGCCTTTTATGTTAAAAACTAGAGGCCAGGTGCACAAAATACGTGCACGGGTAGGGTCCCTAGGCCTGGCCGGCGATCAGGGCTGATGGGGGCCTTCCAGCTGCTGGCCTGGGCCTTCCTTCCAGCTCCTGGTTGGGGCCTCCCTTCCCCAGCTGCCTGGCCTTTCTTCGTTCCACACTGCCCCCTGGTGGTCAGCACACGTCATAGCGAGCAATCGAACTCCAGGCCTCCTGGTCCAACTCCTGAGGGGATAATTTGCATATTAGGCTTTTATATATATAGATGATATCGCTAATGAGCTGAAGTTCAGCTCTAGGAGTCCCAAAGATCTCATTACATGTGGCATGTCTGGCAAGTTCCCTCTGGCCTACTGAGTAGACATCCCGAGATAATTAGGGCTGACATACTGTGGGGTGAAGGCGTGTGGGGTGCAGACGGGAGGAAGAAAGGGGGTTCGCAGGATAGCGCAAGGCTCGTTCTAACTCAGCTCACGTTTTCATTATGTTTCATCTTGAAAAGGCAAGGGGTACAGGAGCTCTCTGTATTATTTCTTACACCTGCATGGGAATCTACAATGACCTTAAAATAAAAATGCAAGGAAAAGCGAGGGAGAAACGTTTTGAAAGCAGGACTCAGGACAGCGTCATGTGTAACAGCGCAGCCTTTCAGAGCCAAGGCAGGCGGAGACAGAGGGATTTCCTCGGCTGGCTTGGGTGGAGGTGAGCCGGTGACACCTATTTCCCTCCAGGGGTCTTTGAGCCTCTGAAATGGGTTCTGTCCAGGGTTCCCTCTGTCAATGCAGCAACTCGGGGCTTTCCTAACCCCCATTTACGGAAGCAAGTCCAAACACCTTTCTTATCATCATCACCAGGAATAATAAAGTTATTTTAATTACTTCAGAAAGTTGGCCAGGAAAGTAAGCTGGTTTTAAAATATATTTTTTAAAATATATTTTTTTATTAAGTTCAGAGAGGTAGGAAGAGGGAGGGAGAGAAACATCAATGATGAGAATCATTGATCAGCTGCCTCCTGCACACCCCACAGGAGGGACTGAGCCCGCCACCTGGGCATGTGCCCTGACCGGGAATCGAACCATGATTTCCTGGTTCATAGGTCGATGCTCAACCACTGAGCCACGCTGGTCAGGCTTAAAATATTTTTAAGGTTAAAAACTAACACTTCAGTATTCTCATTATTCACCCACCTTCACCCGTTCCTGGACAGTGGCCTCTTCCCTTGAAGAACAGCAGGACCCAGCCGGGCACGGACTCAGGGTGCAGTGTCCAGCACGTCTTCCCGTGCCGGTAATGCCCACCCCTTGGCCACCCTTCCGGGCAAAGACAAACACCAGCCACTGTGGACTAGATATCTGTGTCCTTCTCAAAGGGACAGGTTGACCCTTTACCCCTCAGGTGACAGTAGTAGGAGGTGGGGTATTGGGAGGTGATCCGCATTAGGTGAGGTCATGAAGGGGCCCAGAGAGGGGTCAGTGGCCTTGTAGGTCAGGGGAGAGCTTGCTGCCCGCCTCTGCTCTGGGACGTGTGAGGGTATACCCTGGTTTGAGACTCGCAGCCTCCAGAGCTTTGGGAAATAAATTTGTCGTTATAAGCGACCCAGTATAGGGGACTTCGTTACAGTAGCCTGAACTGAGATACTGCCAACCAGCCCTGAAAATATCTTATCCTCTCCCCAGCAGTTCTCAAGCTCATTGATCTTAGGGTCCCTTTAAACTCTTAAAAGTGATTGAGGACCCCTAAGAGCTGTTGGTTATGTGTTCTATCTATAGTTTATGTACTGTATAGAAATTAAAAAATGTTCTTTAGTTCATTAAAAATAAACCCCTTATTAACATACACCATATTTTTTGATAAATAGCTAAAAATCTCAAAACATCAAGAATGACATTGTTTCATAGATCTACTAATCCAGTGGTTCTCAACCTCGGCTGCACATGAGAATTACCTGGGAATCTTTTTGAAATCCTGATTTCCGGGCCTCATCCTCCAGAAATTCTGTTTCTTTGTTATGGGGTGAGGCCACAACATTAGTAACAAAGAAAGAGAAGTTCCGGAGGATGAGGCCCAGAAATTAGGATTTAAAAAAGATTCCCAGGTGATTCTCATGTGCAGCCAAGGTTGAGAACCACTGCACGAATCCTTTTCATATCTTACTAATAGAAGATGCTGGGTTCTCCTGTCTGCTTCTGCTTTCAGTCCGTTTGGAGATCATAAATTATGCCGCCTCTGGAAAACCTGGCTGTACACGCACCAGAGATTGACACAGTATCATTCGGATCCACAGTTTGACCTTGTGGATCTACAGAGTGTCTTGAGGGTCCCTCCACCCTGCAGGTCCCCTGGCTGCACTTTGAGGAGGGCCATCGTAGCCCGAGCCTGAGGCACCTTCCACAGGTGATGTCAATGGTGAAGGCGATATGGTCTTGAGGCCCCGGTGAAGTTCATTACCTTCTGTGTGTGCTAACCCTGCTGGGCTACGAGCCCCTTGGAGGGAGACCCAACTTTATTTACCTTCACAGTTTCGGGATCTAACAGTGTCTGGTCTGTAGTAGGCACCAGGTTTAATTATTTTTAAATTGAAATACATATTTAAAAAATATGTTTTTATTGGTTTCAGAGAGGAAGGGAGAGGGTGAGAAACATCAATGATGAGAGAGAATCATGGATCAGTTGCCTTCTGTACGCCCCACACTGGGGATTGAGTACGCAACCTGGCATGTGCCCCAGCGGAATCCAACCTTGACCTCCTGGTTCATAGGCTGACGCTCAACCACTGAGCCACGCCGGACAGGCTACATACACATTTTAATGATAAAAGCTGTGAGGTTATAGTGTGACTGGATTACAGAAAATAGAAACAATAAGAAAAACCACACAGAATCGCCCAGATGGGGGTAGTATTTTCTATCAGTCTTTTTATAAAGTGCTGTTTTTTAAGACCTAGAGTCATACCATGTACAATAAATGAATACCGTAAATTTTAATACCTTTTTGTCCCCATCTAGCAATAGGTAAGCTTTCCTCTCTGGTTCTGATGTCTGCGACTACCATAATGTTTCATTGTAGGGACATAACACAACTTACTAAATATCCAACATTAGCCACGTCTGGGATGCTTCCGGTTTTTTGTTGTAATACAGTGATCCGGTGACGAAAACCTTCACACATAGAGCTTTTTTTTTTTTTGGCATTTAGTGTTATTTCCTTAGACTAGGTTCCCAGAAGTAAGATTACTGGGTCAAAGGGTGCAGACTTTTTTTTTAATGGCTTTTAATACATACTGTAAAATTGCTTTTCAAAGGGGTACACGGATTTTCAATGCCACCAGCACTTTCAAGAATATGTTCCACAACCCAAATTGTCAACGTAGGTGCTGTTGAGAACGCTAATTGATAAAATATTGCACCCTCGTTGTGAAAATGTTGTATTTTTTTGAGGATCATAAAATCCACGTTTGTTGAAGAATGCCTGTGTAATACAAAACGTCCTTTCGGGACATCTTCCTTTCTGGAAAACGTGAGACATTTCTGCTTGTGAGGACGAGAAAAAAAAGAGCACATGTTAAGATTGGCACAGAATTTACTTTGACAGCCATTCTTGATGCCAGAAACCCTGCAGGGAGGGCCTTTCGCTGATCCTGCTAGTTGCCATCGACAGTAGCCCAGGAGGAAAGGGAAATGTAGAGGAATGCGGAGTCCTCAGTGCCAACCACACGAGATCCACTGAGAGGGGTCGGAGCCCTGCATCTCACTCCACTTCTCTCCAGACTTTGAGGGTGCAGCCCTCTCCGTGGATCCTGGCCAGCCCTGCCCACGTGCACAATCCCTGAGTTTCTCTGGGCGCGGGCATTGCACCTGTGCCATCTCATTGGGCTGCGGGCTTCTCTGCACTGTGAGTGCGGGTCCACCGGGTGTGGACCGACCTCCAGAAACCTGCAGCCGAGTCTGTCCCCCGCGGGCTGATCCCAAGCTGCTTCGAGGCTAGCTCTCCCGGACTGACACCGGCCGGGCTCCCCACTGGGCACGGAGCGCGAGTGAGGTGGGCGCTGGACTGTGTGTGGGGGAAAGCCACGGAGGGGAGCCCGGGATGGAAGGAGACTTGCCTCGCCGGGCCCTCCGAGCAGGCGCGCCGAGGGGCACCGTTTCCCTGAGATTGTGCTCGGTGGCCCCATCCTGGGACAGGCGTCTCTGAGTCATCTGCTCTGCGGGTCACATGGCCAACGTGACCAAAATAAAGTTTCAGTATTTTAAGCCGCTAGAAAAGGGGACAACGGAACACACCACGGGTGGGGAGCGGGAGGCGGGCCCCGGCGGGCACGGGCGGGCCGGGCACCCGCGCGTGGGGCGGCGGCGACGCGGGCTGAGGGGGCCGGGCGCCGGGGGCCGGGGAGGAGGGAAGGGGCGGGTCTTGGCGGGAGGCGCGCCCCTCCCCCCGCGGCCAGCAGCGACGCCCCGACTCCCGGGCCGGCCGGCTCCGGGGAGAGCGGCGCCGGGCGGACCTCAGCCGCGAGGCCCGCCAGTCCCCGCCGTCCCCCGGCTGCGCCGGGCCTCGAAATTCCGGAGATGCCGCTGCGCCCTCCGCGGCCACCGGGACCCCACGCGCCGGCAGCGGCTTCCCCGGGAACGTCCTTCAGCCCCGGGAGCACGCGGGAAAAGCCCCCGCGCGCCAATGAGCGAGCGCCTGCCTCATGACGGTCACGCTCGGGGGCGGGGCTTCCCTTCGCCGCTCCCGAGTTCCGGGAACCCCCTTTGATTGGTCTGGACGGCCTGGGAAACACTGTAGTGACGCCCAATCAAGACGCCACGTCTCGGCCTCGAGGAAATATTCCGTGTAGGCCCCTTTTGGATTGGATAGTTCCTTCGGGCTCTGGCCACTGGAAAGCTTTGTTTAGGTCCGGAAGGCGGGCTTTCCTGAGAGTGGGTGGGGAGGGGGCGTTGATTCTGAACCAATCCTTTCATTCCGTTGGGTGGTGACCAGCCAATGGGCCGGAGGGATAGGACGCTCCTCCCGGAGAGTAGTGAGACCCCTGGTGCGGGGCGATTGGTGGCGGTAGTGATGAGTGGCAGCCCCCTAACCCAACAGGCGTAGTGCGTGGGCCGTGGGGCGGGGCCAGGGCGGGTGCGCGGCGGCGGCGGGGTGGCTGGGCCGGCGGCGGCGGCGGTACGAGGCGCGCGCTCGGGGTCCCGGTCGCGAGGAGGAGGAGGATGTGGCGCGCGGAGGGGAAATGGCTGCCGAAAACAAGCCGGAAGGTAAGAGCCGGAGCGTGAGGGCTGAGGGCGGCGTGGCGGGCGGCGGGACCCGGCCCCGCCGGACATCCCGGGCATCGGCGGCGCCGGGAGGGAGCGCGGGGGCGCGGCGGCGGGGACGGGCGGCGGGTGCCCCGGCCGGGGAGGGGGCGGTGGGTGGGGGGCGGAGCGCGGCCGGTCCTGAGGTGACTCGCGGGGCGGTGGAGCTCGGCGCCGCACACCCCCACCCGGGGGCGGGCTGGGGCCGGAGGGGCGGGGGGCCGGCGGGCGGGGGCCGGGCCCAGCGAGGAGGAGGAGCCGGCGGAGGGAGGGCCGGCGCCTCCCCCACCCGGACCGGGCATCCCCGCCGCTCCGGGGCCCGTGGCGCGGCCCCCGCCCCTCGCCCCCCGCGCCGGCCTGGTGGGGGCCGCGGGGCGGAAAGTTTATCCGCCTCGGGCCCCCTCCGGCCTCGCGCCCCACTGCCCCGGGCCGGTCCCCGTCGGGGCACGGCCGGCGCTCTCCCTCGCCGCCCTGGCTGTCGGGCGGCAGGGCCAGGCGGACTCTGTCCAGCATCGCCCTCGAGCCCTGTGGGCGCCTCCCAGAGCCGGCGGGGTCCCCGCGTTTCTCCCCACCAGGGGGACCCCGTCCTGCTGAGCGTCCCCGGGCGGGAGGGCCTCGTGTGACCCCTCCCCCTTCCCTTCCTGGGAGGGGTCCTGCGCACATCCCCGCCCCAGCCGTGCTTCCTCTCCTACTCTTGCCCTTGCACCCCTCGCAGCCAGGAGGGTGGGGTCTCCGTTTCAATGGCAAGTGAGGCTCTCCATACTTCCTTGCCCTTTACCTTCTGTGACCCTGGTCCTGCTTCGGCAGAGGGGTCCGTGTCACCCTCTCGTCTCCCGTGGAATCTTTTGGGGCCTCTGCACACCATCTCTTGACCCTTTTGCCAGGACAAGGGGACTCGGGCTACCCATGTTCTTCTTCCCTCACCCAGCGGCTAGCGGGGGCCTGTGCAGCGCTGAAGTCATTGCTAAATGGGAAAGCAGATACTTCGTACGGATCGTGCACCCTCCCCGCACACTTTCTGGGCGAGGGTGAGCTCATTTCCTGCATACCCTCTGAGATGTCCTCTTTTCCTTTCGGGAGAAACTGGACATGCCAGGGCTCCCTTCCCGGCTTGTCTGTCTCCCTGAACATGTTCTCTCTCCTCGGAGTTCCTTGGGGTGAGGGTGCCCATCAGATGTAGGGCAGGGCTTCCATTGTGCCTCCTACTGGAGTAAGACGGGGCCACGCTCATTACTCCGACGTTGGAGGAAAACCAGGGTATCGTTTGCTTCCAGTTCACTTTCCCCCTGGGTGGGGGCGGCGTGCACCAGGTGACACTGCCCCGGCGGGGGGAGAGAGTCGTGGGCCCCTGTTTTTGGCGTTCCGGTTACTGTCTTCTGTGCAGGAAGAGCCAGACTCTCTACACCCTACATTCAAGAGTCTTTGAACCTTCCCTGGAAATAAACGTCCCATGTCTTTTTTAGGAGAACTTCTATCCTCCTTATGGCTTCTGGTTCCCAGTCAGCCATATTTAGGGAGCCTGTTACCTTGACTTTTTCTAATTTTCTTAAAGTGTATTCATGTTGGCTGGGTAAGAGAGCCATATGCCTTTCCACCCAGAAAAGGGAGTGTAGACACCCATGTCGCCCACATGCCTTTCGGGAAGGGGTTGCTAGTGTGCTCCTGGTCCTAGAACCTTCCTTTGGCCCTGGCGTTGTCCCTTGTGGGATCCAAACATTTCTTTTGATCTCGTAGCTTTCAGGTGAAGGGGAAATTTGGACACTTATTATTTTCTGCTGCTCTGATTCTCTTTTGGCAAAAAGGAGATTACAGTGATGCTGTGCATATGTTTATGTATACATACCTCAAAGTCCCCACAAACACCCAAAATGTACAGATGGTCATGTAATCCTTACACATTTCTGCATATATGTAAAGGGTGTGATTTCATCTATGAATATAAGAATATGTACACACACACACACACACACACACACACACACATACACATATTGGTAACTCTTCAAGCTTAGAGAATCGGAAGGCTCATTGATAAATGGCCAGTTCTTACCACTCTTTCATTTCTCATTTGTACTGAACTGAATAAGCAGAATGACATCCTGAATGTTCAGGTAAAGTGCAGAGGGCTTGCCGATGCTCACCCAAACTTAGGCATTCGGAATCCAGGAGCGGTATTCTCGGATTGGTCCTGCATAGGGTTAAAAGTTCTCATCTTCATGTCTTCCCTGCCGTGTAGGGGAAAGATTTTCATGTATTTGGGGCAAACGAGAGGAGTGGGTGAGAAGAATATGTGTTTCTGTGACGGAACTGGAAGTGAACGGCCATAAATATGTCGCTGTTTTATTTTGGCCATTTAAATAATTGAGAGAGGTTGTGTACATTAGGACAAAGTACTTTTGGGAGGGCCTGTGACACTTCGTGACAGGGCAGGAGGGACTGTTCTCCAGGTGTTCCCTGAGTGTCACAGTTTGTGTATTTGTCTGATTGCCCTTGGCTCCGGGGCAGGGGCAGTGATGTGAGTCTCCCCGGTCCCCCCACTTCCTTCCCTCACAAAACTTGGAACGGTTGCTAGCTGCTGTCACTTCTTGACAGGCTGAGTTTGGAGCCTCATCCTCCCCAGCAAGCTCTGTCGGACTCGAAGCATTTGGACCTTCAAGCGCTTTTCTAGCAAGGACAGTCCACCTGGGCTACGGAGGAGGAGACAGGGCCGCCCAAGGGCTGGCCAGCTTCGACGGACTGTGGGCTTGGCCCTTCAGTTAATATTGAGTTATCCGGCGGCCATAATACCCATCGCCTCACAGTACTGCTTTGACCTCAATTTGCTTTTCTTTTGGCTTTTCAAGAGTTCTTATGTTTTCTATCCTCTCTGTATCTGTACTCAGCTGGATGGAATTGTGTACTTTTAGGGTGTAGTGTCACTGACCCTTGGAAAACAAGGGGACAACCTGCCGTATGTGTCGGCGTTTTCCCAGTAGAGGCCATCACTTCCGGTGGTGGATCCTGGCCTGCCGACTCCATCCCACCGATGCCTTTGAGCGTTTCCCTTGCTAATCGGCGCTCCATGCAGCGGGCAGTGGAAGGACATGGTAAAGGTCAGAAGAGCACACTGGAGGTTAGTGTGGAAAGTTAGGCTCTTTCCTTTGAGTTCAATACGGTTGTGCTTCTGTGTCCCCGTCCCCATAGCGTATTGGAGCTCAGCTTTGCTGCTCTTCCAGTGAGAGGTTCTCTTGTAGCTGGTCAGGCTGGATGGGTCCTCCTGACCTCATCACTGTCTCCTCCCCTACAACCTTGTACCCCCAGCTCTTCAGGCGAGGTTGGGTGGCCCCTGGAAGATCTCTTCCCTTGTCTTCTCGAAGACCTGGCTTATCCTGCATCTGGGAAATGCGGGTTTCTCCATCTCACCGTTCAGTGGATTCAGAATGTTGACGTGGTCACAGCAACCTCTGCTCAAGGTCAGATTGGGTCCGATTTTCCTTTCAGAAGGGAGGGTTGCTCTTGCTTGCTGAGACATATTTATATATCCTGCTTATGTGTGTTTTTCCATTTCTTTAGTTTTTAGGCTTTCCCCCTAGAATAGCCTATTCTTTGGGGTCAAGTGGCATTGTTTTAGTCCTCTGTGCATCCTCCGTGTGGCCCATGTGCTGGTGGGATTATAGTTCTCTCTGACTGGTGGTGAGGTAGCCCATAGGGTGGCTTTCCCCCACTTCTTCATTCCTTTGGGCCAGTCTTTGTTTCCTGTTTCCTAAGGTCTGGAGGAAGGATGTCTTTGTGTACAGTTGTACTCCTTTCTAATTTCCTTATGGGAAAAGCAACAGAAGGTGATTGTCGTGTTCCCTTCCTTTCCCCTCATTGTGCCTGTTGCCTCCTTTGGGGGACCCTTGAATTTGTTATTCTGGAGGAAGTTGTTTTTACTCGGTATTTCCATCACTGAGCTCATTCATCCCAGAGATGTGTACTGAGCTGTTGTGTGCGAGGATCTGGGGAGGGGGTATCTGACTACCTGAGGCCATAGGGGCCTTGTTAGCCTTTTAATACAAATGACATTTCAGTGTATCTTGTCCTTTTCTTTTTATATAATCTTGTAAGGAATTCTTTTCTGTATTTTAATTATTTGGATTATCATCATACAAAAATAGACTTTAATAGTGTACTATTCCATTGAGCTCTTCCAGCCCTGCGGGAGTGGGGAGGGTGGAGGGCACCTCTGGAGAGACATTTGACAGTTTTCCCTCCGACTGTGCCTGTGTGTGTGTGTGCGCGCGCGCGTGTGTGCGTACGTGTATGTGTGTATCTGTGTGTATAGAAAAAAGTAAAGTCAGCCTTCTTTTTAAATGTGTAGGCATAACTTTTAGGTCATTTGGATATATGGTTGGTTGGAGTGCCTGTTTAACATTTGAACAGCACCAATTCGGGGTATTGTATAGGACATGAAATCAAATGCACCCTTTACAGAAGGAAGGGATAGAGAAAAATGATTTTCTCTTATGATTACCTGAGATGTTTCATTGTATCAGATAGAAAGAACGACTTGAGCTGCTGTTACATTTTCACTGCCTGGAATATTGTATCCAAACTTAATGCCTAATTGTGGTGACCATTCTTAGGCTAGGTTTCTGGTATAATCATCATTGCTTTTGTTTATTATGTGACTTTTAATACTTTACACTTTTAAATGGCACCGTTATTTGTACTTCCTCCTCCTCTTTCGGTAAATAGCCTCAGATTATTTTTGGATGCAGGTATGGTATACATAATGATGACAACAATAGTAAAGAATTGACCTGAAATGTGCTTTTTCTTTTCCTTCTATGTTAAGTCAGATTTAACTTCCACTATGTCTGCAGAAACCAATTCTGCTAGTATTCCACTCTTAAGAAGAACTCTTGTTGACGATCGTTGTAGTCTGTGGTTTGGCAGTCCTTTATTCATGTGAACATGTGGCTGAATATTTTTTGTGGTGACATGCAATATGTGTTTCTTTTGTATTTCCATTAAAACAGATCATTTCTTAAAATGTTCGGTATCTTCTAGAATCACTTACCATGCTCATTTTTTTTTTTTCTAGATGATTTCAATCCTATTTCCTTTTCCCACATAAAGAGGTTTCTTTATTGCCCTTGCCATCATCATTATTATAAGAGAGTAATTGTAGCTCTACTGTATTCATAGCCCATCATTCAGTAAAGAGGGATGCCCCCTGTTTCTTTTGTCCTGTAGTAAGAGGCAGTGTTACTTCTTATTCCCCTGAGTTTAGGGTGATGGGGTGGGTTTAAGCCACTAGGTGGAGGGGTGATGGTAATGTCTGTAACGGCATTCTCCCGGGGTGGAATACTGTGTCCTTTAGGCATCTCTCTGGGCCTCGTGTAGGTTTTGGAAATTTGTTTTTGCTGCATTTAGCCATCCTTCTGTCTCTTTGGCTTGACAATGGAAAATTTCTTTGGGCACAGCCAACAAGTGTACTACTCATTTGGGGCCTTCATTCACCAGGACGTGTGGGGTCTTCTGATGCTCCTCGGCCTGTTAAGGTACTATCCGCATAGTCTTTGTGTGCTTGAATAGGAAGTGTTCTCACCCTCTGCTTCCTTGTCCAGGTAACCTGAGTAAGAGCGCGTGGTCATTCACTCTATTTCCAGACTGTAGTGTGTAGTGTGGTTTGTTTGGTACCTAATCAGGTTTGGATATAGGCTGAGGCGACACTTGTGTTGTGTGCCGTCAGTGGATGTGGATCCAGCAGTCCTGTGTTAAGACGTGTGACTATGTCGGTAGAAAGCGGGGCTGGTAAACATATAGATGGTCTTCCATCCCATGATACTTGTCATGTATTTGTAGGCAGAATGTTTTTCTCTGTATATTGACAGTGGACAGCAGTCCCCGATTTTTTCCATGGTGAGACAAAGCAAGGTTTTCTTTTCTTTTCTCCTTCTTTCCCATCAGTATGCTGGCTGTGTGCTTCTCAGGTTGTATTGCGTCTCTCTGCTTTGAACGCCATTGCTTGTAGAAGGTCATGGGCCTCCGTGTGTAAAGGTTCGTAATGCTTCCTGAGCATTTTTAGCTCATTACCCTGGACCAGAAGAGAACTATTCTGTACCCACTGCAAGCAGAGGCCCAGTGTCAGCCACATCACTTCTCTCACTTCTTTCAGAGGATTGTTCATTTGCTTTCAACTGATTGACATCAGAGGTGGGATGACCAGAGATGTTTTTTAAATGTTTCTTCTGGGTTCAACCTGTGTTTTGTTTCTTTCTGGTAGGGTTGCATGTTCTCTTATACAGTCCTTTGCTCATTTGCAGAAGTGCAGTCACTTTTTATTTTATTTTTTCAGACTGAGCCAGGCCTTCCGAGTCACGTACTGTACTGTGTTCCTTCCCAGGAGTGTTAGCGGAGGGCGGCGGCTGGTGTGGGGCTGTGCTCCTCTGCGCCCTGCCGTGTGGCTGGTAGTTACAAGTGCGCAAAGTGACATGCTGCAAGGAAACATTTGGGACCGAGTTCTTAACCGTTTCAAACATGTCACCACCTGGAGACCATTCCTCTCACAGTGATCTCACTTCCTCTTGTCATCTAAAATCTCTTCCTGCCTTCTCAAAAATCCAGAAACAAATCCAGAAACAACAATCCTAACAAAACCCCAGCAAGGCAAGCCGGGCACGCCCGCCCGACTGCTCTGCTCCCCGCCCCGCCCCCGCCCCGCCGGCTTTGGACATGCTGCTGAATTGATACTTTGGTACCTGCGGTCTTCACAGGTTGACATGTGAAAAGCCTTTTGGAACACAGCGCCAGGCATTGAATAGACTAGGCATTGTCTCCATTTTTCCTTATCAGTTACCACAAGGTAAGATTATGTATTTAGTCACTTAAAAACACTTGCAGAGTGAATCATTTTTCCTCCTTTGTTCCCACCTCCCCCCCTCCCGTTGGAAAGAATTTGGACTGTGGCTTCTCATAATAATAGTAAATGACTGTGTCCCTGCTTTTGTGTCCAGTGTCTGTGAGGAAGTGGGGAACTCACTCCCAACAGCGCAGGCTGACGAGCCGGGACTCGGACGGTCTCTCTGGCCTGTATGTGACTGTGGAGGTGATTTATACTTTCAGCTAAACCTCGTGTCGGTAACACATACATGATAAGAAACCCAGGTGTTTCAGTTTGTTTCATCTTTTTTACACTGTTTAGCAAGATGTATCTCTAGATACATGTATTAGAATGGTACTCCTGCAACTAAAATTAAAGAAAAGAAAGAAAGAAAAACAAAGGGTTTTTTCAGTTTTGAAGAAGGTTTTATCTGTTTTTATTCTTCAGCAGGGTTGCTTGAGAGTGCCAGGAAGTGTTTCTGAAGGCACAGCAATACAATCAAGAATTAATCTTTTAAAACTTAGATTTGGTTTTCAGTCCTTGTCTGAAAAGTTATTTCTGAGGATGTGTGTGCCCCATTGGTTTTCTGGGGCACTTGGATATGAAACCATTTGGAAGCGATAAAAATAAATTGTTACAGGGTGTGAAATTATCAAATAAAAAGAAAAAAGATGCAGTAGTGAAGAAAGTACCCATTTATTGTTAAAAAAAATCTCAAAGTGATGATTGGGAGTGTCAGTTCAGGTATTCACCGGAAGAATGGAACGTGGATGTGCTTGCCCTGTTGAAATCGGCAACTTTCCCTGTTATACGGAGAACTCTCCAAATGGGCTGCTCGGGAGATAAAGAAGTTGATGGGATTGCTTATTTTCAAATGTTAAGTGTTTTTTTCTCTTTTTAAAAAGTAATTGAAATAAAATAACCCTTCTTAGTGAAGAAAATGTAAACTCTTAATGGAAGTTCAGCAGAATGAAACATTTAAAAAGTGAAGATAGAAGATAAGGATTTTTTATTACTAATCCACAAGGGGGTAGTGATGTTCTATCAAAGGCTTGTGGTGGAAATGTGAGATGATCTCTTAACATTTTAGATTTGCAGATAAAACTGGTCTGTTTGCATTTTCACTTAATAAGATCTCCTTTTTCAAATCTTCCTTGGCAAAATTATTTATTGCTTAAATTTTTAAAAAATTCATTTTGGGGGGAATGGTTACATTAAGCCATCGAATGGTAAAGGAGGGAGAATGTCCTTGTAGTTTTGTGCTGTGGAGATGTTACCAAGGATCTGAGGTCACTTGTAATCTTCAATTTCCTGGGAAACATTAGGAATCAGTTATTTAAGTGTCCCAAATAAAAGGATTTTAGTAACTTGTGTCTAAACTTTACAGAAGTTTTTATTACTGGTTGTATTTTCAGTTCTGCTGAGAGATGAAAAATGTGAATAACCCATACCACTAGCTGCTTTTAATAGTTGTAAGTAAATCAAATTTTTATAATCTTTTTTATTAGTTTATACTACATCATTAGATGAAAGCATTTCCCCTCTTACATAAAGATTCCAGTAGCTTGCCTGAAGTCATGAGCTTCATCCCCTTTTACTCAGAACTCCTTAAAATCGGGGGGCTTGGCAGTGCCACGTAGTTTTCAGTGAGGAAATCAAAGTGGGTATATTGCGTGCTCTTTCCTCACCAAGAGCACATAGTGGGCGAAGGATTTAAGGTGAGGATGGGACTACATTCTGCTGATTTAGCAGCAACTAATAGCTTGAAAAAAATATTTTTAACAAACATGAAATAATTCCATGGTTTAGATGTTAAGCTTGTTTGTAGCATATTTAGTATATTTTTCATTTTTGGTTTAGGGAAAAGGTTGTTAATACAGCTTCTCTCTCTCTCTCTCTCTCTCTCTCTCTCCCCCCCACCCTCCTTCTGTCTCCCCCCCCCCCCCCCTTCCTTGGTCTGAGCAAGGGCTTTTTCTGTTTTATCTCCTTTATTAAATGACTGGTCATTTCACATCCCCAATGATACAGTTTCTTCACGGACTATCCTAAGCTCTGCTGGGAGCTGGACTATGACGTCAGCATTTCCATTCATGAATTTGATTTTTCTAAATCTCTTTTCTTCTTTTGTATTCCTGAGCTGCCTTCTGGCACATGCACAAATCAGTTTACCATCAGTCAGCCCATAAATCAGCGATAAAAGGTAAAACAAAAGATAAGATGCTGGGGCTGTTTCAATAGAACTCTAGTTGCTCATGCTGATTCACATCAGTGTACTTCGGACAAGGTTTCTGGCGAAACGGATTGAAACCTAAAACAGTCAGCTTAATTATCCCATGATTTTGTGGATTGTGCTGCATTGTGGCCCTACTGACACTACGTTTTTGTACTTCCACGAAGTTCAGAGTGCTAGGCTGTCGCTTCTTTGCTATAAAGGAATGTTTCTGCTGTAATTTGACTAAATTGGAGCATTCTGCATTTATTTCAGAGAGCTTGGGCCTGGAGATTAAATTAGGTCCTACTCAAAATACTTTTGGGATGCATTTGGATTTTTGGGGGATATTTTGTCACTCTTGAAATATTTATTTAATTTCAATTTTTTTTTTTGTAATCCTCACCTGAGGACATTTTTTCCATTGATTTTTAGAGAGTGTGAAAGGTAGGGAGGGTTAGGGGAGGGGAGAGAGAGAGAAAGAAAGGGAGAGAGAGAGAAAAGGAGAGGAGAGGAGAAAGACATCAATTTGTTGTTCCACCTATTTCTGCATTCTTTGGTTGATTCTTGTGTGTGCCCTGACCAGCCATTGAACCCGCAATCTTGGTGTATCAGGATGCTGTAACCAACTGAGCTTCCTGGCCAGGCTCTTGAAATACGTTAGACGACTCTGTCTGGTGCATACATTTTGCATGTGCTGCAGTTGTTATTCTGTAAGTAGCAGAGTAGCCCTAGGTGGGAGTTAGGTTTCATCTCCCCCAGGTTGTGCATTCACGTAGCTGTTGACTCCAGTTTCTCCTCCGGGAGGTCACTGCTTGTGATTTAGTGCTGCGTGCCAGCCGTTCTGGAAGCAATCTTATTTGGAGTTTTCCTCTGCAGGCCGAGGGAGTTTGAGGCTGAGCCT
Organism: Myotis nattereri; assembly: GCF_964212035.1. Taxonomy (NCBI): domain Eukaryota; kingdom Metazoa; phylum Chordata; class Mammalia; order Chiroptera; family Vespertilionidae; genus Myotis; species Myotis nattereri. The sequence goes on along the minus strand of NC_138077.1, from coordinate 213,387,769 downwards.
CTGGCGTGTGGCATCTTTCGAGCCTCCTGTAGTTGATGAATGGTGAGCTTTACAAAAGTTCATTTTCTCCGCTTTCTTGGGGGTTTGTTGACTTTCTAGACATTTAATTGCCAAGAAACATTTAGATGTTTCAATTTAGAATGTGTTCTATTTAGAAATCACTGTAGCTCAGTTACAATTTATGGTGAGAGCAGGTGATTCAAACTGCAACCATTTTGATTGATTCCCAGCGTTACTCCTGAGATGACTTTAAAGCTCATGACAACAGCAGAGATACCAGCTCCTCCCACCCTTCAATGAATCCAGAGCTGTGTGTTCCTTCAGGTTGAACCATGTTGTTGAATGGGGAACAGACATGTGTGGTCTGCTATTTAGCATTCTCCTTGAAGTAGGTGCTCTGAGGAAAAAAATCAGCAAGGAGACATGAATAAGCATTTGAAGATGATGTAAATGATATTCATTTTCTCCCAAGAACTGAATTGTTTTAAAATTATTTAAATACAATTTTTAAGAAAGATTCTAATCTTAAATATTATTTATTATTGTTGTTATTTTTTAACCCTCACTGAGGATATTTTTCCATTGACTTGTAGAGACAGTGGAAAGGGGGGGGGGGGCGTTCTGTTGGCTGAAGCTGTGTAGGAGGAATGTGAACCACCAGCACGGAAGCGCCTCCTTTCTGGTGAACGTAGAGAGCCTGACTTTTTAGGTCTAACACTTTGCGACTGTTTACTTTAAAAATGTGAAAAATTGTTAAAGCTGTTGAAAAGCTGTACAGCACAAAAATGTTCATTCTGCTCAGTTATTTCCTATGACACATTTAAGCTCTTTATTCTGATAGGATGAGTGTTCACACTTTTGGAAAAATAGACTTAAATAATATGATTACAGATGGAAAAGTGTCTGTTAACCCCAGACTTTTTATGTTTAAGGTTGGATTATTTATATTTGTTTGGTTGTTTCTTTCTGGAGATGATTAATACAACTGTTATTAAAATGTATTGATTGCCAGTAATTCAGTAAATGACTTCCTATTAAGAAATGCGTGGAGATGGGGGTGTTTCATGGGGGAGTTTCGGTGGACCCACAGTAATTGATCACATAGTGTCTTCACTTGGGCGTGCTTCCTGGGCTGCTACAGGCCTGGCATTTGGAGATGGCTTGAATATAATTTATATTTTGAAAGTTTCGTTCATATTTAAAGCTGCTGAGGGGCAAGTTAATGTTCCTGGTGTTCTTGCCAAGATTCCCTGCTTGATGCTTTCCGTCTCTGCCATTATGAAAGGTGCTGGCTGAATTATTTGCTTTGACAAAGCTTCTGATGGAGGTCTCTTCCTCGTTTAATTTTATTGATAGAGGCTGTTGTGCTTAAAAGGAAAGGATGACAAGCAGGAGGCTGTGAGTGGGTACTCCGTATTTTGAAGTACTTGTCTTTCTTCCTAGGGGTCCTCCAGAAATTGATCCTAGATTACTTGACCAAATTCAAGGCCCAGAGATTTATTCCAGACGTCCTGGGAGGCGAGGAACATCAGTCTTTCTCCACTGAATCATTATTCTGCATCTGACCCAGGCTGCCTGTATGGGTGTCTTCTGATGCAAATCTGGTGATAGTGGCAACCTTTCTCACTGGGCTGAGTATCCTTGACAGCTGTTATCTGTCCTCTCCAGGTATTTTTAGCCTCCAGCCTCTGTGGCCACGTCTGGAGGAAGGGAGGATGGATTTAGCTGCTCTGGTGTCACTCCAAGTTGTTGCGGGTGCTGTCCGCCTCCTTCAGCAGCCTGCCTTCGTCTCGGCCCGGCTCTGACGAGGCTCTTTGCCCTTGTCATGGGGTGAAAAAGCAAACACAGAAGTCATTTGTTAATAAGAATGGAAGTCATGATTTTCAGAATGCTTTCAAAAATAAACAGTGGTTAGTGGTGATGGTGCGCAACAAGGTGAATGTACTTAAGGCCACTAAATTGTATACTACAAAAAGGTGAAAATGGTAAATTTTACATTTTGACTATTTTACCACAATTTAAAAAAAAGACTCCAGGTGGATTCAAAATCTAAGGAGCAAAGTAGCAATGAGGTCCTAACAGTAAATATAAGACAATATTTTCATTACCCCAATGGGGGCTTGTGCCTTAAATAGGGTCAAAATCTCCCTCCCCACTGCCCATCTCTTCTTCTCTTCCCCTTTCCCCTCTGCCCCTGCCTCTCTGTCGCGCACACGCACACACAGTGGTAAGCAGGCTCTGCGGTTCCTCTGTACAATCAACTCTAAGGAGGATTGGTGAGGGTCCGTTGGACTGCTGATCATTTCGAGGGGGTAGGGTGGAAGGAGACTGAGAGAGAGGGACTGCAGCAAGGGGTCCTGGCACCTCAACCTGTTTCCATCAACCAGCGTAAAAGAAAGAATATTAACTCCCAAATGGATTTGTGTTCAGTTGTTGTAGTGGGTAAACTTTCTGCAGAGAATATGTCCGCCGTAGCTACACCCATGAGGCCAAGCGTTGTCAGCCAGAGGCCTGGGTGTGTGGAGTGAATCAGCAGTGGGCATGGCCCGTGTCCCCGGGCATGTGCTCTGAGTGCTGGCGAAGCAGGCGGGACACACTGGCAGGAGGTGGTCTTTGTAGGCTTTGCCCTGTGTGGGTTCTCAGGTTGTCTATTTGGGCGATGTCAGTCCAGTTTGGATACTTGGGTGGGTCCTTGCCTTTCTCTTGTTGTGGACCACTAAACCTGAAAGGTTGGGGACAGCTGTCCAAAGACAGGGACGCCTTGGAAGAGGGACTGTGGGGAAGAAAACAGCAAGCTGCCTCTGTGTAAGCGTAGGTGGCCGCCTGGATGCACGTTTGTTTGGCTTTCCCCCGGCATCTCCTTCCTGCCTCTCATCTCTGGTTTTTCTTGATTTCTCATGGCAGAGGTAGGAGTCCGATGGCAGTAGACAGGTGGGAGACTGAGGGAACAGTAGTTTGGAGGTTCTGTGTAAGGGCCAATAGCCTGTATGCCGTGAATCGTCTGAATACACAGCTGTTTAGTAATTGGTGTCTCCTAGTGATGACCTTGAGTCTATTCAGAAAAGCAACACTTAGTGTGTTCTACTTACCAAAAGAGGAAAGTATGTAATGTTTTTAAAAAACAGCCATCAGAGTAGCTTTTAGTACTTAAAGGAATTTGATTGCTTTTTAAATAACTTTATTGAGATATAATTCATATACCATAAAATTCATTCTCTTAAAATATGTAAGTCAGTGGTATTTAATATGCTCATACAGTTTTACAGCTATCCGCACTATCCCTTTCCAGAGCATCTTCACTCCAAAAAGAAACCTGTATCTATTAATAGGCACTCCCCCTCCCCCCCACCCCCCTCCCCCATCTCTAGGCAATCAGTAATCTCCTTTATGCATTTGCCTATTCTGGACGTTTTATATAAATGATATCTTACAATATGTGGTCTTTTGTGACTGGCTTCTTTCCTTGGCATAATGTTTTCAAGGTTCATTCATGTTGTAGCATATATAAGAACTTCGTTCCTTTTACAGTGGAACAATACCCTAAACACGCCACATTTTATTTATCTCTTCTTCAGTTGATGAACATTTGAGTTATTTTCACTTTCTGGCTATTATGAATAATGCTGCTATCAACATTGTGTACATGTTTTTGTGTGAACATATGTTTTCAGTTTTCTTGGGTGTATACCTAGCATTGGAATTGTTGGGTCATGTGGTAACTCTCTTTTGTTGAGGAACTGCCAGACTGTTTTGCAAAGTGGCTGCATCATATTACATTCCTGCCAGCAATGTCTGAAGATTCTGATTTCTTCACATCCTTGCTAACACTTGTTATTATCTGTCTTTTTGATTAAAGCTATTCTTGTGGATATGAAGTATTATGTTATTGTGGTTTTAATTTGCGTTTCCTTAATGCCTAATGTTGAATGTCTTTCATGTGATTATTGGCCATTTGTATGTCTTGTCTGCTCTGGAGAAATGTCTTTTGCCCATTTTTGAATGAGTTGTTTGGTTTTTGGTTGTTAGTTTTAGGTGTTCTTTATTCATGCTGGGTATCAATCCCTTATCAGAGATATGATTTGCAAATATTTTCTCCCATTCTGTGGGCTGTCTTTTTACTTTCTTGATAGTGTCTTTTGAAGCACAGTCGAGTTCAGTTTATCTTTTTTTCCTGTTGCTTATGCTGTCATCATTAAGAAATCATTGCCTAATCAAAGATCATAAAGATTGACAAATGTTTTTTGGTAAGTTTTATAGTTTTAGCTCTTACATTTAAGTCTGATTCATTTTGAGTTAATTTTTGTATGTAATTTTTGTGTATGTTGTGAGGTGGGTAGACTTCCAACATCATTCTCTTGCAGGTGGATATCCAGTTGTCCCAGCACCATTTGTTGAAAAGACCATTGAAGTATCTTGGCACCCTTGTCAAAAATCACTTGACCATAAATGTGTGGAGTCTCGATTTTAATCTGTTGATCTATACATCTGTCCTTATGCCAGTACCACGCTGTCATGATTATTGTAGTTTTGTAGTAAGTTTTGAAATCAGGAGGTGTCTCTCTTCCAACTCTATTCTTTTCTAAGATTGTTTTGGCTATTCTAGGTTCCTTGAATTTCCACATGAATATTGGGATCAACTTGTCAATTTCTAAAAAAGAGGCAGTTTTGATATTGATAGGGATTTTGTTAGGTCTGAGGAACAGTTTGGGGAACCTAAAGCCTTTTTATGGATCTACTCTTTGCTTAACTCAAGCACCCAAGTGGCTTGCCTTAAATTTTTTTGTTCTAATTTATTACTACAGTAGGCTGCCTTGGTGAGACATGGGAATTCTCTGGTAGGCTGGACTTGGACTTTTCAGGTCCCAAGAGAGCAAATAGCTCATTCACACAGTCTGCAGGTGTGTGTTCTTTTGAAGTGAAAGTTGCTGATGTCTTGAATGTTTAGAAAAAAATGTGGTATTCTTGTTAACCCTTGTTCTGATTAATAGAGAATTAACAGATTCCACATATGAATATATAATTATCAGAGACTTAGAATATGTTACAATAAAACTGTGACATTAAAATTTATATTATTATTATTGGAGGTGTCAGAGATATTTTAGGATCTTGTACTCCTGTGGGGGCCATGTGAATGTCAGTTACTGTTATACTCTTAAGTCAGCTCATTTACTCAGCAAACAATACTGAAGTGCCAGACGCAGGGAAGGACAGACATAGTCCCTGCCCTAGTGGGGAAACTGACATTAATCAAGGTGCCCTGTGAAATTACAACTCATACAGGGCTATGAAGAGATGAATGCTATGAAGGGAAGTACCTGTGTCATAAAAGGATTTGACTAATCTGAGAGGCTGGGGGAAGATTCTTGAGTTAAGCTATGAAGGAAAACGGGAATTAATTGAGGGAAAAATGAGGGAAAGAAGTTGTAGGTAATTGGGTGGGCTGGCTAGTGAGATGTGTGGGATGCTCTGATTCTATTCGGGCTGTTTATAGTTTTTGAGAAAGAGTATCTGAAGACTTGACTCTGGTCTTATTCTGCCCATTAAGTGCCTTGTGACTTTGAGCAGGTAACTCAACTTTCCTGAGCTTATTTGCTTACTGTTTTTTAATCTTATGAGGCAGTGTGCAGCTGTTTTTATTTAGAGATAAAACATATATATGAAAACATACAGAAATCTAGGCTGTTGATGGATTGTATTAGTGTAACTTAAAATAATTATTTTTCATGACCTTCTGTGGTTGGTTTCTTAGGAATGCAGTATTGGTAAATTGGATATTTTCTGAAAAATTTTCCTAGTTTTTCCGATTAAGATTCACTTCAGTTCCTACATACTCTAGAAGCCTCCCATCTGCGGGGAGCAGATGTGGATGTGCCTGATTCAAGGCTGGTCATAGTGCATGCTGGGATCAGGCCTGGAGGGACTGGGAAGTCTTGAAGGAAGTAGAATTTGACTGGCATCACTGACAGGCAAACATGGTATTTGGAGGAGAAATTTCACTCAGAGGAAGCAGAGCAAAGGCATAGAGCCAGGAGGGCACAGCGGGTGGCAGGGATTTGGGTGCATGTGTGTAGATGAGCCTGGCACAGTAGGTAGGGGTCAGGTTGTAGGAACTTGGAAGTCAAACTGGGAGTCTGGATCATATTCTGTGTGTTCTCGGAGAGGCTCTCAGCGGTGTGTGTCTTTCTTAGGAGTGGGATTGGTTGGGTAAAAGTCTAGGCTCTGTGAAGGTGCTAATAGCGGCCATGTGCTTGCCTCTCCAGCTCTCTCTTCGCTGGCCAGGCGTGTGCAGTTCTTCCCGAGTCTGATGGTGCCCGAGCTCCATGCTCCCCCTTGGTTTTGGTCCTTGCACTTTGCCATCGCCTTGATTTAGAAGGTGCGCTTTCCTTCAGAACACACGCACGCATTCTCACATCCGCTTTGCTTCGCCTGCCCTCCTGTCCTCTGGGTTTCAGCTGCAGTGAGACTTGTTTGAAAAGCCTTCCTGATCTTGCCTCTCCTTCAGTTTGGAGTGCATGCCCTTCTTGTGTGCTCCGTAGTACTCCCTGGCTCTCCTGCTCATCGCATCCTTTAGTTTGTATTAGAATTGCCTGTTCACTTCTCTCTCTCCCTCAATTAGATTACATCTTTTGAGGTCAGGGACTTGAGGACCTGGCACCTAGGCTGGACTTAATAATATTTGTTGGTTGAGTGGATGAATGAGCAAAGAGGAAGAATTGGAGTTGGGAAAATAGCTCCTGGCAAGGATGTCTGTAGCAGTGGGCTGGAGAAAGGCATTAGTGTGACTGAGGTGTGTGTGAGAGAGAGCTAGCTACTATTTTATGACTGATAGACTGTGGACCTTGAGGGATGAGAAGAATTGAAGGTGACTCCCAGCTTTTGAACCTTAACTGGACTTAGGTAAGGCCATTAACTGGGGTAGGGAATACAGGAGGGATATGTTTTGGGGAGACTGGATGCAAATTATTGCTTCTAATTGGGCAATTAAATGACATGAAGTAGCCTTAGCATGTTGGTATACAGCAGGGGTGGGGAACCTTTTTTCTGCCAGGGGCCATTTGGATATTCATAACATCGTTTGTGGGCCATACAAAATTATCAGCTTAAAAATTAGCCTTATATATTTGGTCAAATGTTTAATTAACCCTAATGTCTTGGCAGGGCCAGACCAAATAATTTCGAGAGTCATATATGACCCACGGCCAGACCTTCCCCATCCCTGGTATACAATATGACATTGGGAATGTGGGTCAAAGTCATTCATATTGCCTGTTGTTTTCTTCATCGAACTGTCAGAGGGCAAGGGAGCCCTGGCCATGGAGTCCATGGAGGCCAGCTTCCTTGGCACAGGGCAGGGTGGACAAGGGTGGTGAGTGGACCTGGGGGGGCAGAGTGAGAGAGCCAGCACAGCCTCTGGCAGATGCGTAAGGTTCATGGAGATAGGGACTTTGCTTGTCTTGCTTCTTGTTACACGTCTGCCCAGAACAGTATCTGTTGGTTAAAAGAATGAATGAATCAGTTCAACAAATTAGGAGAAGTCACAGTAGGAGTGAAGTTGTTCTGAGAAAAGGGAAGGGACTTGAGGGCAGAAATGTGGTGAATGCTTCCACTTAAGTGTCACCGGAGGGGAGAGCACCAGTGGGGACTGAGGAAGAATGGTCAGGGGGGTAACAGAACAAGGACATAAAGTCAGGGATGCTAAGTGCAGAGATTGTGAGGAGGTTCTCAGTTGTAATGCTGCAGAGTTTGGATAGAATGAAGACGAAGAAAAAGGTACTGGTTTTGTCAGGTAGTGAGTTGAGAGGATGAGAAAGAGGTAGCAAGAGAATAGATAATTCTTTCAAGGATTTTGTGGTAAATGTAGAGTGCTGGTGAAAATGGTAGTGAAGTGATTGATTAAGTCCAAGTTGAGAAAAGAAATCCCTGGGACCTGATGGACTGTGGGTGTTTTAGTTATCTGTTGCTGCAGTAACAACTTGCCAAACTTAGTGACTTAGAACAGACACATTTATCACCTGATCCTGGGGTCAGGAGTTCAGGCTAGGTCTACTGCTTCAGGGCCTCCCAGGCTGCATCAAGGTGTTGGTGGGGCTGGGCTCATATTCACAGGCTGGACTGGGGAGGCCCCCTCTCCCCCAACTCGCACGGTGGTTTGAAGGATTCTGTCTTGTAGGCGGCTGGCCAGAGGTCATCCTCAGTTCCTCGCCATGTGGGGCTCTCCAACATGGCAACTTGCTTCATCAGAGCCAGCAAGTCAGAAAAGAGATGCCACTAGCAAGACAGAAGGCACCATCTACGTGCCTCATCACAGAAGTGACGTCCCATCACTCGTGCTACCTTCTGTGGTTAGAAGCAAGTCACTAGGTCCAGCGCTCACTCAGAGGAGGCGGGGGAGCTGGGGATCACGAGCAGCCCACCTTGAAGTTTTTCTACAAGTAGGGAGGGATCTGGCGCTAGACAGCATTAGATAGAACGGTTCTCCCAAAAGATGCAGAGGTCAGGATGGGAGCTTTTAGAGAGGGAAGTCTGGGAGGGGAAGTTGCAGGGCACGTTCACATACAGCCCTGTGGGTGTGGGTGACCCTCTCAGCAAGCCTTCCCTGCCCTCTCTATTCTGACAAGGGGGTGGGGGTAGGTGCCACTCCTATGAGATGAGTTAACAGACTGTGTAATAGTTGCCATTGGTAAACCCAGTGGTTCTCAGCCTTCTGGCCCTTTAAATACATTTCCTCATGTTGTGACCCCAACCATAAAATTATTTTCGTTGCTACTTCATAACTGTCATGTTGCTACTGTTATGAATCGTAATGTAAATATCTGATATGCAGGATGGTCTTAGGAGACCCCTGTGAAAGGGTCGGTCGACCGCCAAAGGGGTCGCGACCCACAGGTTGAGAACCGCTGGGTAAACCCTTTGTCTTGCTAAGGTTGAGTTATTTGCCAGCAGATTCCTGGCCAGTTCGGTGTCTGTGCTGCTTGCCTTAGGCGTTGTTGAGGATCACATGAGGTAACACGCATGGAGTCTCTTACAGGAGGAAAGGGGCATGCAGACTACGGCGTCCTCTTTCCCGTGTTCTGCGTCCAGGCCCCTTGTTAACCTGGGTTCACTGTTGTGCTGAGTTATTGAACTGGCCTTTATTTAACACTGTGATATTTTTAGGGCCTTTTGACTAGAGTGTTTGCTTTTATGATAAATGACCCCAAACTGCCACACCGTTCAAGTCCTTAAAGTTTTTATTGTTTTTTAAATCTGCCCTTGCTTTCCTTGTCACTCTTGCTTCTCCCACTCCGTCACTTTCTAGCTATCCTTTCCCCTCTCAGGTGCGGCTCCTGATCTTCTCTGGGCTTGGCAACCTGATTATTAGAACTGGGAGTGGTTGAGTAATAATCAAGCCGGGAATTCGGATCAGGAAGCCCTTCTCACGGTGAAGTACGTGAGCTTTTGTGGGTGACTTTGTAAAGGTCTCCTTGGCCTCAGAGTGCATCTTGGCTTCCTCACTGGTTCTGGCTGCGCGTGGATTAGGTGAGGTTCCCGTGGAGCCAAGTTCCATTCGGGAGGGTGGCTGCCATTTTCCTGCTCTGCTGTGAGAGTCGGTGCCGTTCTCTCCCTTGGCTGTGATGAGCTTTTTTTTTTTTAAATATGTTTTTTTGATTTTTACAGAGAGGAAGGGAGAGGGATAGAGAGTTAGAAACATTGATGAGAGAGAAACATCGATCAGCTGCTTCCTACACACCTCCTGCTGGGGATGTGCCCGCAACCAAGGTACATGCCCTTGACCGGAATCGAACCTGGGACCTTTTAGTCCGCAGGCCGACGCCCTATCCACTGAGCCAAACCAGTTAGGGCGAGCTTTTGTTTTTTTGGGCTGTAGCAGCTAGTGATAGGTGGTCTGCAGTTCTTGGGCCAAAAAGTGTTGGAGAAGCAAGGGAAGCCTTTCCACCAGGTGACACCCATGCGCCTGCAGGCTTGTGCTCGCCTGCCTTTAGGACGGTGGGCCCCGCTTCAGTGCGGGAAGCTTGGAGATCCCATCCGCAGGGTCCTCCGTGTCTTCTCAGTGCTGTGCGTTTCTGTCCCAGCCGCTTGCCCAGAGTTTGCATGGTTCCTTGGGGGAAGCATTAGTGCCTTCTTAGGGCGAGGGCCTGCGGTCTTCGAAGACAGCACAGCGGCAGTGCGGGGCCTGCGCCTGCGCCTGCTCCTGCGCCTGCGCCTGCGCCTGCTCTCACTCTGCTGCTCCCTGGCCGGTGCTCTGGGCAGGCGTCTGTGCCTGTGCCTTGGCGGCTCCTTTTCTAGGGTAGGCATGTGTCTGCTCTGCTCCCCCGGGGCCTCAGCAGGATTTTCTATGTGAAAATGCGTGTTCTACGTACGTAATATCAAGTAGAGTGCCTGCTTTGGTGGGTTGATTTTGTGGATAGGTTACAGTACTCTATTTTTGAAGGCTTCAATAAATGTTATCATTGGTACCAGGAATGACAGTGCTGCCTAAAACAATGTCATTTTAAACTCCGTTTAGCTTTTTTTCTGAATATGCCCTACTGGGATGTATTTGTACAAATGTGGACACTTAATAAGTGCTCTTTGATTATTTTCAGAATATTGAGTATACTGGCTTCCTAGCCAAATTGAATTTGTGAAAGTTCTGTGATCCTGTGATTCATATCTGGAAAGAATAATTTTTTCATTCTGAAATCACTTTAAATACGCTTTACATGAATCTGGTAATAGTGAATCAATTAATGTGATTTCTCAGGTCATAAATCAGGCTTGAACTATTGTAGTATTAATTTCTGTGTAAGCTTCTTAGAACTTCAGTAATTTTATGGTCTTTTTTAGCTACTTGTTTGCTTTTGAACTCAATTCTAGGTGTTGAACTCAATTTGAGAGCCTAAAATGGTCTGTGTCCCAAATACCATAGAGGTTACTGCTTCGCTTTCTTATTAGCCGGCCTTTGTAGTGTGAAGTCAGCCGCCTACCAGACTTTTCCCTTTAACTTGGGTACACACTTTAATTTAGTCTCTATCCCATAGGAATGTTGGGAAGGTTATTATAGTAGCACTTACGGTGTATTTTAAACTTCTTGAAAAGAGGTACTATGTGAGGAGAAAATATTTTTGTACTGTAGCATATGCTCCCCTCCCCCTCCCCCCACTACCCTTTTGTGGCTCAGAAAAGGATAAAGTTGCCGTGTTTGGAGAACATGTTGGGTTTCCCGTCTCCGAGGTCGTTAGTCCTGTGCTGTCGAGGGTCTCCAGGGCATGGCCTGTGCCAGACCCCGCGCCCTTTTGTCTAGCAGCCCTGTGCTCTAGCCACAAATGGGAGTGTTCCTTCTGTTGGCGTCTGTGAACACTGTGAGTATTTTGTCTTATTGCTTAATTGTTCAGAGACCGGAGGATGGGTGGCAACTCAGGATGGCCGTAGGAGAGGGAGAGAGGTTCTTCAGATGACCAATGGCCTTCAGTAACTCTCCCCATCAGCAGGGCAAGAGATGGGACCCTCTTTTTCCTTTCTGTGCACTTCTGGGAATGTCATTCATCCAGGAATTTAAAAAATATTTGCGCTTCTATTATTAGCCAGCCATTAAGTACTGGAGCTACCAGAATTAAAAGCCAGACATCCCTTTAAGGATGCCCTTGTAATAGTCTTATTCTGAATATGTTAGAAAAATATTTATCGGAGAAGAAAACTGCCAGGTTGGTTTTACTAGGAGATGCTGAGCGGCGTTAAGGGTTAAAGGTGGAGTTGTAGATTAACAGAAGACATTTCTGAGAGAATACTCTTCGGTAATTAACACCCCCCCCCCCCCCCCCATTTACAAATGGCACCGTGGCAGAGGCTGCCTGCTGATCACGAACTCCATCTCCTCTTCCTGGGCATGGAGCCAGACTGCATTTCCCAGCCGCCCTTGCAATTAGGTGTGGCTTTGTGGCCAAATTCTAGCCAATGGAGCAGAGAGAGCAGAGAAGTGGGCCACTTCCAGGCCTGGCCCATAAAACCCTCCAGGCACAGTTGTCTGTGCCCTGCCCCTCCCTGCTGGCTGGTGCAGAAGCACCCGGTGCCCCAGGAGGGCTCCTGCCACAGCACAGGATGGAGGCAGCATCGGTGCCAGGGCCGCTGCTCGGAGGAGAGCTCGCTGCTGAGCAGGCACACCTGGTTGGGATTTTACACAAACAAGAAGTAAATATTTATGGTATTTGAGCCATGATACAGTTTGTTGCGAGTTAGCCTCCTAGCTGATGGAGGCATGATGCCTGGAATGCTAGGCAAAACTGGTGAGGTTAGTGAAGGTGCTACGGATTGAGACTCTACTGAATTTTGATTATTTATGTGTCATGTAATATGTACTGACCAGTGAATTTTAAGAATCAGTTTACGTCATGGTAAAATATATGAAAAAGTTTTTTTTCAATGCATCACTTCTAATTGATACAAGTGGTTTATTGCATTTAGCGTAGCCTCTCTCCGTCTTTGATTTAATAAGCTCTGTGGGTCCTCCGTTAGCTTTAAAGGGACTCTGTGGAGACTTAAACATTCTCAGTCCTTATTTCAAAGAACTGTAAATACAGTTTTCATCATGCTACTTCTCTGTTCAAAAGCCTGTAATCACTCCTTATTACATAGCATTTTGTTCATTTATGGCAACATCCAAAGACTATATACATCAGGAATGTGGCTACATGTGACGTCTTGGAAGGAGACAAAAATGAAGAAGACAGTTCATGTCTCTGAGGATGTTGTGCTTGGTACACAGGTGGCTACTGGTTTCTGTGCTGCTGCCATTTGCCCCCACGTCAGCCTTTAATAAGTCATGTATTATTTCTTCATTCCAATTTTTAAAATTCTCACTCAAGGATATGTTTTTTTATAAATTGACTTTTTAGAGAGAGGAAGGGGGGAGAGAGAGAGAGAGAGAGAGAGAAATAAACATTGGTCGGTTGCCTCCCTTATGCACCCTGACTGGGAATCGAACCCACCAACTAGATATGTGCCCTGAGTGGGCATAGCAGCCTGGGCCTCACCCACTGGGCTCTTCATTCCAATTGATGGCACTTTTTGAAGGCAGGGGATCTACTTTATAGAGTGGCTGTCTTTCCCCTCCTGGCCACTTCTTAGAGACACTGGACATAATAATCAACCATCCATCTAGTTTCTTTTCATTATCTTGCTTGGATATTCTGGCAGAGTTTTGTATTACAGTTGGTGTTAACAGATAGAAGTACTCATTTCATGGAATTATGTGATTGAGAAATGCTAGGACTGAAAGGGTCTTTTTTTATAACTATATATTTTATTTTTTATTACAAGGAAAAGTTTATTTAGAAAGTTATAGGGGTGCCATGCCCAGTGTGTACAGTGGTCAGAGCATTGGGTTCAGTTCCAGGTCATGACTCCAAACTTGGCCTGGTCAAGGGGCAACCAATCAATGTGTCTCTCTCACGTCGATGGTTTTTTTTTTTTTCTCTCTCTCTCCCCCTCCCTCCCTCCCTTGTATCTCTCTAAAAATCAATGGAAAAAATATCCTTGGTGAGGATTAACTCAAAGTAAATAAATAAAAGAAAGTTACAGAGGCAAAAGAAAGGCCTGGAAGGGTCCTTATTTATTTATTTAAAAAAATATATTTTATTGATTTTTTACAGAGAGGAAAGAAGAGGGATAGAGAGTTAGAAACATTGATGAGAGAGACACATCGATCAGCTGCCTCCTGCACGCCCCCTACTGGGGATGTGCCCACAACCAAGGTACATGCCCTTAACTGGAATCGAACCTGGGACCCTTCAGTCCGCAGGCCGACGCTCTATCTGTTATGCCCAGAGCTCGGGGTCCCCAATAATCTACCACCAGGGAGCCTCCTCCGATGCAAAAGCAACGAGTCTTTATTGATCAATTCTAGAATTGGCTCCCAGCCTCTATCCGGCAGAGCGGTGAGGCGAGAGAGCGTGTTCCAGGAGAACAAAAGTTATATAGGGTTAGCTATTTGGGGTGGGCTTTAGGGGTGGCGTGAGTTACAGAGATTGGTCAGGGTTTTACAGCATAAGGGTCAGGAAGTGACCATCACATTCTGAAGGTTGGAGCTGTCCCCCACTATAGCCTTATTAGGACCTTAGCTACATTTCTGGAGCTTCATTGGTCCACTCAGGTGGGTGGTTGGGAGAGTTAGGACAATACCAGCATTCTTTGTGGTCACTCTCGGGCGGGGGGGTGGGGGGGGGCGGCTTGGGCTGAGGGCCCAGCCTTGCAAGACAAGATAGAGGAGAGGGAGAAGAGTATGTCCCTGCTTCGTCCTTGAAGAGGGAGGAGGGTGCATTTCTGCTTAGTTCTGCTTAGTTCTTTCAAGTTCCGTTCTGTCCTTTCACTATCCACTGAGCCAAACCGGTTAGGGCAGGACCTTTGTCTTTTTATTGCTGGGTCCCAGCTCCTAGGATGGTGTCTGGCACGAGTTAGGCACTCTGATGTTTGAAGAACAAATGGAAAGAGGCTACGCAGATGGCACCAGAGTGGTCTAACTCGGTCAGTGGGTGGAAGGCCCCGGAAGGATCAGAGATCTGAGTTGGGATTCAGAGGCAGCCAGAGAGGGCAGCGGGAGGACTTGAACCCAGACCTTCCTGACATTGAGCTTGTGTTTTGCCCCTCCCTGCTGTTCTGTGGGCAGAAAGGTCAACTGTTTGCCTAGACTTGTCAGCCGGGGTGGTGGAGCTGGTGCGGACTCCATTCTCCAGACCCTCGTCTGGGGCCACTTCCGCTCAGTATCATCAGCAGACCTCAAGGGGTCCAGTGAGAGGACCTGACTCGGAGTCTGGCCCCTGGTTAACACAAGGTGGGTCCTTCTAGTGTGGGTTTCCTTGGGTTTCAGGCTTGTTTGAGAACCTGGTTATTTTGAGGCTAGCACAACATTTAATATCACTCTCACTTGTGGGAGTGAGTTTCTCTCCTGGTTAAATTAAACTATTAGAGACACTTTATTATGCCAGTGCTGTAGAGAGATCATGGTTGGTTGTTCGTGATATTTCTGTTCCATGTTATTTTTGGTGTTTAATTCTTCTGATTTGTTATGTGGTATATTTTGCCACTGGTTTACCTGTCATCAAACTTTGAAGTAAGGTGTGAAAGTCCTTTTTTGGGAAGCCATTTATTAGTGTGTCCCACTACACATTAGTGATTTGTAAACCTTTTGATGTTAAGGCCATTGCTAAAATGTCTTGAGAAGTGGTAAGCTCATGCTGTCTTTTTTTGGTAATAGGAAGCCAGAAAATGTTAAGCCTTGGATGTAAGACATTAGTTTTAACATCATGAAATTTCGTTTCAATTCCGAAGCCACATTAAGATGAGATGTTGCAGTAATGCGGTTAGAAGGCTGTTGCTGGCGGCTCTTGCACGTGTTCCGTGAAGTCAGAGTACTGCTGACTTGATGTGAACCACTTTTCATGATGTGCTCTAATTCCACGCTCACACTCCCGGGAAGGAACGTGCTGGTGTCTCACAGGGACTTGGCTTCTGAGGTTGGCCCCAGTCCACAGGGAGCGTCCTCGGGCCTAGGTGCTAGTTCAGTCGCAGGCGGTTGCTAAAGATGCTGCCACACGTTGCCAGTCAACAGTCACCACTGTGGGTTAAATCAAATAGAAGGCTGGTAAAAGTCCAGCAACTAGAACTTTCTGGAAACAAAGTAAGTAGGAAGCGGATGCTTATCCTGGTAGCTAAGAGTCACATTGTAGAGAAGGACTTACTTATGGTGAAGCACTTGACCATGAATATAAGGAGGTCGAGGGACCCCTCTGGTGCACAATTGGGGCTGGGGAGGGATGCGGGAGGTTGGCCAGCTGGGGAGGGACTGCGGGAGGGCTCCAGGGCATTTCCGGTCAGTCTAGCTCAGTCTCTGCTCCCCCCACCCCACCACATCAGCCAGACCCCAGCAGCAAGCTAACCTACATGTTGGAGCATCTGCCCCCTGGTGGTGAGTGCATGTCATAGCGAGCAGTTGAGCGGCCTTAGCATATCATTAGCATATTGCACTTTGATTGGTTGAATGGCCTACTGGACGACCAGACACGTAGCATATTAGGCTTTTATTATATGGGATTTTTATTGATTTCAGAGAGGAAGGCAGAGGAAGAGAGAAAGAAACATCAATGATGAGAGCTGATCATTGATCAGCTGCCTCTTACATGCCCCCTACTGGAGATGGAGCCTGCAACCCAGGCATGTGCCCTGACTGGGAATCGAACTGTAACCTCCTGGTTCATAGGTTGACACTCAACCACTGAGCCATGCTGGCCTGGCCTTGCTACCTTTTTTGAGGTAATACAGAGGTAATTACATTCCAAATGACAGCTAGTAAGTGAGAGAGCTGCGCTATTTATATTGTAAAGAAAAATTTTGAAGTGGTTGTTGAAAGTCTAAACAGTCCTTGGTTTTCTAGGTATATAAATACACTGAGTGGCCAAATTATTATGGCCACCTGACGTTTGTAGGCAAATTAGCTATAATTTTGCGCTGAAGTTGCTAGAAGGCCAGACCATTATAAATAGGGAAGCAGGTTGTTTACCACGACAGAAGTGATTTTTTCCTGAAGATATGGGTAATATGGGTTGTATGTAATGCAGGATGAATAATCTAAACATTTAGTTAATACTGCAACCAAAGAAAAGGATATCAGGACTGAAAATAATTGGTTGGCAAGACTCACAGAAGATGGTTTTCCTTTTTAAATGTTACCATTGTGCTGGTTCTTGTATGAAAATTAAAATTTTACCTACACGAAGCAGCCTGGGAGCAGAGACCTGTTCTCCAGCTTCCTGACCTGCGGCACCTGCCCTTCTGTTTGTTACCTGGCACTCAGTAGATTCTCTTGAATGAGTTGGGTGTTGGGTTTACTGTTGGGAAATGCTTAACAATGTCATTGAATATGGACTGAACTGCAAAATGAATATGGCATTGGTTCTTCTTAGTAAAGATTTACTGTGGACAGCACTTACGCTTCCTTTAAAAAAGTTTTTTTTACAAGTAATACATACTCCCTGCATATGGCTTTCTTCACACACATAGATTTTAAATTTCGTATCATTCAAGTCTACAGAATAATTGTAGGTGTGGTGCAAAGAACCCGTTTCCCCTTGAACTATGTGAGAATAAGTTGCCAATATGTTTCACCCTTGCCCCCTCTCGAATTCTTTTGTATTTCCTGCAAACCAGAGCATTTTCTCCATAACCATAACAGTGATAACCCAGGAAACTAACATCGAGACATTTCTACCATCCCGCCCTCAGATGCTGTGCCTGTTACGCTGGCTGGCCCAGTGGTAACCTCCGGGCCTACTCGGTCGTCTCCTCTGTCTCTAAGACACAGCGGTTCTCTCAGTCTTTGACTTTCACGGCCTTGACATTCTTCATTCGAGAACAGGCCAGTCATTCTGTAGACTGTCCCTCCTTTGGGGTTTGTCTGATGTTTCCTCATGATTAGATCCATGTTGTGCATCTTTGGCAGGAAGACCACAGAAGAGCCAGTGTATATCTTTTGCAAAGATTAGTTTTACATTTTATTTTCTGTTTCCTTAGAGCGTTTCCCAAAGTGTATTCTGCGGAACTAGCACCTACTGTGTTCTCAACACCGTGCCACCTCTAGAAGGTAGGATTCGCAAAGCTTTTGACTTACAGGAAGGGGTGGGCTTGGCAGCGCGAGTGTTTGCGGCATTGTAGTGCAGGAAATAGCCTGTGAGCAGGACTTAGAAGACCTGAGTTCTGCCTTAACTTGTTGTGTGATCTTAGATGAGTTACTTAATCCTTCTGGGGGTAGCAAAATAAGACTCCCCTTGTAACCTTTATGTGAGGATTAAAAAAGGCAAAGGGTTTAACCACATGGGAAATCCCAGGCACTCTGCAATGTTACAGATTGAAACAATGATTCTGTAACTGGTGTCAGATTCCAGACGCAGAGCAGGAGTCCTGTGGGAAAAGCACCGGTTATGTTTGGATCCCGTGTGAGCCACTTGCTAGTTGCGGATCTTGGGCAAATTAATCTGAGCCTCCGGCTCTTCATCTGTGAAATGGGGTGATTGTGCCCTGCCGGGTTCTTGGGAGGGTTCAATGAGAGTGTGCATGTAAGCTCCTCCTGGATGCCTGATACGGAGGCCCGCAAATGTTTGCTCCCTCAGAAATAGCAGAAAGGAAACCTACCTGGTCACGTGTAGCTCCATGGACATTCAAGGGGATGAAGCAGGAGAAGATGCTCCCAAACTCAGATTGAAGCAGTCGATTGCAAAGCTCCTATACCCCACGCTAGCTGCCCCTGCACACGTATTTTAGATGGAAATATAAATGCAGATAAATAGAAGTTTATTGAACCTGGGTTATGAGTTGACCTAAACCTGGGCCAGAGATGTAATAATAAGAATGGCAGAAAAAAGCATAAATCTGGGCCACCTAAGAATAGGAAGGGTCAGGTTTGATGATCACACACTGTAAGGAGAGGAAAGGGGTTGTTAAAGAGCAAAACTAGTTATGTTTTTCTATTAAAAAACTTATTTTTTTAACCTTTAAATATCTTTTGTATAATTACAACGGAGTTTAATTCATTTTGGAGAATCTTTTTGGAAAAGAATAAAGAGAAATCCTACCAATGCTGGCACATAGTTAATTAATATGTATTTTGGATGAATAATGATTTGAAAGTCTGACATTAGTAATGGCAGTATTTGCTGCTGTGAGCACTGTGCTGACTTGAATAGAACAATATGTGGCTATGTTTTCCTGAATCAGTTCCTATCCTGCTAATTAAATCTAAGCACATAATAATTAGAGCTAAACAGAAAATTGTAGAGCTTTCTTTTAATTTTACCACTCCGAGTTGATCAGATATGTTCCTGATAAGATCTAGCAGTTTGATACACTGTTATATCGACTTATTTTGAGCAGTTTGGTCTAGAGGTTGAGAGATTAACTGTAATCAACTTGATTGAATAACAGAACCCAAATTATTGAATTTTTATTAATTATGAACAAAAATAAAATGGATGCATCATTTCCAGGTTAGTGTTGATATAGTTATAATTTACCTTGCAGAAGTCAACAGGGTGTTCCAAGGAAAAGGTCACATGTATTTCTTTGGATTTAAATAAAGGATTTAGCAATGTGAATCTCAATTTTTAGCAATAAAACATGAAAACAAGAACTCTGCTTCTTGCCTTATTAAGTGACTACACATTTTTGTGTATTTTAGAAAGCTTTAGTTAAATTATACTGTGTCTCTGAAATTATTATTTGGAAAATATTTGAAGGTTGACTGGAAAAGATGGTTCATTCTGTAGAATTATAGTTGTCAGCCAAGCAAATCATCTGTCAATTTCAGGAGCTTCACTAGTTATTTTTATTGTGAAGGAGGTTAGAAAATAATTTTCTGAAGTCATATATCAGACCTGAGTATTATGCTAGATAATGATAATGAAGTGTTTCACTGGATTTGGTTGGCACTGCCATGTCGCAGTGTCAGAGTTTAACTATTTACATTAAATCCTGAGATGCCTTTGGAACCAGTGTATACATCAGGTTACTCTCAGGTGCTGTTACAATCCTGGTGCTGAGACAGGATTTAAAAACTGGCACATGTATTTATCTAATTATTATGTCAGCATAGTTATTCCAAAAAGATGAAAAAGCAGTTCTTTTCCAATGGGAAAGCAAAGTTACTTTTTATGACTCTTTTAACTGGAAAACAGAAATTTGAAAATAAGAGTCTTAACATTTTGCCTATATGAGTTCCTATTTTTCCCCAGCACTAAAATTGCCATTTCATAATGCATAGTGGGAAAATTTCCCCGTTGTTATGTTTCTTAAAAACATCCAATCTATATTCAGTATGAACCTAAAATTCTGGAAATGGCACAGTTTAAAAACTGATTAAGGGGAACTCATTGGCCTGTCATACATCTGGTCCCTTTGAAGCCCTGGCTGTATAGCCCGTGGCCACTATATTTAGAAACTTGATTGAGACCGTGCTTACACAGCCATCCTCCCGTTCCTCTTTAAGAGCCCTCTGCCTGATTCTCAGCGTGGAAGACCGAAGGCTTTCTATAGCAGTTCCTGGTGCTGCTGAGAAGAGTGCGCTCTCACTCTCTCCCTCTCCCTCCCTCTCCCCCCCCTCCAGCCATGCAGACATACCCATACATAGATGTGCTTTAATATGTCACAGGGACGGCTGGTTCCTCCAAGAGGCTGAAAGGACAGGTACTTGACATCAGGTTGTGATCACAAACATAGAAATAGAAGCTGAGGCTTAGTATTGTTATTGTTTAAAGTAGTTTTTAAGTAGTTTTCTCGGTGATACGCCTCGACATACATACATTTCAGGGTCTGCCATTTACTGAGCACCTAGCATAGCACTGCTTTCAGAAAGGCACTCTGTAAATGTGAATATTTGAGTTAAGTATAGGTTTTAGGATTCCTCCTCTACTTTCAGAATTGTACACAACATGGGAAATTTTATAAAGTAGAATAAAACTGCTTTAGGGGCAGAGAGAAGGGACAGGAGGTAAAGGCACCTGGGATTTGGTGTTCTGCTGTCTCATCTGCCGGCCCTGGTCCCCTCGGGGCATGAAGTGCAGGGCACATGCGTCAGCACCTGAAGTTACAAGGGTTTTATAGGGTGCAATTAATATAGAACTTTCTATGAACATTCTCTTAGTTTAACATTCTTGGTTATTTAGCAAGATTTGAAAAGAGTTTAATTTAATTTTGCCCTTAAATTAAAAATTTGGATTCTTAAAAGCAGTCAGTTTTGAAATTTTTATACTCCTTATAGAAATAGAAGATGGGCATTATAATTCAATTGGCTATGTAGTTCATGGACCGAAAAAGATTTAGTATGCTAAAACTCTCCTAAGTTCCTTTCTACAAAGTATTTCCATATGATGTAGTAAAGTTTTTTAGACTTTATTTCTATGCCCAATATTTTCCTGTTAAGATATTTTCCTTGAGGAGAAATGTGTAAATTAGATGAAAAACGCTTGGAGAGGATTTTATTGTGACTAGAAAATACTTTTATTCTTTAATGTTTTTCACATGTTCAAGAAATAGACCTATGCTAAGTAAGCACCATTATAGTAAATGACTAGAAAGATATGTTATTGTATTTCACTTTTAACATTATTAACTAATACCAGTGTGCCTATAAAAGGCTGTTTAATTGCCAGATATGTAAAGTCATTGAATTTCAGTCAGTACTATACGGGCTATGGAGGAGAATTAGAGATAGTCAGATTCTCCTTGATTTAGGAAAACTGAAGATATTAAGTAACTTACCCAAGGTCACACAATTAGAAAGTAGCAGAACTGGGACTGAAGTCTGGACTCTTACTTTGAGTTCAGTGTTTTTATTATATCTTGTTAATATCAGAATACGTTATTTCAGCCGTGCTTTCTGGAGCAGACTCAGCGTTTAGTATTTAGTGCATTGCTCCTTTGTACCTGGTTATGCTCTGCATCCTTTGGACATTGGGGCTTCTATTTAACATAAAAAAAAACTGGAGTGGGTAATTTGAAACTTGGAACTAAATGTGCCAAAACTGGCAAGAAATTTTGAGCCAGGCAAAGGGGACTTTGTTATAGGAATGAAATAGGAAATGATGTGCAAATAAATAAATGAATGAAATGATACATAAAGGAAATGATCTCTTTTAGAAAGTATCAGGGAGACCAATTAGCAGGTAGTGAGACATCCCATCTAGTCTGAAAGTAATAGATTTTTCTTTCACTTAATTTAGAAGAGTTATATTTTGAAGAAATACATTAATGATGTAGATATGTATATGTAAATTGAGTTAATTAAAAGAGTATATTTTTACATTTAGGCTAGAAAGGCCAGCCTCTGTATTACCTAGCTAACTGCAGGCTTGAATTCCTTATATTTTAAAATGTGTAATTTGCTTGTGAAAGGATAAGTCTCGTTTATATTCTAGAGGGTGAAGTAGTATTATTTTATGAATAAGATAGTTCTATTTTATTAGAAGTCTTCTTTCCTAAAAAAACTTAAACCTTTTCAAGTGGTTAATAGAGGGTTTCTGGGTTTTGTTGTGGGGTGAAGTCATTTTGCAATTCTGGGGGATTTCATGGAAACCTGGTGCGAGAACCTTTAAAAGTAACTTCTGGTCACGGGCAGCTGCTGGGGTCGTCCCTGCCCACTGCTTGCCAGGGAGCAGAGCTCTGCTCTGAGAGTGCAAACCAGGCTTTCACTCAGAGGAGGGACGCTCTTGGTCTCAGTGACTCACCCGAGCTGCTGCTTCTGACCTTGCCAGTGTACTTACTTAAAGGAGATTTTCTCTTATTTTCTCTGAATTTATTGTTTTCTTCTTTATAGATGATCATGGGAACAGCAATAGTAGTCATGTAAAAATCTTTTTACCGAAAAAGCTGCTTGAATGTCTGCCGAAATGTTCAAGTTTACCCAAAGAGAGGCACCGTTGGAACACTAATGAGGTAGATAACTTTCTATTTTTAGGGGTATCATTTCTTGAAGGGCAAACTTCTTAGGTCATTTTGCGTAGTATTACTTTATATTAGCTTTAACTGGAAATACTGACCTAGGAAATTGTAAACGAGAAGATTATTTAATTTGGATTTGACAGAAACCAACATGTTTCTTGAACGATCTTTGCTCTGCTTGGCTTGCTTTGAACAATATAAACTGTGCACGCTGACTGACTAACCAAGGGAGCATGGGTTCCTATATCAGTGTTTTTCTGCATTTTGGCGTCTTGCATTTGGTGGTTAACTGCCCGCATCTCCACTGAACATCAGTGCTTCTGTTGTCACGAGCTAGTAAAAGACAGCTCAGTGCCTCTAGAACGTGTGGGGTCTTGAAGATGTGAAGTTTCTGTAGATTTGGGACGTGTAGGCTTCCTGCTGGCAGAACAGCTCTTAGTCCTATGGTGAAGACAGTTTGCATGGAGGCTAACTGGTTTACCGGAACGATGGGAATCTTTATTAAGAATGAAGACTGTTCAGTAGACTGTATACAGGGTGGGGCAAAAGTAGGTTTATAGTTATTTGTATGGCAACAGTACAATAAATAAAACGTAATACAAGAATAAACTCTGTTTCTTGTACTCACAACTGTAAACCTACTTTTGCCCCACTCTGTATTTGGCATCCAATTAGAAAGAAATTTGATGAATTAGAATGAATAAAAGTCTGTCTTCTTGGATGATGTTTCTTTATTTTGGTAAGTCATACTCTGGGAGTCTTAGAACACTTTAACACTAGGGTTTGATTGCTTTCTCTTCTTTCTTAGTTTGGAATCTGAATATTTGAATTTAGGCTGATACCCGCTTAGTGTGGTGATAAGAATTGACTATGTGTCCATAACTTGGGGAATTCTATTCCTTTAATTCAAGTGGCTGGGTTACTGGTTTCGCAGAGTTGGTTATAATCAATTAGCGGCCCAGTGCATGGATTTGTGCACATTGAAAGTAAATTAATTAGAAGGTGGCCAGTGGGGCGGGACTGGGCAAGATGGACTGGACGTGCCCTGGAACCAACCTCCCTTGGTCCCTCCCTGGCCAGCTGCACCTGGGGCGGCGCTGGGGCTCAAAGGGCATCTGCTAAGTGAGTGGGGTCCCTCTGGCAGGTAGGGTCCCTCAGCCTGGCCTGCGGGGATTAGGCTGAAACCGGCAGTTCGACATCCCCCAAGGGGTCCCTGAGTGCACTCTGCAAAGTTGCTGCCGCTTGGCAGCTCCTGTGTTGAGTGTCTGCCCCCTGGTGCTCAGTGTGCATCATAGCTACTGGCTGGTCGGCTGGTCATTTAGGCTTTTATATATATACTAGAGGCCCGGTGCACAAAAATTTGTGCACTCGGGGGGGTTGGGGAGGGGTCCCTCAGCCCGGCCTGTGCCCTCTCGCAGTCTGGGAGCCCTTGGGAGATAACGACCTGCTGGCTTAGGCCTGCTCCCGGGTGGCAGAGGGCAGGCCCAATCCCTAGGTGCAGCCCCTGGTTGGGCTCAGAGCAGGGCCAATTGGGGAGTTGGGGCGCCGCCCCCTGTCATGCACAGAGCAGGGTGGATTGGGAGGTTGCGATGCCACCCTTAGTCACGCTCAGGGTAGGGCCGATTGGGGGGGTTGGGGCACCGCCCCATCACACTCAAGGCAGAGTCGATGGGGAGGTTGTGGCGCCACCCCCTGTCACGCACAGAGCAGGGCCAATTAGGGGTTTGGGGAACTCCCCCCTGTCACTCACGGAGTAGGGCCGATAGGGGAGTTGGCGCACCGCCCCCTGTCACACACAGAGCAGGGCGGATCAGGGGGTTCGGGCGCCGCCACTCTCACACTCAGGGCAGGGCCGATGGGGAGGTTATGGCTCTACCCCGTCACACACAGAGCAGGGCCCGTGGGGTGAGGGGTTGGGGTGCCGCACCCTGTCACACACAGAGCTGCAGGGTGATCAGGGGTTTGGGGAACTCCCCCCTATCAGGCACAGAGCAGGGCCGATCAGGGGGTTGGGGCGCCTTCACCTGTCATGAACAGAGCAGGGCCGATAGGGAGGTTGTGGCCCCGCCCCCTGTCACACACACCCGATCAGGGGGTTTGGGCGCTGCCCCTGTCACACTGATCCCGGTGCCGGGAGGCCTCTCAGCTCCGCTGATCCCAGTGCTGGGAGGCATATTACCCTTTTACTATATAGAATAGAGGCCTGGTGCATGGGTGGGGGTTGGCTGGTTTGCCCTGAAGGGTGTCCTGGATCAGGGTGGGGGTCCCCACTGGGGTGCCTGGCCAGCCTGGGTGAGGGGATGATGGCTGTTTGCAGCTGGTCACACACCCTTCAGGGTAGGGGTCCCCACTGGGGTGCCTGGCCAATCTGGGTGAGGGGCTGAGGGCTGTTTTCAGGCTGGGACTGAAGCTCCCAACTGCTCCTTTTTTTCTTTTTTTTTTTTATTCTGGGCCAGCTTTAGCTCTGAGGCTCCAGCTCTTAGGCCTCTGCTGCTGAAAGCAAGTATCTGGTTTGTTTCGGTTCTATAATCGAAACTCTGTATCAACTCCAGCTCTGAGATCCCAGCCGGCTGAAAGCTGGTTTCTGGGGTTTTGTTTAGCTTCTATATTTGTTACAATGTTTGAAACTGCAGGCTCAGAGGCCTGCAGTGGCAGGCAGGGAACGTTGGAGTCCTCAGTCACTGAAGCAAGCAAGCCTCATGTTAGTTTCAAGCTGCCTGGCTGCCGGCCGCCATCTTGACTGACAGTTAATTTGCATATCTCGCTGATTAGCCAATGGGAAGGGTAGCGGTCGTATGCCAATTACCATGTTTCTCTTTTATTAGATAGGGTAGATGTATGCTACCCTGTTAGGGTGTTATATTTAACTAAGACAAGAAGAAAACAGTGCTGTCTGTTCACCCTTATTTTTTGAAGATTATTTTGCTCGAGCTCCTCAATTTAGAATGCTTTCGTTTTGAGTTGTAAGAGGTTATATGGATGAAAGTTTCTTTACTTTTCCCAGTTTACAGAGTTAAATACTTCATAGAACCCCATAACTTTGTTACTGAATCTCAATTGACTTTAAATTTCTTTTAAGGTATGTATATTTTGATTATTTACATAACTTACATTTCTCCTTCAGACAGAATACTTTTGCTTTGACAAACATTAGCTAGTTTAGAGGACTATTGTTTCATGTGGTCATTTATTAGCTGTTTCAAACATTTAAGACAGATAAACAAAGTAGATATGCTGTAAATTAGTCTTAACCATAGATTATTACTCTACCAGCAAAATAGTATAATTTGGGAGCCATTCAGTAAGTCACAACTAAGTTATGAACTATTTAAAATTCAGTATATTTCTTTGTAAAATTCGGTATGTTTCCGCAACATGGATTTGACACCATATTGTTATATATTAGCTCCAGTTTATTTATAAATGTATCAAAACATATAATAGGTATGTATTTTTAAATTTTATATGAAGTTGGCAATTTATTTTATTTAGGATTTGAAATTATATTTGAAACCAGCTATTGCTTAATTAAAATCAGTGGCCTTAAGAATCTTATAAAGCTAGAGGTAACAGTGTTAGAAATTTAGTTGGTAGTTTATTTAGATAATTGATTTCAGGTTTTTTGGAATGTTGGAGCACAGCTCTTCAACTGAGTTCACATTTTTACTTACAGAGTTAAAATAGTCTAGATGTTTTACTTTTACCTTAGATATAGTATAAAATACCCAATAAAGAACATTTATAGAGATAAGATTAAAAGGAAAATAAGTTCTGTGTTTGGTCCCAGCACTCCAGTTCACATAGCTCCCTGGAAACCGCTGGTTTAGGGCCCATGTTGCTGATGTCCACACAGACAGGGACTGCATTCCTGTCTTGATGAGCGAAAAGTAAAGCTGGGGTCCGAGAGATGTGGGTTATGTGCGCAAGCCTCACTGCTGCTGGGGCGGGGCGAGGAGGACGGTCCCGAGGGCTGGGGAGCACCTCCCTGGTCCTGTGCTCTTCCGTGACTTGCCCGCTCCGCACTGGGAAGCATGGGTGTGGAGGCTGAGCGGGAAGGCTGGCCTGCGCTTCTGTGTAGAGGACATTGACCTTTTTTCTTGTTCCTTTTTGGCTTTAGGAAAAATAGGGGAACCTTAGAGTGACAGCAGAAGGCTTGGATTAGGAGTTGTTAATTCTGTAGACTGTTCTGGGGCAATGGACCTGCCATTAAAAACACTTTAAAATTTTATTTTATTTAAAATTTTTTTTCAGTTACAGTTGATATTCAGTATCATCTTAGTTTCAGGTATACAACATAGTGATGAGTCATTTATATTCCTTAGGAAGTGATCCTCCCAATAAGTCTAGTGCTCACTTGGCACCATGCATGTTATTATAATGTTGTTGACTATATTCCCCATGCTGTACTTTGTATCCCCGGGACTATTTGTAACTGCCAATTTGTATTTCTTAATCCCTTCCCTTTTTATCCAGTCCCCACCCCCCTCCCATTCACTTTTTGTAACTGGCTTGGATAATTGGAGGAATAGATTGTTAGTATTCCCATCAGAGCACTTACTTCTTTGTCCTCGGCCTTGAGCCGGCCACTAGAACCTGGAGGACCGCACGTCAGTGCGCTTGTCTCACTGGGCTCGGCGGTCCTATGAAGGCAGGGTCCCTTTAGTCAGGAGGTCCCTTGAATGGCTCCTCGAGTACAGTGTGGCCATTCTGCCCTTCCCAAGGGCCGCGTCCTTGGAGCTGGAGCAGATTGCTGTTTCGGTGAAGGGCCACTTGAGGTGGTCGGCTTGTGCTTAGGAGCTGTGTTTACACACATGCGCTTCCTTACATCTCTTCGGGCCCAGGCACTGGCGCTGCAGAGGCGTGTTTCCAGTTCACCCTCTGCACAGCGTGTTCGCCACGTGGACTGGCGGCCTTAAATGCCAGGACGACATGTCAGCTGTCCTCTCTCTCTCTCCTCTCCCGTGTTCTCCCCACCTCTCTGCGGGGTGTGCACAGTTGAATTCCTGGGAGTAGTGTGTAGAAATTTGGAGAAATTCCTTTATTGAGGTCCGACCTGTGCTGTAATATTCATGATTATTTGAGGAAGCCCAACTTTTATTACTGCGTGTGTATATTAGTTGAGGGGCAGACGGAGATTGCGCCCATTCAAATGCTGCCATTTATGGAGACCTGTTCTTGGCTAGTGGCTGAGTACTGGATGTAATTATTTCTAAGCCTCATAACAGTATTACAAGATGTGTAACCTTGCCTTTGACAGATGAGGGACTGTTGGTGAAAAGTAGTTAAATTGGTCAAGATAGCTCACTTGATAAGGCTTGCCTTGATCTGACCTTCATTTCTTTGAATTCTTAGGAACATTCCTTCTCTTGTGTGTTGTCTAGGCTTTTAATCAAAGACCCATACCTCTGAACATCAGTGAACTCAGCAAAACTATTCTGTGATTTAGTTTTGGGTTAAAAAGAATTAATAGAGAGTTCGTATTGTGGGTTCATTTGGCAATATTTGGTGGAGCTGGAAGTCACTGAAAAGGAAGACTATTAGAGGATAAGAGAGATCTTAGGGCCTAGTTAAGCTACTCTTAACCTTTCCAACTCAATGGGATGGGTGAAACCTCTTCCTTTCTTGAGTGCTATTTGCGACTGCAAATCAAATGTTGTTTCTAAAAACGAATCAATTCTAGATCGCGCTTTCCCCACCACACACACCCTCCCCCCAGGTTCCGAAGACGATGAAGGAAATGACGCTGATGACAGCAGTCCTGGCAGCTAGCATTTATAGAAC
This sequence comes from Myotis nattereri, assembly GCF_964212035.1. NCBI lineage: Eukaryota > Metazoa > Chordata > Mammalia > Chiroptera > Vespertilionidae > Myotis > Myotis nattereri. The sequence goes on along the minus strand of NC_138077.1, from coordinate 213,359,527 downwards.
ACCTGCTGCATGCCAGGCACTAGGGCCGCCTGGGCGCGGTAATCCCACGTACCCCTTGATGAACCCTAAGAAGTAGGCCCTGTGATTATCCTCACGGAAGAGAAGAGGAAATTAGGTGGTGGACTTGGGATCCAAGCCCGCACTCGCTCCAGTCCTGTCCCAGAGAGAAACTTACAATGGATTTCCCGAGATCTTGCAGCTGTTCAGTGACCGTGACCCTTTGTTTCATAGAATTGTTTGGCTTCTTTATTTATTTGCCTTGTGAAGTGTTACACATGAACTTAATGGATTTTTGCATGAAGATTTTTTTAAAGTAGCACACTCATTTCTTGTGGAAATAGTTTTATTCTTAATGAATATTAATATGGGGGCTCTGGATAATGAAGGATATGTATTACCAGTAGGAATTTTGTGCCTCTAGGTAGCTGGAGGGTTAGGCTTGATGTTAGATCCAGGGCAGGAGAGAAAGAATTAAACACAGAGCGCATTTGTCAAAGAGCCAACTTTTACTTCATGACCCGTTTGGTATTCACATCTTTATTAGGTGAACTATTACCAGGTTTTTTCGTTTTAAGTTAATATTTTTAAGGCCCAGGGCCAGAAATAATTATGCTAATGCAACTTTCTGATTGCACAAATGACTACTTCGTAATTACACATATTAGTACTCCATGAGTGTTGTTGGGACTGAAATCTCTTTTGTTTAGTCATTAATTAGCTGTTTGACTGAAAATAGCACCCCTGGTCCCACAGTCGCCAGGTCTGCTTCTTCTGCAGGCAGCTACGTAATGGCGCCCGGGGCCCATTCCTAATGAACATGTGCTCCTGAGCCCCTTCAGGTCATCTCTGGGTTTGCCTGGTAATGCTCTTTCTTCTGCTTGTTTTCCCTCTAATGCAAAGTTTCTCCAGAGGAAGCAAACGAAATAGAATTCTAGTTTGTACTGATCTTAAAGAAAGTTTCATCAAAGGTTTTTATTGGTGGTAACTTCAGAAATTTTCATATTAAATGGTAATTGGATGTTTTTAATGGTAAAGATGTTTATGTAGACAGCAGTACAGATACAGACTGATGCACTTGAAGGCGTACCACAGAAGCCCAAGAAGAAGCCCCTGAGTATAATGCCTTTTATGGGGATAAATTTATCCTTTTAAATGATGAATACTCCCCTCTCCTCACTTTTTATATTGAGGTTAGAAAAATGAACTTTAAGACCATGAGAATTATTAAATTACTAGAGGCCCAGTGCACAAAAATTTGTGCACTCGGGGGGGTGGGGGTCCCTCAGCCCGGCCTGTGCCCTCTCGCAGTCTGGGAGCCCTTGGGAGATAACGACCTGCTGGCTTAGGCCTGCTCCCGGGTGGCAGAGGACAGGCCCAATCCCTAGGTGCAGCCCCTGGTCGGGCTCAGAGCAGGGCCGATTGGGGAGTTGGGGTGCCGCCCGCTGTCATGCACAGAGCAGGGCGGATTGGGAGGTTGCGATGCCACCCTGTCACGCTCAGGGTAGGGCCGATTGGGGGGTTGGGGCACCGCCCCCTGTCACACTCAAGGCAGGGTTGATGGGGAGGTTGTGGCGCCACCCCCTGTCACGCACAGAGCAGGACCAATCACGGGCTTGGGGAGCTCCCCCCTGTCACGCACAGAGCAGGGCCCATCAGGGGGTTGGGGAGCTCCCCCTGTCACGCACAGAGCAGGGCCCATCAGGGGGTTGGGGAGCTCCCCCCTGTCACGCACAGAGCAGGGCCCATCAGGGGGTTGGGGAGCTCCCCCCTGTCATGCACAGAGCAGGGCCCATCAGGGGGTTGAAGAGCTCCCCCCTGTCACTCACAGAGTAGGGCCGATAGGGGAGTTGGGGCACCGCCCCCTGTCACACACAGAGCAGGGCGGATCAGGGGGTTGGGGCGCCGCCCTCTATCACCCACAGAGCAGGGCCGATCAGAGGTTGGGGCGCCGCCACTGTCACACTCAGGGCAGGGCCGATGGGGAGGTTATGGCTCTACACCGTCACACACAGAGCAGGGCCAGTGGGGTGGGGGGGGGGGGGTGGGGCGCCGCACCTTGTCACACACAGAGCCTCAGGGTGATCAGGGGATTGGGGAGCTCCCCCCGTCAGGCACAGAGCAGGGCCGATCGGGGTTGGGGCGCCTTCACCTGTCACGAACAGAGCAGGGCAGATAGGGAGGTTGTGGCCCCGCCCCCTTTCACACACAGAGCCGCAGGGCGATCAGGGGGTTTGGGCACTGCCCCCTGTCACACTGATCCCGGTGCCGGGAGGCCTCTCAGCTCCGCTGATCCCAGTGCTGGGAGGCATATTACCCTTTTACTATATAGAATAGAGGCCTGGTGCATGGGTGAGGGCTGGCTGGTTTGCCCTGAAGGGTGTCCTGGATCAGGGTGGGGGTCCCCACTGGGGTGCCTGGCCAATCTGGGTGAGGGGCTGAGGGCTGTTTTCAGGCTGGGACTGAAGCTCCCAACTGCTCCTTTTTTTCTTTTTTTTATTCTGGGCCAGCTTTAGCTCTGAGGCTTGGCTCCAGCTCTGAGGCCTCAGCTGCTGAAAACAGGTATCTGGTTTGTTTAGGTTCTATAATCGAAACTCTGTATCAACTCTAGCTCTGAGATCCCAGCCAGCTGAAAGCTGGTTTCTGGGTTTTTTTTTAGCTTCTATATTTGTTACAATGTTTGAAACTGCAGGCTCAGAGGCCGGCAAGGCAGGCGAGGAACGTTGCAGTCCTCCGTCACTGAAGCAAGCAAGCCTCATGTTAGTTTCAAGCTGCCTGGCTGCCGGCCGCCATCTTGGCTGACAGTTAATTTGCATATCTCGCTGATTAGCCAATGGGAAGGGTAGCGGTCGTACGCCAATTACCATGTTTCTCTTTTATTAGATAGGATGTTTCATTTAAGTGATTTTAATAACAAGAAGCCACCTCACTTAAAAACTCCTTGAGCCGAAACCGGTTTGACTCAGTGGATAGAGCGTCGGCCTGCGGACTGAAAGGTCCCAGGTTCGATTCCGGTCAAGGGCATGTACCTGGGTTGCAGGCACATCCCCAGTAGGAGATGTGCAAGAGGCAGCTAATCGATGTTTCTCTCTCATCGATGTTTCTAACTCTCTATCTCTCTCCCTTCCTCTCTGTAAAAAATCAATAAAATATATATTAAAAAAAAAAAAAAAAAAACTCCTTGGGGGAGGACAGGAGGAATGGGCTGGAAGAGGTTAATAGGGGAAAAAGAGGACCTGTGCAATGCTTTCAACAATAAAGATTTAAAAAATAAATTCCTTCAATCACTGTTGTGTGTGTGTAGGCATATATTTTTGTATTTTTAATTTTTCTCTGTATAAATTATAAAATCAGTTATAAACTCAGATTTTATAAACTCAGATTTAGGGGTGTAATTTTTTCAATGATTGGTTTTGCTAGTGTATTTATATATTACCTTTTGGAAAAACTTTTTTGGGGATGTCTTAGAATTTTTCAAACTTCCAAAATGTCAGCTAAACTGACAAGCATGTAATACGTGCTCCGCTTAGAAAGGTGAGTGCACTGTTTTGGCCCTGATGACTCGGAAAACAGTTAACCCGAGGTAGAGCTTCGTTTTGTTTTAGTGTTTGGCAGTGCTAACCATTTGAATGGTCCCAGATTATCCTCCGAGTCCAGGCAGTGCTTTGCAGATTATATTGCAAGTAGGAAAATGCAGATAGGAACATGGAGAGCCAAGTTTTAAGAGTGACACTACTTGATTTTTGAATACAGTATATGGTACCAAATTTCAAGTGAAACCTATTTTGTAGCAATTGGGTTAACTACAGTTCCTCCGTTGAACTTAGTATGATGTGAGACGATGGATCCCCAAATCCAAGTGAGCGCATGCCTACTTGTCAGCCTGTGTCACTCCAGCATGGTAGTGGCCCAGGGAGACTGGATGTGTTCACACGCATCGGTGAGGCTGCCAGGTGAGGAGGGGTCAGTACTGCAGGTGGGGCTCTGAGGAACGGTAGGGAAGCAGATCTTAATGCAGAGTAGAGTCACGTTCGTGAAATTGGAACATGAGGCTTCTGGTACAGGAAGCAGGTTCCCGTGGACCAGCCTTCATTTTAACCTTACTCTTTTTATTATAATACTAGAGGCCCGATGCACGAAATTCGTGCGAGGGGCTTGGCCCTCGCAGCCTCAGCTTTGTCCGGAAGGTTGTTCGGCTGTCTGGTTTAATTAGCATATTACACGTTGTTATTACAGATTACTTCAAAAATGTAGCACTTAGAAGACTACTTGGCCCATAGTCAGTGTAAATACAGGGTGTCCCAAAAAATGTATGCGCGCTTTACCAGCTGATAGCTCAGTTTTGAAAATGAAATGTATTTAAATAAGCACTGTCTTTATAATTACTCCAAGTGTATGTGTACATTTTTTGGGGACACCTATATTTGTTGAATGAATGAAATCCATAAAAACACAAAGACAATATAAATTTTTGGACTTCTGTAATTATAAAGCTCAATAGATATGTACACTGCATGAAATCACAAAACTAATAAACTTTATATGAGCAGCATTAATTAAATCAGTGCATGATGACTTGCCAAGACTAAATTGTGTCTTGCAACATGCATATCATGCCGCCTGTTCTCAAGCAGGTTCTTTTGGATTTGCACGTGCGCTGTCATGAGCCCTGCAGTTATGCCACCCCTCCCCCCCTGAACGATCCAAAAACCGTTTGTGCTCAGCAAGCATTTCTGTACGTCTGCCGTTAGGCCTTGGCACAAATATATCATCTAGTCTTAAGTTCACTTCTGGTTCTTGTCATTAGTCCAAGAACAACGTCAGTGACCCTCCTGGGTACCCAGGCGATTGTAATCACAAATCAAATGTGAGCAGTGACTTTGTGCGTTGGAACATATTAGTCATAGGTTGTACTTTTTCAGCTTACAAATTACATTAAGATGTGAAATTCAGACTTTCTTGGTGAACCCAAGGGTAACTGATACCTTGGAAAAGATACAGCGCTGGCAGAAGTGGGGTAGTGTTGGCTCTGCCACCATCAGCTGAGTGTTTGGTGGGACACCTGCCTGGCCTTTTTGAGTCTGTGGTGATTGTGCTAAGAGACCTTTCAAGATTTGCCTTCAGCCCAGTTCTCAAGGCAAGGCTTTCGGAGTTGTTTGGGAGTCCAGGTAGCTTTTGGTCTAGCTCGGGAGTTTATTTTTATTTTTAAAGTGTACAATCCAGTGGTCTTGAGTGTGTACACAAAATTGTGCGACCATCGCCGCTATCTAATTCCACAACCTTCTCATCATCCAGTCCCTGTAAGGATTTTCTGTCCCTCTTACTTAGTGGAGTTGGCGCTCTCAGGGGGCAGTCAGCCTCTTTTCAGGGGCTCCAGGTTCTTTGGTATCTTCTCCACGTTTCTATACCTGTCTAGCACTGGAGTTGAATATGTTTGGATATGTTTTTATTGATTTTTTTTTTTTTGAGAGAGAGAGAAACGATGTGAGAGAAACCTCAATTGGCTGCTTCCCATATATGCCCAACCAGGGATCGAATCTACAACCTAGTTATGTGCCCTGACCGGGAATCAAACCTGCAACCTTTTGGTGTTTGGGACGATACTCCAACCAACTGAGCCACATTGGCCAGGGCTAACACTGGAGTTGAAATTTGAACAGTGTCTTTTGCCCAGGTCTTTTTTTATTTTTATTATTTTTAAATATATATTTTTATTCATTTCAGAGAGGAAGGGAGAGAGATAGAGAGTTAGAAACATCGATGAGAGAGAAACATCGATCAGCTGCCTCCTGCACATTTCCCACTGGGGATGTGCCCGCAACCCAGGTACATGCCCTTGACCGGAATCGAACCCGGGACCCTTCAGTCCGCAGGCCAACGCTCTTATCTACTGAGCCAAACTGGCCAGGGCTTTTTGCCTAGGCCTTAATACACAGTACAGTGGGGCCTTGACTTACGAGTTTAATTCGTTCCGAGACCGAGCTCATTAAGGAGCTCGTTAACTCAAATTACTCTATCAACTCAATGCAAAAAATCGGCGGAGAGACAGCTGGTATCTCAAAAAACTCATTAGTTGGGACACTGGTAAGTCAAGAACCCACTGTACTGTTTTATGAGATTGTTTATTAAAAATGTTAAAGTGCAAATGAGGGTCCAGTTTGGGCCCAACTTTTCTAAGTTGGATGAAGAGGGCTTGAGGAGAGAGTTCAGTTGCCTTAAGACTGTATTCTGTGCAGACTCTATTGCCGGGCTGTGTGGGGGTAAAGTGTCCCCCTCTCTTCAGGGGCGGTGGTACTGATGTTCCCTAAAGAGAAGCAGAGTCCTGAGGGTCAGCTGAGACGGACAGGGGAAGAATTCGTCAGAAGGCTGGCATTCTTTAGCTTAGTGGTTTCCAAGCTGAGCTGGCATCTGAATCACCTGGATGGTTTGTTAAAACACAGATCACTATGCACCCCCCCCCCCCCCCGGAGTTTCTGCTCCCGTAGGTCTGAGGCGAGGCCTGTGAATGTGCATTTCCACCATGTTCCAGTGAAAATACGCTGGTGAAGAATCGCAGCCCCTAGAACAGCCGTGGGCAGACTACGGCTTGTGGGCCGGATCCTGCCCGTTTGAAATGAATAAAACTAAAAAAAAAAAAAGACCATACCCTTTTATGTAATGATGTTTACTTTGCATTTATATTAGTTCACACAAACACTCCATCCATGCTTTTGTTCCGGCCCTCCGGTCCAGTTTAAGAACCCATTGTGGCCCTCGAGTCAAAAAGTTTGCCCACCCCTGCCCTAGAAGGATGTTCTAACTACCTCACTTGACTGTAATCTCAGCTCTGCTCCCACTGTACAGTCATCGATTGGTGTGCTTGGCTGCATAGAGGACAGTTGAGCTTTCTGGAGTCTTTTCTCATGACTCGTGTACTAGAAGTTAGGGAATGCAATGTTATTTTTTGGTATCTAAAGTATTTGTTAATGTCTTGCTATCTGGGAAGCCCTTTTAAAGTGTGGTGGTGGTGGTGGTGGGGGTATGTGGAAGCACAGTGCTGTTTTTGTGGGGTTTTTTTTTTGAAGAGGTAACATCTTCAAGTATAGCCTCTACCTGCCTTCTTTTCCATCAGCATTTGGCCCAAATAGCTGCAAACAGCAGAACACTAAAGCTACGTGTCATGTCTACCTACTTACCTACCTGTCTACCCACCTTCCAGTCCTTTTCATACTACCTTCCTAAAGGACTGGGTAACAGTGCTTTATCAGACCTGTCTTCTGCAAATATTTCCTCCCAGTCTGTGGCTTGTCCTACTCTTTTGATGCTGTCATTCACAGGGCAGACATTTTAATTTTAATCAAGTCAGCTAATCAGTGATTTCTTTTCATGGATCCTGCCTTTGGTGTTGTAACACTATACGTAAGGTCATCCCGGCTTTCTCTGATGTTATCTTCTAGGAGTTTCACGTTTTGTGTTTTGCATTTAGGTCTGTGGTCCATTTGGAGTTAATTGTGGTGAAGGACATACGGTCTGTGACTGTGCTTATTATTTCCCATGTGGATGTCCAGTGTCCCAGCACCATTGGCGGAAGAGACTCTATGCTCCATGTGCTCCATTTGCTCCTTTGTCAGAGACCTGCTGACTGTATCTCTGTGGGTGTATTTCTGGGCTCTCTGTTGTTCCACTATCTGTGTGTTCCTTCACCAAGACCACCCTGTCTTTTTAAAAATATATATATTTTATTGATTTTTTACAGAGAGGAAGGGAGAGGGATAGAGAGTTAGAATCATCGATGAGAGAGAAACATCGATCAGCTGCCTCCTGCACACCCCCTACTGGGGATGTGCCCGCAACCAAGGTACATGCCCTTGACTGGAATCGAACCTGGGACCCTTCAGTCCGCAGGCTAACGCTCTATCCACCGAGCCAAACCAGCCAGTGCTAGACCACCCTGTCTTGATGACTGTAGCTTGTTAGTGGGTTTTGAAGTCAGGAAGTGTCGGTCCTCTGACTTTGTTATTCAGTATTGAGTTGGCTGTTTTGGGTCTTTTTCTCTTCATGTAAACTTAGGATCACTTTGTTGATACGCACAAAATAACTTGCTGGGATTTTTCAGTGGGATTGTGTTGACTCTATAGGTCGAGTCGAGAAGAATGGACATCTTAGTAATATTGAGTCTTCCTATTTAGGAACATGGACTATCTCTCCATTTATTTAGTTCTTGATTTTATTATCAGAGTTTTGTAGTTTTCGTCATGTTATATTTATATCTATTTCATTTGCGGGGGGGGTTGCTAATGTAAATAGTATTACGTTTTAAAATTCAAATTCCCCTTGTTCATTACCGGTATATAGGAAAGCAGTAGGCTTTGGTATGTTAACCACGTATAGTTGCTTATTAGTTCCAGGAGTTTTCCAGAAGGCCAAGCCATTTGAAAAAAGAGAGACCGTCATTGTGTGTGTGGCTCAGTTCTGAGTGGTTCCCTCTGAAAGAGGTCAGTGTGGGTAGCTCTGCAGCGAAGGGGGAAAGTGCCAACACAGAGGTCAAGGACAGGGGTGTCCTTGTGGGGGACAGGAGCTATTCAGAGAAGCTGGCCAAGGCAAGGCTATCCCTTCGGAAGCTGGGGTTCTTATTTAGAAAGGGCTGCAAAAGGCATTTTTTTTTTCGGAAGAAGGGAAAAAAAACACTTAAACTATATTGACCGTTTTAAAAATTAAAAAAGAGAAGAAAGGGAAGATGCCATTCATTTCTCATTTCTGAGAACAGATATATTAAAATAGCTTGAAATTAATAAGCAGGATCTTTAAAATTGAGGTCAGAGTATAGTCATTTCCCATTTTTCCTGACATGTCTTTAAACTCTGTAGCAAGTCTCTCCTTTCCTGGCCTCAGAAGGTAGTTGTTAATGTGTCTGGTAAAGTTTTATTTTAATATTTGTACTGTGAACAGAATTTAGAATCCCCAACGCTAATTGTTTTATTTAAGAATAATTTTTGTTAAATGCCTTAATTGTTATTAATAAAAATTTTTATATTTAAGCATTTTCCAGTAATTTTTAACAATCCATTCCTCAAGCAATTCAGAGCACCTGCTATGATGATTATGTATTTTTTATTTCATAAATGAGGATAGTGAGACATAAGTGTTTGGGAATTAGCATTTATCACCCTCTAATATATGGTGTAATTCAGTTCTTTCTGTTGTGAGCTGTCTGGTTGCCTGTGTTGGATTGTAAGGTCTAGGTGGACAGGAATTTTCATGGCTCTGGTTACTGATGGGTCCTGGGAGCTTAGAACAGTGCCTGGCACATAGCGGGTATTCAGTGACTGTAACTGAATGGATGGACGGCCCCACTTGCACCCACTGACGGCACGGAGCGGTTGGGGACAATGCCAGCAGCAGGTGTGAGTGGGGCTGGCACCATCAGCGGGTACGAGCAGTGGCTGCTGCCCCGATCGCCCCTCAGGAGCAGGGGGAGGTGGAGAAGCCCTCAGGAGTGATCGGGGCTTGCACCCACTGACAGCACTGAGCAGTTGGGACCAGCGCTGGGCGCTGGCAGTGGGTGCAAGCGGTGGCTCCGGCAATGGCTGCGGGTGTGAGCAGGGCTGGTGTCAGCAGTGGGTGCGAGCAGCAGCTTGGCACCTGCAGCGGGTGTGAGTGGCGGCTCCAGGGCTGGCAGCAAGTGCAAGCACCGGTGGGACCGCAGTGCATGGGAACAAAGAATTTTCAGTAACCACCAGACGCTGGCCCCGATGACAGGAACCGGTGCCCTGCCTTGGTCTGGCGCCCCCGCTCACCTGCTCCACTATCCTGCGCTCTGCCGCCTGCTGCCGCCGCCTGCCTGGTGATCAGTGCACGTCATTGTGACCGGTTGTTTGATTGTTCCGCCATTCGGTCTGTTTGCATATTAGGGTTTTATATATATAGATACAGTTATGTTATTAGAACACAAGATTGTTGGAACCCACTGATACTTGTGAATTTGGCTTAAGTCTTTTAAGCCATGGGTAACACTCAGTCTGGTATCTGTTAGGACAGAGATTGCCCCTTTGTTTTTCCTCCAGCCTTCTTTATCCTTTTTTTCTTTCTGAATATTTCTGCTCAATATGATGAAACACCTATTGGTAACAAATTTGTTTTTCTCCTTTCCATAGTTCACCTCCATCAATTAGCTACTCTCTTCTGTCCATAGCTTAGGGTTCTTTGATGTCTGTTACGTTTCCCACCCAACCCCAAAGCACTGGGCCAGTGAGCACTCCTGATAAAGTAAGTGGTCATGCAGTTCAGAAAAACTGTATTTTGCAAGATGATCAGTTTCTGAGAAACTTCAGGTATTAGAAAACTTTATGTTGTTGGTGTAGTGAGGCAGAGTTCTGGAAAGATGACCAACAGGTTAACCACATGTCGGGAGTTCTCAGAGTAGGTATTGGCTACTAATGATTTCTTTTTCCCCCACAAATTTTATGATATTTTAATATAATGTCCATATAACTGGTTTCCTTTTTATTCTTTTTAAGTTATTCTTTATTAATTTAAGTATTATATATTTTTTCCCCTCATTGACCTTTCCCAGCCACTCCCACCCCCCAGCACATGCCTTCACCCCCCCTAGTGTCTGTGTCCATTGGTTACGCTTATATGCATGCATACAAGTCCTTTGGTTGATCTCTTACCACCCTCTCCCCATCGTCCTCCCCCTCCCCTGCCTTCCCTCTGAGGTTTGACCATCTGTTTGATGCTTCTCTGTCTCTGGATCTACTTTTGTTCATCAGTTTATGTTGTTCATTATATTCCACAAATGAGTGAGATCATGTGGTATTTATCTTTCTCTGACTGGCTTATTTTGCTCTTTTGCATTCTTTTTAAAAAACATTTATTTTTAAATCTTTATTGTTGAGATTATTACAGATATCCCTCTTTTCCCCCCCCTTAGTTCCCCTCCACCCAGTTCCCACCCTGCCCCAGGTCCTCACCTCCCTATTGTCTGTGTCCATAGGTAATACATACATGCATATAAGATCTTTGTCTAACCTTTTCCCACTCCCCCCACACCTCCTTCCCTCTGAGAATTGTCAGTCTGTTCCATTTCCATGCCCCTGATTCTATTCCATTCACCAGTTTATTCTGTTCATCAGATTTTTTATTTGTTTGATTTTTAGATTCAATTATTGATAGATATGTATTTATTGCCACTTTGTTGTTCATATTTTTTATCTTTTTCTTCTTCTTCCTCTTCATAAGGAATACCCTTCAGCTTTCATGTAATACTGGTTTGGTGGTGATGAACTCCTTTAGCTTTTTCTTGTCTGTGAAACTCTTTATCTATCTGACCTTCAATTCTAAATGATAGCTTTGCTGGGTAGAGTAATCTTGGTTGTAGGTTCTTGGTATTCATCATTTTGAATATTTCTTGCCACTCCCTTCTGGCCTGCATAGTTTCTGTTGAGAAATCAGCTGACAGTTGTATGGGTAACTAACTGCTTTTCTCTTGCTGCTTTTAATATTCTCTTTGTCTTTTGCCCTTGGCATTTTAATTATGATGTGTCTTGGTGTGGTCCTCTTTGGGTTCTTCTTGTTTGGGACTCTCTGTGCTTCCTGGACTTGTAAATCTATTTCTTTCACCAGGTAGGGGAAGTTTTCTGTCATTATTTCTTCAAATAGGATTTCAATATCTTGATCTCTCTCTTCTTCTGGCACCCCTATAATTCAGATGTTGGTACGCTTGAAGTTGTCCCAGAGTTTCCTTACACTATCTTCATATTTTTGGATTCTTTTTTCTTTTTGTTCTTTTGGTTGGGTATTTTTTGCTTCCTCATATTTCAAATTGTTGATTTGATTCTTGGGATCCTTAAGTTTACTGTAGAATCCCTGTATATTATTTATTTCTGTTAGTGTATGCTTAATTTCTGACTGGTTCTTTTCCATTTTTTTGGCATTCTCACTAAGATCCTTGAAAGTCTCACTAAGTCCCTTTGAGGCTTCTAGAAGATTCTCGAGTAACCTTATAACTGTGGTTTTGAACTTTATATCGAGTAGTTTGCTTTCTTCCATTTCTTTCATTTGTGACATGTTTCTTTGTCTCCACATTTTGGCTGCTTCCCTGTGTTTGTTTCTATGTATTGGGTAGAGCTACTAAGTCTCTCTCTTTTTTTGTTTTTTTTTTTTAATAAAGATATTGCAGTTCTTTTTCTGATGAATTTCTGTATCTTTATTTTTATTTTTATTTATTTATTTTTAAAAATATTTTATTGAGTTTTTGCAGAGAGGAAGGGAGAGAGGGATAGAGAGTTAGAAACATCGATGAGAGAGAAACATCGATCAGCTGCCTCCTGCACACCCCCAACTGGGGATGTGCCCGCAACCAAGGTACATGCCCCTGACTGGAATTGAACCCGGGACCTTTCAGTCCACAGGCCGACGCTCTATCCACTGAGCCAAACCGTTCAGGGCTATTTTTATTTTTTAAAATATATTTTTATTGATTTCAGAAAGGAAGGAAGGAAGAGGGAGAGAGAGATAGAAACATCAATGATGAGAGAGAATCATTTATTGGCTGCCTCCTGCACACTCCCTACTGGGGATTGAGCCCACAGCCAGGGCATGTGCCCTTGACCAGAATCGAACCTGGGACTCTTCAGTCTGCAGGCCAATGCTCTATCCACTGAGCAAAACTGGCTAGGGCTACTAAGTCTCTTTGAGTTGATAAAGTGGCCCTGTGTATTAGGTATCCGATAGGGCCCTGTGGCTCAGCCTCCCTAATCACCTGAGGTGGACACTCAAGGTGCACCTCTTTGTGGGCTGTGTGCACAGTCTTGTTGTAGTTGAGCCTTGATTGCTGTTGGTGTCACTGGGAGGAATTCACTTCCAGGCCAATTGGCTGTGGGGGCCAGCTGCAACTACAGTGGAAAGCTGCTGTGCAGGAGACCCCTTATGGAGCAGGACTTGCTTCAGTGGGGCTTTGGTGCTACTTGAGTGTGTAGCTTATGGATATGAAGAGTTGTAATCTGACACTGACCACTGGGTACACTGGCTCTTTGGCCTTCAGGGAGGTGCAAAGTCAGCCACTGCCTGGGGCCACCCAGCAGGAGCTACAGAGAGATCTGCAGATTCTTCCTCTTGTATTGGGTTTGGAAGTGCCCTGGTGAGGCCCAGCGGTGAAGCAAGACAGGCTGGTGCTGGTGCCAGTCTTGGGCCTTTTATTGATAGGTTTGGGGCTCCCTGACCCAGCTGCTACTTGTTTGACAGGTTTTAGCCTGAGAAAGGACAGGCCATTCATATGCAAAAGCTGCTGCAGGCAGTTTGGGTGGGGTTGTAAATTGGGTGGAGCAGGGTCTCAGGGAAATCACCAGGGCAGAGCAAACAGAAATGGTTGCCAGTCAGCCCTGCAACCTGAGAGGTCCCAGCATAGGAACAATGACCGCTGAGAGCACCTCTGTCTGGAAGAAACCCCCCCCCCGCCCACCCCTCCCCCTACTCCCCCGTTTCCCCTAGTACGTGTCTGGGACCCCCAGAGCCTCATCCGGCACTGGAGCTGAGAGGAAGTGGGAGCTTGTAAGTTTTGTTCATGGTGCCAGCATTTTAAGAGGAGCAGCTGGCTCTCTAGCAGCCTCTGTCACAGCCCCAATCCCCGCTGGTTTTTACAGCTGGTAGTTCTTACTGCTCGTGGGGACTTCTTTTCCTAGCTCTGGGACCCTGGGCTGGGTGTCTGGGATGGGGCTGGGACTCCTTGCTCCTCTGGGCAGCCTCCACAGAGGTGATCTCCTTCCTGATCAAAAAAGCAGCTCATGTGGGTGCAGGACCAGCCCACTCCGCGCCTCCGCACCTCCTACCAGCCTCAGTGTGCTGTCTTCTTTACCTCTCCAGTTGTAGGACTTCCACTCAGCCAGCTTTCCCGCGGTTCTGGGTGATGGTTATTCTGCATTTTAGTTGTAATTTTGATGTGGTTGTGGGAGGTGGTGAGTACAGGCATTTGCCTATGCCACCATCTTGGGTCTCACTCTACTAATGATTTCTTGTAAGTTTTCCATTGAGGGTGGTCTTATCAGTATGAAAGTAATTATAGCCACCCTTATTGTAAATTTCCAAGTTTCTTTCACTGCACTGGTCCTATCTGACACTGACATAATCTCAATGTCCACAGATTTAGTTGGTTTTTAACATATTTCACAAATATGTAGTGAAGATTAATTTCACTTTGCTTTCTTTTACCAAAATAGTTGTTTTCCTCCAAGCCCACTCATTAACTTTTGGTTTTCCCTCTTTTGCATTATTGATCTTTTCACTGAATTATCTTCTTATGATTTTGTGTAAATTGATGCCAGCGTAATGGTTGAGCCCTCTCTCTTTTCACTCTATTATGAGATTGCTTTGGAAATGCCACTTGCTCTTTAGTCAGGTTGGCTTCTTTGGTTTTTGAAATGTGGACTGAAAATGTTACATGTGTTTGTGTATACATGTGTGTGTTCTCTGCATGTGGGTAAATGTTGCATGCATGTATCTGTACGTGTGTATGTTCTGTTTATGGGGTGAGGACTGGGTGTGGCTATAAGGGCACTCTTGGTGGGAGTGGTGCTCTCACTAGTAGGCACGGCTTAGTGGGCAGCACGGACTCCAAGGGTCTGTTGGCTGGTCTGGCCGCCTCCCCTTCTGTTCAGTGCACCTCCAGCACTCTGTGCCTCTGGGATAGTCATACTTTTAAAGGACAGTTTGGAGGATTCAATGTGTTAACAGGTACAACACCTAACATAATCCTCCTATATAATAAAACTCTAATATGCAAATCAACTGAATGGAGGAACGACCGGTCGCTATGATGTGCACTGGCCACCAGGGAGCAGACGCTCAACGCAGGAGCTGCCCCCTGATGGTCAGTTTGCTCCCACAGGAGGAGCGCCACTCAGCCAGGGGCCAAGCTCATGGCTGGCGAGTACAGCGGTGCTCCCGCCTCTGCTGCAGGCGAGGTGTCCTGGACTGCAAGAGGGCGCGGGCTAGGCTGAGGGACTCCCTCTTCCCCCCAACCCCCCCCCCCCTGCACGAATTTCATGCACTGGGCCTCTAGTATATTAAAAAATGGTTCACCTGCCCATATGTATAGTAAATATATATTAAATAAGACACAAAAAGTACTAACTATATAAAGTGCAAGGTTGACATGTTGGATTACACTTCCGGTTTTTCAAAAGGCACCATCAAGATAATGAAAAATCAAGTCATAGAGTGAGATTAGCCAACAGGGACCTATAATCAGGATGTTTTGGGATGTCCTGCAAGTCAATAGAAAAAGAGGGACAAGCCCAATAGGGAAACAGAAGTAGCTTGTGGGTGTCGGTCAGGGTTCAGTTGGGGAGCTGCACTACCTTGAGGATTATGGAGAAGGGATTTACTTATTCCAGGAGTAAGACCACATACAGCTGCGGGAGATGCTGAAAAATAGTGCCCGGGGAGGAATGAGAAGTTCCGAGAAGAGTCATGAGCATGTCCTGAACCACTAGCGGTGGTGGCCCGGGCAGCCTGCAGGAGTCTTGGGGGTCAGGAAAGCCGGCATGACCCGCCACAGAGGGACCTGGGATTGGCTGTCACCTCTGCGAGGCTCCTGCTTTCCCAGGTCTGCCACCCAGGATGTTGTGGGGGTGGGGGTGGAGGGGGGCTTCCTTTGGTCAGCAGGGCCTGACCAAAGAAGCTAATCAAACGCTAATTAGCCTGATCAGAGCTCATCTTGGACGAGGAAAGGTGGACAAGCTGGAGCCCTCTGCCACCTCGGTTTCTGTCTGTCACCACTTCTAGCCGCACGGGCCTTCGAGGGCGGAGGCTGTTCCACTCTGCCATGTAAACCTTGGGCAGATCAGGAGGCCCTGGGAAACGCCACTGACCAAAACCTGGGGGTGAAGCTGCCACAGCGGTGCCTGTAACTCAGCACCCTCAGTGCTCTCTGGTATATGAAAGATATCTCATTAAAGCTGGTACTGAAACAAAAGCTGCCACAAGTTGAAAACTCAAAAGGAAAGCAAGGGAACGCTTAGTACACAAGTCAGGAGTTGTGAAAAGGAGTTTTGGGGTGAGAAGACATTTTCCTTGTTGTGGCTTGGGATTCTACCAGCACCTTGCCGAACGCGCACGCGCGGGCTGCTGTAGATGCGGATTGCAGCGCACAGGGAGAGGACTCCCAGCCCAGCGAGGGAGGCAGTGGCATCAGCGTGGCTTATGACGTCCGGGGCACAGCCTTCCAGCATAATGACTAGAAGATGTTAGATGTTAAATTCTCTTCCTTGGGATCTAGAAGTGGGGTGGCCATTGTTTCTTACAATTTGTACCTGTGTAACTTTGAACTGCTATTAGGGAAGCCAGAGGGTAGTGATCTGTTTGTTAACAAGGTCTCCAAGTCTCCTGGCACATCTGGGAGGAAGTTTTGAAAATCAGTTAATGGAATGTTTTTGTCACTTTTTACTGTATATGTGTGTGTGTGTGTGTGTGTGTGTGTGTGTGTGTGTGTGTGTTTCTTACCCGAGGATATGTTTTTTGTTGATTTTTAGAGAGAAAGGGAGAGAGGACGGCGAGGGTGGGGGGTGGGAGGAGGAGAGGGAGAGGGAAATAGCGATGTGAGAGAGGAACCTTGATCAGTTTTCTCCTGTATGCGCCCTAACTGGGTTTTGAACCTGCAACCCTTTTGGTATATGGGATGACACTCCAACCACTGAGCCACCTGGCTGGGGCTTTACTGTATATATTTGATTTCAGAATTTGAACTAAGATTTCTTTGTATTTAAAAGTGGATTTTACAGATGCATTAAAACGTTCATATCAAATCAGTTTTGATAATCTGAGAAATCAAAACATTCTCGTCATCTAAAGCTTACTAGAAGACGCCTGCATCTGCTTTCATTGACACGAGCCACTTTTCATGTGAGCGTTTCTTATGGCTCTTTTTCTTCTCTTGGTAATGAGGACACAATTGTCCAAATAAAGCGCCGCAGCTCTCCTGCCTGGGGCTGTGGCTGTACCATGGTTAGGAAAAGGATGTGAAGGTTTTTACAAAAGTGAAAAGCAGAGCGTCTCGTACCAGATGTCTGCAAAGACTGGAAGTATTCTTACTGTAGTTGTGTAGACTGTTAGCTTCTTTAGGTGTAGAACATAAATAGCATGTTTTTTTTGAGTGAGGTGATTACTGTACTTAACTAACAGGAGCCCCCAAATCCTTATTTCCACATGGGTTAGATTTATAATATAAAGCCTCATCAGTATTAACTTACAGTGCCTCTGATCTATAAAACTTCAGAGATACATTGGTTATAGAATAAGGTTCTGAGGGTTTTATGATTGAGTCAAATGTCACTCTTTATAGTTTTCCATTAAGAAATACATTTTTTGATAATTTTTATAAACCAGTTGTTAACTAAGCATTGTTAATCTCTTTGTTCAGTAGCCGTTTTGAATGCCTACTGTGTGCCCCAAGCCCTGAGGTAGGCCTGGCCATTGGAAGTCAATAGAAGGGGGCCGCAGTCACGCAGGGAAGACAGACAAAGCATAATTTCAGTGTGGTTCTGTAAGGGATACAGTGAAGTGTGTATGTACGAGAGAAACCTGATGCGTGTGAGTGGTGGATGTGTTCTAAAACAGGACACTAAAGTTGTATTTTGAAGATGACTGGGCGTTTGCGAGGCAGAGAGAGTCAGCAAGAAAACTTTCCGGCTGAAGAGACTGCTGTGCCGAAGGCTAGAAGGCAGGAATTTGACTCACCCAGGTACTTAGGTGTGGCCGGCTCAGGACTCCAGGGCAGAGATGGAGGAGTTAATGTTGGAGAGAGAGACAGCAGCCAGAGCACAGAGAGCCGTACAGGCTATGCTGGATTTACATTTTTACCCCCTAAGCCATGAGGATCAATTGAAATATTTTAATCAGAAAAGCGAAATGATCAGATTTTCATTTTACACAGTCACTCTGTGGGCAGTTCAGGGAATGGTTTGGAGGGAAGCTGGAAATCTGGTGGAATTCAAACCAGAGGTGATAATAACCCGTTTTTAGGCACTGCTGGTAGAGAAGCAGCTGAGCAGAGATCTAAAATCAGTAGGATTTATCGTGGCCTCTGACATGTGCTGGCGAAGGAGAGAAGTTAGCACTTCCAGCTCGAATGATAGTGATACTGTAGATAATAACATACAGAAAGAAGAGCAGTTTCAGGCGACATTGAATTCCTGTTTGTATAGTTGAGCTTGGAGCACCAGTGGAACATCTAGATAGAGATCCCAGAGGCAATTGGATGCAGATTTGGGAGCTCCAGAGACTTCGAAGAGGCTGCAGTGCAGGTGAAATTTCCCAAGGAGAGTAGGGAGAATGAGAAACAGGAGAGCGTCTAGGAGTAAACTGTTTGGAAAATGAGAGAGGATGAGAATCGAAGGGAATTGGACAGGAAGGAGACTCAGAGGGAGTAATTGGCGAGAAAGAGAACTGGGTAGTGGGTTACAGAAACCTAGGGAGGGCGCGTGGAAAGGAGAATGGGCGCAGGGACCCGCAGTGCTAGATTGCAAATTAAATAAATATTAAGAAAACTATCAATTTCTGTGTGATTAAGGTACTAGGAGGAAATGGAGGGTTATTTACTTAAAGGGATTTGGGACAATTGTCTTACCAATTAAAAAAATAAGCTTAGGTCGCTATCTCATACTTTATATATAAAAAATCTAGACATTAAGTGTAAAAAGAAATATAATACTAGAAGGAATACGAGTCCATATTTGCATGGTGCTCAGTGTTTTTATCATGACACCAAAATTAGAAAGGAAAAGGCTGGTAAATTGAACTGTACATAAGTTTACCATTCCTATGTGATAAAAATACCATAAAATGTAAATGACATATTGCGAGAAGTATTTGCCACATATTTGACAGACAAAGGTTTAATATCCTTAATATATAGAAGGTCTGTCAATAAAAATGAGTAACTAGAGATCTCTGGTTAAGCAATGATGAGTAACTGGGTAAGCAGTTATTCACTGAAGATGTAATTTTCTCTACCAACATTTTTATAAAATAACAAAAGGAATCAAAAGGTATAAACCTATAAAAATAGAAAATAATGGAGTGGGGAAAACTTTTGTAGACTAAGCAGTTGGACCCTCTTTCCTGCAAGTAGAAAAGCTGGACAAAATTTAAAACAAAGTTTTTTGTGCAGGTAATTGAGAGCTAGCAAAACAGTGAAGCATTGTGGGGCCAACAACAGGGAAGCTCATGGAAGTGAGAGCAGATTTGCAGATCTGCTGATTCAAGAAGAGGCAGGCAAATGAGAAGCTGGGAAGCTGAACAGAGGTTTTGATGGACTCGAGGGGCTGGAGGGTACAGGACAACTGCAGTTGGTATAGGTCGGGGAGGAGGGACCGTGGGAAGCTTCTTCAGCTCCGAGTAGAATCCCAAAGGCCTCTATCCTAGACTAGTGGCCGCTCCCAGTGCAGCTGCAGGTGCATCTCTCAGTCCTTGATTGGATGCAGGTGACATGGACAGAAGCAGTGGGAATACTTTCTGGAAGAACGTTTCTCTTAGGAAGTGACATTTTTATGACACGAGGAATGAGGCGTGAGCTTGATGAGATCAGTCATCGTGGGAAAAGTGTTCTGGGCAGAGGAGGCTTGTGGGAAGGCTTTTCAGTGGAGAGGAGCTCGGAGCATCTGAAGAAGCGAGGGCAGGGTAAGGTAGAGAGGCAGGAGAAGTGCGCACTCCAGCATTTCTGCGGCTTCTCGAAGGGAGTGGAGGACTGGGGAGGGTCTGGGTTGGAAGCATTATGTTTTGCTTCACAGATGGGGAATGTATGAGCAGCTCTGTTGGGAGGGGGAGCCATAGAGGGAAGGCAGATATTTGATTGTCTCTGTGGGAGTTGTCCACGTTTGTGGAATACAGAAGACATAGGGAGCATCCCTGTCTACAGGGGGCTTATGTTCTAAAGGGGAGACTGAAAAGAAATACAATAAGGTGATAAGTGCACTGTGAACAAGAAAATAGAACCTGTTAATGGAGAGGTATTGAGCTGAGGTGGGTGGGCAGTGGGGTAGTGGGATGTAGTTAAAGTGGTATATTGGTGTATTTGCTGCCACTAGAACAGCCGTGGGCAAACTACGGCCCGCGGGCCAGATCCGACCCGTTTGAAATGAATAAAACTAAAAAAAAAAAAAAAGACCATACCCTTTTATGTAATGATGTTTACTTTGAATTTATATTAGTTCACACAAACACTCCATCCATGCTTTTGTTCCGGCCCTCCGGTCCAGTTTAAGAACCCATTGTGGCCCTCGAGTCAAAAAGTTTGCCCACCCCTGCACTAGAATGTGAGACCCAGAGAGTTTTGTTTTATTCACTGCTACATCCCCAGAGTTTGGAATGATGCCTGGCAATAGAAGGTGCTCAATAAATCACTGTTGTGTGGATGGATTAGTGGTTCAGGATCCCAGGGATGGAATGAGTTGTGGAATGCCAAGTGTATTGGGAAAACTCTGTTCTTCTCCTGTGTGTTTCCTTTCCTTCCCCCCCACCCCCACACTCACACTTCTCATACCAGATGTGAGTCCTTTTCCCCCACCAAGGATTTCTCCGCCACACCAGCTGGGTGTCCGACTACTCAATTCTGACACAGTCTACCTGGAGAGTGTCAAATCCCTGGAGGGCTCAGTCCCACAAGACCACACTGCCTCCTCTCCTCTTGTAGAGGCCAGTCACAAGGCCAGCTTGTCACCTGTGCTTCTGAGCCATTGGCTATAAATCTGAGGTTCCCACAGCCCCCTCGTTGGGTTGGATTAATTTTTTTAGAGTGCTCACAGGACTCAGAGAAACACTTATGCTACCAGCTTATTAAAGGATATGATAAAGGATATGATGAAGATACACAGGGTGAGGTATGGTAGGGTTCCCAGCGCAGGAACTTCTGTTCCATGGTGTTGACACAAGGTGTTGAGGTGTGTCACCTTCCCTGTGCGGATGTGCTCACCAACCTGGGAGCTCCCCAAATCCTGTACTATTGGAGTTTTGCGGAGGCTTTCTCATGACCAATGAACAACTCCCTTTCTAGCCCCTCTCCCCTCTATGGCGAATGGGAGGCAGGCTGAAAATGCCAATGTTCACATCATAGCTTGGTCTTTCCAGTAACCAGCTGCCATCAAGGAGCGCACCTAGAGTCACCGCGTTAGAACAAAAGATGCTACCAGAACTCTCAGTGCTTAGGAATTCACAAGGGTTTTAGGAGCCTGTGTCAGGAACAGGGGTCAGAGACCAAACGTTTTAACAAAAGATGCTCTTGCTGGGTCGGTGTGGCCCAGCGGTTGAGCATCGACCTATGAACCAGGAGGTCACGGTTTGATTCCTGGTCAGGGCACATGCCTGAGTTGTGGGCTCGATCCTCAGTAGGGGGCGTGCAGGAGGAGCCAATCAATGATTCTCATCATTGATGTTTCTATCTCTTTCCCTCTCCCTTCCTCTCTCTGAAATCAATAAAGATATATTAAAAAAATAACCATGAATTAATAACAAAAAATAACCTGTTATTTAAAAAATAAGAAAGAAGAAGATGCTCTTATTTGGGAAATTACAAGGGTTTCAGGAGCTCTCTGACAGGAACCTGTGCTGGAGACCGTTATGTATTTTCTGTGATCTCACACTGAGGAATCAAAACAGCATCAGTCGTGGATGAAGACATATTGTAGGGAGGGTCTGCATATTGTAGGGATATTAGTACCGATATCCCCAATTCAGAGTTTAATTATATTTGTTTTTAAAGGATTTAACTATTCAATTATATTTTGAATTCTTTGAGTTAGCTTAGTTTCATGGCATTAGTTTCGTCCACTGTGTATTTCTCAGCTGTATTAGTATAATTTACAGATCTACTTATCCTTCAGGGCATTGCCCAATTGAGAAGGGACTGTTTTTAGTAATTTTAAAATCAAATTAGGATGATATATATTGAAGTTCTTTTACAGCCTGTCTTGCTTTAAACACTATATTGTCTGAATGTAATGGAGGAGGAGGAGGTGGAGGTGGTGGAGGTGTGATGGTGGAGATGTTGGTGGAGATGGAGGTGGTGATGGTGGTGGTGGAGGTTGTGATGGTGGAGGTGGTAGTGGTGGTGGTGGTGATGGTGGTGGAGGAGGGGTGGTTGTTTTATGGCAATTAAACCAGTTTAGCTAGAGCTCAACTGCAGTACTTATGTATTAAGCTTAAAGTTATAGTCCTTGCAGTTACTCTTCTGATCTGTTAATTGGGCGGATCCTATGGTGTTTCATGTGGCCATTGCTAAGTTTAGCCTCATGAAGATCCTGTTTGCTTGAAATCGTATAAGTGCTTCGGTTTAAGTTCTGCATGAAGAAGATTGTCTTTTCTTTGCTGGGTCTCCAGGGCCATCTAAAACTTTGTCATAGCTCAAGACCTAACTTTTTATGACTGCTAAGTTAGTGCCTTCCTTTCTCGAAAATAATTTCATACAGGTGTTGTAAGACCATACAGTCATACCTGGAAGTTCGCTTATATTTGAAGAACTTTACCTATTAACAAGGAAAAGGGGAGCATTCAAAATCATCTATGTCCATTTGCCATAGGTAACTACTCTCTCCCATAGAAATTGCTTTATTATGTTTTTTTGTAGAAAGGTGTATAAACATATATTTAGTTATAAAAGTAATAAATGGTCATTGGAAAAATGCTAATAAGACAGGAGTGTAGAGATTAAAATTGAAAACTTTTTCTTAAAATTGTTCACCCTAGGTGCTCATCAGAGTGTAAACATTTGTCACATGTCCGCTAGGGAGGGTGCACTAGCTTGTACTCTCAGTAGCGGAATATGAGTGTCCATTTCCCCAGACCCCGACTGACACTAGGTATTATCAATTTTTTAAGTCTTAACCCATTAGGTGAAAAAATGATGTCTCCTTTAATTTGCATTTTTTGTATGCTCCTGAAATTTAGCATGTTTGGGCCACTTGTGTTACTATATTGAATTGTCTATTCATTCTTTTGCTCTTTTTCTAGTAAGTTCTTCATCCTTTTTCTTTCTGATTTCTATGTGTTTTTCTTTTTTTTTAAAAAAATGTATGTATTATTTTTTTTTCTGCCTAGTCCACCTGTATTTTAGTCTTAATTTTCTTTAATGTGCTCCTGGCAGACCCTGTGGGTCATGCAGTCAAACTTGGAATTATTCTGGCCTTGATGGCATACCTAAGAAAGTTTTCACCCATTTATTAAGTATTCTCCCTACATTTTCTTTTATTTTTTAGAAAAAATATATTTTTATTGATTTCAGAGACGAAGGGAGAGGGAGAGAGGGATAGAATCATCAATGAGAGAGAATCATTGATCGGCTGCCTCCTGCACACCCTCTACTGGGGATCAAGCCCGTAACCCGGGCATGTGCCCTGACCGGGAATCCAGCCGTGATCTGACTGACGCTCAGCCACTGAGCCATACTGGTTGGGCTACATTTTCTTTTGTTTTGAATTTTTATCCTTAGATGTTCAGTACAGATAAACATTTTTATGTATGGGCAGGGTGAGGTAGAGCTCTGACCCCCTTCCCCCCAGATGCTTATTATGAGTCGTTTATTCTTTTCTGCTGATTTGAAATTTTGCCTTTACCTTGTGGTTTATCTGGATGTTCTCTGTTCATGGCTCTGTTTATTCTTGGCCTGCTCAGTACCACATTGTTTTTCCTCTTTCCTTATGCACTGATTTAATTTTTGTCAGTCTAATGTATTGTGAAGAAAAATTGTTGTTCCTTTTCTGTTCCTAAAGATCTATCAAAACTGGAGGGTAGTGGAGCGCCATTTGTTTCTCTGAGTGGCCTGTTACTAGTTTTTATCAGTTGGGATCACATTCTTTTTTTCTTTTGGCAGCAGAAGTCGTGGGTTGATGAAGAAAACTAATGAAAGCAACTTTTCTTACACCTGGAAATCAAATTGGCCTAATCTCCAATCGTCCTTCTGTAGTCATCGCTTCCCAGCCTTTCTCATGTCTTAGGACACATCACACGTAAAAATATTTCTAGTGCACACAGGGCTAGTGGGTGTGGTCAGAGAGCACTGGTGGCGGCTGGGTGGCTTGGCCCCTTTGCACAGCACCACGGATGAGCACCTGTGACACGTATGTGTCACCCAGCTTTGGGAGCGTCTGGGAAGCGCTGGGCTGGTGGAAGCTCCCCGCCTGAGCTCTTTCCATTATAGGGCATCAGAGCTTGGTATGGAGTTCACCTTTTGGGAGCTAGAGTTCTTTTTTCTTTTAAATTTTATAATTGTGGTAAAATATACATAGCATAAATTTACCACTTTAACCATTTTAGGTATACAGTTCTTTGATACTAAATAAATTCATATTGTTGACATCCTGTACTCTTTTCATCTTGCTAAAGGGACACTCTGTCCTCGTTAAACACTCACACCTTGTCGCCCCCCCCCCCCCCCCCCCCCGGCCCTGGCAACCTGCATTCTCCTTTCTGTCTCTCTGCATTTTACTACTCTGAGCACCTCATATAAGTAGCATCATGCTGGTATTCATCCTAATAGGACTGACTTATGTCATGTAGCATAATGTCCTCAAGGTTCATCCACATTGTAGCACATGTTAGAATCTCCTTCCCTTGAAAGGCGGAATACCATTTCATCAGGTACATACTACACTTTGCTTAGCCATCATCCATCCATGGACACTTGGGTTGTTTGTACCTTGGGCCTTGTGAATAATGTTGCTGTGTACATGGTTGTACAAATCCGAGAGCCAGGTTTCTTGTAAGAGTTATTTCCCCCCCAGTTCCTCATCTCTTAAACACTCCGCTCCAAATTTAGCTTCCTTTATTCTGTTGAAACTTCTTTCTTGGCTCATCGGGGATCTCAGGGTTGTTAAATATAAGGAGAATTTTTCAGTGTTTATTTTATTTGCTTTTTCAACCGTATTTAAGCAAGTGGACCATGGCTTTCCCCTTGGCCTGGCCGGTCTTTCTCCCAGCGCCGTATGTTGCTTCTTAATCTCCTCTCCCCGCACCTCAAGGTAGAATTTCATCAGAGCCTGAGACTAGACCTCCTGTGTGACTGCCCTGTGGGTATTTCTCGGGAATCAGACTGAGGCGCTTCACTTCCTGCTATCCATTCTTTCTCTAGAAACTACTGCCATAGTTTTGCCTGCTGAGGCTTCTAAATTCATGTTTGCAGCTGAGCTCTCTGCCAGACTCCAACCCAGAGCTGCCTGCCTGGGCCTGACCGGCTGCTCCTCTCAGCGGGTCTGAAATAGAATTACCGTCTTCCTCTCTGTGTCCGCGTCTCAGTAAAGGGCACCTCCCAGGTGTGCCGGTTAGTGTTAAACTTGACACTTAAAATACTTGTAGATTCACAAGAAAGTTGCTAGAATGTCGCAGAGAGTTCTGGTGTTCCCTGTACCCGGACATTACTGTGGTGCATTTATCCTATCCAGTCAGCCGGTATTGATGCGGCATTATAAACTAAACACACGCTAGTTGGATTTTCTCAGTTTCCCCGCGTGTCCTTTTCCGTTCCAGGACCCCTTCCAGGATGTCACAGCCACTTAGTCCCGCGGCTCCGTAGACCGCTCCGGGTGAGGCATTGCCGAGACTGGCCTTGCTTTTGTTGACCGTGACCAATGAGTTGTTTCGTATGATGCCCTTCACTCGGGGGTTTGTGCTGCTTCCTTCGGATTTAGGCTGGAGGCACGGGGTTGGGGAAGGAAGACCCCAGGGCGCAGCGCCTTTCTCCTCACTCGCATCAGCCTGACATGGCCTCGATGTTACCGCGAAGCCCTGGCCGGTGGGGGTTGTCAGGGTCCTGCGCAGAGTTGCTATTTCCCCCCTCAGCGGTCATTTTGGACCCCTCCCAGCCCCTTCTTCTACTCCATATGAATCCAAACCTATAGGTATTCCCAAATAACCTCTTTACAGCCACCGCTCCAGTCCACGCCAGACTGCTCTGAGGGATCTCCTGACTCCTGTCCCTGCTCTACCCTCGTCCCCTCCCAGCCCTGTCTCCACTCAGATGCCAGAGTGGTCTTGCAAAGATGCCAGTTGGATTTTGGTTCCCTTTTTCCCGAACCTTTGAAGGATTTCCTGTTGTGCTTGCAGTCATGCCCACACTCCAGCCTCCTGCCCAGCCCCTCTCCCCTGGTGCTCTGTTCCAGCCACTGCCCCCCCCCCCCCCCCCAGTCCTTCTGCGTGCTCAGGTCCACACCGCCATGTTCCTTTACTTGCCATTTCTTCTGCTTAAAGATGGTCACCCTCCAGCTTGTCACCCTTCACACCTCAGCTGAAGGGTATTTCCTGGGGAAATTTCCTGCCCGGCAGCGGCGGGAGGTCCCTGGCTGTGAGTTCCCATAGTATTGAGCGCTTCTCCTTCGCTGTGTTCACGGGCCTGACTGACCTGCCCATGTCTGAATTCTTGCCTCCATGGCTCAGACAGACGAGCAGCCTGGCACCCGGTCCAGAGTCTGTCCAGAGTCCAGTGCTCAGTAAATGCTTGTTGATGAATGAATTTAGTGAGTAGCACTGCAGAATGGAGAACAATTATTCTTCCTTTTTTTGCATACAAATATGCAAATAAGTCCTTGACTCTATTTCTATTATTTCACTGATTTAAATCCCACATGTATCCTTTTAAGTATATCGTGTCGGTGCTGTAATAGGTGCAGCAGTGGGTCTAGAAGTGTGAGTCATTCCTGAGGACCTACCTGCCCGTCCCCCACCGCTCGCTGGGAGCTCCGTGGGCGGCCCTGTTCGGAGCGGGGAGACAGACTGCCAGGCGGTGGACTGTCTGCCGTTCCCTTCAGGGCCGGGGTGGGGTCTGAACAGATCCGGCTTGAATTCTAGCTCTGCTGCTTTTGAAGATGTGTGTCTTGAACTGAACCTTTGCCCATCTGTAAACATGGGGAGAGCAGCATCCCTCTTGTAAACCTTGGGAAGAATCAAGTAAGAAAAAGAATGCGAGGTGATCATCATCACAGTCACTGTAACCAGCGCTAATGGTTATGGCTTTTTAGGTCCTAAGCACCATGCCCGGCAATTTCCATCCTTATTTTCACTGATTCTATCAGCAGCCCTGTGAGCTAGGGATGTTATTATCTTCATGTGATAAACGAAGAAAGTGAGACTTAGTTAAAAAATGAAATAATTTGCCCAGTGTCATGGAATTGGAAGCGGTAGAGCTAACACTGGAACCCAGAATCGCTTGGGGTGACTTTAAAAGCCCAGAAAGGACGCCACATTCCTTGTATAGCCACCCTGCCCTGTCACTATAGCTTTATTATTTTGAGTTTTAAAGACTTTTTAGGCATGTATTGGCATTTAAAAAAACTTAATAGTCTTGAGAGGGAGGACCACTGACAGCTGTTTGCAGCTGGAATTTGTTTCTTACTTTACACCTTTGCAGCCTGCCAGCTGTGATTGGCGCCTGAAGGAGGCAGGTTGTGTGTGGGGACCAGGGAATCGGTTGGGACCCACCGTCGCAGTTGTTCTTAAAGTGAGAATTGTGGACTCTTCTGGGGGTTTTACTGAAAATGCATATTGTTCAGCTCCCCCCCCCTTTTAAAATTTATTGTTGAAAGTATTACATATGTACCCCCCCAATTGACCCCTTCTAGTCCATCCCCGCTCCCCACCCCAGGCCTTCAATCACCCTATTGTTTGTGTCCATGGGTTATGCATGTACGCATACAAGTTCTTTTGTTGATTTCTTCCCACTCACCCACCCACCCACCCACCCCTGCCTTCCCTCTGAGATTTGACAGTCTGTTCTGTGCTTCCATGTCTCTGGATCTGTTTTGTTCATCAGTTTATTTTGTTCATTAGATTCCACATATGAGTGAGATTATGTGATACTTGACTTTACTCTGGCTGGCTTATTTTGCCTAGCATAATACTCTTCAAGTCCCTCCATGTTGTCTCAAAGGGTGAGAGATCCTTCTTTTTTACTGCTGCACAGTATTCCATGGTGAAAATATACCACAGCTTCTTTATCCACTCATCTGCTGATGGGCACTTGGACTGTTTCCAGATCTTAGCTATTGTAAATTGCACTGCTGTGAACATAAGGGTGCATACATTCTTTTGATTGGTGTTTCAGGTTTCTTAGGATATATTTCTAGAAGTGGGATCACTGAGTCAAATGGCAGATCCATATTTAATTTTTTGAGGAAACTCCATACTGTTTTCCATAAGAGCTGTAGCATTCTGCATGCCCACCAGCAGTGTACTAGGGTTTCCTTTTCTCCACATCCTCGCCAGCACTTGTCATTTGTTAATGGTAGCCATTCTGACAGGTGTGAGGTGATCCCTCTTTGTCGTTTTAATTTGCATCTCTCTGATGATCAGTGACTTTGAGCATTTTTTCATGTGTCTCTTGGCCATCTGCATGTTCACTTTGGGGAAGTGTCTATTTAGGTCCTTTGCCTATTTTTTATATTAACGAGGACGGCGCGGGGCCTTTGCCTATTTTTTAAATTGGATAGTTTGTCTTCCTTTTGTTAAGTTGTATGAGTTCCCTACATATTTTGGAGATTAACATCCAAAATACATCCTTATCGGATGTATCATTGGCAGATATGCAGTGGGCTCTCTTGTTGTTTTGTTGATGGTTTCTTTTGCTGAGCAGAAGCTTTCTATGTTAATGTTGTCCCATTTATTTATTTTCTCCTTAGTTTCCATTGTCCTAGGACAGGGGTGGGCAACCCCTGGCACGCTTGCCAAACATGGCACGCCAGTAGCTTTTGCTGGCACGCGAAACCCTCTCTTATAATCTTCCATTTACATTTGTGAATCTTTGTTCTCGGTGATGAATTTTGTTAAGTCTCGTAATAGTAGTAGCCTGATGGAAGAAAGTAGTAGTTCGTGCATATCTCTGAAGGTCATGAAATATAAACCTGATGTAAAATCTCTGTCATTAGTGATGGAGCAGCAAAAGTCCCACTGATAATATCAAACAGAGTCATAAAGTTTTCTGTCGCACTATCAGTGTACATGTATACATTAAAAAAAATAAATGTATTTTCATCATCATAGACTGTGTTTTTGTCACTCAAATGAATTTTATTATTTCTTCAAGGTTCTTCACATATGTACACCTTAAGAGATACCAAGTAGGCATAACATGTTCTCAAAAAATTAGGGTTGGCACCCAGAAGAATTTTCAGTCAGAGATTTTGCTGGTTTTGGCACGCACTCACAAAAAGGTTGCCTACCCCTGTCCTAGGAGATGTATTGATAAACATATTGCTGTGAGAGAGTCTGGGATCTTAGTGCCTATGGTTTCTTCTTGGACTTTTATGATTTCACCTCTTACAGTTAAGTCCTTTACCCATTTTGAATTTGTTTTTGTGTATGGTGTAAGTTGGTGGTCTAGTTTCATTTTTTGGCATGCATCTGTCCAATTTTCCTAACATCATTTTTTGAAGAGACTATGTCTGCTCCAATGTATGCTTTGTCAAATATTGAGCATAGTGGCTCGGGTCGCTTTCTGGGTTCTCTGTTCTGTTGTATTGACCTGTATGTATGTATGATCTTATGCCAATACCAGGCTGTTTGTTTTTTTTAGTTTTTTTTTTTTTAATTGATTAAGTTATTACATATGTGTCCTTATCCCCACGTTACCCCCTATCCCCCCCCCCCTCATGCCCTCACCCCCCTGTTGTCTGTGTCTGCATATAAGTCCTTTGGTTGATCTCTCCGCCCCCCCCCCCCCCCCCTTCCCTCTGAGGTTTGATGGTCTGATGGATGCTTCTCTGTCTCTGGATCTGTTTTTGTTCATCAGTTTATGTTGTTCATTATACTCCACAAATGAGTGAGAACATGTATTTATCTTTCTCTGACTGGCTTATTTCACTTAGCATAATGTCCTCCAGTTCCATCCATGCTGTTGCAAATGGTAAGAACTCCTTCTTTTTTACCGCAGCGTGTATTCCATTGTGTAGATGTACCACAGGTTTCTGATCCACTCATCACTGATGGGCACTATCAGGCTGTTTGAGCACAGGGGCTTTTAGTATAACTTGATGTCTGGTATTATGATTCCTCCAACTTTGTTCTTCTTTCTCAAGATTGCTGCAGCTATTTGGGGTCTTTTTTGGTTCCATATACATTTTTGGAGTATTTGTTCTAGACTTGTGAAATATTCCATGGGTATTTTAATAGGGATTGCATTGAATCTGTAGATTCCTTTGTGTAATATGGACATTTTAATGATGTTGATTCTACCAATCCATGAACATGGTATTCTTCTACTTGTTTATATCTTCCTCTATCTCTTTTCTCAACGTCCTGTAGTTTTCAGAGTACAGGTATTTTACCTCCTTGGTTAAGTTTATTCCTAAATATCTTAATTTTTTTTTTTGTTTCAGTGGTAAATGGGATTGTTTTCTTAGTTTCTCTTTCTGAGAGTTTACTATTGGTGTATAAAAATGCTATGGATTTCTGGGTGTTAATTTTGTAGCCTGCTATGTTTCTGAATTCCTTTATTAAATCTAGTAGTGTTTTGGTAGAGTCTTTAGGGTTTTCTATGTACAATATCATATCATTTGCAAATAATGA
Organism: Myotis nattereri; assembly: GCF_964212035.1. Taxonomy (NCBI): domain Eukaryota; kingdom Metazoa; phylum Chordata; class Mammalia; order Chiroptera; family Vespertilionidae; genus Myotis; species Myotis nattereri. The sequence goes on along the minus strand of NC_138077.1, from coordinate 213,329,014 downwards.
AAGTTTTACTTCCTCCTTTTCAATTTGGATACTTTTTATGTTTTCTTCTTATCTGATCGTAGCGGCTAGGATTTCCAGTACTATCCTTATTAATAAAAGGCTAAATAGTCGTCACGCCCTCACGTGCGATGCCCTCATGCCATCACAAGATGGCTGTGCGCACAGTGAAGGCGGGCTTCCCGGGGTCCTGCACATGCGCCACCGGGGCGGGGACCCCGGCCAACCTTTTTGGGGCAATCCATCGAGGAGCCCTAGATGGGTGGGCGGGGCCTACCTCTTTGGGGTGATCGATCACAGGGCTCCTGCACTGTGAGAGGGCACAGGCCAGGCTGGGGGACCCCCCTCTCAAGTGCACGAATTTCGTGCACCAGGCCTCTAGTCCTATATAATAAAAGCCTAATATGCTAAGTGTCCAACCGTTCGACCAGTCGCTATGATGTGCACTGACCACCAGGGAGCTGCTGGGGTCCAACCCCAGCAGGTCCAGGGATCCCCAAAGGTGTGGACGGAGTCGGCGAAGAAGGAATGACACGGAGACAGCGTTCAGTTGATCAGCAGCCTTGCCAGGATCTCTAGCCAAAATCTCCAGCCAAGTTCTGTTCAGGATCTCCAGCGAAGTTCTGGTTAGCATCTCCAGCCAGGTTCTGTGTCCATGTTCTCTTGCTAGGTTCTCCAGCCAGGTTCTGTAGCCATGTTCCCTCGCTAGGTTCTCCAGCCAGGTTCTGTAGCTAGGTTCTGTCTCTAGGTTCTTCAGTCAGGTTCTCTCCAGGGAAGTTCTTCTGTCTCTAGGTTCTGTGTAGGTTCTGTGTCTAGGTTCTGTGTCCCATTGTCTTGTTACATCTGTATTTATACCAGTTGATTCCAATCCTATCAATCTCTATTCCAAAGGTTAGGGCGTTTCTTATCTCCATTCCAGGGAGTATAGATTATGTAGCTTAAGCATGATTGTTCATAGTTAAAGTGATTAATTACCCGCCTGGCACTTAGTTAAGGGGTTTTATTCCCTCCCTAACTTCAGGGGAAAATCCCTACCTGGGGAAACAACCTTTCTCAGAGAGGTGACCTTGGTTAAAACACATAGTGCCAAGAAGGTGAGCAAACATATTAAGAACAGTATGCCATATATGCCAGGTCCCTTGAAACAGCAAGGATGGACCGGCTCCCGGCAGGGAGCAGACGCTCCGACCAGTAGGTTAGCTTGCTGCTGGGGTCTGGCCGATCAGGACTGGGCGAGACAGGCCGGACATGCCCTGGAGCCCTCCCACGGTCCTTCCCCAGCCCCAATTGTGCACCGGTGGGGTCCTTCGGCCTGGCCTGCGCCCTCTCACAATCCGGGACCCCTCGGGGGGTGTTGGAGAGCTGGTTTTGGCCCGATCCCTGCAGGCCAGGCTGAGGGACCCCACTGGTGCACGAATCTGTGCACCGGGCCTCTAGTGTTGAATAAGAGTGGTGAAAGTGGATATCCCTGTCCTGTTCCTGTTCTTAGGGGATATGCTTTTAGATTTTTTCCTGAGTATGATATTGGCTGTAGGTTTGTTATATATGGCCTTTATTATGTTGAGGTATGGTCCCTCTATTCCTACTTTGCTGAGAATTTTTATCAAAAATGGGTGTTAGAGCCCTAGCTGGTTTGGTTCAGTGGATAGAGCATCGGCCTGCAGATTGAAGGGTCCTGGGTTCAATTCCAGTCAAGGGGCACACGCCCGGGTTGCGGGCTCAGTCCCCCGTAGGGGATGGGCAGGAGGCAGCCAATCAATGATTCTCTCTCATCAGTGATGTTTTTATCTCTCTCTCCCTCTCCCTTCCTCTCTGAAATCAATAAAAATATATTTTTAAAAAGTGGTTGTTGGATTTTGTTGAATGCTTTTTCTCTGCCTAGTGATATGATCATGTGATTTTTGTCTTTCAGTTTGCTTATGTGATGTGCCACGTTTATTGATTTGCGAATATTGTACCAGCCTTGCATCCCTGGAATAGATCCAACTTGGTCATGGTGTGTGATTTTTTTAATGTAATGCTGGATCCGATTTGCTAATATTTCGTTGAGGATTTTAGCATCTATGTTCATCAGGGATATTGGCCTGTAGTTCTCTTTCTTTGTAGTGTCTTAATCTGGCTTTGAAATTAGGATAATGCTGGCCTCATAGAAAGAGCTTGTAAGTGTTCCTTCCACTTGGATTTTTTGGAGTAAGTTGAGGAGTGGAGATGTTAGTTTTTCTTCAAATGTTTGGTAAAACTGCCCTGTGAAGCGCCTGGACCTGTTCAGCTCTTCTTTTGATGCACTAAACTGTACTCTTGCGGGGTAGGACTTGGAAAACTATTTTTACAAATGACCTGCCTTAAGTAGGGGTTCTTATTCCATCTGAAGTTTGAGAATCAATGAACCGAGGAAATGGGAAATGTAGGACTTTTAATGACTCTGACCAGTGCAGGAAGCCAGAGGAGCATTAAAATAAGCACTGGCGTGGGCCTCGGCGAGCGAGCTAGGAACAGCCAGCACAGAAAGAAAGGCAGCGTGGTGAGCGCGTCACTGGTGCTGTTTCTTACACATTTGTATGTGGAGGAACGTGGCATATATTCTGTTATTCCTTCTCCCTAGTGGGACAGTCCAGAAAGGAGTGGGGCATTGTCTGACAGAGTTGACACAATACAGACAAATCTGAGGGAGAAAAGGTGAGACTATTTGGTGAATTTACATGTCATTTGCAAAGCTAGGAGTGCCTCAGAAGCTGATTTCGAATAGTCTCTTCTTAGAAAAACTGTCAGATTGCCCTGCTTTCGATTTAGAAAATGTGATAATTTCATGTTTGTGGCTAATCTGAAGGTGATCAATATAAAATGTTTGAACTCTTTAGTATTTGCATATTATTTATTTCAAACAACGAGGATTCTTTTATGTCACCTAACAAGACCAGCGGCAGTGGTTCCAGAGGGGCCGGTGGGGCAGGGAAGGAGGCTCCTGCTGTCTCCCCGAGGCCTCCCCACTTTCCTCATGGGGCCACCGCAGTGGGCGGAGCCCTGCCTTGTGCCTGCCTCCCCATTCTGACACAGTCTTTTGAGGCACAATGGACATATAAGTGCACAGGCTTTAAGTGTAGGTTGATAAGTGCGCACAGGTATGCACCACACAGCCAGCACCTTCCCCCACAATGAGCGCTCTGCGGCCCCCTCCCCTCTTCGTCGTTTCATAAGAGCTTTGAAGCTTTTGGGGGAAATTTACTTTGTTGAGGATCAAGCACTAGCCGGAAAGGCATTTGATTTGTAGTTTTAGCTTTTGTTTTCTTTTTGAGGACCATAGTGGAAACAGTGTGATGATTGTAGGGATCGATTGCTGTATCATTTATAGAAAGTGTTAGGTTGTTAATAGCCATTTTGAGAAACAACTATCTTAGAACAGACGCTCTTTGAGCAGCTGACGTAGGATGTCTGTTTTTAGAGAGGCTGACACCTGGGGGGACGGCTCCTGTGGGGGAGGAGAGAGGGAGGGAGTTGCCCCCCCCCCTCCCCGCCTCCCCCGCACACGCAGGACTCCAACTTGAAAACCCAGTGCTTTGTCTTTTTTGTTTTAGTAGATGGTCTGTCCATGGTGCTGAGCAGCTAACACCACTGCTAACCTGGAAGAGGGTAGAAATACAGTCCCCACTTAACGGAAGGGTAGTCTGTGCTCCTGTGTGCTTTATTCTAGTGAGTTGAATGACACAGTGGTGATTTATTTATTTGTATTTATAGATTAAAAAAATTTTTTTTTGCTCCATCCCTGTGTAGAAAATTTTCATGCGTTTATTTGGGCCAAACTGACAATTGCCGGGAAGCAAAATCTCCTGAGAATGGCAATTTTGCACCTTATTTTATACATTAGAATAAAAGGAGAAGACGTAGGGCAAGCATGTCAAACTTGAAGGCTAACACGGGCCAAATAAATGAGGCATGCGGCCCACGGGCCACAAGTTTGACATGCTTAACATAGGGCAGTGATGGCGAACCTATGACACGTGTGTCAGAGGTGACACGCAAACTAATTTTCTTGGTTGATTTTTCTTTGTTAAATGGCATTTAAATATATAAAATAAATATCAAAAATATAAGTCTTTGTTTTACTATGGTTGCAAATAGCAACAAATTTCTATATGTGACACGGCACCAGAGTTAAGTTAGGGTTTTTCAAAATGCTGACACGCCGAGCTCAAAAGGTTCGCCATCACTGACGTAGGGGGTTACATGAAATCCCTTGGTGATAGATTAGGGAGGTGGGAGAACGCAAAGTGGGGAAACCTGGGATTAGATAAAAAGTAAAAAGAATAGATACATAGGTGGGTGCAGGATAGTTAGCTGTTAGCAATTAACACTACAAAAGTAACAGTGAGGGGTTTTGTGCTCTGAGGTCTGGAAATCGGAATTACCTTGACCTTCCAAAGGTATGTTATCGTAGATCCCAAAAGACAATAGACAAGGTCAGTTAAAGTAAAGATTGACCTTTGTCAGGAAGATACAGGCCTCGGACATGACTACACACCATGACTCACTTGTAGTAGTTGGGAGGTTTTCCTTTCAGACCATCCTGTGTGGTACTTGAGGCCTCTGAGTGTGTAAGGCCGCCATGCAGGTCTCCCCTGAGCTGGTCAGGTTTTAGTATGTGGCTTTTTCGTCCACACCTGTGGTAAGCGTTTGGCTGGGCAGTTCTCTTTTTAATCTTTGAAGACCCTCGCTGAGGTTAGTTTCTGCTGCAGAAAGCATTATGTTGTTGAGTTAATAGCCATTTTGTAAAGAATTAGTAAAATATCTGGGCTCAATTGTACTGGGTTTCTTCCACTGTCTCCTCGCTTCCTTGGCTCTCTGAATTTTCTTGGCTCTTTATTTCCACTTCTTTCTGCTTTTCTCATGTGTTTTGTTTAGAAACTAATATGTTTGAGGTGAAAATGGCAGCACTTCTGTCATGATTTAACCTTATTAGAAATGGTGTTCTTTGTTCTGTGTCTGTTAGTTGAGAAATGAACCAATTCTCTGTGCTTATAAATGCTCGCTGGTCCTCGGTGCCAAAAATGAATGAGCGCGGAGTACAGATCGAGTGTGTCGGGAACGCCCGTGTACAAGCTGTCCAGGCATCGAGGCCTCAGTGTGTTCTGACCTTTGCCAGAACTCTGGTGACTTGATGGTCTTGTGAAGTGACGCTCGGTGGGTTTCTCTCTTCAGTCACATGACACAGTGCGGCGGTACCGCCTTCCAGTGGTCGGCTGTGAGAGCGGGATGCTGGCTGTGCCCATCAGCTAAGGCAGTGGTGGCGAACCTTCTGAGCTCGGCCTGTCAGCATTTTGAAAAACCCTAACTTAACTCTGGTGCCGTGTCACCTACAGAAATTTGTTGGTATTTGCAACCATAGTAAAACAAAGGTTTATATTTTTGATATTTATTTTATATATTTAAATGCATTTAACAAAGAAAAATCAACCAAAAAAATGAGTTTGCGTGTCACCTCTGACACGGGTGTCATAGGTTCGCCATCACTGAGCTAAGGGCTGGGGGTGGTAGGATTCCTGCGCAGTGCCTGGGGCCTCTCGTGCAGGAGACGAGCCCGCTCTTCCCTGGATGTAAAGATGTCGGCTCTCCCAGGTAGGGATTTGGTCGGTTAAAGATGCCCCTCGGTCTGCATGCACAGGATTCATCGAGTCAGTCCCCGCGAGTCCCAGTGTGGCCTTTCTGAAGAAAAGGGGCTTCAGGAGAGAGAGGCGGGTCCTTTTGTCCATGAGGCACACTCTGGCTGGGCCCAGCAAGGGGCCAGGAGAACGTTGGTGTCAGAAAGCTGAGGCCAGTCCTTGGGAAAAGTACAAAGCTGCGCAGGCCCCACCGCCTCTGGAGTTGGGAGCAAAAGTGTCGCTGCACCAGATTGGAGGTCACGTGGGCAGCTGGGAGGCTGCGCCTGGGGAATGTGTGTGTCCAGGCACCTGCCCCGCAGAGGGCGCGGCTGCGGCTCCTGGCTGCGGTGAGGCAGGTGCCCCGGGGTGCGCTGCGCCAGGCCTCTCTTGCCTGAGGGCCTCTGATCCAGGGTCCTTGATGTGGGGACATCGTAAATCCCGGAAGCCTTTACCTTCCTCCAGCCCAAAGAGCAAAAATGTTGGCTCAAATCCTTCACAGATTTTTTAAAATTACTTAACCTTTGGGCTAACATACTTTTGTGAGTTGGTGAATTTTAGAAATGATTTAGAAGACTTTCGAAAAGCTTCTATGAGTACTTTACACTCTTGTTTTCAAGAGGAAATTACTTAATAAATACGTGTGTTTTGGTAATAAAAGGGGAGTTACATGGAGATATTGATCTGAATACTAGACTTTTTCTCATTTTTAATAGGAAATTTTTTAGTAAAACAAAATTTGACTAATGTTATATTGCCAGCTTCTTGCCTTTTCTTACAAAGATGCTGAAGTGGCCTGAATAACAATGCTACTAAAACACGCACGCATTGTTTTGATGGGGTATGGATTGCTTCTGTAGTGTGCAAACTGCTTGCATGCCTCCCAGCAACACATACACATGTGACAGACTTTATGGGAGATGCGCGTTCCAGAGAAATGAAATGCTGGTTTACTTCTCAGTAGCTATGGAACTTTAAAAAAATCATGTTTTTAGAAACGAGGCCTCGAGGCACTAACACACTTGTGTGGGGAAACTCTGCAAGTTATTTTTAACAAAACCTAATCACGGAAAGCAGAAAGCTGATGTTTAAGGAGTTTATTGACAGGCAAGACTTCGGAGATGTTTCGGATTGGGGTCTGGTATCTCAATAAAGTGAGTCGTAATCTTTTTGCTGGTGGCGGGTCTTGTCTTCAATTTGTAAAAAAACAAACAAACAAACAAAACAGAAAAAAGTGCAACATCTGTGAAACTCAGTAAAGGGAAGCGCGGTCGAATGAGGTCTGCCTGGATCTATTGATTTCCCTAAGCTGCCAGAAAGGATATCCTGTTCCTTTTAATAAAATCCGTCTGGGCACTTGTCAGTATTTAAATCTAGAAGTATTTTTGGAATTTGATTTTAACAAGGTAAACGCAAATGTTGGGCATTGTGGGATGAAACTGAACTAGAAGACTGGAGGAAGGGGTGGGACTTGAAGTGCTTTTCCGGTAGTTAGGCTCCCATTCACTCTCGTACTGGGGAGCTATTGTGCGCATCGCCTGCTCGCACCTGCTGCCCAGTAGGTACTGAGGAATCTGGGCTTGGGAGTCAGGGAATGTAGCCTCCAGTTCAGTTGTAGCGAGGAGACTAAAGGTGACTGTCCTCATGGCTGCGTCCATCTTATTTCCTAGTGAAATGGACATGGAAATTACTTAGTGTAACAATGGTTATGCCTGCTGTTGCCGCAAAGTTGTGTTTGTCACGATTTAGGTCAAGCATGTCAAACTCGCGGCCACTGGGCTGCAGGTTTGACATGCTTGATTTAGGTGGCAGCCGTATGTTGCAAAACAAAACCTTAGCTCTTTCTGTTCTTTTGGAAACAAACTATTTTAGTTTGTTAACGGGGAAGGTAAGTAATAACATCTGTTGAAGAAATTGAAGCCTAACCTGTCAGATACTTTCCCTTGTGAGAGGGGCCTCATGCCAAGCTGCTGCTAGCTCTGTCTAATTCCAGTAGAACTAGCACATTATTTTGCTTAAAATGTCTTTTCCCCTGTGCAGTGAGAGTTGATGTGAGAACAGATCTTAATAGATATAGTTACACAGTTTATTTTATCATGTATCACTTTATTGCTATCTTCTAGAACATTGTTATATTAAATGTTCCAATAATGGAAATTTTATGCAGCTACTTCAAATGAAACAAATTTGCAAAACTCAATTTTGGAACTCATTCCTTGAGGAGAGAGAAAAAAAACCTCACCATGCTGTGACCAAATTAGATTTCTCATTTGTTGGCAACTTGTCAAATACAGTCGTTTCCAGAAAACAGGGTGTGGGGGTCCATGGAAGTGTCAGTATTTCAGTCACTTACAATTGGGCTGATTATGGGTTTTAATGTGATTGAATTGTTAGTTGTGCACAAAAACTGTGTTGGTAACAGGTAATTAAAGTCTGGTTTTGTACCTAAATAAAAGCGGCTCTCCACGGAGTCAGGAGTGGCTGTTCAGTCACAGGGAGTCTGCTGTTCAAGAACTGAATTGTGATTTCTCGGAGATGTCAGTTTCACTTACTAGAGCTCCTTTGTTTTGCAGAGATCATGATGCAGCCGTCCTTTTGGATTTCTTTTTAATAATGTGTGACCCTTCACCTTTGATCCCCTGACCTGCATTACCTTGGTAACCATTTCATTTTTTAATTTAATTTCATTTTTTAATTTTGGTGTGCAAGCTGTAACATTTCATCTCTCAAAGTGTAACATGCTGATTTTCTCAAATAGAGAGATCCCTTTGAGCGATAAATTTGCAAAATGCTGTCTTCATTTTCTGTATTAAAATTCATTTCAGTTTTTAAAATAAAGTGTAATCTGTGTTTTCATCCTTTTAAAATTTTAGTTTAATGAGTACATTTCCCCATACAGTATATCTCCGTTTCTATTTGTATTTTGCAATAGCTAAATTAACTTGTGGTTCACGCAGACACCTCTCTCTCTTTCTGACACCTCTCTATTTCTCTCTTTCACACCGACGCGCATCATATCTCTCTCTCTCTCTCTCTCTCTCTCTCTCTCTCTCTCTCTCTCTCTCACACACACACACACACACACACACACACAGACACACACACACACACACACACACACCAGGCTCCACAATCCCTCCCCTCCCACATGCACACCCTCATCTCACCCTCCCACCCCCCATTTTTTGCAGATTAATTTCTGTTTCTTTCAAAAACTGGCAACTTGAATTTATTACCCTTAGCTGCCACATTCTAGCACCTCAGATTACATTTTGTATTTTCAAGTATTACTAGGAGAAAAAGTTTAGTCCTTTAATTCCATGTATGGGAGATAAGAAAGTTGTCTCATTTCCAAAATTCACCTTTCTCCTCTTTTAATATTTTATTTATTTATTTGAGGCATGAGTTCAGAATAAGCACATTTTATTAACATGATCAAAAGTGTCCTTTTGTCTCTGCTGAAGCCTGGCCAGTCAGCTGTGATGATCGTATACCAGATTGCTTGATGCCATATGCTAGTTTGGGACTGTTTTTCAGACGATGCATTTTTTATTGTATTCTTCTTTTTAGCAAATTGTTATTCCTAAGCAAAACAAACCAACATCTAAAAACAAATGTCAAACTTGAGTTTATTCCTTGAACTGGCAAGATATTTGTGAGAAATCATGTCCTTAAGAAAAATGGTGTGAGATCTCATCGCATGGTCTACTGAAGCACAGATTATTTTTTAAGTGTCTCATTATTTTATTCTCTAACATTTAACGCTGATGCTTTAATTGCACACAGCTGACGCTGCGAAATGAGCACTGAAATGGATGTAAGTCCTCTCTGAGCGTTGTTGTTACCTATAAAAGTTTATGTCATTCATTAGAGCCACAAATTAAAGTTAGTTGTAGTGAGCTGCTCATTGGAGAGTGGAACTCGCATGAACTTTCTTCAGGCTCACCAGCTGGTTTTTGTCTGTAACACATACGTACCTGGAAAGCTGCCTTTGGCCTACTGGGTGTCTTTCCACAGAATCGCAAAATGCTAGAGCTGAGGAATGCAAAGAAGGTAAAACATCCTGTGATCATAAAGCCAGAGAAAACATGGAGTAAATGTCCCAATAGTTAGGAGCAGCTTCTTACCAAGCCTTGCATCTTAAGGATCATTTTAATGAAAATGCTTTCAGTGTTGTGTGGAACGTTTCTCCATCCCATCCTCTACTCGTGCCTCCCATGCCATATGCTTCCAGCCCCAGGCGTGCTGTCAGCTCGGAGCCTGTTGAACAGAGACTCGCCGGGCTGGAGGGCTGTGCACCGGGGTCGCTCCGCTCCTCTCGCTTAAGCTGCCCTGCGCCGCCCGGCCCCGAGGGTGAGCTGGCTGGTGGTCCCCAGAGTCACAGCTCCCTGTTGACACAATCAGGGCTTCCTCACACCTCCTCTGTGGGCTCCCGTGTCCCCTAGAGAGTGTCTAATACAGCGGTTCTCAACCTTCCCAATGCCACGACCCTTTAATACAGCTCCTCATGTTGTGGTGACCCCCGATTTCATTGTTACAGATTGAACATAATGAAAGCACAGTGATTAATCACAAAAACAATATGTAATTATATATGTGTTTTCCGATGGTCTTAGGCGACCCCTGTGAAAGGGTCGTTCAACCTCCAAAGGGGTCACGACCCCACAGGTTGAGAACCGCTAGTCTAATATTTTATTCAGAGGTCCGTCCAGTAGGAGCTGGAGGTACAGAAGAGAATTTTTTAAATTTATTTTGATGTTTTAGTTTGCAGTTAGGTCAGATTTTCTTTTAACGTTTTCTGCTTAATAGTACATTGTAAGTTAATCTAATTTTCTAAGAGAGCCTGGGTATAGACATGCTACTTCTTTTCAGTGATCATTGCTTATGTGGTTAGTATTTAGGGATTCTAGTGGGTTAGGCATGTGGATGTGGCTTTTGTGAGCAGGATCCAAGGAGAAAACCCTGGGTCCCTGGTCGCCTCTGGGGTCTTTTCAGGCAGCCACACCGAGCTGAACACTCAGGCGGAAGGGCTCCACAGACCTGCATGTGGCTCTTGGAAACAGGGAATTGGTTGTTTGGCGTCCTGGGCAAGGTTTGGTAAGCATTCCATTGGTTCTGCGTTAGGGGCACCCTCTGTGCGTGTGGATAGTGTGTCTCCTACTTGCTTTGTAGGCCTGAGGGCGGGACCCCAGAAGAGGTGCTTTTGAACTTCAGGGCGCCCTGTGGCTGTGCTGAGGGCAGCTGCAGTCCTGCTGAGAGGCCGTGGGGGCGAGCCTGTGGGGAAGGGCCAGGAGCATGGCCGGGCCCTGGCAGAGATCTGACTCAGACAGACTCCCTCCCCTCTCAGTGCCTCAGTTTCCTCCTCTTTAAAATGGGGATGATAATAGTACTCACTCTGGGGGCCAAGGGGAGGGTGAGGTGAGCTGAGGGGTAAAGTACTTTGCGTGGCCTGCGGGCAGTGGCTGTGGCCTCCCGGCCAGGCCCTCTCACCAGCAGCCCAGCAGGAAGGGGCTGGCAGGGAAGTGGCGTTCTGGGGGAACAGAAGGTTACACTTTAAAGACTTCCCCGTTAGTCTCTGCCACTGTCTGGGAGCTGGTGTGCTTCTGTAGAGAGGAGCTGCATGGTTCCTGGTGGTGACGCGCCTCTAGGAGAGGCCATGTTCAGGTGCAGAGAGGTAGATCTGGGCTCCTACCCTTTTGGGAAGGAAAGTTTAGATGATCAAGACTTCCTTAACCTGGTGCTGATAGAGGCTTTTGTGTTGGCTGTTTTGGGCTGTGTAGACTCGGGAAAAGGGACCCGTGGGAGACCCCAAGTCGGCACTGCTCGTTCCTTTTGGCTCAGTAAGCTGTCTCCCTAGCTCTCAAGGCGTCAGGAAGCCTTGACCTGATTAAAGATTTTTACCCAGAGGCCTTAGCGCTTCCTCCTGCTAGATCACATGTCCTTCCAAGTGCTTCACTGTTTTAATGATCCAAGTTTATTTGGCAGTAGGCCTTGTGTTAACCCCGTGTGCACCTGAGAACACTGATGTGCAGATGGGTAAGTCAGCTCTCGCAGGCCACGCCCCTAGTGAAGTGCAGACCAGGCCTGAAATCCGGGCCACCTTTCTCCCGGCATCTGCCGCCTGACACCTGGCAACCCTGTTGCACCGACAAGCAGTGGTTCCACTACCGTCCCCCCTCCCTCAGCACGCAGACTTCGTGGGGCCTCCAGCAGGCTGCCACCAGCACCACCTCCAGGAAGGCTGTCATCCTTGTGGCACTTGTAGGGACTCCACGGCAGCGGCTTCCTCAGTTGTGGCCGCACATCCAGGGTCGCATGTATAGCCTTGAACTACAGAGCACCGGCCCCATCCAGTCTCGGCCGAGAATCACTGACCGATAGGACAGGAAGACAGGAAGTGCATGTTATAAACAAGATCTGTGCTTCCAGAACGTGGGCCTGTGCTGTTCATTCTGTAGTTAGCGACATTGTAACCTAACACGGTCCTCCGTGGGCAGGGTTAGTAATTCAGACACCATAACCTGCACCCTGTCTGTGGCAAAGTCTCAGAATGTGGTCTCTTGTAAGTGGGCATTTGACCCCCCACAAAAACCAGGCTAGAAACGAGTCCTGTGCCAAGTGAAGGTAGGGAACCACACTGCTTCCTCCTTCCTGCTTTTACCTTTCTTTTCCCACCTTCTCTTTTTTTTTTATCCTCACCTGAGAATATTTTTCCATTTATTTTCAGAGTGGAGAAGATGGGGGGAAGGGGGAAGAGAGAAACATCAATGTGAGAGAGAGACATCGATTGGTTGACTCCTGCATGCGCCCTGACTGGGGCCTGGGGTCGAACCTGTAACCCAGGTATGAGCCCTTGACCAGAATCATACCTGAGACCCTTCGATGTGCAGGCTGTCGCTCTAACCACAGAGCAACGCATGCCAGGGCCTCCCCCTCCCCCTTTAACTCAGTTACTTTTTCATCCCTTCATCTTCTCTCAACTCCTCCTCCTCTCCTTCCTTGTTTTCTCTTTGTCCTTCTATCTAGCACATGCTTGTGGGCATATCAGTCATCAGACAGGAAAGTAAATCTTCCCAGGGGCCCAGCATAGAGTAGGTGTTCAAATAGATGTTTCTTGATTGTCAGAACTTGCCTTTTAAAGGAGCAGGCACTGCCCCTCTCAGTGGTCAGGTTGTTTGTGAATGTCTTTCGTAACATGGGTGGTGATCTTGAACATGTAGATGATTTCGCATGACGGATTTAGATGGTTTGAGAAATGCCAGTCACCAGCCCTGAATAGGACAGAGTTGGGCAAAGGACAGACTGGACTGTTCTCGAGGCACCCTCTCAGGCTTGTAGAGTACCTGCGGCATAGCCTGAGAGCTGGAAGCTCCAAGGTCATGGGTCGGACCCCACCTCTTGGTGATGAGGAACCTGCTCCTGAGGGGAGAACCCTCCCTTAAGGCTGCTCAGGGCACCACCTCCTGCTGTCACATTAACTGAGGGCAGCAGAGCAAAAGCTGTGACACCAGTGTCCCCGAGAGATGACAGGGACATAGAGTCACTGTCCTGCACGGCTCCCTCTCATGTCCCTCCCGTGAGCAAGTGCCAGATCCCGAGCGAGCAGGCCCGGCAGCAGAGGGAAACGTCCCCCGGTGTTTGTGCTGTGATGCCCCTGGGCACGGTGCTGGTGGCCACCGAGCTGCTGTGTGACTCACCTCAGAATCACGGCCTGAGCCAGGCTTGCACACCCACCTGTGGATTAGCTCAGAGCCACGGGGGAGTCGACAGCGCATCTGCTGCCCCCAGTTGTGACCTTCAGCTCGAGCACCAGCCGCCCTCGGCCTCCTGCGCTGACCCCTCTGAGGGTTTCCCTCCTCCCAGCCCTCAGTCTCCCAACAGGCCTAGGCCGGTCCCTGCCTTTGGCATCTGTCACGCACGAGGACTGGCGGGAAGGCCGAGTTCTGCGAGCGAGGCCGTTGCTCTGGGTTTCTCTCACCTGTCAGTGCTCGCACATAGTAGACACTCAGCAAACGTTCCTCTGCCTCCCGTGCTCATTAGCACAGGTAATTAAGAACAGGAGCGGATAGGCTGCACGGATCTGCGCAGAGATATACCTGTAATTAAAGTTTTAATTAAAGAAACACCAGACCAGGCAGATGGTTCTTATCCCCGCATCTTGTAAACCAAACAGCCCCGGCTTTTCCCTCTTGCAAACTAGCAAAGCAGCGAGCAGCGACACTCTGGGGGGCTCCTGCAGGGAGGGGTGCTCCATTAACTAGCCATAATCTAATTTTGGGAGCACTCTGTGTGATGCCAAATCCAGGGGTGATCCTTGCAGTTTGAAATGGAAAGACGATACATCAACATTATGCCCCAACCAAAGCTCTTAAGCCTCTAGTCAAGGGCACTGCCAGGCCAGCTGGGATATCACAAGGCGTGTGGTTTGCTAGGTCACAAGAGCTGACAGAGTGTTATTTAGGCTCCTCAGCTAATGCAGGTTCAATTAGGGCCCAGCCTGCGTTTCCAGGTTTCCCACCGAACAGCAGTGCGGTGCTGAGAGGGACGGGCCAGCCGGCTCACGCAGGTCCTCCGCGATGTCTGTGTCACTGTGACCTTAATCACCAGCCAAGTGCAGAGTTTAAAAAACAAGCACAGGATAAGAGAGACAGCGCATCCCTCCCGAGGCCCTTCCCCCGTGCGCCACGGGGCCCTGCTGCTCACCTCAGGGGGCCCCTCGGCCCCTTCTTCCCTTCAGGGCCCTTGACTCAGCCCCGCTCAGGGTGTGGCCTTCAGTGCAGGTGGGCAGTCACGCGGATGCTCAGCAGCTGCCTGTGTGCTGCCCCTTGCACCTCACTCCCGGGTGTTCTCTGATGGATCCGGTGCCGAAGGGGTGATTGTTGATTCACTGGGAAACAGCTCGGGTGAGAGTCAGGAGAGTGAGTGACTGATCTTCCCCTTTTATTTGAAAGGAGGCAGGCCTCTCACTGCAAAAGAGTCCTTGTTACACTGGGACACACATAAGTTACCTTCAGGTTAAAGACCTTGTCCCCAGACCGCAGAGCCTGGGAGTGTGGTCACCGCCTTAACGCCCCGTAAATCAGCTCAGTTGTCCCGCAGGAGCGCCGGGCCACGCACCTGGGGTGACGGGCAGACGGAACGTTCTTACACCTCCTGCTCGGGCAGACTTCCCCGACGGGGCAAGATGGTCTTTGTTTCTAGAAGTCAGTTCCGTATCAGCTCCTCTGCGTAAGCAGTCTGTCAGGGCCCAGGAGGCTCTCTGCCAGGCTCTGCCCGGCTGGCCCAGAGAGAGCTGGCCTTTCACAGGTGAACTTGAACCCGCGACACATCAAGTCGGTGTCTTCTCTCATTAGGTCAGAGCCCTGAACGGGGAGCTTTTGAGCCCACAGCACAGTGTTAGGTTGTGGGGAGTTTCTTGTGAGGTGACCTGGTCGGCGGCTATGCCTCCCTTCAGGGCAGCACATGAACACCAGCAGCGGGGCCGCGCGGGTGGGGTGGGGTGGAGTCCTCGCTCTCTCTAGTGGGTCTGAGGGAAGCTTGACTTCCCTGCTGTCTGTGGGATGATGGGCGGGTGGTGAGTATTCTCCCACCTCACGGTGACTCAGCTCAAACCCGTGTTCACCTGTCCAGGAAGTAGCTACTGAACTCGAGCACCAGCCCTGTCCTGGGTACCAGGACCTAAGCCGGACAGATGAGGCACTGCCCCTCCAAGAGGGTGGGGCGGGGAGGTCCAGAGACAGAAATCAAGTACTAGGAATGGAGTCATTCTCTGCCCCGGTGAGCTTGGTAACGCATTCCCTCCTGAGCTCTGCACAGGCAGGTGCACTTGCCCAGGGTCACCCCGCCATCGAGCGGTGCTGGGGCACACCGGCCAGCCCCCCGCCTCCATGTTTCATGCCCCTAAACACCAGGCTGTTTTGTGTCTGTTAAAAAGCGGCCTAGTCTGTGAGTTCCTAAGTAGACAAAGGGATAAATGCCAGATGGCAGTAAATATGGCAGAGCAATGAAGCCAGGTGAACTTTATAGAGGGTTGTAGCTGCTTAAATGTCCTGAGGGTGCAGATGCTGCTTTAGAGGGACTTGAACAGGGGTCTCGCTTGGATTTGAAGGACATGGCACCGTGGGTATCTGAGGAAAGAGTGTTCCCAGCAGAGGGAACAGCAAGGCCCCGGCCCCCAGGGGTGGGGTGGGGTTGGCAATAGCAAAGTGAGGCGAGGAGAACAGGAAGGGGCCAGTGTGGGTGGTGGGAGGAGGAGCCGAGGTAGTGGGCCCCTGGGTCATGGGAAGGTCTTCGATGTCCCTGAATGAGAAGGGAAGCATCTGAGCAGGAAACGGCGTGACTCAAAGGGTCGCTGTGCACGCAGCACGGAGAGGAGTCCAGGGCAGGGGTTGCAACGACGGCCTCGGGGCCAAAGTCAGCCTGTGGCCTGCTTTTATGCGGCCAGCAAACTCAGATGCTTGTTACGTTTTCCAGTTGTTAAAAAAAAAGATGAATAATATTTTGTGGCACATGAAAACGGTACAGAATTAAAAAGTCCCTGTCCATTTCAGTTCCTGCTTTATGGAATGGGGCCACGCTCCTTCACTCACCTACCGTCTGAGCTGCTTTTGCGCTGTAAGCCAAGTGGAGTAGTTATGACAGAGACCATCTGGCCCGCAGAGCCCTAACTATTCTCTGTCTGGCCCTTTAAGAGGAGTTTGCTGCTCCCTGGTGTAGGGATAGGGGTGGGGCGAGGAGACCATCCTTGCAAGGGCAGAGGGTGCCGGACCTGCGGAGGGAGTGGTCAGAGGCTGATGTGCCTCAGAGAGCGAGCAGATAGGCCAGGTGCAAACGAGGCGGCGGGGTGGTGCCCTGGTTCTGCACTGACCCCTGGAGGGATGGGACCCTGAGGACGCTGCAGGCTGGGGAAAGGCTGAGAAAGAGCCACAGTTGTGCTGTGGACGTGTTAGCTCTGCCTGCCACGTGGAGGTGTTGACATGGCAGCCACGCAACCTGAGTGTGACGTGGAGAGGAGGGCCTAGACTTGAGCTACGCTGTCGCGTTTCCAGCATGCAGCACGCTCGTCCCTCACGCTCCCAGAGGTGGAGCCCTGGAGGGTGTGAGTGGATGGGAGAGAAGTGCCTGCAGGGGCAGGGCTGTCCAGTGTTAAGAGGCAGGAGAAGGAAGCAAAAAAGGATGAGAAGGGACAGCAGAGGAGGGGGAGCCTGGGGGGTGGGTGTCAGGTGCAGCTCAAGGTCACTAAGAGTCAGACTGAGAACTGACCATGGATCTGGCAGCCCGGAGGTCACTCGTGACATTGGTGAGGTGCAGAGGACAAAAGCCCGGTTCCAGCTGCTTCACGCGGAAGCGAGGACAGGAAGGGGAGCCGGGGCTTGAGGTGCTGCTTGCTAGAGGCGGAGGGGGCGCTTTGGTTTGTTCTGATGAAGGGCAGATTCGTCTGCTTCATGTCGAGGCGAGGGCAGTGCTGTCCAATAGAAGCATAGTCTAGGCCACAGGTGTAATTTTTAATGTTCTAGTAGCCATGCTTCAAGAAAGCATAAAGAATCAAACCAAATTAATTTTAATATATTTTATCTAACCCAATATATCTAAAGTATCATGTGGACATGTAATCAATATAAAATTATTGAGGTATTTTACATTTATTTTGTACAAAGCCTTGAGCTCCAGTATGGGTCTTCACTTGCACACATCTTACTTCACACTAGACACATTTCCAATGCTCAATAGCCGTGTGGCTCGCGGGCTTTGGGGATGACGGTGGAGGTGAGTCCAAGGTCGTCGGAGGGGAGAGGGTCAAGGATCAGAGAGGCCAAGGTTTATAAAGATTTTCTATGTGGACCTGAAGCCACTGATGACTCCTGGTGAGAGGAACAGGGATGGAGAGGCAGGAGGGGAGGCCATGGCTTCTGCAGGGCCGGTGCATCATGGGCACTGCTGTGACCTTCTGCCCACCAAGCAGTACTTCCCGACCCTGACCCTCTCCCCACTTCTCCAAGCATCTGCCAGGTTCTGCCTCATTAAAGTGGCACCTCCTTGGAATCATGGGTTTGGGGCGATTTCAGGGTCAGATTTCAGGACAAAAGGACATAGTTTTGACAGGATCTTCCAAAAATGACACCTTTTCACTTGGGGTTTCACTTGTATCCAGAAGACCGTTCATTGAAACACCGATGAAAACACCAACGCAGTGTGAGCAGCTCACCGCGTTGTGTCCCTCAGGAGAAAGTGCCCTTCAGATCCCTGTTTTTATTTGTCGCATCTTAGATTCCTGTCTTTATTTTGGCAGAAGCCTCCCCTTCTCGGAGTTGTACGTAGCTCAGCAGTCCTGCGTGTGTGAGTCCTGGCAGACGCCGCGTGCGGTAGCTAGCTCTGAGGCTGTCACACAGACCCCGCTCACAAACCCGCCGGCCCTCCCAGGGCTGAGAGGCGGGCATGGTCACCCTGGACCAGGGGTCCTCAAACTACGGCCCGCGGGCCACATGCAAATACAAATATTGTATTTGTCCCCGTTTTGTTTTTTTACTTCAAAATAAGATATGTGCAGTGTGCATAGGAATTTGTTCATAGTTTTTTTTTTAAACTATAGTCCGGCCCTCCAACGGTCTGAGGGACAGCGAACTGGCCCCCTGTTTAAAAAGTTTGAGGACCCCTGCCCTGGACCATGCGGAGAAAGTATATCTATTTTGATCCACACTGTGTCTTTAAAGGTTAATGAAAATCGACATGGGGTCAGGACGCTGTTTTTTACGTTGTCATCAGGAGGAGGAGCCGGGGCAGCACACGCGGCGACCCTGCCGCGCTCCCAGCACCGACCCCATGAGCACCTTTATCAAGTTCAAACGACTTTAGGTTCCCTTCAGTTCGTTTCCTGCTGTATTAAGATGAACCAAAAAATGGCCCCAGATCCTGCCCGCCCCATATTTAGAAGAGCCCCTCAGGGCCATGTGTTTCTGAGCCTCCTGCTCTTGGATGACTTCCGCGTTGGGGGAGTGATGAGCTAGTGTCACAGGCGTGAGAGCTGGGCCGTCTGTGTGGTCAGCGTCCAGACTGGTCGCCCCTGGGAGCTCACTGGCTGTGCGCGTTGAAATAGATTGTCCTTCTCGCACCCTTGCAGCCACATGCAGGAGACTCGGAGACACCGCTTGGTAATAGTGAAGGCTCACTCGTGACACAAGTTTTCCTGAGCTCTCTTTGTTCTAATTAAAGTGTTTCCATCTGATGGCGAAGAGTATGAATACCAAACACTGGAAATTAAGCAAGAAATTAAAAGAGCATTAATGGCTTTATTGCCATTTGTTTTGAGGTTTTTCTCCCCACTGAGAGGTGTTTTGCTTATAGTCACTCCTCCTCACATAAATCTTTATGACATCAGAATGGATCCCAGCACAAGAAGAGCCATTTTATGTTGCCACTTGTAAATTATAAGACATTATGTAAAAGAGCCAAAGTATTAGCTTTTCGAAAGCATTGTGAACATAATCACTTAATTTGGTGCCTGCACAATCCCAGCTTCTTTGGAAGCGAAGGTCAGCGTGTCCAGGAGACTAGTGAGCGCGGTGACATTTGCTCGGTGTTTTTTATTTAGATCTGGGTCACTAGCAGATTTTCCTTATAATTGTTGCCTCAAAAACGCCAAAGTATTACAACATTTAAGCTTGTAATTTATTCCTTCAGAAATTTACTGCTGAAACTTCACCTTTAGCCAGCATAGCCCAGTCACCTTCACCAAGACAGATGCGTGGCTACAGGAGGCCGGCCCCTGCCCCGTCCTCAGGGGACACAGGCTGGGTGCTCGCCCTCTCTGCGTGCTCTGTGTGGGCGTCTGGATGTGCCGTTACCAAGTATTTGTGAGTTAGTATTCATTAGCCCCGAAGCTCCATTCCTGGGTGTAGATGTAGGTGAAGGTAGAGAAACACCAAACCGCCCAGGCCATCATGGTCAGACACAACCACCAGCCTCCCCTGCCTCCCCCACCCGGAAGCGGGCGCTCAGTTCCAACCTTTCGCACACTCTGTCGTCTCCGCCCGCTCTTCCTCCAGCTCTGCTCTGCCTGGCAGGCAGCTTGTCAGGCAGCCCAGGGCTCATTTCTCAGCTTCTCTCTGCTCAGCCTGTCCTGTTGGTTCTCCCTCACACGGCACTGCTTTCCTCAGCCGGCGTGGCCCTTGCCCTGCACACTGTAACTGACCTCTTTCTGGGGGTCTTTAATCCACTCAGCTGGGAGCTCCTTGGGGCAGGTGCGGGGCCTCACCTATTTCTGTTTCCCTGGAGCCCAGCCCAGCCTCTGTTCTTCGTGGTTGTGGGGCATGGATGGGGTGGGTGAATGGGGGACGTGGCACAAATGAGGGAAGGATAACGTACCTTCCAGCCAAAAACGTAAACTGAATAACTGTTTTTGGGGAAGAGAATGAATATTGTTTTTGTTTATACAGGTCTTAAAATTTTGGTGGCAGAGAGCAAATGTGCAAAGAGTAATGGAAAACCAGTCAGAAGCTGCTGATCCGCAGAGATGATCGCATTTTATGAAAAAATGTAATTTACATTTGATCACCTTGAAACCTTCAGTTTGTTGTTTGTTGTTCTGGTGTCTTAATGAACTACTTCATTAATTGAATAGCTCCTAGGGAAGTAGGTCACAAATGTCATGACGAGGACTTTCCTTGTAAGTAGCCCCGCTCTTCTTGCAGTGCGTCCTTGTAGTACCACCTTCTAGCTCACGGGTGGGGGTGACTGGCACTGAGCACTGGACATATATGCCCAAGGACGATCGTTCTGTCACTTAACTTGATCCACTGAAATTCAGTAGTCATGCTGATGGTTAGCCATTTCGAGGGTAGAAATGAGTCCTGAACTGGGCATCCCTCCCAGCATGCTCTCAACTTGCCCTGTACGACTCGTCAGCACAGCGTTCAGTGTTTTGCCCCAAATTATTCCCTTTGTGGCTTTTCCTCCAGGAGTACCTCAGCGGGGGAGGTACCGAGAGGCGGGTTAGGAAGGGCCGGTCTTTTCAGGCTCCCTCCCAGCGTGCATTAGGGTAGTTCTGCGGCTGCTGTGGAGTCACCTGTAGCGTGCTAGCATCACAGATAATTAGGGAACACTAGGCCCTTTCCTCTGCGGTATCCCTTTAAATACTGTATTTTCCAACCCGTGAAACTGGCCTAGGAAGTAACGACTGGAAGTGCTGGGGATGAAATGTGAGAGGTCGCCCTTAGTCCTGTGTGCTGCGCAGTCTGTAGCAGGGGACGCTCTGAGGCGCGGTGTTCTGGCACATCAGTGTGTCATCTGATTAGAGAGCCCACGGTGCACACTCCCCGGGGACGCTGTTAGAAAAACCAAACCAAAACTTAAGGAGTTTGCTGAATAAGTCTGTAAAAATTACTATCAAATTAGTGTTCATTGAACCTTAACCTCGATCATCTCTGAATCTTTAATTTTTAATTTGATCCTTTAAAAAGTTTTGTGGCCTTATAAAGATACAATGTACAACCCAATAAAATTATGCTGTAATAACTTTGTAATGATTGCAAAAAAGCCGATTAGAAAAGTCCCATTTTGAGTTCTTGTAGGAAGAAGTCAGATATGTGGGTAGATATGTCATGGTGTGTGGGGTACGTATATGCATGTACATATGTTTAACGTGTACTTCAGTTTAATGTGTACTTCGTTTTGCCTTTATCCAGATTTCTCTTCTCTCTGCCTCTGGAAATGGGGCAAATTTTCTTCAGTTAAAAACAGAAATAGAAGCGATGGTCTTGACCCATTTTACACTTGTTTATTTCAGGCTCTCACCACACACTTGTTCATGGGCGCAGCAAGAGGAGGGTCCACAGAGCTGGAGCCGGGAGGGCTGGCAGTGGAGAGAAGCTGGCGGCCTCGTAGGGGGAGCTCTGCCATCCTGCCAGCTCATATGGCTCCGAGACGATTCTATTAGGGAATTAATTGTACTCAAAACCCGAAATTAATTTGAACTGAATGTTACGAAGAATGAATAGATTGAAGTGACCCGCTCTGGCTTCATCCAGAGTTACTGTGACTGAGATCCCACCGCCTGGTCTGGCTTGGGAGAGCAGGTCTCTGTCCACGTGCCACCTGGTCACCAGGCCTCCATGCCCAGGTGCCACTCCCAGTCCCTTCGGGCGGCAAGCTTCTCGTCTGCTAAGACGCTCACCACCCGAGCGATGACGTATTTACATGCTGGTTACACCTGTCCCTACGAGAATGGAAGCTCCACGGAGCAGGGCCTCTGTCTTGTCACCCTTGTATCCAGCAGTGCGATGGTGCCTGGACGGCGTAGAGTCCAAGCAGTGCTGTGGAATGAATGGATGGATGGAGGCTCAGCCAGCAGTGCATCTGAATGTTTTTCTTTCCATTTGCCTTTTACAGATGACTTGAAAAAATGACAAGGCAGTGAGATTTGGGGTAAATGTGAACATTTGGTTGAGATTGAAATGACTGGCGGCCTTGTACAGGGTTCCTGGGAGCTGCCAGGCACAGCAGGACTCTGGGACTGAGTTGCAGCTGGACTCTGTGTGATGGCATCCCTGACCCTGGTGAGGAGGGAGAAATGGAGAAGAACATGAGTCATGTCTCTGGATGACTTTACTATCAAGCCATCTAGTCTGTAAAGAAACATCGAGAAATAAAGACAAGGAGGTAGGAGATAGACAAGCGTTTAAAATATTTCTTAACATTTAACCAGTTAAAATAATAAATTTGGAATCAATTATAAAACAACCCCAAATACATCCTAGATCAAAGTGGGCATTGACAGAGGTGTGGGTCGGAGGCAGTTATTTAGGTAATACTAACTTAAGACCTTTGTTCAGATCACCTGCAAGACGTCAGAGTCAGTCCATCTTCAGGCTCTGCGTGCGGATAGGCCAGATGCCAATACTGTTCTTGAAAACATTTGAGGAAGGTTTTTTTCTTTTTTTTTAAATACAAAGAGCAAAACCAAAACCAAGGAGGCAGCATCCTGTGATGCAGGCTGTTACCTCAAGGTGAGTTTATTTGTGGTGCGAACTTGTGATGAGTTGTGTGAACATTTTTTCAGGTGTGGCATATATGATGCGTCAGATTTTGTCCATTTCGGTTATTTATTGCACACGGAAGGGATTAACTCAAACCAGAGAAAACAACAGCCCAGCTGCTCTTGAATTTCCTTTCCCAGAGAGAAATATTTCTGATGAACTCAGTGATATGTTTCCGTTTCTTGTAAATAAAGTGTGAAAAGCAAAGAGCAGATTTTTATGCACCACGAAGCAAAACAAACGCAAAAAATCTTTCAGGGCATAATGCATTTTTCATTAAACTTATTGCTGAACTGTTGTGATCATGTGCTCTTACCCGCCATGAAAGTATCAGAAGTGTGAGTTCTGGGGGGAAGAACTAATTGCAGGAGGTGGTTAATGAGGCAGAACCCACAAATCTGCATTTACAGTTTTGTGGGCAAATAAATCATCAGTGGAGGATACAACTGTAAAGAAAATTCTTGATTGCATTCCAGAAATGCAAGGTTGAACTTTTTACCAAAATAGCGTTTTTCAGCCTCTCAGAGGGATGTTGTGAGTATTAAGTGTGATGTGCTCCCAATAGCAGCCCATGGTGGCGTGAACCCTAGTAACTGTTCGCCACTTATTCTTCCAAGGATTGTCATACGGAAGATTAAATCATGTCCTAATCACGCGTAATAAACTGTACTATGATTTTATTACGGTGAATGTCCACTTGTAATTCAATGGAGAGTGGCTTTTTAAGGCAAAGGAGCAGCGGAAATGTTTTTCTTGGTGCACTTCTGTGTGTTCGTGTAAAAGATGCGAAGGTTTCTCTACGTGACGGCAAAAGATGCAGAAGCCGCTGTGTAGCTCTTCGTTTTCTTTTCAGAATCTGGACATTTGATTAACTTGCTGTTTTTGGAACCCCGCCCCCCAAATGCTCCTACCCTTGGCGCTGCATGTGTGACTTGCAACTTTTATGGGGTTCAGTGGACATGTATGACCAACAGATGTGTACTAGTAAGCCTCTGCCAGATCACATACTTAGCACTTCACTGATGTGAAATCTAGTTTTCATTCAACTTTCCTGCAGCTTAAAATGTGTGACGTAAGCTTTTCAAGAGTGATGATGTGGGTTAGTGCCCTCTGATGGCACTCAGCACATCAGGCGGACGGGGGGTGACCCTCAGCCCCGACAGCTCTTCTGGACAGCTCTTCATGGGTTCTTCCTGGGAGCTCTTTGCTCTGGCGGGGGTTGGAAAGCCCCGGGGTGGCTGGTGTATGCCCATCTAGAATGTTCTGTTTCTCGTGGGTTTGGTGCTTTTCAGTTTCCCGCTCCCTTTAGCCCTGGCCCCTTAGCTCCCTGGCCTTCCTGGAGCTGCAGCGAGCGCCCCCTGTGGGTGAACTTGTGGTGAGAGTGTTTTCAGGTGGACTTGCTGTCGGAAGGCTGTTCCCGCCTTTCCCACGTTGGTCCCTCGGCCAGACTCAGCTACTCTGTGGGCTGCGGGGCCAGGCCGACCAGGCCTTGGACCCACCCGCCCGTCGGAAGGGCGGGACTGGGAGAGCCGCTCTGCCTTTCACCAGCTTCTTGAGCTGCTGCTTCTGGCCTGTCAGGAGATGGTGTGAGGTTGGAAAGAGCTGATACGGGAAAGTCTTAACACAGTGACCTGTGAGTGCTGTTAAATACGTGCTAATTTCCTTCTCTTGCTAGAAGCTCCCCCACCTTTACATCTAAAAATAACTTATTTTGGAATAATTTCATATTTCCAGTGAAGTTGCAAAGATGGTACAGAGGTCCCATACCCTCTCCCCTAGTGTCTGCGAGCATCGCTGAGCGGGTGAGTTTTCCTGATGACTTTTCCTGCGTAATCCCCGTGAACTGGGGTCAGATTGGCTCACGGTGCCAGGTTGCTGCGGCTGAGATGACTGCCTTGCGTGCCTCGGTTCTGCTGTGGATGTGGCACTGGCTCCCAACCATCCTGTTTTTACCTTGGTCCATGCTGTGCCCATTTGACATTAGAATAACCTTTGATTTTCCAGGATCTTAACACCTAAACACTTTCCCTGTTTATGCAGCTAATGAGCTGCGGGACCAAAGGGGAGGCCGGTGGGCCGCTCGTGTCAGGTCTCAGATGGGCATGTCTGCAGTCCCATGGCCGCTCCTCGTGCCTGGCGACTTAAGTCAAGGCAGAAGCACATGTGTCCCCCTGCCCCCAAGATCCCAGACCCTTCCTTACACTCAGAAACGTACTGGGCTTCCCACTGGGAAGCCCACTGGCTAGTTGTAATACATAGAGAATCTATAAGTTGTTATTATAGAAACAAAAAATAATAGCAGCTCATATTCTGTGTACCGTTCTAGTTTCAGAAGATGATTTCCCAGGCAACATCTCATTTGGTTTATTTGAAAACCGTGACAGGAGGGGGCAGGCTAGGAGGGGTTAGTGGGGGAAAAGGGACATCTGTAATACTTTGAACAATAAAGATTTTAAAAGAAATAACTAAATAAAAGCCAGGCAGCTAGGCAGGGAGAGGTGTCACTCCCTGCATATGTCAGGGTGAAGTAAGGGAGGCCACGTTGGAGAGTCAGAGCCCAAGTTCACGGAGCCGAGCGGCTGAGCCCCTGGCCTTGCCTCCCAGCACCTCCTGCAATGATGTGGCTTTGAAAATGCTGCTTCCCCCTTCTAAATGGGCCGAGTCCTACCCCAGTGGTCACGCTTATGCTTTTAATAGGCATAACAGTGCTTTGATACCTAATTGCCAATTTATATATTTTGTTCAGCCAGATCCTATTGAATATCCTGAGGTCAGCATCTCTGAGCTGATGTAACAGAACCTCGCAGCGCCATGTCTTCGGGGCATCATGGTCTGTGCCGCCCTGTGCGGCCACAGGCCCCGGCACAACTGCAGCCTCTTTGAGGCCACGTCCCCTTTGTGAATTTGGGGCTACACGTTGTGCTGCAGAGAAACCTTGACATTCGAGACACGGGCGGCATCTTTCTTACGAGAGCCACGGAGACACTTGGCTGAGGAGATGATGTAGTTTGAAAAAGTGATAAATGGGCCCGGTTCTTGAAAGGCAAGCGGAGCGTCTTATTTAAACATCTGGATCCCGTCAGAAGTAGAAGTCAGCGTCGTAAAATGTTTGTGCGAGGATGGGGAGTTGTGTGTGGGGGGGATGCTCTGTAAAGTCTAACAGCTACTCCCGTGGGGGAGGCGTTGACTGTTGTCATGTTGGTTTTGTTTCGGGTCCGTCTCCATTTCTGGCTGCCTCTCACCGGTCCTTTCTGAACCGTGAGCGGCAGCTGTCCTTAGCCTGTTCAGTCGCACTGACCACTTTTGCTGAGTTTGGTGGGTGTTTTTTGTTTTTTTATTTTTAATCAATAACATAGACGAATCTACAAAGCCAAAGTCAAGTGTAAGAAGTAAGGTATTTTTAACCTTTTGAAGTTCTGACAGTCTCATTAGAGAACCATCTTTTCTATTTTTTAAGCTGACAGAGCATCCCAGTGCCTGCCTGGTTCTAGCCTGGCCCCTGGGATTCTGGGGCGGCCTCAGGTCGCGGCCTGGTGGTGTCCCGTGCCTCGAGCAGGGCTGGGCTGCTGCTCCCTTCGGCAGTTTGTACGAAAGCTTTGTTGTTGTGGGTCCCTCGTCAGGTTGGATGCTGGGAGGAAGTTACACAGCAGACGGCTGGCTGAGGAGCTGGGTGACCATTGCCCGGAGAGCGCCCTGTTGGTGTATGTGCAGAACTCCAGACAGAGGCGCCAGCGTCACATGCACATTCCGCGGGAGTCGCATGTGGTGCTAGGAATGTTCTGTTTCTCGTGGGTTTGGTGCTTGTCAGTTTCCCGCTCCCTTTAGCCCTGGCCCCGTAGCTCCCTGGCCTTCCTGGAGCTGCAGCGAGCGCCCCCTGTGCGTGAACTTGTGGTGAGAGCGTTTACAGGTGGACTTGCTGAAAACAGATGCCCTGGGACTCATCCTGAGGAAGTTAGCCTAGCGGGGGCCCTGGGCTTCCATTGGCTGGTGACTGGGCTGTGGGCCACTGAGTGGCTCTTACCCTCCCCTGTCCTTGAGTGTTGGAGTCCTGTGACCCAGGTCGCCCTCTGGGAGGGAGGTGTCTGTGTTCATTTGTAGTTTACTGCCACCGACTGGAAAACATGAAGATGTGGGTTGTATAATTTACAATAATGACCAAAAACATCGAGCCCACTGCCTGCAAATCAAATGAGCCAGCCAGCCAAATATTTATTCAGCGCGCACATTTCTTTCAGCCATGGATGGATTTTACTTGCCTGCTTTTTCCCTTTCCGTTTTCTTTACGCACCAGATCGACTCACATTGAGAAATGAAGCAGGCTCCGGGATTTGCATGTTGAAAATGGAGATCTGCGCAGCGGTGCCGGGCCAGCACCGGTGCGGAAGCAGAGCACTGTGCACTGCAGCCGAGTACTTGCAGGCTGGGTGTGACGCAGAGCGAGCCTGCCTCTGATGCCTCCGTCTGTCCTGGCCTGAAACAGGCCTTCCGAGCAGGTTTTGAGTTTGCAATTCAATTTCAGAACCAACCACTCGCTGAAGGCGAAGTTGCTGGGACGTTTGTTGCAAACATGATGCCACCCTCTATTTCTGTGAACCTAATAAAAGCCAAGAAGAATAGTGTGGCTGAAATTAATTATGCTGTGCTGAATATTTCATGTGGAATTAGGGGCAAGAGTTGCCTTTAAAAAGCCTTAGGTTTGGAAGGAATAAAGGCTCCGTAGGTTCTTTGGAAGATACTATCATGAAAAGATTGGCTCAGAAGTATTTTTCCTTTTTTGAAGAGTTTAAAGCAACCCATCGCTGTCTTCCTAAATTGATTGCCCTTGCACATCAGCCCTGCTCCGAGAGGTGCGCAGGCTGCTTTCTGTTCAACATAAAGTAGGTTTAATCTTCTGGGTTAGATGTTTAATAGAAAGTAAATGTTTGACTTGCTTTGCTTGCGCTGAACCTGTATTTAAATCCACACAGACAGTTTGAACCAAGTGAAAACATCACCGGACCAGCTATTTTAAACATTGCAGGATGGAAGAAGGCTAAATGGGGTTCCCTTTTAAAAATAGAAGTGGCTGCTGCAGTTCCGTAATTACTGCTAACGAGCACAACATTCTAAATGGTGGCAAACTCAGGGCAGAAAAATGCCGGTTTCAAACAGCCTGGTAACGAAGCTGGAAGTGTTCCGTGAGCAGCTGCTTTGTACCGAGGGCCTTTGCGACGCCTGGACACAGGCTTTTCCATCGGGACTCGAGGTCCTGGGAGGCGGGGCGTAGCTCGGGGCAGTTTAGAGCCAGGACTTGCTAACCTTCCATTCTGAAGCCCGGTCAGAGTGTGAACCCCGAAACTGGCCTGCCCTTTGAAAGGACGCAGTTTCTCTGCTGTTAGAGGGTGAGGGTTGAAGTTCAGGGTCGGCGGACACAGCACGGAAGAGTATTTGCAAAAATGAGGACGAGGGTTGCATTTCAAGCCTGAATCTCAGAAGAGCCTGGATTCTGCCCTCTGCATCCCGGGCACGAAGTCCACCCTTGGGGCTCTGCCCGGACACTGCCCCCCCCCCCCCATTTTCTTGCGTGGACCCCTCATCTGCAGGCTTGTGCCGGTGCGGGGGCAGGGCAGTCTCTTAAAGCTAACGAAGGTGAGGCCACTAGCTCGCTCAGACCCTGTGCTGACGTTTCATCCGTGCGGTTGGCTCATGCCATGTTCCTTAAAGGTGGTTGGGAAATACTAGATGTTAGTGTGTCCTGATGGAGAGAAAACCGGCAATAAGTGTACTTTATGAGTCCACCTGTGCGCCTTCCTCAGTGATGAAAGGAGACGCTGCAATCCGGGTTTCAGGCAGATGAGGTGAAGCTCATGGACGTGAGAGCCGAGGCCAGAGTCAGGGACAGTCCTGGGTGGACTTGGCCTGTGGTGGCCCTCGGGGGTACAGCGTTTCCAGAGGCCGCTCTGGAGGGACTAAATCTCCTTTGCTTCCGCTGGCCCGTCTCTCCTGCCTCCTGGCGGGACCGCTCCTCACATAGCGAACCAGGCAGGTACCTGGCTGACCCAGAGCCCTGGTTGGTTCTGTTTGGACAGAGAAATGGATGCTGCAGACCAGCCCCGAGGTGCTCCTGACTCCATCCCTCCGTGCCCCGCGGGCTCTCATGCGGATGCGGAGGGCGACCCAGCAGGGCTCTGGGTGCCTCTTGGGGTGGGGGCCTGCGCCATCCTGCAGGTGTGCCAGGCGGCTGCTGTCCCCCGGACGCACTGCGGGTGATGAATGGCCGTCACTGCGTGTGACGGCTGAGAGGCAGGCCCCCGCCAGCACGTGCCGGCATGTGGTGGTGTCCTGATGGATGACGCCTATTCTGGGAAGCAGCTTATTGTCTCACGTGAACTGGCGTCCTGAAATAAATGACTGCTTTCTTAATATTTTGAATCATTTTCCTCAGCACATGTTTTGTAGCTGGGGTTTGAAAGCTTGCCAAATATATGCCTTTGCACAACTCCCCGTAGGGCTGGATATACAACCAGACCGAACAGTATGATTTAAGGGCGAGCATAATGGGAAACTCAGCAATCACTTGCCTTGCATTTGATAGAACGGCAGTGGAGGGCTCTGGAGTTATTTTTCTGTTAAAAAATTATATAGACAACACACAAACGCGCATACATGTACAGGGTGGGGCCAGGGTAGGTTTACAATGGTTTGTATGGAAAATATTACAGTAATAAATAATTCAGTAATTAATAATATGAGGATAAACTGTGTTGCACATACACCTTCTTTTGCCCAACCCTGCATAGTTTTACTACCTTCTAATAAAAAAAGTCACGCCTGAAACCACTGGGCCGAACACACTGGCGTGATAAATAATGACTTGGCTTTTGTGATGGAGGCAGTAATTAACTTCCACAGATCCTGGGTGATACCATAGATGTGACTGAGGACCGGGGTCAGATTCCAGAGGGTGGCAGGATGGGAGTGAGTCAGAGGCTGGCAGAAATACACATGAAGTCTCAGCCCTTGTCGGTCTTTATCCGTCTTTCATCCGTCGGTCTGCTCCCTAGTTCTGTGCATTCATTGACTGAGCCGTAGACGTGGCTGACTCCCTGTTAAACCAGGGTCTTTGGTTTTCACATTCCACACTGCTGTGTGTGTCATTGTTGGATTGTCACTGCCTAGACTGGAGACCTTTGCACAGCCCCACGGATGAAACTGAGAGCTATTTGGAAAGTACATGTGAGACCCAAAGCCTGTTTACCAGGCCAGGAGAGATCCTATGACCGGAAGCTTATGGAACATACCCGGATATTAGAGGCTAAAGACACCAGAACACCTGCTGTGTGCGCTTAGGAGAAGGAGCTGCCGTGGAGGAGTAACTTAGAAACTAAGTTATCACAGCCACCAGAGTCCCCGGCGATGGCACCATTGCCACGCAGTCAGACAGCCTCCCATCACTCCTGGAACATCATGCTCATCCAACAGGAAGAGGATCTACACCTCCGAGCTCAAGATGCCAGTCCATGTCCACTTGTGCAATCGAAGTGATTCTCTCCAAGTGTTTTTTTCTTTCCTGAAATTTCTGACACTTTCCAGTCATTGCAAAGCACCTAGCTTTTGGAGTTTTAGACAAATTAAATTCAGAATCTAACCAACCATTATTTGCAAACAACATGATTATGAAAAATCTTTTGGGGATTTGTACACACATGCCACCTAAAAGAACAAGTGGCTTCAACCAGGCTCTGAGATACGCGGTCAGTTGTATTTCTACAAATTAGTAAAAAAAAGATATCATTAAAATGTCAGTACCATTTGCAGTAGCTTCAAAAAATCAACTACCTTTGGATTAAACTGAGTAAATCTGTAAGTTTTGTACACTGAAAAGTACAACACATTGCTGCGAGAAATGTGGAAATCCACGTACATGGAGGGCTGTGCTATGGATTGAGAAAGTCAATGTTAAGATGTTTATCTTCCTAATTTGACTTACTAATTTAGTGCTATCCTAGTCAAAACTTAGTCAAGCTGAGTTCATATGTCCATATGAACTTTATATGGACATGCAAAGGACCTAGAAAAAGCAGATCTTTTTTTTGTCTGTTAATCCTCACCCGAGGATATTTTCCCATTGATTTTTAGGCAGAGTGGAAGAGAGAGGGAGGGACAGAAAGAAACATGGATGTGAGAGAAACACATTGGTTGCCTTCTGCATGCGCCCTGACCAGTGCCTAGGCCAGGGAGGAGCCTGCAACCAAGGTATGTGTGCTTGACTGGAATCGAACCTGGGACCCTTCGGTCTGCAGGCCGACGCTCTATCCACTGAGCCAAACTGACTAGGGCAAACCAAATCAATTTTGAAAAAGAACAAAGCTAGACAGACAATGGCGTTGTCTGATTTTGAAGACTTCCCTAAAGCTACAATCACCAAGACTGTAGAATTGCAAAAAGATAGACACAGATCAAGGGGTCAGAATAGAGAGTCCAGAAAGAGACCCACATGGGGATGATCAGTGAATTTTGACAAAGGTGCCAAGGAGGTTCATTGGAGAAAGGACAGTCTTCTCAACAAATCATAGTGGACCAGTTGGACAGCAAGAACAACTGGATATCATATGCAAGAACCCATGAACCTCAACCCACACCCTGCACCGTATACAAAAATCAACTCATGGGAATGGATCAAACATATATCTAAGTTTAGATTCAAACTGTGAAGCTCTGGAAAACACAGGAGAACGTTTTCATGACCTTGGAATAAACAAAGATTTTTTAGATACCGCAAGCACAATCCGTGAGAGAAGGATTTCAGACTTCATTAAAATGTACAAATTCTCTTCTTCCAAGGATACTGTTATGACACTGAAAAGACAAGCCACAGTGTGGGAGGAAACATTTGCAAAATGTATGTCTAAGAAAGGTCTTGTATGCAGAATATATGAAGAACTCTTAAAACTTAATAACATACAAGCAGCCCACTTTAAAAATGGGCAAGAGATCTTGAATAGACACTTTAAGATGTACAGATGGCAACTAAGCACGGGAGATGTTTATCATCCTTAGTTACCAGGGAAATGAAAGGAAAAACCACAATGAGATGCCAGTACACACCTATATGAGAAAGTCGTCAAACCAAGACAAATAAAGCCCTGATAACACCAGCTCGTCTGTGCTGGTGGGAATGCAGGATCCATTTTGGAAAGAAGTTGGACAGTTTCTTATAAACCTAGTCTTAAGAAAATTCTTAAATCTGTTGTATAGTGTGACCCAGCAATTCGCTTCTAGGTGTGAGAAGTGTGGTCATTCAGAAAGTCATACTGAGTGACTGCAGTGGCTTGACTCATGATTTCCAAAAGCTGAAAGCCCAGATGTCACTCAGCTGGTGAGGGAATCAACAACTTCATTGGAACGCTACTCAGCAGTAAAAAGGAAGAAATGGTGTGACTGCATCTCACCGCGCACTACACTTAGTGAAAAGGACCCAGACTCAAAGGCTTCCACTGCCTGGTCACATTTATGTGGCATTCCAGAAAAGTAAAAAAGAGGTCAGTAGTTGCTGGAGGGTTGGAGGTGGAGGTGAATTAACGACGGAAGGGCACAAGGGGACTTTTTGGGGTGATAGCAATGCTCTATATTTTGATTATTGTGGTGATTACACAACTATATATCTTTGTTAGAATGTGTAGACACTTTTAAGATGTACTTCACAAAAGAAGATCTATGAGTGGCCAATAAATGTGGAAGGATGCTTAACACCACTCATCAGGGAAGGACAAATTACAACCGCTGGAGATGCCGTCTATTGGAATGGCTAAAATGAAAAACCACCAACTTCAAATATCGGTGAGATTGTGGGGCGACTGGTAGGTGCATGACATGGTATAACTTCTTTGGAGACCTGTTGGGCCATTTTTGTGAAGTTGAACATCTATGATCTGATCCAGCAAGTCCACTCTTAAGTATTAGCCTTAGAGAAATGAAAATCTATGTTCACAAGAGAACTTGCCCGGAATGTTTATATAGAGGCCCAGCTTGGAAGTGACCCAGCTGTCCATCATCTGAAAAATGGTTAAACGATCCCAATGGAATGCTACAGAGCAATAAAGAGAATGAACTGCTGATACAAACCAATGGAGGGATCTCGAAAACAAGTGCAACACAGGGGTTAGGGGGCCTCCCCCTCCCCCGCGCAGTCAGAAGTCCACATACAGCATTTGACTCCCACAAAACTTAGTTGTCCGTCAGCATCTGCAGGGGTGGGTTCCAGACGCCCTTGGATGCGGACCCTGAGAATGCCCAGGGCGCCTGTGTAAAGTGGCCTGTAGTCCACCCCGACAGCTGGCCCTGCCTCAGATCACAGACAGCTCAGGCATGTATTGGAAAGACCCGCATGTACGTGGTCATGCACAGTTCAGGCCTGGGTTAAGGTCACCAGTACATATTCATGCAACCAATCTGCGGTGATCAGAGTGGTCTCCTGAGGGCAGGGAGGGAAACGGCTGGAAAGAGCAGAAGTTTCTGGGCGCAGGAAATGGACTGCCTCCCATCTGGGGTTGTGATAACCCAGGAGTATGTAGCTGCCAATAGTCTCCACACATTAAGGTCTGTACTTTTTATTGTATGCTAATTATACTTTCATAAAAGTATCTTAAAAACTCAGCTTTGAGCCCTGGGTGATATGCTCAGTGGTTAGAGTGTCAGCCTGCACACTGAGGGGTTGCAGGTTCAATCCCTGGGGCGTGTGGGGGAGGCAACCAATTGATGTGTCTTGCTCACATCAATGTTTCTCCCTCTCTCTCTCTCTCTCTCTCTCTCTCCGCCTCCCTCACTGCCCCAGTGGGGGCCTCATGACCCCCCAGTCATTCCTGTGTCTCCCTACCTTGTTCCTCCTGTCTCTGCAACCCACCTTTGCTGTCAGGGACCCCGCTCGGCAGGGGAAAGCCGAGCTCCTTAGCGTGGCAGTGAAACTCTGCCTGTCCCTCCTGCTCGTCCCGGGTAATGGGGACCCTGTAGGTTTCAGTTCGGTTTTCCCTCTGTATTATACGTGCTGCCCCACCCCGCCGCCCCGCACAATGGATTGTTGTCATGTGGCACGTGGCGTGTTGCTTTATTAATCATCTGTGGGTGTGTGTGTGTTACATGTTGGGGGTAATACCTGTATCTCTCAAGTGCTCTGGGGCCAGACCCAGGGCCTTGGACACAGAAGATGCTCAGTAAAGGGTTATGAGGTGCAGAGTGGCTGCTGCTGCAGCCTGGGGAGCACCAGCCAAACCTCCCTGGAGAGGCGCCGGCCCTGCTCCTCCCAGGGATGCGAGCTGGTGCCCCCCCTTACCCAGCGAACGTCTCCGCTCTGGCCATGGGAGTCCCCCAGGTCGCCCTCGATCCCTCCTGACAAGCCAGGAAGGACCGCTCTGTGATCCAGATGCTAAGAAGAGGGATTTCCTCATGTCACGTGGAAACGGGCCTGGCGATGTGATCCAGGGCGGTCCTCTTCCTGGGGAGGGGAGGGTGGAGGGGTACCGATGCTGACAGAGGCGGTGGCTTGATGCCACTCCGGCCTGGGTCTGGGCTGAAGGCTAATTGGAGGTGGCAGGAGAGCCTCATGTCAGGAGCCGCCCGCCCACTCCGCGGAGCCCGTGGAGCCAGAGAAGAGGCCGATTCTGGCCGGCCCTGCCCCTGGCACAGTGCAGGGTGGCAGGGGCTGCAGGCAGGGCCGGTGACAGCCAGGGACCGCGGCCGCGGAACGGCAGGCTGGGCGTTTTAATTGATGCCTTTAATAATTACTGTTTAAGCAACAGAAGGCAGAGTGAGATTGTTTCAAAGGCAAATCAGAGCGGCACGGATTTGGAGTTGGCTCAGAAATCTGTGCCTCCCATCCCCGCGCTGTGGCTGTTATTTAAATGTACGTTTTATTTAATTTTCCCTCCCCCTCATTTCTGAGTGCGACAGTCTTTCCCCGAAGGGAGTGAGAGCGGAAGGTGCTGTGTGAATATTTTCATAGTTATTGTTTGCCTGCGGCCAGGGCAGCTTTCTTCAGTAAATCAGAAAACGCAGGAGAGCGAAGTTTAACCCTCCCGCCTGGGCCCGAGCCGGTCTCCGTCGCCGCAGGGTCCCCGGGCTCAGGAAAGGGGGTCTGTCTCCACTGCAGACACCACTGCCCGGTCTCAGTGATCACATGTTTGTGATCTGTCCGTTCTAATTGCCTTCGGTTGGGTTGCCTTGTGGAAACCCGGCGTGTGGTTTCCACTGCCCTTGGGTTGGTGAGACAGGAGGCGTGGGGGTGCCCTGGGGCCGGCGGCATCGTCAGCACTGACTGCTGAGTCGCCAGACACCTGGGCTCAGGGACGGCACAGGGACACAGCCCTGCCCTCCAGGCGCTCACGCTGCAAGGAGGGTGAGGGGGGAACCTGCAGCCTCAGCCGTGCCTCCTGCCCCCCCCCCCCAGCTCCCACATGTCAGGGGGGGGGGGTGCAGAGACTTTAAAGGACAGCGAGGCGCTGCCGCTTGACTCGGGGACACGTCGCCGCCAGGCGTGCTCAGGGCAGGCTTCAAATGTGGCGGCTGAGGAGCCTGGGCTCCGTCCAGCCGCTGCTGTGACCTTCAGAAGCGGGCGCCTCTGGAGGCCCCTGTGCCTCCTCCCACAGGGAGCGCGCAGTACCTCTCGGTGAGACATCGGTGACCGAGAGGGACCTGATGGGTGCCATCCCCTGGGCCAGAGCCACCCAGCTGGACCCTGGGCCCCTGGCTTCTGAGAGAGAGCGCGCCCCTGGCGCCCCTTCTGCTGTGCCCCTGCCCAGGGGCCAGCGTGGGCCTCCTCACACCTGGCTCAGACCCCGCCCCCCGCCACACTTCAGGTCCCCTCCCCAGGCCTCCCTGACCCCAGGCTCAGCTTCCCGCTCTCCATGCCTGTGCCCTGCTGTGCCTCCTGCCCGGCCCCAGACAGTTCTCACCGCGTCATGTCCCCTCGGCTCTGCTCAGTCCCCCCTCCCCCCCTCCCCCCCACAACCCACCGCCTGACTTCCTCACCGCTCTCCCTGAAGCGCACTCCACCTCTGCCTGCTGGGTTTCTCCCAGGCCTTTCCGCTGCCGCTGGCCTGTCATCCCCTTGTCTGTGTACCATCTGTCCCGGAGGCTGTGTCGGAGGAAGGGGCCTTTACTGTCCGGCCGACAGCACAGCCCTGGCCTGGGGCCGGCGCAGGGCACCCAGAGTCCAGTGAGGCCCAGCTCTCCGTGTGGGCAGGCTGGCGCCAGGCCTCTGTCTCGCTCTCCCCAGTGCTGCCCACAGCTCACCTGCTTCCTGGCACAGGCGGCCGGCACCGCGCCGCAGATGCTACCTGGGCTCCGTGTTGGAAGTGAGGGCTGAGTGCTCTTCCCAGGAAAGGCTTCTGTGCGGTGACATGGCAGCTCGCTCACCTCCGGCTTCGTCCCATCAATCCCAGCCCAGGGAGGCCCTGTCTCCCTTCCCAGGCCTGCCAGTCGGAGCTGATAGTTGGAACCATAGTCCGAGTTCATTTTACTTTCTTGGGGTGGAGAGTTGGAAAAGTAAACACACAATTTTTAAAAATACACTTCGAGCCCGTGGCTCAGTGGTTGAGCGTCGACCTATGAACCAGGAGGTCACAGTGCAATTCGTGGTCAGGGCACAGGCCCAGGTTGTGGGCTCCATCCCTAGTGTGGGGCGTGCAGGAGACAGCTGATCAATGATTCTCTCATCATTGATGTTTTTATCTCTCCCTCCCTGAAATCAATAATATATATATATACATATATACATATATATATATATATATATATATATATATATATGAAATAGTATTTGTTAAATAAATAAAAACACACTTTGATTAACTTTGACAACGTCCTATTCAGGGACCCTGGGGTGTGGGGAGGTGAGGCCGCACCCAACAGCCACCTGAAGGCCCTGCTTGGCCTCCCTGCACTGGGGGCTGGGGGGGGGGGGCTGGCGGGGACAGGTCACGCGTGGCACCCGTGTGCGGCTTTCAACAGCAGCTGTTACTGACAGGTGAGTGTGCAGTATGAATTCGCCAGATTCCGGCACCTTCAGAATCTCATGAGTATTGAGAAGTCATTGCTGGAACTTCTGGATCAATTTAAATTTAATTAAAAGGCACCAAATCAAAGCATAACACAGTAAAGCACAGTAATATCCACAAGCAGCCTGGTCACTTCCTATCACCAGCCCTTTCCGCTGCTTCAGTGGAGGCAGGATTAAGCAGACGACTGGCCGCGGCTCCTCTCTGGGAAAATGAGGCGTCCTGGCCTCGGGGAAGCGCTCTCTGCCTGGTTCCCTGAGTGAGCTGTTGGGTGGCCACTGGGGGACCCGGGGCTTGTAATAGCTTCCCTGAGTGGCACGGGAAGTACCAGGTGTACCAGTTAATGCGGATTTTGTAATCAAAGAAAACAGTAATTTCAAGAGAAACATCAAAAGTGCTTAATTCAAAGTAATGTCCATCGCTAGCTACACATTTCCCCATCTTTCAGGTAATTTATGGATACCGTCCCAATAGAACTTTTCTTGTTCAGAGGCAAACCATTCAGAGACCCAGTTTTCCACTTCTTCGTACGTTTTGAAGTGCTGCTCAGAAAGTGCATGTGCCATCGATCGGAACAAGTGGTCATCTGAAGGCGCAAGGTCTGGTGAATATAGCGGGTGGGTTAATACTTCCCAGGCAAGATCTTTTAACGTGTCTCTAACTGGTTTTGAAGTGTGTGATGGTGCATTATCATGAAGCAAAATTACTTTGCCATGTCTTCTGGCCCAGTATGGTCATTTTACGATCAAAGCGTAGTTCAAATGGATTATTTGTTGTCAGTAGCAATCAGTATTAACGTTTCACCTGGTTTTATTTATTTTTTTAATATATATTTTTATTGATTTCAGAGAGGAAGGGAGAGGGAGAGAGAGAAACATCAACGATGAGAGAGAATCATTGATCAGCTGCTTCCTGCACACCCCACACTGGGGATTGAGCCTGCAACCCGGGTATGTGCCCTTGGCCGGAATCGAACCTGGGACCCTTCAGTCCACAGGCCGACGCTCTATCCACTGAGCCAAACCTGCTAGGGCTTCACCTGGTTTTAGAAGCTTATAATACACCACACCTTCCTGATCCCACCAAACGCAGAGCATTGTCTTCTTTCCAAAGCGATTTTGGCCTTGTAGTCATGTTGATGGTTGACCTGGATCAACTCATGATTTTGTGTGTTTGGGATTCTCAAAATAAATCCACTTTTTATCACCAGTCACAATTTGATCCAAAAAAGACTTTCTTTCGTGCCGTTGAAGCAACATTTTACTGATGACTTTTCAGTTTTCCATTTGTCTTTCATTCAGTTGATGTGACACCCATTTTCCTTCCTTTAAAATCTTTCCCATTGCTTGTAAATGATCAGAAATTGTTTGCTGAGCAACGTTTAATCTTTCTGCAGGTGGTTTTTCAGTTTGACACGCATCTTCATCCTATAATGCTTGTAATTGTTGGTCTTCAAACTTTTTCAGTTGACCTGGACGTTCTTTGTCTTTCCCATTGAAATTATCACTTTTAAAGCATTTAAACCAGCGCTCACAAGTATCTTGAGATGGAGCACGTTCACTATAAGCTTCCCGAGGTATATATCTTTCAGCAGCACTTTTCCTCAAAATAAAGTAATGAATTAAAACTTCTGCAATTGCTCTTTTTTTGGCATGAAATTCAATATTTTTAAGTGTAAAAATATCTATGATGTTAACACCTTCACAAAATTTGACATGAAGTTTTGAAGCTTGCTGTCAATACAACAAAATAACATACATATCAAATCGCATATATATCAACATATGTGTAACTCCATCTATTGAAAAAAATCCGCATTATTAACTGGTACAACTGGTAAGCCACTGATAGTCCACATTTGGGTAGAGTATTTCCCGGTTAATTCCTAGTACAGGGCAAGGCCAGTGTCCCTTCCTGCCCCGCTGCACTGTGCAAGGAACTGACAGACGTGTTTCCAAAGCAGAATCGTTTCATGCTGAGCACTGCCCAAACCACACCGGAGGTGCTGCTGGCCCCTGGCGCGGGGGGGGAGCAGGAGTGCCTGGAAGTTCAGGGCCGGAGAAGGCCCAGCTCGGCGCTGCGGGCGCAGTTCTCGGGTGAAGGGGTCTCCACCCGGAGGGGGGCCTACAGCGACCCACGGGCCACCTGACAGCAAATGAGTAGGCTCCCCTGGCAGAGGCCTGGATGTGTGGGAGACGGGTGCAGAAGGCTCTAGTCCAAGGAGTCAGGTTGGGAGCCTGTCAGTTGCAATGTGGGTATGAGTGGAGCAGGTGGGGTGATCCACAGGTGGGGTGGCCCCCAGGGGGAGTCAGGTCACCTGCTGCCAGGGCTGACCTCTCACTCGGAGTGTGACCCAGGTACAGCTAATCCGTGTGCACAGAGACTCATGGGAACCGCCCCTGACTGGACTTCCCAGGTCCCGTCCTTCAGGCTCCGCTCTGAGAAAGGATGGTCCTCTTGGGGTCCCCTCCGGCATTAGCCTACGCCCAGGAGGTGCCCTGCGTCTGCCTCAGCTGCTGTCCCGAGGGCGGCCCAGCCTGGCCGCTCACCCCACAGCGCGGGCCTTTGCACAGGGCGCCCTTCTGGGGTCAGCAGGACCCCTTTCTTGGCTTCTGGCTTCATCTGTGTGCACACTGAGCAGGTCCTAGGGTCCTGGCAGACTCCTGGCTGAGACGCCCTAAGTCAGTGTTACCTGGGGGAGGGCCCAGGTGGCAGCTCAGCGATCAAAGGGCACTGTATCGTCCTTCCGCTGGGTCCTAGTTCAAGGTCACATCCAGATGACTGACTGCACAGCCGCTGGAGGCTGCCCCGGCTGACCAGAGGGCGGGGAAGGGGAGCTGCGATCTCGGGACAACAGCCGGGCACCGCGCGTCCTTCTTCCGGCTTCTGCACGGCAGGCTCGGGGGGCCCAGCCTGGGTGTCTCGGTCCAGCCCGGCTGGAGCACGACTTCACAGGGCTAACCCTCCTCCAGAAAAGTTTCTGCTGCGTCGGAGGCTAAAAGATAAAGTCAGCTAAAAGCGATTCTTTTTCGCCAACTGCTGGTCTTGTTTCTTGAAGGGGACGTGCTGAGTGACCAGCTGCGTACTCCGCGGTCACCATTGGGGGTCGCCACGCCCTCTGTGCACCTGTGTTTACAGAGCGTGCGTGTGCTCCCTGTCACCGAGCGTCTCTGGGAGCCGTGGTTGCTCTGGGCCTGGCCCCGGGGCCACCAGCCGCTCCAGATCCAGACCTGCTGGGGGCGCATTGTTTCAATTGTCATCAGTGAGGACATCGAATGGCGGGCAAGGCATGGGCCTCAGAGGGACCTGTGTCCCCATTGCTGCCCTCCGGGATGTCATCCGAGATGCTTACACCTGCCAGCGAGGAGGCAGTCCTCTCAGACACCCCGCGCCCTCCACGCCTGGCCGGCATCCAAGTTAGAGGGAATTGGCGGTGCCCCTGGAGGCCAGATGCCCTCTGCCCCTTAGAGGTGGATGATGACCTTTGCTCAGACCGGGGCTGGCAGGTGGGCTCTGTAAGGGGTCCTGGAGGAGTTTAGGAGCCAGGCCCACTGTGCAGAGGGCACTGCCTGCTGTCGCTGCCTTTGACTCCGTGTCCTCCTGGGGACCAAGGAGGAGGAGCTGAGAGTGAGGCAGTGACAAGTCTAAAAGCCAGGAAACGCCCCTGCACAGCGAGCCCACCTGTGTGTGTGGTCACCTCTAACAGGGTGGTCCCGCCTGAGGGCAGAGCAGGCCTAGAGCCCAATCCCTCCCGACCCTTCCCGCTCTGTCTTGCCTCCAGCAACGGGTTGGAGGCGGGGAGGGGCAGCTGAGTGTGTGGCTGAGCTCCCCCCAGCGTTTTCATCTGGAGAATGGGAACAGCGGGACTGCCTGAACGTGTGCTGTGAAATCGCATCATTTCTCTCCGCTTCCTTTGCTGCCCGCTTGCTCCCTGCCCTGTGGCCAGCGTCCCCCTCGTGCCTGGCACACGCGGTGCCTGTACATGTTTGTCGAGCAAATGAATGCAACAGTGATTTGTACAGTGACAGCTGAGGACACCCACCCCTTGTCTTTTGAGTCCCTGCCCCTCCCTCCCGTCCTGCCTGTAACTGCGGGGCGAACAGCTTTGATGGCCCAGATCATAGGGTCCCCTAATGGGTGGGTGGCTCTGGTGCCTTAGCTCAGTGGCTTGGCTCTGGGTCCCTGTTGAACAGGTTTTGAGTTCAGTGACCTGGGTGGCCATGACCTGGAATGTCAAGTCGTTCCCCGCTGGCTGCTTTGGGGTGCTTCCCAGGCAGTGGGGTTTCTGAGTCGTTATTCCCAAGAAGTCTCCAGGTGTGGACATGCGTGTTGTGTGGCTAATGGGACACGAATGAAATATTCACGTGCCTGTCTCCCTGCTGGGTCCTGGGGCCACTCTTCCCTCTTTACACGAAGAGCCCAGCCAGGAATGTCCATTTCTCAGGACTTTTCTAATGACCTTGCTGCTCTGCCGCTGCCTCGGAAGGCGGTGGCTTACCTGGGGGCCGCCTGGCTGGCGTGTCCTGGCCCTCAGCAGGGCTGTGGTACCTGGGAGGTGTTCTGGATGGTCCTCCCACCAACCAGTCCTCCAGGCTGATGCCTTCTCCCAGGCCCCAGGCCACCTCTGCCTCCCTCTCAGCAGCTGGTCACAGAGGGTATGCTGTCACAGCCGCTCTGGGCTGAGCCCCGCCCACTGCCACTCACCATGCCCGTGTCACAGAGCCCTCCCACCTCCCCAGGTGGGCAGTGGGGCAGGGTTTCTGTCCCCATTTTGGAG
The DNA here is from genome assembly GCF_964212035.1 of Myotis nattereri. Taxonomy (NCBI): domain Eukaryota; kingdom Metazoa; phylum Chordata; class Mammalia; order Chiroptera; family Vespertilionidae; genus Myotis; species Myotis nattereri. Next base: position 213,287,550 of record NC_138077.1, on the reverse strand, counting down.
GGAGGGAGCTTGGGCTCCGTGGTTATGTGGCCTGACACCCCTGATAAGTCCCAGGGGCAGGTTTTGAACCCAGCCCACACACCACCAACGTGAGGTCCCAGCGGGGCTGCCTTCCCAGCCCTTCCCGTGTCCTCCACACCCCAAGACTTGACCTTCCCTGCTGCCCTCAATGTGCTGTGTGCGGCCCTGAGTGAACAGCATCCATGCTCCCGTTCCACGGCGCCGTGCTTCCTCGTGTGGGGGGGATCACTCCTGGGGACAGAGGCCACGATGGCGAGGGTTAGATTTCAGGGGCCAGTTCCTCCCACTGGGCTCTGGACCCGCCCCTCACCTTCCCCTGGCTGCCACTGCCTGGCCCACATCCCCGGCCTGGATGCTTGGGAAGTCCTGCTCCCCGTGAGTCCCCTGCACTGGACACCTGCTTCAGCAGGTTGCTCAGGGCTCTGCTGAGGGATCTCCCAGAGCTGCTTGCTTCTCAGGGTCCCTGTTCCTCCAGCCTCATTGGGGTGCCCTCCCCTCCATGACTCCTGGGAACTTTTGGCCTGGCCGGGGACCTGCTCCTCCCTCCCTTCCCCTCCCACCCCCTGACTTCCTCCAGCATAGACTGATCAGCTTCTTTCTGGAGGCTTCCACCAACAACTGTTTCCTGCCCCGAATTCCATGCTCAGGCTGCCTTATGCGTGAGCGTCGCGGTGACCCCTCACCTGTGCTGTGCCGGTCCGGGCTCCAGGACGGAGGCTTGAGCGGGCGTGCAGACGGGAGAGCTGGCGGGGGAGGACCAGGCGAGGCGCGCGAGGCGGCGTGGGGTTGGGGTTGGAGGTGGAGTAGGGTGTTTGAGGGAGGATGGGAGCAGGCAAGGGCAGCTGGGGAGGCAAATGATAGCCCGTTCTGTCGAGAGCATCCTGAGGGGCGAAGTGGCTGCGCTGGGAGGAGGGCTCCACCTGGGCTCACCCAGCCTTCGGGCTCCGAGCACAGTCACAGCGGATCAGTTTGGGGGTTCTGTTGAATGTCGGCTGCACAGAGGCAGGGCCCCTCTCCGACCTTCTCACTGAGGGTCTGGTGTCAGGACAGCGCCTGACGCTGGTATATGTAACAGGTGCTGGTATATGTAACAGGTGCTTGTATATGTAACAGGTACTGGTATATGTAACAGGTACTGATATATGTAACAGGTACTGATATATGTAACAGGTGCTGGTATATGTAGCAGGTGCTGGTATATGTAACAGGTGCTGGTATATGTAGCAGGTGCTGGTATATGTAGCAGGTGCTGGTATATGTAGCAGGTGCTGGTATATGTAACAGGTGCTGGTATATGTAGCAGGTGCTGGTATATGTAGCAGGTGCTGGTATATGTAGCAGGTGCTGGTATATGTAACAGGTGCTGGTATATGTAGCAGGTGCTGGTATATGTAACAGGTGCTGGTATATGTAACAGCACTGCGTGAGCTCTGGAATGAATGAGTCTGCACTTGTAGGGTGATGCAGACTCACGCACAGCGCTACCTAGTGTCCTAGCCAGTGGCCACCCACGGCCATTTATCTTGGCCTCTGACCAGTGGGTAGGCAGCATGGGGCACTGCCTGCCCCTTCTCAGGGCCAGGTCCCAGGCAGATCTTGGGGGTGCACACGTGCGTGGTTGGGTCTCGGAGGCCAGCCACCCTAGGCCTGGCTTGGAAAACTAGGGCTTTGGGTTTAGTAGGTCTGAGGGGATGGGGGCCCACGTTAGCCGGGGGCTGTTGGGGGCCACAAACTCGGGGCACTGTCCTGCAGTCTCTCCCTCCCCAGGAACACATTCTTGTCTCCGTCTAGCCAGCTTTTTACCTTAATTTATGAGCCCGTGTAGCACCGATGAGGACACTGTGCCGCCTGCACACAGCAGGACCCCTCTGCCCCCGGGACTGGGAGGCGGCCCGCACTCCGCTCCGGGCGCGTCGGGAGCCTCCTGTCAGCCTTGGGCTTCACCAGGCGCCTGACTTATTTTCCAATTCATTATTTTTTGAAAAAAGAAAAGCTGCTTTAATGGAAGCTTTTAAAATCCAGGAGCTTTGGGTTCCTCTACTCTGTCAGGCGAAAGCGGATTCATTAAAGTTGTTTTATATAAAAAAATGCATATACTTATGAAGCTTTCAAAAATTAGATTTTTCTCTTCTAGAGGCCAAACTTGGAACATGATTTCTGCAGTGGGGTGTGCGTGTTCCCTCAGCTGAGACAGCCATTTCTAGGGGCTCCCCACGCCCACACCCCGCTTCTGTCCTGTGCTCTTGGGGACTTGGGCTTGCGTGCTCCTCCTGTGTGGCCGCCTGACTGGGGCGGGGGGTGTCAGTCAAGCTACAGTTTGAGAGGTTTTATGGGAAGAAAAAAAGCCATCCAGTGGGAGGAATTTTGGAAGATCCCGTAAATATTGAAGATCCTGAAGGGAGAGGGCGAGGCCGAGACCTGGTCGAAAGGAGGCTTGCTGGAGACAGGCAGGGAGCAGGGCAGAGCTGGCACCGGGGCCCACACGGCGAGTTATGTAAGGACAGCACTGGCCTCTGCCCTTCAGCTCCAGCCGCCGTGGCTCGTGGCCTGTGGCCCGAGGCCCGTGGCCTGGTGATGGCGTCAGGGACTCTCATGGTCACTGGGAAAGGGGGCTGGCAGCCCTCCTGCTCACCAGGCCTGTCTCTCAGGCTGGGCCCTGGAGATGGGGTTGCCGCAGGGACCTCTTCTAGGTCTCCCACCCTCCAACCCAGAGTCTGACCCCACCGTCAGGCCTCTCCCAGTCTTGGGTTTGGGACTGACCCCACCCGGACTGACCCCCACAAGGACTGACCCCCACTGGGACTGCCCCCCAACCCGGACTGACCCCACCCAGACTGCCCCCCCCCCAGACTGACCCCACCCGGACTGACCCCCACCCGGTCTGACCCCACCTGGACTGCCCCCCCCACCCAGACTGACCCCACCCGGACTGACCCCCACATGGACTGACCCCACCCGGGCTGACCCCCACCGGGACTGACCCCACCTGGACTGACCCCCACATGGACTGACCCCCACCTGGGCTGACCCCACCCGGACTGACCCCCACAAGGACTGACCCCCACCGGGACTGACCCCCACCCAGACTGACCCCACCTGGACTGCCCCCTACCCGGACTGCCCCCCACCCGGACTGACCCCCCCCCCGGACTGACCCCACCCGGACTGACCCCCACATGGACTGACCCCCACCCGGGCTGACCCCCACCGGGACTGACCCCACCCGGACTGACCCCCACCTGGGCTGACACCCTCCCAGGGCTGACCCCCACCCTGGGGCTGGGCATTTGGAGTCTGTGGCTGTGTCGGGTGCTCCCTGGTGGGGCCCCCGGGCACGCGCTGTGAAGGCACTGCAGGCCCAGCGGCCTCGGAAGCAGCCGCCCGCCTGGAAGGGCTGGTGAGGGGGCCGCGCTCCCTGTCTTTGTGCTTCTCTGCCTCCTCCTGCCCCTGGTGGGAATCCCAGGACACGCTCTCCCGGTCCCCCCGGTCCCCGCTGGACTGGATCCGCTCCCCCACCTGTCAGCACAGAGCGGCCTTTCCCAGGCACCGGAGTAGAAAGCTCATCCGTTTTCCAAGAAAGGCCGCCGAGCGAGAGGCCAAATCGAGTTAGCGGTGCCAGGAAGCCGGCCCGGGGCAGCGTGGGTTCCTGTAAGGCCCGCCCCTGAGTGACAGCTGTGTCCCCGTTTCTGGGGGGAAACCGGGGAGACGGCGCTTCCCCGTGGCCCTCACAGCAGCGTGATTGACAGGCCCGTGAGCTGCACTCACACTCACACCCTCTCCTGCTCCTCTCACTCCGAAGCCTGTGCCTCCTGAACTAGACCGGGGGTTCCAGGTCCTCTGCTTTCCAGGGGGTTCGTCCCCAGGGTCTCCATCGGCGGGCGCTGTGGGAGCCGGTGGCAGGCTCCCGGGCCAGAGGCGACCTCCATGCCGTGTGGGCTCCGGGGAATTTGCCTTATGGGGAGGAGTGGGACGGAGCCCACGGTCCACTCTATAGCGGACACGCTCCGTGTCCATGTTGTGCGCTGTGCGGTGTGCGGTGTGCGCGGTGCTGGGCCACCCACCACCGAGACCAGTGCGGACCCACGCTCACCGGGTGGGAGGGCAGAGGTGTGTCAAGAGGGAGGAAGGCAGAATCACAGGCCATGCCGGGCCCACAGCAAAGCCGTGCTGTCTGGGTGGGCGGGTCAGGGACATGTCTCTGAGCGGTGACCTGGAGGATGGGTGGGAGTTAACGGAGGTGGGGGGGAGGCAGGCACTGGGGAGCAAGCGATTGTTCCAGTCAGGGGAGTTGCCTTGTGAAGTTGTGTCCAGAGAGAGCGTGGTGTCCAGAAAGTGTGCGGCTAGAGCAGGAGTGAGGCTGGCCCAGGATGGGCTGGAGTGGCGCGGGGCCCAGGCCACTGGGGGAGTTTACACCACGTGCCTAGGAAGCACGAGGGCCCAGAGAGGGTGGCTGGTGCGGGAAGGCCAGGGTGCAAGGCGATACAAGAGCTGCCTGGAGACCACGGACCTGCTGCTACTAGTCTAGGTGCCACTCGGACCTGAGCGAGGCCATGGCTCCGGAGAGAGGTGACAGGTTCAGGAGGGTCAGAAAAGGGGTCTGCGGGGCCTGGTCATGCGTCGGACAGGGAGCGTGAGGCCCAAGCAGAGTCCAGGGCGGTGCAGGCTTTCTGTCTGGGCAGTGGCTGGAGGAGATGCCACTCCCTGTGACGGGACCGTGGGAGCATGAGGAGGCAGGGGGAGGCCAGGGGCACCAGACAGGGGGCACGGGGAGGCCAGGGGCACCGGGCAGGGAGCCCAAGGAGGCAGGGAGAGGCCAGGGGCACCGGGCAGGGACCCCAAGGAGGCAGGGAGAGGCCAGGGGCACCCGGGCAGGGACCCCAAGGAGGCAGGGGGAGGCCAGGGGCACCAGGCAGGGAGCCCGAGGAGGCAGGGGGAGGCCAGGGGCACCAGACAGGGGGCACGGGGAGGCCAGGGGCACCGGGCAGGGAGCACGGGGAGGCAGGGAGAGGCCAGGGGCACCAGGCAGGGAGCCCGAGGAGGCAGGGAGACACCAGGGGCACCAGGCAGTAGGGTCTGTGAGTGGAAAACTCAGGGTGGGAGGCCCAGGAAACACAGGTTGGGGAGTAGATAGCAACTGCCAGGGGAGCCCTAGCCAGTTTGGCTCAGTGGATAGAGCATCGGCCTGTGGACTGAAGGGTCTCAGGTTTGATTCCATTCAAGGGCACATGCCTCTACCTCTACCAGTAGATGTGTTGGTCTCTATCTCTCCCCCTCCCTTCTACTCTCTAAAAGTCAATGGAAAGATAACCTTGGGTGAGGATGAAAATAAATACATAATAAAACCCCTGCTTTAAAAGAAACAAAAACTGCAGCTTCCTGATGAAGCTGCCCAAGTGGCCATGTTTGTGATGTCTGACCTCCCTCAAAACACAAAACAAAACAGTGTCTGTAGTGTGTGTGTGGTGGGGGCATAGAGAGCCCCACAGACCCAGCATTTAAGGGAACCCAGGCAGAACCCCCACGCAGTATCAGGAAGTGTCTGCGTTCAGGGGGACATCCGCGTGCCTCACAGGGGGAGACACGGGTGTGACCGGGAGGCGGCTGCTGGCTGGGCTCATGGGGCTGTGTCAGGCCCAGCACCTGGGGGGCCCAGACACCCCGCCCTGGGCCTTGCTAGCCTGCCTGACTTCCTGTTGTGGCAACAACCGTGAGGCCTTCCAGCTCCTGTTTGCGACGAGCTTTGCAGTTATTCTTAAAGGGAGGCACGTGGCAGCCCTGCCGGGAGGGGACATGGCCAAGCAGCAGCCGCCTCGCACCCAGGCCCTGGCGGCTGCTGCTGAGGGTGCTGAAGGAGCAGGCTTCTTCATCTAAAAGAACTTCCTTTTGTGCTAGACTGAAGCACCGCCCACATTGGTCCCGAGAGCCAATGGGAAGCTGGGTTTGGGTAATCTATGCAAAGGCCCCTCAGCTGCCCCGCATCCATCATCCCAAGTGACAGAATTTATATCATTAATCATTGGCGGTAATAGAAAAGCCATTGGAATAGAATGTTGTCACAGGACAAATGTCTCCCAATTGCAAATAAATGTCTCAGCTTCCTGGACTGTGGGTTCAAGAAAGACTGTGGCTTCAAAACGGTACTTATCTGGCACCGGGAGGCCATGGCACCAGCCCATCTGCAGACCGCCTCTCCCGAGGACCCCAGGCCCAGGGTTGTCGCCCATGCAGGAGTGGGCAAAGGAGGGGGGCAGGTGCTGCCCTGTAACCCGTTGTGTCGCCCCAGGCCACCTGTCATCCTGCCCCGGCCCCGCCTCTGGCAGCTGCAACAGCTTGGACTCCAGGTGTGGGCTGCAGGCCCCCGTTCCCCGCTCCCCCCGGCCGGGGGCCAGGGCAGACCAGCCAGCCAGGCCAGGGGGAGCGGGCGGCCGCCTTCCCATCTGGAAATGAAGTCCACAGCGTTTTCTGGCTGCGTCTTTCTGCTCCGTGACCTGAAAACACTCTGTTTTTGGAAAGTGCAGATCTGCTGACACCTTTTTCCGGAGGCTTGCTCCTCTCTGTGGCCAGACGCCCTGCCTCGGCCCGGCCAGATGCTGCCGGAGGCCGGCGTGGGAAGCGAGGCGCGTGTTGCTGGGGTTTGAAGGATTTCGTTCTGTTTGGGCCTCAAGCTCTCCATCCACTCGGTGGTCTTGGAGCCCCGAGGGCCTGGCAGGAGAAGTGGGCACAGAAGCAGAGCAGGCCTAGCCTGAGGTTTGCCGGGGCCTGTTGGGGACCAACCGCGCGTGACCGACCATGCGTGTTATACCCCAGCCAGGAGTCTGTGCTGACGGGCCAGGGCAGGACTTGCGGAGCGTGCTCAGCGGGGGAAGTTCATGCATCACGGCCTCTGGGCTGTGGAAGTGATCGAGACCGCTGACCAGGCTGTCCCTGACATTGGGCGGCACAGACTGGTCACATTTAAAAAACTTCTAATTTGATTAAGTGAGGCCATTAAAAGCCAGTTAGCAGCTACTGTGTCGTCATTTCATAAACGGAAGAATATTTAACACCAACAATATGAGGGACATCATTTCAAGATCAAGGATATTGTTTTATATGGGATAAGTTTGGCTTTAGGAAGAATTTTTCCCATTGTGCTTGCTTTTGTTTCGGTTTTTCCTTCTCATTTCTTAAAAGGCTGGCAAGAATCTGTTCCTGGTGCCCAGTGCCCTCATTTCGGCCGAGCAGAGGGAGGGAAGGGCACAGGCGGGGCCCCCACCCAGGCCCAGTTATTTCTGGCTGCAGAGCAAATCACCCAGATGAGCAAAATCACTTACTAGCACTTCTGGTCCGAGGGCTGCCTGGGCTTGGGTCTCAGGGCCCACAGGCCTTGGTCGCCGGGCCGAGCCATGGAGGGGCCGCTCCCTCCTTGTCCGGGGAGAGGCACACCGCTGGGGGCAGAGCCAGTGGCTCCTCAGCCTCGTCCCTCTGTGTGGTCTCCATGGCGCTCAGATTAGGCTCCTCAATGTCTGGAGGTGCCTGTCCCAGAGCCGAGGGGGACTGTGCTGCCTTTAGGGGCCCGAAGTGTGACTTGTGTGTCATTATTCAAGGGGAGAGGACATAGACTCCGCCCCCCACCCCCATGGGAGGGCACTGAGGGGTTTGTAGATGAGTTTTAAACCCCTCACCGGCTACCAACCCCCCGGAGAGCCAGGCTGTAATCTGGGGTGCTGGCCCCCCACCCCCACACGTTCCCGCACAGTCTGGTGGAGGATGGAGGAGGTGGCTGTCTGGCGAAGGTCCCTGCTTGCACATCTATGAAGTAATAAATTTCATGGGTAAGGTAGAGTCCGTCAAATAAGTATCAATTAAGCTCTTTTATAATCATAACGGAGATGATGAATTAAAGTCAGCCTAGAGGAAAAAGCAGTGACAGAACAAGCGACAGGAGTCGGTGTGACTGCAGAGTGCCCCGCTCGTAATCGCCCTCCGGAGCGCCCGCTGTCAGCCTGTGGAGCGCCCACCGTATGCAAAGCCTGGGGTAGTCCCGTGGGACCCGTGTATGTGGAGGTGAGGGGGCACCAACCTGCGCTTCCGCATATCCATGATAGACTGGGGTGCCCCCGTGTCACCCCAGGACAGAGTGTGGGGAGGGGGAGGACCGCCCTTTCTATGCCTCTGCGTGGTGGGGGAGCGGACTGGCTGGCTTCTGGTTCCCGGACAGGCTTCCTCTGTTGAAGGAGATTTGATGTCAGCGTCCCGTGGGTGAGGAGGACCAGCAGGCCGTCCACAGCCACACGGCCGACCCTGCGGGTTGGGCAGCCCTCGGGGCTCCGTCCCTGGCCCAGCCTGTTCAAGGTCCCATGTGTGAGATGGAGGCCGGTGGATGGGGCAGGGAAGCAGGTTTCGAGCCACTGGGAAGGGTCATGCGTGAGAAGCGGGCAGCCACGCAGTTGCCTGGTGGTGGTGAGCTGGCTGGGGGCAGGGAGCAGGGCGGAGGTCCTGGCGGCCACTGGGGTCCCAGTTACTGAAACCCAGGCGCCCTCCGCCTCGGTCTGGCCCAGCGTCCTGCCTCCTCCGGGCCCCCGGGCCCCCAGCTGCCAGCAGCTTCTCTCCTGCGCTGGCTGGGCTTCCAGGAGAGCCTGGGTGTCCCTGCCTGCGCCCCCCTGGCTGTGGTGGCTCTGCCCTCCCTCCTCGGTGACACCTGCAGACCTTAATGCTTTGACATGTCAGCGGGCTGGGTTGGGGCGATAATTGTTTACACCACCGCTCTTGCCAAAGGGGAGGGGAGACAGTTCCCTAGGACATAGATCCACCAGAAACAAGGACCCCCAAGGCTGGCAGGCAGGGGGCGGGTATGGTCACCCCGAGTCAAAGCGGTAACAGCTCAGCCGGGCCTGGCCGCAAGGTCACTGAGCCACCCTTCGGGCCCGGGTGTGAATAGTGAGCTTTCCTTTAGCTGGGGAGCCGGGGGCAGAGCCCAGGAGCGGGGAAAGCCAGCCGCCGGGCCGGGCCGGGCCGGGGAGGGCAGGTCGGCAAAGCCGGCTGGGCCAAGTGGCCTTAGAGCAGCGACTGCCCCTTCCTGAGCCAGGACACCGGCTCCGCAGGGTCACCTCCTTGGCGGCCGCTCCTCCTCCGCCCGCGCTCCGGCTGCGGCTCTCCTAGGCGGCGGGCAGGAGGAAGTGTATATTTAGACTCCTCTGCACTTGCCGTGGTAACAGCCGCTTTATTCCTGGTGAAGAATGAGGAAAGTGGGTCAGCGGTATTTACTAAGGAGCGGCTCCAGGCCTTGCTGGGCTATTTATAAACTTAAACATGCGAGCGAGTTTTTACATCTCATTGGCCGGAGCGCCGCGAACCCCCTCTTACTACGCGGCCCAGCCTGCGGATCCCCAGGAGTCGGGGCAGAGAACCTGCAAAGAGCGATTTTGATGGACTCGAGCAGCTCAGGCTGCCTCCTGGGCTGCCTCCTCTGGGGTTTTCCTTCCGTGACATCGTCTAGCTTCCGTGTGTGGGTGTGTGTGTGTGTGTGGGGGGGGGGCGGGGGCGGGTCCCTGTCCCTACACTCCGGCTGCAGGGCAGACCCGGCTGTGCGGCCCCTCGTGGCTGCAGGTGCGAGGGAAGGCGGCGGAGCCTGGGGACTGGGGGAGGCTATTTCGGAACCTGCCCTTGTGTTCCTCAGTGGACCCGCCACAAGGCTGCTCCGAGGCGGGTTCTGAGGGCTCGGCCGGCTCCCTGTCCCCCATCCCCTGCCTCTGATGCTCGTGTGTCATGGGGTCACATGTTCACTCACCTCGCACCCCGTGCGCAGAGAAAATGCAGCTCATCCTTCTCTCCAAGGAGCCTGACCCCCTTTCCAGAGAGCAGGGCTGGGCCCTGGATTTTAGGTCCAGCCGGCGAGCTTAACCAGATGGTCCCCAGCAGCCCTGGAGGTAGCCCCGTCTCTGCCTGGCTGCTTGGGGTCCATGTTCATCTTCCTGAGGGCCCTGCACCTGGGTTCTGGGCGTGTCCTAGTGACCTGGTGGTGGCTGAGGGAGAGGGCCCCTGTGTTGGTGACCCCTTGGGGCCCTCCTGGGTGCCTGCTGCAGAGGCCGGGCTGTGAGCCCAGCAGCCAGTGGCCCCCTCTGAACGTTGGGAGGCGTTCCACACCGATGGACCCGGCCCATTGTGCTCTCAGGACCCCAAGGCCCCTTCTGGCTGGAGAGGCCTCTCCGTCCTGACCTCCTGACCGAGGGCTCAGCCTGTCCGGCTCCTCCCCAAGCCCAGGCCGCAGGCCTGGGGCTCTCATCCACCGCCCCGCTTCCGGAACGTGTCCACCAGGGGGCAATGTTTGGGTAAGAGTGAGGCTCCTCCCCTCACCCGCTGAATGAGGGGGGACCTCACCTCTCCTGGCCCCCACCTCCCACGGGTGTCACGTGGATAGAAAGTAATAATAATCATAGCAGTGACAGCCTCACTTAGCGATCCCTTCCTCTGCTCCAAGCGGCGTCTGCGCTCTCGCCTGCGTGAGCTGATTTCATTTTCAGAGGGTTGTTGGGTGAAACTGTTCAGAGTGTCCTCAGGAGAGTGCCTGGCAGTTCCGGGTGGCGCTCCCACGAGGCCTGAGCCACGGTCACTCACTGTCTCATCCACCTGTGCCCAGTGTGAGGGGCCTTGGGCCGAGATTCCCCCAGACAAGTTCCCCACCTTTCTCGGTTCTCGGCACCCCAAGTGCCCCTTTGATTTTGTGTGACATTCCAAAGCCCAACGAAATACCTAATAGTTTTGTTTATTAAGTAGTTAGATCCAAACACCTTCATAAATACCTGAGTCCTAACAACCTAATAGCTGTTGAAAATACAGCACACATAATTTTTTATTTCCTTCTTAAATAACCAGATTCCTTCCTAATGGGATATGTGTGCCCATCAGGCAGGGGCAGCTTTTCAAACCCAGGAATCGGGTGGGGAATCCTCACTGGGCTTTGCGGGCTGCTTGCTTTAGTCTCGGTAACCACGGCGCACCCCGGCGGCGAGGACTCGTGTCCTGAGAAGGGTGTGGCTGCCCTCCGGTGAGGCTGTAAGCCACCCTGGCCAGCAGTCCCGCTGCGTCTGACGGTGTCGGCAGACATGCAGGCGGCGCGTTTCCCTCCCTAAGCCAAACACTGCAGGTCTCGTGTGTTTCTGAAGCTCCCGGGGTGCCTTGGTGCACAGTTTGGGAACTGTGTTCCTAAAGCCTTGTGGCTTTCCGCTGGCCACCCAGGAGGCAGCTCATTTGCCCTCAGGGTCTCAGACTCCTACCTGAGTCTTGGGGTGGGGTTTGTGGGACAGATGACAGGGACCCTGTGTCCCACCTTCTTTCTGTCTCAGCCCCTCCCCTCCGCAGTCTCTGGGCAGAGAGGTCTGTGTCCACGCTCCCCTCCCTGCGCATCCTGGTCTGCCTGGGGCTCCAGTCTCGGGGTCCCATCAGTGGTGGAAGGCCCGCCTCCACAGTCCCGGAAGAGGCCGTGACCCGACTGTCCCGGTGCTGGTTCAGAACACCCTGTCTCAGCAGCGTGCTTTCCGGTCTGCGCGCTGCTGACACCAACAGATCCGCGCCTGCCACTCAGGGCTGGGAGGCCCCTTTGCTGCTTTGGTGGTGGTGGTGGTGGGTGGTGGGGGGTGCTGGGGGGAGGGACTCCCGCCCAGAAGTACTGACCCCATTGCTTCCACAGGCAGGGAGCTCCCAAACCATTAGATTGACAAGCCAGGGGGTCTGGGAAGGGCTTGAAACTGCTGTGCCCAGGGTGTAAGAGGGAAGCAGGTGACCGCACTTCCTGTCTGCAGGTAAGGCCAACCGTAAACCAGGTGGGCAGGGTTGTGCCCTGTGAAACCGGGCTGCACCCCAGGGCCTTTGCTTCTGCCGCTCTGGCTCTCACACAGCCCCTGCTCTTCACTGTCACTCCCGTCGGCCTCCCCCATCGTAACTCTCCCCCAGGGAACCTCCACTGCGGCCTTCTCCCCCAGGAAGGGACCTCTGGCTGCTCTGGCAGCCTTGCTCCCAGATGGGCCCTTCCAGGGTTCTGGCTGCCTGCATTGCTCTTGCCCCCTCAGCGGCCCTCTGTCCGCTCCGAGATCTCAGCCAGCTCCTGCTCCCCTCAGGCCCTTTGCACTGCCACCTCCTCCCCCCTCCCTCCCCCCCCCCCCCCGCCCCCGAACCCTGTCTTAGTTGTTCCCGTGGTTGGACCCGCTCATTTCCCAGGTCTCCATTCCTTTCTTTCTCTCTCGCGCTCTTCCTTTTTTTTAAAAAAAATATTTTTATTGATTTCAGAGAGAAAGGGAGAGGGAGGGAGAGAGAAACATTAATGATGAGGGAGACTCATTGATCAGCTGCCTCCTGCACGCCCCCAATGGGGATGAAGCCTGCAGCCCGGGCATGTGCACTAAGTGGGAATTGAACCCTGACCTCCTGGTTCATAAGCGGACACTCGACCACTGAGCCACACGGCCAGGAAGTGCCACTCTTAAAGGGCCCCTGTGAGCACTGTGTCCAAAGAAAGCCCCCAGTTCCCCATGGGCTCCTCACGCCCTTTGAACTTGAGCTTCACCCTGGCGGAGACCACATCCGCGGCTTTGGTGGTGTTTCCCAGGCCCCTGCCCTCTGTTGCACCCGGTGAATGTGCCCCGAGGAGAGAGCTTTCACAGGGCAGTGGCTTTTTTAAATAGAAGGAACTCGAGGGGTCACCAACTTTTAATTTTGCCAAGTAAGATTTAGAGACATTCCAGCAACCATACATCATCAGCGTTTCATGGAAGGAAAGTTGGAAGGACACATCTCAGAATAAAGGACAGTTCCCTAAATGGAATCAATGCCGCTTTATCGAAATGTGCTGCGCTGTCCTTTTCTCCTCTCGCGCGGGGACGGATGGAAACCCTCACGAAACGACGCGAGGCTGCCAGTCCGTGCCCCCTCGTTCCCGAGCCACTGGTCCCCTCCTGTGGGGAGCTGCGATCGAGACCCAGGCTGCCCCTGCCCAGGCCGCTCCTCTGCTCCATGCTCCGTGGGTCCCCAGATACACCCGGATCTGCCCGACGCCCCGCTCCCAGCCTGCAGGCCTGGCTTCTTCCCCTGGCTCCTTGGTAACTTGTCATCATTTGTCTGTGCGTGGTCTCCCTGGCGGAGGACGAGTTCTGGGGGCAGGACCAAGGCCCCCCTCTCCCCCCCACCGCCGCCCAGCGCGGCCCTCACTGTGTGCTCGCCTGCCTAACCCGCTGCTCGTGCCCGTCTCTGAGCACGTGGCAGGGACCAACCTCAAGCCACAGCTCCCGGGTGCGTGGCACGGGGCTTTCTCTCTCTTCCCGTGGCTGAATTTAGTTTCTGTTTCAGCCCTTCACTCCCCCAGGCCACAGAAACATAATGGCACTTATTTCTGGGGTTTCTCAGTTGACTTGAAGCCTCCACCACTGCCCCGCGGGGTCCATTGTTGTGTGAGGACACAAGTGACAAGATACATTGCACATATTTAAAACACACATCTGGCCTGGCCGGTGTGGCTCAGTGGTTGAGCATCTACCCATGACCCAGGAGGTCACCAGTTTGATTCCCTTTCAGGGCACACGCCTGGGTTGCCAGCTCGGTCCCCTACCCCTGGTGGGAGCGTGCAGCAGGCAGCTGATCGATGATTCTCTCTCTCACTGGTGTTTCTCTCTATCCCTCTTCCTCCCTCCCTCTCTCAAATCAATAAAAAATAAAATAATAAAACCTACACCTGGATGGGTTTTGGCAACACCATCACCAAATCAAGAGAATGAACATACCCCTGCTCGCAAACCCACGAGTGTCCCCAAGTCCCTTGGTCATTCCTGCTCCAGGCCCTCTGACCTCCCTCCCCAGGCAGCCGCTGTCCTGCTTTCTGTAACATTTCTGGAGTTTTACGTAAATGGAATCACGCAGTCTGCCCTCCTCTTTCGCCTGCCTGTTCTCACTCGGCGCGGTTATTTTGCGACTCATCCACGCTGCGCCGGCCAGTTCCTGTCGTCTCCTCACTTGGTATGTCCACCGTGTGGGTCCGAGGCAGCTTGTCCACTCCCCGCGGACGCATGTTCCAGTTGTTTCCGTCTGTGGCTGTTGCAGAGAGGGCTGCTGGGCGCAGCTGTGTCCCCGTGTGTGCGGACACGGGCTTCCCCTTCTCCGGGGCCAGCACCTGGGAGTGCACAGCTGATTGTGTGGGAACTGGCCCTGCTTTCTTTGTCTTTCTTTTTTTTTTTTAAATTTAAATCTTTATTGTTGAAAGTATTACATAGGTCCTCCTTTCTCCCATCAACCTCTTCCAGCCGCTCCATCCCCAGCCCCGGCCCTCACCGCCCCATTGTCTGTGTCCACGGGTTCTGCCTCTCTGCACGCAGGCCACTGGTTGATCTCTTCCCTCCCTCCTCCCCTGCTTCCCTCTGAGGTTGAACAGTTTGTTCATGCTTCTGTGTCTCTGGGTCTATTTTTTGATCATCAGTTTATTTTGTTCATTAGATTCCACATATGAGTGAGATCATGTGATATTTATCTTTCTCCAACTGGCTTATTTCACTCAGTGTAATAATCTCCAGGCCCATCCATGCTGTTGCAAATTGTAAGAATTCTTTCTTATTGCCGCATACTATTCCATGGTGTAAGTGTACCATAATTTTTTATTTTTTATCTGCTCATTGGCTGACGTGGCCCTGCTTTCCACCGAGGAGCGGTGCGCCGGTCTCCCTTCCCACCAGCAGCACGGAGTTCCGCTCCTCCGCGTCCTGCCAGCCCTCCGCAGGGTCATCCTTTAGACTGGCCATTCTGACAGGCGTCAGAACTAGTTTCCTAGTCGCTAATGAGGTACGCACTTATTTGCCACCCCTACAGCCCCCGGGTGAGTGGGGCTGGTTCTGCCCGAGTCTGACAGTTTGTGCGCTCCGTCGGCTCTTCAGTGGGAATGCGTCTCACAGAGATTCCTTCCCGGCGGTGGCGTCTCCTTCCTTCTCTTCGCAGAGTTCATTCTGACGAAGCCCAGGTGACCCATCTCTTCTGCTTTTATGGAACTTGACTTTGGTGTCGTGTCTAAGCGACCTTGGCCTAGCCCCCGGTCACAGATCTTCTCCCTGCGTCCCACAGCTTTTCAGCTGGTCTGGCGTCCAGTCCGAGATCATTTCAGATGCGGGAGGCTCCCTTCTTGCCGCCTGGGGACGTGCTTATTCCAGCAGCATCCGTAGAGAAGCCTGCCCTTCCCCCCCAGCATGAACCGCCTCCTGCAGTTTGAGAAGGAGGCCTTTGTCCCCGGGGACCAGGGCCTCTACTGGGCTCTGCTCTGTGTCATGGGGCCGTTGTCACCCTGTCGCGGCTGCTGCAGCTCCGTGCGTCCCTCCCCAGCCTCGCTCTCCTTCGTGGCTCTGCTGCTCAGGCCCTTTGCGTTGCCATGGGTTTCAGAATGGGCTCCTGTGTTGAAGCAGAGGCTGCTGGGAGCTGATGGGGATCGAGCCCCACATCGTGGGCCTTTCTGAGTTCTCAGCTCTCTGAGGGAGCGTCTGGGTGGGAAGGCGCTGCGTCCGTGAGAGGAGAGGGCTGGTGTTTATAAGGCGCTCCGGGACGCTGGGCCTTGGCTGAGGGGCTGGGGTCCTCGCTGAGGATGCAGACCCGGCAGATCCCAGCCGCCTGTGGAGGTGCCCGGTGCCCGGTCCTGGGCCGAGGTTGGGAAAGTGCAGGTGGAGGCTCCTTTAATCTGCCTGTGTCACTCGCCTTAGGCTTAGTGCTTGAGGTTCCACAGGTGTGAACGTATGCCCACCCTTTGTGGAGCCTCAGGTGACCCTCTGAATGTTCTAGAATAGTGGTCGGCAAACTGCGGCTCGCGAGCCACTTGGGGCTCTTTGGCCCCTTGAATGTGGCTCTCCCACAAAATACCACGTGCGGGCGCGCCTGTACGGTGCGATTGAAACTTCGTGGCCCATGCGCAGAAGTTGGTATTTTGTGGAAGAGCCACACTCACGGGGCCAAAGAGCCGCATGTGGCTCGCGAGCCGCAGTTTGCTGACCACGGTTCTAGAACATTCAGACTTGCTAGTGTGGTCTGTCTGGGCTGGCCACGTGTCTCTGTGTTCCTGGTCACAGGTGAGCTGTGGAACTCCTCACCGCCTTCCAGGCGGGTCTGGCAGCTGCAGGAGCCGCCTGAGCCCGGGCAGTGCCCTCACTTCCCCACTTCCCCAGCCCTGCTCTTGGGTGAAGGTTCTGCAGGAGACAGGCAGGTGCAGGGGACACACAGGTGCAGGGGACACGCAGGTGCAGGGGACAGGGAGGTGCAGGGGACAGGGACGTGCAGGGACACACAGGTGCAGGGGACGCGCAGGTGCAGGGGACACACAGGTGCAGGGGACGCGCAGGTGCAGGGGACAGGGAGGTGCAGGGGACAGGGACGTGCAGGGACACACAGGTGCAGGGGACGCGCAGGTGCAGGGGACACGCAGGTGCAGGGGACACACAGGTGCAGGGGACGCGCAGGTGCAGGGGACACACAGGTGCAGGGGACACGCAGGTGCAGAGGACAGGGAGGTGCAGGGGACACGCAGGTGCAGGGGACGCGCAGGTGCAGGGGACGCGCAGGTGCAGGGGACGCGCAGGTGCAGGGGACACGCAGGTGCAGGGGACACACAGGTGCAGGGGACACGCAGGTGCAGGGGACAGGGAGGTGCAGGGGACACGCAGGTGCAGGGGACGCGCAGGTGCAGGGGACGCGCAGGTGCAGGGGACGCGCAGGTGCAGGGGACACGCAGGTGCAGGGGACACACAGGTGCAGGGGACGCGCAGGTGCAGGGGACACACAGGTGCAGGGGACACGCAGGTGCAGAGGACAGGGAGGTGCAGGGGACACGCAGGTGCAGGGGACGCGCAGGTGCAGGGGACGCGCAGGTGCAGGGGACTGGGAGGTGCAGGGGACAGGGAGGTGCAGGGGACGCGCAGGTGCAGGGGACTGGGAGGTGCAGGGGACAGGGAGGTGCAGGGGATGCGCAGGTGCAGGGGACAGGGAGGTGCAGGGGACGGGCAGGTGCAGGGGACGCGCAGGTGCAGGGGACGCGCAGGTGCAGGGGACAGGCAGGTGCAGGGGACACGCAGGTGCAGGGGACACGCTGGTGCAGGGGACACGCAGGTGCAGGGGACACACAGGTGCAGGGGACACACAGGTGCAGGGGAAGGTGGGCCCCGAGGAAACGCTGACATGCGTTCAGTGGGCTTCCCCAGGGCCACTCCCTCGAGGCTGCCCCTGGGGAGAAGGCGCCCTTAAACTGTCAAAATAAAGAGTCAACCAAACTGCTTAGGCCAGCGGAGCGCACTTGCTCAGGCGACAGGCCGCCGAGGCAGGGGCTGTCCCTGCGATGGGTTACGCGGACAAAGAGGCTGTCGGGGAATGTAAGGAACGGAGGAAAAGTGTTAAAATCCTGGAAGCTACCTGGTCAATAATACATTAACTTTGGGATTCATAAAAAGAAATCGTGGTGAAAATCTCCCCAAATAAGTTTTTATTCCGGAATCTGATGACAGCTCCCGGGAGCTCTGGCGGTCGGGGTGAGTGTTCTGAAATACAGCCCGAGGCGCAGACAGTGTCCGACGAGGAAGTATTATGAAACCCATCAGCGGGGCTCCCCGCGTGGCAGTTGGGAGGTAAAGCCTTTCTCCTCTGCAAGGCCAAGTGGCTCTTAATTCCTCCCGGGAGACCGCCGTGGAGTGCTCGCCGCCCGCGGACGGGGGCCGTGCGGGCTTTCGCCCTGGCACCTGCAGCAGCAGAGTGACGGATGAGGAAAATATATTTAATTATCATTCCGTGCCACGCCGCTGTCTGCTCCGCCGCAGGCTGCAGCTGCTGGCGCACGCGTCCTCCTGCCGGCAACGTGCTGATCTCCGCGAAGGCTGCTCTCTCCGAGCAGATTGACTTGTGGAGGCCGGGCCTGCCGGCCTGCAGCCTGCGCACCGTGTGCCGTGCCCGCTCCAATTGTCTGATCCGCCCCCTTCAGATCAGCGCTGGGATTGGGCTTTTGTAAAGAACACATTTGCACGAAGCAAACTTCTCCATGGTCTTCCTGCCCCGAAATGAATGCTCTTCCTTCCCTGGCCGTACAGTGGCAGCTGATGGTGGAGGTTTCGGCCAGGAGCTTGGGGACCATGTAGCTTGCGTCTCAGAGGGGAGGAACCCCAGACCCCTGGCTGGACCTTCTCCTTCCCCATCATTTATATATCACATCATCTTCACCCCCACAGAGGCAGGAGGGCAGGCTCGGGGGCTCGGAGCGGAGGCGGTCTGGGACTGGAGCCCTTGTCCTTGTGGCTGTGAGAGGACCAGGGACTGGGGTGATGAGCCTGAGCCTGGAGGATGACTCCACAGAATTGCCCTCCTGTTTGCCTTCTGTCAGAACCTTCTGGAAAAGGAAACCCTGGGCACACACCCGCCTTGGGTGGAGAGCATCAGATTTCGTGGAAAGAAGGGCTCTGGCTGGCTGTAGGGAGGCGGTGCCATCAGCCCACACCCAAGGCGGTGTCGTTCCCGACAGAAGCGGCCCAGATAATAGGCAGCGCCTAATGTGCAATTTCCCTGCCGTGTCTCTTCTTATCAAGAGAAGCCACTCGATGTTTTGTGTTCGGTGGGATTTAGTACAAAGTGATGGAATTTCCACCGAAAGTAAATTACAATACGGCAGCTGGCTGAGCAGTGGGCTGCAGGGAGGGCTGATGCTGAGTGTTCCTGACGGGCCTGCGTGGCCGGTGGCCCAGGCGATGCCTGGGGCTGGGGCGGGAGCGGGATGAGGTTTCTGTGAATGTGAGCGGCACCGGGAGGGGCTCGTTTCCTCTGACCTTCTCTTTGATGAATAAGGATGCGAGATTGCATCTGCTGAGCCTGCAGACCGGAGGCTGGGGGAGGAAGCAGAGCTCTGGCTTATGGATTTGGGCTGTGAGCAGGGCGCTTAGCCACAGACCTTTCCATGTATTGATCAGATTTTGCCTGTAAATTGGAGAGAGTCCATCCTTATTACTTCCACCATCATCACCATTATCCCATCATTTCTGTCACCATCCCCTTCATCCCCATCATCCCCATCACCTCCATCCCCTCCACCCCATCATCATCACCACCATCACCATCATCACTATCACCCCATCATCACCATCCCCATTCTACCATCCCCACCATTATCACCATCATCACCATCACCATCACCATCATCATCCCACTATCACCATCATCACCATCACCACCATCATCCCCATCCTCATCATCCCCACCATCACCACCATCATCACCATCACCACCATAATCCCCATCATCCCCATCTTCATCATCCTATCACCATCATCATCATCACCATCATCTCTATCCCCATCATCCCCATCATCACCACTGTCACATTACCATCACTGTCATCACCATCACCATCATTGATCACCATCATCCCCATCCCCATTCCTATCATCATCACTATCACCACTTGTTAAGGACCAGGCTAATTTTTTTAAATTCATCATCTTTAATCACACGAGCCAGATATTATTGTTTATTTTACAGATGAGAAAACTAAGGTTGAAGTAAGTGACAGGAGTAAGACTGGAAGCCAGGTCCTGGAGCCTGCCCTCTTGATCACATCTTTCCATTTAGGCAATTTATATATTCATCATTATCATCACCATCACCATCACCATCATCATCATTATCACACCATCAACATCATCCTCCTCCTCATCATCATCATTATCATCACCATCACCATCACCATCATCATCATTATCACACCATCAACATCATCCTCCTCCTCCTCATCATCATTAGCATCACCATCACCATCATCATCGTCATCATCACTTATTAAGGACCAGGATAAGTCTTTTAAATTCATCATCTTCTTTAATCACATGAGCCAGATATCATTCTGTTTATTTTACAGATGAGGACACTAAGGTTGAGTTAAGGGACAGGGGTAAGACTGGAAACCAGGTCTTGGAGCCCGCTCTCTTGGTCACATTTTCCCATTAAGGAAATGTAAATATACATCCATATTTAATTTTATAGGATGAAGGAAGGAAAGAGAAAGCCAACTCTGCTCTTTTCAAGAAAAGTTTGAGTATGTCAACAATTTTGAGCTTAAAGACTGACACTTGCAGATTTCTGCTCCCATGTAGCTGACACCCCCTAAGCCAGCGGCTCTCAACCTGTGGGTCGCGACCCCTTTGGCGGTCGAACGACCCTTTCACAGGGGTTGCCGAAGACCATCTTGCATATCAGATATTTACATTATGATTCATAACAGTAGCAAAGTTACAGTTATGAAGTAGCAATGAAAATAATTTTATGGTTGGGGGTCACAACATGGGGAACTGTATTTAAACGGCCAGGAGGTTGAGAACTACTGCCCTAAGCTCTGGGGACTAGGGCACCTGAGAGGCTGGCTTGGGGCGGGGGGCGGGGCGGGGCGGGCAGAGCTGTGAGGGGACAGAGGAGGTGCTGTGAGATCCTGGCCCCAGGAACTTGGAGTCACAGCCGATAGTGGGGAGCCGAGGGGGCGGAGCCACTCTGGCCGCTGGAGAGGGGCAGGATGGGACGGGTCTCTTGGAGGCGTGGCCGGCAGGCCTTGGGCACAGACACAGCCTGAGTGGTCACCGCCGTCCCTCACAGACAGCGTGGCCCTGCTCTGCCGTTTGTTGGTCCTGGTGGTGTCCAGGGGCCCGCACTCCGATCCCACTCTGTCCTGGCCGTATGGCCTCCAGGAGGCCTGGCTCGGGTTTCTGGCCTGTCTTGAGCCCTCTGGCATCCAGTGGCCCCTGGGGGCTGTGGGTTTGAGGCTGGCCTGCACTGGGATTGTGACTTCATGGCTGAGCTTCCCGGACACACGGCAGGGCTGCCGAGCATGGAGGACATGCTGCCTTCGCCTCTGCTACCCACCTCTCCATACAGATCTCGGGGTTCACGCCAGCTCCCCATGGAGTCCTGACTATCCAAGGCTCTCAGAGAACAGCTTTCAGCACATACGTGCTACGTGTCTGCTGTAGGCCAGGTGTGGGAAACCCAGGGACGGTGATGGCTCGGCCTGTCCCCATGTCCCCATGGGTCATTACTAGGCCTGGAGCCATTGGGACTTGAGGTGGAGCCAGAGGAACAGGCGTCTCCCCGTGGGCCCATGGAAGGCCTAGGAGAAGGACCCGGCAGGACTGGCCCATCAGGGTAACTCCGGGCAAGAGCTGAGAGCGAGTTTATTTCCGAGCGAGGCTGATGACTTTCCTGTCCACATTGATTTTATTAAGCATTTTATGTATTATTCCAAAGCCACAGAGGACGCAGACAGTTAGAACACATAATGGGTTGTGTGTTTTGTAATTATCATATGGCCTGCGTCCAGAAAGTAGAAAAGCAAATAAACACGATTGCTTTCCAATAGCAGGGAATCACCATGGTGATGTGTGGACGGGCGGGAGCCCGCACCGCCCAGTCCGCCTCAGGACCAGAGCGGCCCATCGTGCAGGAAGGTGGTGCCGGGAGTGGCCTCCTGGCCCTGCGTCTGGGGGTGCGGGGCTTCTGCGCAGCCCCTCCTAGTGGCGCGTCCCTCCCTCGGGCCCGGGACCCTGTGTTTTCCTTCACTGACACGTCCCTCAGGTCCCTCAGGTCCCTGTGGTGTCAGGTCCCCTCGGGGAGCTTTCCTTTCCTGCCCGAACCCAAGCCGGCCTGGTCCTCGCCCAGTGCAGGCTGCTCTCCTCCTGGTGGCGTTTCCTCTCCCGCTTCCAGGGCAGCGCGACCTCCCGTCCTCCCAGCGCCTCTCGCAGCTGGAAGGGCGCACAGCACGTGGCGGCGGCATGCTGCAACATTGACCGGACGCATGAACGAGTGAATGAATGGTCCTGCCTGGACTGTGAGCTCCGCCTCGGCCACGTGGCCAGCGCCTTGCACCCCGGGGCCTAGAACGGTCCCACCCGGAGGCTGGTGCGGGGGCCCTGCCGGGGCCGGGCTGGGCCGGGCCTGCGGATCCTTCAGCTTTGGGAGAGCCAGGAGTCCAAAATGAGTTACCATCCTGAGAGGCTGTAGAATCAGGGGCTCGCTGGTGTGACATGGGTCACGTGGGGGGAGAGGGCCAGGGCAGGTGTCCACTCTGCAGGCGTCACCATCACTTTGTCTCCTTCACCCCCCATTTCTTCCCATGCGAGGCCCGCCTGCTCCAGGTGTGCGGGGTGTGCTGGTCGCGTTTCCTGCAGAGGAGCCCGCACAGCCAGCCCGCCCTTCCTGTCTGTATCGCCGCTTCTTGGGTTCCATCCCCCCAGGGGCTCACCACGGCAGGGCTCCCAGCAGCGACCCCGAATCCGCTTCAGTTGTCCACGGCCTCTGGGCACCACGATGCCCTGCAGCGCAGGTGCCATCGGGAGGCGGTGGCCCGGGAGAAGGATGCCCAGCACCCCCAGGTCTTGGCTTGTGAGGGTCCCAGCTCCCAGCAGCTTGTCCCGGGCCCAAGTCCCTCAGGGCTCAGACGCCGGTGTGTCCATTCATGACCCAGAGTACAGGGCCACGCTGCCTTCCCCTGTTTCCCTAGAAACTGGCCCCTGGCATGGATTTGGGGCCAGTGGTCTGTCTGGGAGGCGACCCTGCAGGGATCTGTGAGCAGTTCTCCCTGTGGGCTCAGAGCCGGCAGGAGCACACCGCAGGGTGGTCCGCGGGGTGGGGCGGCTGAGCCGGGCACGACCCACCTGCTCCTGCCCGTCCCGGGCTGAGGCCATCCTGGGTGAGAGTGGCCCCGCAGCTCTGAGCAGACCTGTAGACCGACAGCCTGGCTGAGAGCCGTGGTCAGTGCTCAGATGGTGCCCAGGTGACCCCTGGACCAGGGAGGCATACGGGTGGGCCAGTCCTCGCTGTAACCTCGTCCAGCCAGCCAGTGCCCGGACGGGCCAGAAGCCAGTGTGGCCACTCGGGCAAGGCCACTTGGGGCAGGATCAGGGCTTCCCCCAGGATGCCTGCAGGAGAGGCGGGAGGCTCGGGTCCCGGCAAATTCAGCCACCAGAGGACGAGAGGAATCGGGCCAGGATGGGGCTGAGGCTGCTGGCCTGGCTGGGGCTGGGCGGCCAGTGGTGCATTGGGCTGAGCTGCCGTCTGGGGGAGCCTTGCCCAGTGGGGTTCAGCGCCAGGGCCTGTCCTCTCTCGTCACTCCATGGGCTACACACACGCCTGCCTTATGCCCTGATTCTCTTTCACCTTTTAAAGCCCCATTTTACAAATGGTTTTCTGCATACTCAGAGTGCTGCTCACAGCGCTCACACCGTGGCATAGCTGGCCCACACAAGGCACCCTGTTCAGAATTTTTAATCAACTGTGGCAAGTTGCCCAGCCATTTAAATAAAAAGTATATAGTGAATTTAGTATGTTTAATACTACAGTGACATTCGCCTTATATGTGCACTTAGCAATTTCAAGCAGTGTGACAATTTTATGAAACATTCCTTTTCATGTGGCTGGTGGGTAAACCCTGGAACTGAAATCCTGGGGTCTTTGTGTAGCCAGCAGAGGAGGGGGTGAGCTCGGAAGGAAGGCTGCCCGCTTCAGGCCAGGCCGCTCCTGTCCCCAGAGGCCCAACAGCCTGGGCTGCCCTTCCCCCAGTGTGCCCAGTCATTACCAGGCTGCACTGGGCAGGGCCTGTGTGTGTTGGTAGGTGGGACCCCAATTCCGTGTTGCCCAGGGGCCTGATCTTGCACCTGGGCAGCCTGCTCTGTGGGGGGCCATGTTGATGCAAGGGGACCTAGCCCTTCATTACATGATTGAACTTGTCCATTGCAAGTGTATAAAAGGCTATTGGTTTTCATATGTTGATCAGGTATCCTGCAACCTTGCTGAACTTATTCTGATAGTTTTCTTGTTTTGTGTGTATGTGGATTCCTTAGGATTCTCTCTATATAAGATCATCTCATCTGCAAGTAAAGATAGTTTTACTTTTTCCTTTCCAATATGGAAGCCTTGTGTTTTATTAATTTAATTTAATTCAATTCTATTTTTTTACCTTATTGCCCTGGCTAGGACTTCAAGTACAATGTTGAATGGAAGGAATAAATGATTTAATTAATCCTTACGTTATTTCATTAGAGTAATCGATCTTTATTCCCATTTGACAGGCACGCACACTGAGGCTTAGAGAAGTTAAGTTGTTTGAGGACACACAGCCGATAAGGGACAGAGCTGTGGGGCCCGCTCAGAACTGCTACCTTCAGTTCACTTGTTAGGGTCCTTCTCCCTGAGTGGTGCCATCTCTGTCTGTGGTGAGACTTAGCATAGAGACCAAGGCCAGCCTGGCCAAGGACATTCAGAAGGTTTAAGGACAAGTTCCGAAAGTCTCGCTAGCAGCTCTAAGCTCCCTCTGTGTGGCTGGATACCCCCATACGTAGCTGTGTGGGCGGGGAGCCAAATGAAAGCTAATGTGTACGTGGTCCTGAAGGCTTCCTCTTCAGGTATCGCCCTCCATCCTCTAGCTGCAGGTCAGACCAGAAAGAAGCCTATTGTCCTATTTTATTGATGAGGAGCTGGCTGAGTGTCTCGCCCGGCCTCTGGGGGGCGCGGGGTGGGGAACGTGGTAGAGATGGGGCGTCAGATGGGTTTAATGCCTTCCACCCCCTGCCCTCCGTGCTGGACACTTTACACACAGCCTGTACTCGGTCCTCACTGGG
This sequence comes from Myotis nattereri, assembly GCF_964212035.1. Lineage (NCBI taxonomy): Eukaryota > Metazoa > Chordata > Mammalia > Chiroptera > Vespertilionidae > Myotis > Myotis nattereri. Next base: position 213,262,906 of record NC_138077.1, on the reverse strand, counting down.
TATCGCTCTGCCTTTGCTGCCTCTCGGAACATCGATGGCTGCTCGGCCCAGCCGCCAGCTGTGGCTTCCCGGGTGCCGAGCAGCATCTCCTGCCCACGGCTCACCAACAGCAGGCCCAGGCTCTGACCCCACACGCTCCTGCTGTCCCTGCACCCCGAGGCCGGCAATGGTTAAGGAAATTCATGAAAGGGAAAGGAAATGGGAAAAGCACGATCCCCCGAGGCCGAGCCCTGCCTGGTTCTGCCGCTCCCCGAGGTGTCCCCTCGCTGCGCCACCCCCCACTTTGGTTTCGCTGCTGGGGATCGTCCGGGGAAAAGCGGAGACCTGTTCATGCACACGCCTGCCTTGTCCACGAGCAGCCTGACTAATCCAGTCCCTGTGACTGATCCACTCCCGACTCCATCTTTAGAGCCGGCGGTTCATGGAAAGGGGTCAGATGCTTCCCTTTCAGCCCCGCACCTGGGTGTTCCCGGGGGAAGCAGGTGAGGGGAGGCGAGCAGTGCTGGGCTGGTGCCTGGCACGGGAGGGTCTGTATTGCTGATCTCCGTTCTCCGGGAGACGGATCCCAAGTGGGCACTGAGGCCTCTCCCGCCAACATAACAGGACTCCACCCGCGCGCTCAGGGTGGTGCCATGGGCATTGGGACAGGCACCTGCAGGTGGTCGCCTCTCTGTAGACCGTGTGGCGATGCTCTGCGTGAGGATTCTGGAAAGGCGATGCTGGCTTCTGTGACTTCCCTTCCCCTTCCATCCCAAGAGCCAGTGCTTTGCTCCAAGATGACACCGCTCCCTGAGGCCGGACAGAGCTGCAGACACGCTGCCCTCAGGCCTCTCTGCCTGGGGACCTGCATCCGGGCAGGCAGAGCCTGGATGTGGGAGTCTGACCCCTGGCAGCTCGCTCTCTGGGTGACCTTGAGCCCACAGTTTAGTAGTTTTGATCTTCAGTTTTCTCCTCATAGAGCTCACTTAGTCCAAGTTCATTTTTCGAAAGAAGGCACCGGATTTTGGAACCATCCAGAGCTATAGAGCGGGTAAGTGGAGAAGGTCAGGGCCGCGACGTGCACTGATCGCTACGGTATGGCAGGACTTCTGTGTCCAGTGTCCCATCCAGGCCTCGCGACCGGCCTCAACAGTGCTGGCTCTGCCCCCATTGGACGGGAACGGACTTAGCGACTTGGACGGGTGGGTTACTGTGCTGAGACCACCCAGCAAAACCACGCAGAGTCCGACTGGAATCCCTGTGTGCTGACTGCAGGTCCAGCTTAGTCGGACATTTGTCCCTAAACCCCAGCTCTCCCATTGGGCGTCTCTTTTGATTTAGTGAAATAGGAACATGTGCCTGCTGACGTGCCACCCTGTCAAACGGAGAGTAAGCTCATCCGAGTAACTGTGACCCAGGCTCAACCACTTTATCCACCCATCTATCCACCTATCCACCCACCCATCTGTCCACCCATCCATCCATCCATCCATCCATCCATCCATCCACCCACCTATCCATCCATTCACCTATCCACCCACCCATCTGTCCACCCATTTATCCATCCATCCATCCATCCATCCATCCATCCATCCATCCATCCACCCATCTATCCACCCACCCATCTGCCCATCCACTCCTTCATCCGTCCATCCATCCATCCATCCATCCATCCATCCATCCATCCATCCACCCATCTGCCCACCCAATCCTTCATCCATCCATCCATCCATCCATCCATCCATCCATCCATCCATCCATCCATCTATCCACCCACCCATCTACCCATCTGTCCACCTATCCACCCACCCATCTGTCCACCCATTCATCCATCCATCCATCCATCCATCCATCCATCCATCCATCCACCCACTCATCCATCCACCTATCCACCCACCTGTCCATTTGTCCATCCATCCATCCATCCATCCATGCACCCATCTGCCCACCCACTCCTTCATCCATCCATCCATCCATCCATCCATCCATCCATCCATCCATCCATCCATCCATCTATCCACCCACCCATCTACCCATCTATCCACCTATCCACCCACCCATCTGCCCATCCACTCATCCATCCATCCATCCATCCATCCATCCATCCATCCACCCATCCATCCACCTATCCACCCACCTGTCCGTTTGTTCATCCATCCATCCATCCATCCATCCACCCACCCATCCATTCCCAGATGCTAGCTTTGCATCTTACTGTGTGCCTTTGGGTAAGTCACCTAACTTCTCTGAGCCTTGGCTTTCTCATCTCTACATTTTGGGAACTATTCCCTATCTCACAGGGGTATTGTGAGGATTAGAAGTGATATGCATGGAAAGTCCCTAGTATGGGCCTGACATACTGAATGCAATGAATTCTGGTTGAAGGAATGAATGTCTCAGTTTTTCTGTCTGTAAAATGGGTATTATAAAAAGCATCTTTACCTCATGGGACTATTGGGAAAACCCAAAGAGACAGTAAAGCCCTAGCCCAGCATTGGCACTTGGGAAACCTGGGTCTTCTCCTAATGTTCAGGTGGGAGCACCCAAGGGAACTGTTCTGTTCGCCCTTCTTTCCCATCGGGCTCAGCTCCCCAGAGTGCTCACGGAGCAGCCCTGGGCCCCGTCACTTCATGCCAGGGCTGGCGCGGAGAGAGCCTTGCCCTGTCCTGGGAAATGCCCCTTCCTCAGCCATCAGCCTGGGAGGTCCAGAGTGAGGCACCCTGCAAACTGTGGGGTGTAGTTCAATGTGAGCATTACGTGTGAACTGTGAGGTGCTGGACAACTGGGCAGCATGCCATGCAAACTGGGGGGGGGGGTGCTGCTCTCCTTACCTGTGTCTGGCCTGGCTTCCTGCCCCTCCCTGCAGCGCCTTGCTGCTTCCTTGACCTCAGCCCCCCCAGGTCCCACCCGTCCAGCCTCTGTCCCTCGGGTCCCCACTGCCTGCACCCTGGTGCCTTCTGTCCGTGGTCACGGTCCTAGAGGAAAGGGAATGTAACATTGGGCTGTTCTGTGTGTCTGGCTTCAAATGGGATAAAACGGCGAGGCGTTTTCTTTGGGAAGAAATGACACCTAAGTATTTACTTACTATGATCAGTCTTAATTATGAAAATAATGATTAATTGCAGGGAATCTGGGGGACACAGGAAGAACTGGGAGGAAAATGGGGATCCTCCGCCCTCACCCCCAGAGGCCATGAGTCCCAGCCTGCTCCTTCCAGCCCCTTTCTGTCTGTCTAGGCATGTGTTTGTCTTGTTTTTAAAAATATATATTTTATTGATTTTTTACAGAGAGGAAGGGAGAGGGATAGAGAGTTAGAAACATCGATGAGAGAGAAACATCAATCAGCTGCCTCCTGCACACCCCCTACTGGGGATGTGCCCTCAACCAAGGTACATGCCCTTGACCGGAATCGAACCTGGGACCCATGAGTCCGCAGGCTGATGCTCTATCCACAGCCAAACCGGTCAGGGCTGTCTTGTTTTATTTCATAACATTGGGATCATATTCTTGCTAGCATACTTTTCCATTTAACACAGTGGTTCTTAGCATTCCTAATGCTGCGACCCTTTAATACAGTTCCTCACGTTGTGGTGACCTCCAACCATAAAATTATTTTCGTTGCTACTTCATAACTGTAATTTTGCTACTGTTATGAATCGTAATGTAAATATCTGATATGCAGGATGTATTTTCATTGTTACAAATTGAACATAATTAAAGCATAGTGATTAATCACAAAAACAATATGTAATTATATATGTGTTTTCCAGTGGTCTTAGGCAACCCCTGTGAAAGGGTCATTCAACCCCCAAAGGGGTCGCGACCCACAGGTTGAGAACCGCTGATAACATATTGTGAGCATTTCCCCTAGTTTTAAATACTCTTTGCAAACATGATGTTTGATGTTGGCCTGATGGCCATCCTGTGGTTGTCCCTTCATTTTCTCTCTCCATCGCTGTTCTAGCTTCGAGGAATTCAGCATAGAGTCCCCGCGTGGAATCTAGCCCAGTCTGAGAGAAGATTCTAGAAACTGTAGAGAGCATTCTCCCTTTGCCATGCACGACTCAGGCCCTTAGGGATTGTACAGACCCGGAAGGGCATGGAGGGGCCAGGGGCCAACCTTGGGAACTTGGCCAAGACTGCAGCGGCCTGCGTTGTGTGTTCTCTGTCCCCCCTGCCTGTGGCCCCTCCCTCGGGCATCCCTCACAGCCCTGGTGGGCGGGCACTCTAACCATCACACCAGAAGGCTGTGGCTTCACAAACCCAGGTGCCCGGAGCACCAGCTCCTACCCAGCGACAGGTCTTTCCCAGCTCGTGGCCGGCTGGCTTAGGACTCACCCCGTGGCCCGCAGGGGCCAGCCTGTCCCGAATCTCCCACGTCCCTGACCTGGGAACCACCTCGCCTCCCCCACTGTCACCTCCGTGGGCCCTGAGTCCGCTTGATTGAGGAACTCTCTGATACAGGATGGAAAAAACCCAAGGGTATGAAAGTCACTGCACTTTACAGCTTTTTAAGGGCCTTTTTAAAACAACGTTCATTCCATATTTCCCTTTTTTATGAGTTTTTTGGTACACACAGCCAGAGTCCCACATAAAATGGCTGAGCATTATGTTGTGTGAACACGCAGTGCTGAGTGGGGATCTGGGGACTAGGGGCTGGCTCTGTGGGAGGAGCGTGGGCCTCTGGTCCTGGGGGTCTGGACTGCGGGGTCCGAGGGCAGGGCTCAGGCTCAGCCCTTTCCTGGGGACCGATGCTGATGTGCTCCAGACCGGCCCTCCAGCCAGCGGCACGCGCCCTGTAGTCCTCGTCCATGTGCTCATCATTTCATGGAAAGTTCGCCTTGCTGGTCAGCCAGCCCGGGGAAGCCGGTCCCATGCGTGGCACTTACCCTCGGGCACCCCGTGCAGGGCAGAGCTGGCCTGTGCTTCTGTCCAGGCGGTGGGCGGGGTTCCCGTTTAGTTCTCCTCCCGACCACAACTCTCCTTCTATCCCCTAAACCAAAGCGCGGTCCCACTTGGCCCACAAGTTCCGACATTTCAATATCGAGAGGGTCTCTCAGATCCCCTCCCAGCCCCCAGACAGCACACGATTATTCTGGCCGATCGCAAGCCTCAGGCTTGCTTTGCACAATAGGAATAAGGGTCTCTGTTTGTGGCGTGGCACTCTGTCCAGGCTCGGACCGCAGACAGAGCAGCCGGTGGTGGGGACCAACGAGACCATCAGAGAATCAGAGAGGTTAAGTCACTTTCCCAAGGCCACACAGGAGCCCCGTCACAAGCTGGAGCCGGGAGCATTGAGGGCACCGGTTTCTGAGCAGGACGGGGCGGCTGGGGTGCTGCCACCTCCTTGGCCCCCTCCTCCCCTCCTCGCCTGGGCAGGGCTCCGTGGCAGCGTGGCTGCTGGGGAGCGAGCCGCTGACCTTTCCGGCGTGCGCCTCCCTCCAGGTCGCTGATTGCTTCCTCCCGTCAGAAAGGCTTCGTGTGCATCGATTGCTGTCTCTGGGCCTCCAGCTTGCTCTGCAGTCCGCGTCCCGGGAGTGAGTCTCCAGACTCGTTAGTCCTTTTCCTACTCAGCCCAACTAATCACTGCCGGGGCTCCAAGTGAGGGGGTGCGTGCTGGGGGCTGCCCGAAGGCCCCCAGGGATAGAGGACCCGGGCACCAGCCTCTCCTGCCCCCTCCTCTGCCTGGGGCCCAAGGCGCCTGTCCCCTCACGTTAGAGGCTCAGAGCAGACGTGGGTTGGGGAGGGGGCTGTTTAGAGCCCAGTGGCCAGGCCACAGACAGCAGGGGTGGAGTCAGGGCTTCGGGGTCACCCGGTGGCGGCCCGGCCTCGCGCGCAAGGATGAGGTGCTTCCCTTCCCCTTGGGGGGTGTCGGAGCGCTTGGGGCGACCCTGCCGTGGGTGCCACACTCAGGATTCAATCATCGTCCCTGTGCTTGTGGAAGGGGACCTGGTTTCTCCCAAGCCCGGCCTGGACCCCCCCTGCCCCGCCCCTCGCTCCTGAGCCCCACCATGCTCGGCTGGGGCCCGGGGACTCCTGTTTTGCAACCTGTGGGGAAGGAGCGGCTTGATGTGTGGGGCTTGGCTGCCAGACTGTGGGGTCCGCCCTCTGCCCTGCCCCGTGGCCAGTGGGAGAAGGCTCAGGTCACCCAGGGAGGTTTTCTCCATGACCCCCCGACCCCCGCACCCTCCCCTCCCCTTGGCGGTACGGGGCTCACTGTCCCAGGAAGCGCCCTCAGGGCGGGTCTGGGGGCCCTGGGCTCCTCCGAGGCAGTATTTCTGGCACTTCCTGCCCGAGGGGCCTCATTTGGAAGCCACAGCTCATCTTTCCACTGAACAGAGAGGACTTGGTGTCTGCTCCGTCCCAGGCACACTGCCTGGACTCTGCCTGGAACGCCTCCGTCCTTGAGTTCTGGCCCCGGCAGCCCCTCGCAGGAGTGCGGGAGGCGGGTGATGCTGGACCCCTCACTTCCGCCAGGTGCTTACTCAGGTGCTTACCGAAGGTCTTGGGGCTGCGGGGCGGTCCCCAGGCCCGGGTGTCATCCCTCCCGTGCCCTGCGGGACCATGGCATGCTGGCACTCTCTTCGGCTGGGCCTCCTCACGCCCTTGTCCACCTCTCACTGGAAACAGCAGTGATCACAGTACAGTTGTGAGACGAAACTCGGCTAAATTATGACGCTGCTTGTGTAACAATCTCTTACCACCGACTCGGAAGGCAACAGCTGCACAATTAGGCCATAAATTCTCCGGAATGAGCTTGTCGGTGGCAACGGTACCTGAGTAGCAGTCGTGTGAGAGAGAACCAGGCTTAACGGGCGTGCGAGGGGGCACCGAGGTGGCCTCCCCAGGAGACTGGTCTCGTCCTAACCCACTGGTTCTCGGAGAAGAACAAGGACTCGGTGCTGGCCCGTGAGCTCCCCCGTCTGTCGGGGCCGCAGCGGCAGAGCTGCCATTGGGATCCTTCCCTTCGAGGGGTGGCCCGAGCCCCACAGGGCGCCCTGGCAGCGAGAGTCCGGGTGGACGGCATGGCCTTGGCGGGCCCAGGGGCGCGTCCGCAGTCTTCCTGGGCGGGCTAGCGAGGCCTGCCCCTCCTCAGCTCGCCAGGGCCCTAGAGGACCACGGCCCAGAGGCGGCAGGCACCGTGGACGCGGGCTGGGAGCTGGGGCACCACGGACTCCCAGCTTGCGGGCGAGGGAGGCTTGCTCCCAGCTTGCTCCCTGGGAGAAGACCATGGTGGATCGAGACCCAGAGGTTGATAAAGATGTCTCTGCCTCACCCGCTCTGCCTCAGTGGCAGCCTGATCCAGCGACCCTCTCACGGCCCTCAGCGGCATCGTCACCTCCGGGTGCCGCCATAACAAATGGCCACAGAGGTGGTGGCTTAAAGCCGCACAATGTCCTATCTTCCAGCTCTGAAGCCAGAGCCTGACACACGTCTCACGGGGCTAACGTTAGGATGTCGGCAGGGCAGCTTCTAGGGCGCCCTAGCCCAGTCTGAGAGAGAGAAGGTTCTAGAAACTGTAGAGAACACTGGCAGGTGGAGGTCTGTTCACGTCATCTCTCTCTGACCCCCTCTTCTGCGTCCTCCTTTCTCAAGGGCTTGTGAGTACGCTGTGCACCCGCCCATCTCCCGCCTCAAGCTCCGCTGGTCAGCAGCCTAATTGCCCTGGCATCTCCGCTCCCGTGTGCCGTGCGCCGCACCGCCAGGCTCTGCGGAGGATGACGTGGGCACCTCTAGGGGGACCGGTCTCCCCAGCAGACGCAGGTGGAGTGCCGGGCCCTGGGCCAGTTTGACCTTTGTAACCTCTGGGCTCAGCACAGGCTGGACTTGGCCTTGAGGCAGGACTGCTGGGATGGTCTTCCAGCAAGTCGGGGAGAAGGCGGTGCGGCTGGGCCAACAGCACGCCTGCCTGTGCAGGGAACAGCCTCTGCGTTCCGAGGACGCCCCGTCGGAGAAGGGGGTTCACTCGCAGGAACAAAGACCAGGAGCAGAGGGGGCCCCAGTGGCAAAGGCTGTGCCGGATCTTCCAGAACCGGAGCAGCAGTGGCCACGCGCCCCTCCTAGACCACCTCCGTGGAGAAGAGGCAAACCCAGACGCTGGCCTTAAGCGATTCAGTTCAGCGTTAACCGTTTTCAAAATAAGCGAACACCACAGAGACCCCAGATGCAGCGCAGGCGGGCCGCCAAGAGCCACGGCGTGGCCTGCGACGACTTCCACCGCCCCGGGCCCGCAAAGCTCTCACCACAGCCCCGGACTAACCCTGCTCCTCCCCCGCCCCTCCCGCCTGGCCCCGGGCAGCCCGCCTCTCCTCTCCGACAGCTTCCCGATGATTTGCAGGCCTTTCCCTGGACCTGTCCGTGCACAGACTCCCGGAGCGTGTCCTCGGGGACCTCCAGCACCAGGCCTATTACTGAAGTCCGTCACCCAGAAAATCTGTTGACGGAACCGTTCTCTCTGAACTGCAAGCAAATTGGGGAATTTGAATGTGATGCAATAAGCCTGCAATCCAACAGCCTCCGAGCGGCTCAGGGCCCGCGTCTCCTCCCGGCCCGCGTCCACGCGCCTCTGCGGCTGCCCGAGCTGTCACCGCCGGGCTGGCCGCACACAGTATTTATTCTTTTTAATTAAGCTGCGTGGCTGCGTGCTCACCCTCCACAGATGCTTTATGCAGCCCAGCCTTCTAAGTTGCTGGAAGTTTTTATATATATATATTTTTTTTTAGCGGAGAGTAGAATTAAGCAGTTATTAGTATTCACGAAAAATGCTCGTGGCAGGCTTTGCACGCGTCCTGAGAAGCCACCTGCAGTTCCGAGCAGCACTTGATAATGCTGTAATTAGATCTGAGAGGCAAAAAAGCTCATTAAAATTAAATAACGTATTTGTCACTGTTTTAAGAGGTACAGATTGCCCAGAACCACGCTGGTCTCTTGACCTTGAGTCTTTTGGCGGAGTCCTTGCTGCCGACAATTGGAAAATAACATCAGCAATTCTGCAGAGCCCTGAAAACGCGCTCCTGCCCAGCTCCGTGTGCATGAAAAATCGCCTAGATTTCCGGGGAAATCACAGATTTGTCTACAGCACGTTCTGGGAGGAAAGGGCACCCGGAATCTCCCCAAACAGGCTTTTTGGATAACGCTAGCGGGAGATGACGTGTGGGGGAGGCTGGGGTGCCCCACAGGACGTGGGGACACTGGGATGGGTCTGCAGGAAGCGGTGTGCGGGCATCCCACTGCTGCTCGCTGCTCCAGCCCGGCCGGAGCTGCTTGCTCAGAGCAGGCCCAGGGTCACTGAGAATCGGACTGTCAGCGACACGGGACCAGTGGGACGTGTCCCAGACTTCCAGAAGGTCACAGCCTCGTTGGGGAGACAGGGCCCAGCGAAATCAGGTGCCAGGGAATGTGCTATTCATAAAAGCAGCGGGCGTTTGCCGAGCGCGTCTTGTGTAACCAGCCTGCGCTGTCTTTGTGAGCCTCTCCGTGGCCGATGGGGTGACCCTGACTGTCCTGCCTGCCTGAGGGCAAGGTGCTGGCCTGCAGTTACATGGTCAGCAGGGAGCTGAGCCAGGATTCCAGTCCAGGGCTTCCTGCAGACCCCGGCCTGGAGCAGAGCAGCTGGTGCAGGGCCACAGCAGGGAGCTGGGGAGGCAGGAAGTACACAGGAGCCCACCAGCACTCAGAGCGCCCCCTACCGGGCAGATCCCATTCCAGACACCTGCCGTCTCTGAGCCATTTCATCCCCAGAGCAACCCTCTTACTCCATTTTACAGGTTCAGAAACTGAGGCGTGAGACACTGAAGAACCAGCCCAAGGTCCCCAGGTACCTGGCGGCAGAGCGTAGGTGAAGCCCTGCCCTTGACCGATACTCTGGATTTCTTCCCTCCTGAAATCCGCAAAGCATTCTACAAAGGCAGGATACGATCTAAAAGCCATCATGGTCATTTTTATTCTTGGAGGGAGAAAATGCAGGTTGCATTCAAGGGGTGGAAACAGGCTGTTTGCTCTGAGAGGGAGCTCCTATCTGGAGGTGAGCGGATGGCTGGACAGTGGGAAAACCAGCAGGTTGCACACCGAGGCTGGCGTGGCCTCCAGGGAGTCGGGCTCCGTGGCCTGGAGGAGCTGAGGTTGTCTGCCCTGCAGGCAGGGAGCCTGTGGAAGCCGGGCTGCGCTGACGGCCCCTCCCGGGCGGCGGGATTGATTTTCGAGGCTGCCCGTCTTGGCACTGGGTCCAGATTTAGTTCGGGGGAGAGCTCGTCTTTCAAAGTCCAGCTCAAATGTCACCTCCTCGGCAAAGACTCCTCCGGCCCCCGACACAAAATTAATTGCCCTCCCGTGCTCCCGTGGTGCCTCCAGGATAGTCTCATCACATCGGACTCCGTGTGTGTGTTTATGAGTCTCTCCTTCCAGCCGACAGGACTTCTCGGAGCAGGTCCCCTGCCACTCGCCTATGTCCTTGCGCCTGGGCAGTGCTGTGCATACAGTGGGTGCTCAATAAATGATGATGAGTACAGGACTGACTGGCTAGGTGACTGAATTTGATTTGACTCCACGGACCCTTCCAGAAGCCGCAGCCCTTCCCACTGATGCGCTCGTGTGGTCCTTCCGACACGCCCAGATCAGTTCTGTTCTCTGCATGTGACAGCTGGGGAAACTGAGGCCCGGAGAGGCTTATGACGTCCCCACGTCACACAGCGGGACGCGGCAGGGCTGGGACTTGAAACCCAGGTGCTCCCACGGGACAGACAGGTCGGCTCCCGGCAGCCTTGCACATGCGTGGTGCTTCTCACCAGGGGACCTCGGGCGTTAATTTTGATTTCGCTTTTTAAAAAACTTGCCCAAATTTAGGAAGGTTTGGACCAAGCGTTTGGGCTGCGATGCAGTTAAGGTTCCTTTGTTGCAGCCACAGAAACCAGCTCGGGGTCAGCGGCGCAGGGGTGGCTTCCCTGTGAGGACGGGCACTTCGGCCACGGGGGTCCCGTGAGGTGCGCTCTCTGCCCATCCTCACGCCACCCGGCCCCTGCAGCCTCCTTGGCCTGGTGGCCCTTCACCATCGTGACTGAGGGGCGGAACCAAACAAGACTGGGGTGCCTAAGACCGTGACGAGGGGAGGGGTGGGCAAGAGGGGTCTGCTGCCCAGTTCCTGTCCGTCACGTGCTGTTGGTGGTCCCATGGCCACCCTGTGGTCATCCCTGTGGCCACCCTGTGGTCCTGGGGCTGAGGGGCGTGAGGACCCCAGGCTCAGAGGCCTGCTTCCTTGAGACGTCATGTCATCTGGAGTTGGGGGGAGGGAGCGGGTTACTCCCGGGAGGAGGAGGTGCTGGCTGTGACCTTTCCCAGGTTTTTAACATTTTGAGGGATTGATCGCATTGATCGCGGCCTGTTCATTCTCAGCCTCCAGAGGACACGAAGACCAGGCGCAGCCCCACGTGGCGGCGTGGGAACTGGTTGCAGACGAGGGTTGCCTCGCCTCGCTGCTGGGATGCACCAGCCTCTACAACAGGGAGGGGGCTCTGCGGGTGTCCCAGGAGAGAAGGCAGACAGGGGGGCCCTTCTGTTTGTGCAGGTGGTTGCCCTGGTGCAGGTGTGGGGGGGTCTTCAGGGATGGGAAGCGTCTTGTCCTGTTCTGTCACATCCAAGCCCCAGCCTCAGTGGCCCTCCGCAGTGTCCCACTGATGTGCTGCACGGGCCCTGCCCTGGTCCCCGACTGTGGGTGTGGGCGGGGGTGGGTGCCAGTACCCGAACATCCTCGCCTGCTGGCCTGAGCCTTCATGCCTCTCGGGGGGGCACCTTTCTTTATTCATATCACAAACATGCCCAGAGCGTCTGCTCTGCGCTGCGCACAGAGCACTGAGGGAAGGAGACCTCCCCCCCTGCCTGGCTGACGTGCCCCCTCCTCCCTAAACCCCTCCTTTGAGCCGCCTCTCTCCAGCTGGTCCTCGCTGGGAGGTGGGCCTGCCTGTGGGCCCCAGGTCCTAGGCCTGGGAGTGGGTGGAGGGGGAGTCAGGCCCCTCCCCTTTGGCCCCATCCTTTCTGGCCCCGCCCCTCCCACCTCTCTGGCCCCGCCCCTCTCGCTCCTGGCCCCTCCCCACCGCCCCCCAGCCCCCAGCCTGGCGCCCGCGGAGCAGCGTGATCTGAGATTTATTAGCCCCTCTGAGCCGTGACCTACACACTCTTCTTCAGAGGGGCTGCTCTTGGATTGACCGCCTCCTCAAGGAGCTGCCTCAGAAGTGCCATGTGGGATGTTTCCTCTGATGGAGGACGTGACCTTTAAAGCCCCAAGGAACGGAATCAGAGCTGCCAGGAGAAGGAGGGGGCAAGGAGGTGCCTAGACAGCGCCCCGCCTGCCTGCGGGGTCTAACCCAGTGCAGGGGCTGCGGTTCCTGGTGGGGTGTATGGGCCAGAGGCCCTGGGAGCGCCCTCATCCGGCCTGGAGGCCGCAGGGAGCCCCTGGGGATGAGAGGGAGTGGTGGTACCTGCCCCTGCCCTGTGGGAGGGAGAGGGAGGCCCCTCACCATGTCCAGGCCTGATGGCGTCGTGGGGACAGCCCTCTTGGGGACGATGGGCAACTCCTGAAGGCTGGGCTGCCTGCTTCATCCCCCAGGTTACCCGGAGAGCCTGGTGGGGGTCCAGCATAAGGTGGGGGTCTTGGGAGCTCTGGATTGGGGTGCAGAGTCCTGGGAGCTCTGGGTTGGGGTGCAGAGCCCTGGGAGCTCTGGGTTGGGGTGCAGAGCCCTGGGAGCTCTGGGTTGGGGTGCAGAGCCCTGGGAGCTCTGGATTGGGGTGCAGAGCCCTGGGAGCTCTGGGTTGGGGTGCAGAGCCCTGGGAGCTCTGGGTTGGGGTGCAGAGCCCTGGGAGCTCTGGGTTGGGGTGCAGCAGCATCCTGGGAGCGCTGGGTGTCTGTCTGCATCCACCCGGAGGGCTGCCTCGGAGCCTGGGAGGAGCCACGCAAGCTGACATTTATTGCCTGGGCCCACCTTTCGTCTGAGGCCTGGGTCTTTGTTGCCGGGCAGACGTGTGGTCGGGGCTGCTGCTCTCAGGTGGCCGGTGCTGGAGCACGTACCCTTGGCAGCCCCCACAGGCACGTGGCCTTAAATCCAAAGCTACTGCCCATTCCCTTCTACGTTTTTAAAGAAAACTTTGCAGCCAGCATTCGTTTGCTTTGGTGGCTGGGTTCTCCTCTGCAGGGGGCCTTTGGTGGAAGCAGTTAGCCTGACTTGCTGGTAGGAGGCCACCAGGAACTCTCTGGAAGGAGGACCAGTTTCTCTGCAGAGATGAGTCGGCTGGGGGCCTCGTCTTCTGCCCTGACCCCCTCTGTAAGGGCTTGGGAGACAGGCAGGTCCGCGGGGGAACGCTGTCCCTGCTCCAAGGCCCCAGAGCCCCGGGGGAGGGGGGGGCAGACCTTTTCTTGGAGACCTGCCCGCCCTTCTTTGCTGGGTGCCTGGTGTGGGGCTGGGAGGGAGCTCTCTGCACCGCGGCCCAGCTGGAGGGCCCGGGCCTTTCACCAGGGATGTGGGGGATGTATGCTGCTCTGGGAAAGCAGCACGGTGTGTGTGTGTGTGTGTGTGTGTGTGTGTGTACTCGTGTGCATGAGTGCATGTTTGCATGTGTGTTCCAGTGCCTGTGTGTGCATGCCCGTGTGTGCTTATGTGTGCTGTTGTGTGCCCTCATACGAGTAGGAGGGAGGTGTGTGTGGCACAAGGCCGGGTCTAACCCAGGAGCAGAGGCGCTCTCGTTATAAATAAGGCTGCTTTTTACACTCCCTGTCGACCAGGGAGCGCAGCCAGCAGGCCACAGGGAATGCATCTCAGCCGCCCGCCCACCTGCCCACAGCGGGGGAGGCAGTGCGGTTTCTGAGCCCCTCTGACTGGGGTGGGGGGGCAGTGGGCAGCTGAGCAGGGCTGCTCCAGATGGAGGCGGGGGGGCCTGGCTGGCCTCCGTGGGTCCCGAGTTCTCTGAAGGAAAGAATGACGTGCCGCCTGTTGGCTAATCAGCTTTGAGGAGAAAGTCCTGACAACAAGTAAAGAAAACTTAGCTGGTGATAAAATCAGGGGCTTTTTATGGTGGTTTTTATGGGAACATGTTCACTTGGGGAGTTATTAGAGTTAGTGCTGGTGGTGACAAAAGCCGCATTTGCATATCGCCCGTGATGGGGGCGGGATGGAGCGCTAACTGCGTGTCGGAGGCCCTCTCAGAGCCACGCGGGCTGGCATTTATTGCCAGTCGATGCCGCGTGTCTGGCATTAGTTACCGCTCCCTGTCCTGTGTGGAATGTAGATTTTCAGTCTGGGATCTTTCTGGGGCTCCTGGCAGCAGCTTCTTGGGTCAGAGCAAGCAGGGCCTTTGGAGGGGGTGGGCGGTGGGGGGAGTGGAGGTGCCTCCGGGAGGGCGGGGAAGGCTTTGTGCAGGGTCACACTCTGCCCAGGCACCTGCTGGGGGCTGCCAGGGTGACTGTGGTCTAAGTCAGGCCCCAGCCCAGAGAAAGGGATTTCTCCCAACACTTAACCCCGCCCCCCCCGAGATACACAGTAATTCATATACCATACAATTCACCCATTTACAGTGTATAAATCACTGGGCCAGCATGGCTCAGTGGTTGAGTGTTGACCTATGAACCAGGAGGTCACAGTTCGATTCCTGGTCAGGGCACATGCCCGGGTTGTGGGCTCGATCCCCAGTGTGGGGCGTGTGGGAGGTACCTGGTCAATGATTCTCTCTCATCATGGATGTTTCTGTCTCCCTCTCCCTTCCTCTCTGAAACCAATAAAAATATATTAAAAAAAATAAAGTGTTTAAGCCAGTGGAAGATTTAGTGTATGCCATTTAGTGTACTCACAATTGTGTAAGCATCACAATCCGTCACCCCCAAAAGAACCCCTCATCCCCTAGCTGGCACCCCCAAGCGCCCCATCCCTTCCAGCCCCAATGACAGCGGACCCCCCTCTGGCTTCGTGGGTGCCGCCTCTGGACAGTCATATCTCGGGTCATGCCACACGTGACCGTCGGCCGGCCTCTCCCTCCACGCAGTGCTTCCAGGTGTTTCCATGCCGCAGCGGACGCACATGAAGCGTCCTTTCTGTGGCCGGATTACACCCCGTGCTGTGGGTGGACATTTTGTTTATGTTTCCGTGAGTTGATTTCTCCCACGTTTAAAACATTTTTTTTCTAATTGTAACAGATACTCATGGAAAAAATCATGGCTGAGCCCCGCAGAGCGTGGGGGTTTCTGGGTGGAGGAAGAAACAGGGGGAGGGGCAGGGGTGGGGTGCCATCTCCTTCCCAGGGCCGAGCTGATCCTTTCTACCTGGCCCCACCGCAGGGCTCAGGGGGAGGCTGCTGCCTTCGGCCGGTTGGAGTAGGGCTGGGGGCTTTGCTGTTGTCACGGGAGGGCTGTCTGTGCTGAAGGGGCCCCTCGGCCTGCAGGTTCAGGGTTCCCTGGGGGATGTTGGGGTGGCGAGGTTCTGGAGCAGCTTGGCCTGGTCTGTGTGCCCTGCCGTGGCCCTTCCCCACATGCTTAGTCTGGGAGGAGGAGGGGGGCGATCACCATTGTGAAGGTCTGGGCAGAGTCCATCAGAGGGCACCCGCAGAGGAGGCCGGGGGGCATCCTCTGGCCCAGATTTGGGGAGGGTCTCTGGGCAGAGTGTGAAGTCAGAATGTCCTATTTTCTCTCTCCCGGAAAATCAGGAGGATCCCTGGGCGCCTCAGCTCTTAGTCTTAATTATGCTGCTATGTAAATATTTCCAAGGTCTCTGGGTTTTCTCGGCTGGCATTATATCACCGTTAATAACTAGAGGGCACACTATAAATATGCACACTAATAATAATGCTGTAACTCAGAGAGCATCGATAAATCGCCAAACAGCCTGAAGCCTTGGGCAGCTTGTTCCCTCTGCTGCCTAGACCCCCTTCTGCATCTCGACCCCAAGCCTTCCCTCCGCTCCTCTACCCAGGGGCCTCGGGAGCAGCCGCCGTGCCCTCGGTGTGCCGGGATCCAGAACTCTCCCGAGGAAGTGACTGCATCCTGTCTGTGCTGGAGGGATGGCCCTGCCCAGCTCCTGTCCTTGGTTAAGTTGGGAAGGTCACAGAGGTGAGGGTGGACACTGCCTGAGCACAGATCCAGCTCCCCACAGTGAATGTGGCCTTGGGAAGTCATCCGAGACCCATGAACTTGACAGGTGTTACTGCATACGAACTGTGTACCTACTGTGTGCCAGACGCTGTGCGGGGCAGTGCACAGAGCCCTGGCTTCTTGGAGCTGACGGGCTGCTGTGGAGACAGGTGAGGGGGCGGCAGGGGTGATGTGTGTGATCCGAGCACCTATCAAAGTGGAGTGGTTCCTGGAGGACCTGCTTAGGGCCTAGGACCCAGTCCTGGGCTGGGGAGGAGCCCGGAGTGTGCACTAAGTGAGGCCTGAGGGTCAGATGGAGACACCCTGGCAAAGGAAGTGGACGGGCAGAGTGGAGGCGGGGGTACAGGGAGCATGCAGGCAGCGGGAACAGAATGTGCGGTGGCTTTGAGGAGAGAAGGCAGGTGCGAGTGTGCTGCAGCCTGGGCCACCCCAGCCTTCTCTTCTGCTGCCCAGAGCACTGCAGCCCGGACTGTGCTGAATGAAGCAGCTTCCTACAGGATGCAGGTGACGGCCTGAGCGTGGAGGCTGGGCAGGAAGGAGGTGGTGTCTGTGGTCTATGGAGGTGGCAGTGGGATGCACGTGACTGGGTGGAGCCAGACGGGGGCAAGGACACCGCAGAGGTGAGGTGGGGGAAGCTTGGGAAGTGCCACTTACCTCATAACCTGGTTGCCTCCTCACCTGAGTCACAACTGATTTGGGACTGTGCTGAGGCTGAGCACGGGCTGCATAGAAGTGGTAACCACGTGAGACCAGCTTTTTCTTTTTTTTTTTTTAAATACATGCTTGGTCATTCCCCAGCCACCCAATCCTGTGCATGGAGGCAAGCCGTGTTCCCAATTCCCTGTGTAACATTGTAGCAAGTTCAATGGGGTATGTTTCTGTGGCTTTCCTAGGGCATGCGTGAGGTGTGTATAAAATAGATACTGTATATAATATTTATGTATACTCTCTATATATAAAACACATGTAAACATATACAACACATCTCTATACATAAAAGCCTAAGTGACCGTTCGACCAGTAGCTATGATGTGCACTGACTACCAGAGGGAAGGTGCTCTGACTGGTAGGTTAGCTTGCTGCTGGGGTCTGGCCGATCAGGACTGGGCAAGATGGGCCCAACACGCCCTGGAGCCTTCCCATGGTCCCTCCCGGGCCCCGATTGTGCACCAGTGGCCTGGCCTGCACCTTCTCGCAATCCGGGACCCCCCCGAGAATGCAGAGAGCCGGTTTCGGCCCGATCCCCGCAGGCCAGGCCGAGGGACCTCTAGTTTGTTTATGAAACGCACTCTCTTCCAGTCACGCTGTGTGGTATCCACTTCGCCCCCGCTGTGTTCTCGATCCTCTTTGAACTCTGTGTGACTGCCGTTTCACAGCCGCCGCCTCCTCTCCACCTGCACGGCGTCCAGTTCTGTGCACGCAGCAGCCTTTCCCTCTGCTGCGCTGCTTCAGCCTGGCCTGCGTTTCTGTTGTGGCCTTTTTAACTTTTCATCCCTGCTCCTTTTCTGAGCTCTAAAAGCGAATGTTTTCATCTTTTATTATCTCCTGTATTGCCCCTTTGTTCTCTTATTTTATCATGGTGTTTATTTCATTGAATTTGGGGTAATATTTTATTGGGACTTTTTTCTGTTGAGGGCTTTTATGAGCCTTTTGTTCCTGTTCTCTGCATTTTTTAATGTAAAGTGTCTTGTGTGGGTCCTGGAATGGTTCCGTTTTGGCTGGTGCTCATCTTTGAATGCGGTGAGCGCCTTCTATTTTTTTTTTTTTTTTTAATTTCCATCCCACCATCCCTACCCTTTGGCAACATCTGCTTGTTCTCTGTATCTGTGGGTCTGTTTCTGTTTTGTTTATGCATTTGTTTTCTTTCTTTTAGATTCCACATATGAGATCATACAGTATTTGCCCTTTTCTGTCTGACTTATTTCACTTAGTATAATATCCTCTCCAACCAGTCATGCTGTCACAAGTGGCAAGCTTTCATTTTTTATTGCTGAATAATATTCTGTTGTATTTGTGTATCACGTCTTCTTTATTTATTCATCTACTGACGGATACCCAGGTTGCCTCCAATCTCGGCTATTGCTAGTGGTGCTGCAATGGGCACAGGGTGCATATATCTTTTTGAATTAGTGTTTTTGTTTTCTTTGAATAGATACCCCGAAGTGGAATTGCTGGATCATATGGCAGCTCTATTTTTAATTTTTTGAGGAACCTCCGTACTATTTTCCACAGTGGCTGCACCAATTTAAAATCCCACAAACAATGCATGAAGATTCCTTTTTCTCCACATCCTCGTCAGCACTTGGTATTTGTTGATTTATTGATGGTAGCCATTCTGGCAGGTGTGAGGTGGTATCTCATTGTGGTTTTGATTAATTACCTTGCACACCTTTTCATATGTCTGTTGGCCATCTGTGTGTCCTCTTGGGAGAAATATCTATTAAATGGGATTTTTTTTTAGTGTTAGGTTGTATAAGTTCTTTATATATTTTGGATATTAACCTTGTATGGGATGTATCATTTGTGAATAATACATTCTCCCATGTCATGCTCCCATTCAGTAGACTGTCTTTTGTTTTGTTGACGGTTTCCTTCCTTGTGCAAAAAGTTTTTTGTTTGATGTAGTCCCATTGTTTGTTTCCATTGCCTGAGGTGATACCTAAAAAAGTATTGCTAAGAACGATGTCAGAGTTTACTGCCCATATTTTCTAGGCGTTTTATGGGTTTCAAGTCTAACATTTAAGCCTTTAATCCATTTTGAGTTTTATATTAGAGGCCCAATGCACGAAATTCGTGCAAGGGGCTCAGCCCTCGCAGCTGTGGTGGCTTGCCTCGGCCCTCCCAGCCCCGGCTTCGTCTGGAAGGTCGTCCAGCTGTTTGGTCTGATTAGCATATTACACTTTTATTATTGTAGATGTGGTGTAAGAAAGTGGCTCAATTTTATTTTTGTCTGCATCTGTTCAATTTTGTTAGCAACACTTACTGAAGAGACTGTCTTTACCCATTGTGTATCCTTGCCTCCGTTGTGTTAGATTAATCCACCATATAAGTGAGGGCTCGCTGGTCTATTCCATTGATCTATATATGTTTTATATCAGTGCCATACCCTTTTGATTACTGTAGCTTTGTAGTATAGTTTAGTATCATGGAGGTGTTACCTCCCACTTTGTTTTTCCCCCCTCAAGATTTCTATGGCTATTTGGGGTCTTTGTGGTTAAAAATAAACCTTAGGATTAATTTTTACAATTCTAAGAAGAATGCCATTGGCATTTTAACAGGGATTGCATTTTAACTGTATATTGCTTTAGGTAGTAAGGATACTTTAACAATGTTAATCCTTCCAATCCATGAGGAAGCTATGTCCTTCCATTTATTTGTAGCTTCTTCAATTTCTTTCTTCAATGTCTTATGGTTTTTAGACTACAGGTCTTTTGGTTACATTTGTTCCTAGATATTTTATACCTTTGGATGCAATTGTAAATGGGATCATTTTCTGAATTTCTTCTGATTTTTTCATTACTGATGTACAGAAATGCAACAGGTATATTGAGTCTGTATTCTGCAACTTTACTGAAGTCAAACTCCCTGTTCGTTCTTGCAGGTTTCTGGTTTTCTACATGGGGTATCATGCCATCTGCAGATTATGATAGTTCTACTTACTCCTTTTCAATGTGGATGCCTTTCATTTGTCTGGTCTGATTGCTGTGGCCAGATCTTTCAATACCTTGTTGGATAGAAGTGGTGATGGTGGCATCCTTGTTTGTCCTGATCTTTGGGGACAGGCTTTCAGCTTTTCACCACTGAGTATGGTATTAGCTGTGGGCTTGTCATCTGTGGCCTTTATGATGATGAGCTATGTTCTTTCTCCGTGCACTTTGTTGAGTGTTTTCATCATAAAGTGATGTTGAACTTGATTCTTCAGGTGGGCCTGTCTGGCTATGAACTTTCCTCTTAGAACTGCTTTTGTTGCATGCCATACATTCTGTAAAGTTGTGTTTTCCTTTTAATTTGTTTTACGATAGTTTTTGAATTTTTGTTTGATTTCCTCTTTGACCCATTGTTTGGTAGCATGTTGTTTAGTCTCCACATATTTAAGTGTTTTTTCCAGTTTCCTTCCTGTAGTTGATTTCTAGTTTCGTGCCCTTGTGGTTGGAAGAGATGCTTGTCGCTTCCAGTCTCGGAAGACGCAGACTGTACACTGTGCGCCTGCCGGGTGGTATGGGCAGGCGGTGGGAGCCGATTCAGTGCCTATGTCCAGGGCACTGACCTACCCAGCAGGAGCAGCGGCTCAGGGAGGGGAGGCAGCTGCAGGGAGGGAAGGCCAGGTGCGTGTGCTACTGCCTTGCTGATCCTGCTTGTTCCCTTTGGGCAGAAATGGGCTCGGGTGACGCGTCTGGGAACACACTGCAGCGACCCTGCTGGCAGGCCAGAGCCCCTGGATAGAGCCCCGCCCACCCCGTGAAGGGGACAGGGACGTGCACAATGGTGCTCACCCGCCCCTCCAACCATACAGAGCCCCGCGGTTCGGTTCGGAGAGCTCTCACGGCCCTTCCCCTATGTCTGCCTTGTGGTAGGGAAGCTGGTGCAGGTGCGAGAGACCTCTGTGCTGGGTCTACCTGCTAGGGAGCTGTGGGACAGCCGGTGCCGAGGGGACTTGTGGGAAGCCCAGGGAATTGTGGGAAGGCCGGGTCTGAGGGGACTTGTGGGAAGCCCGGGGAACTGTGGGAAGGCCGGGTGCTGACGGGACTTGTGGGAAGGCCAGTCCTGACGGGACTTGTGGGGACTCCGTGGAATTGTGGGAAGGCCGGGTGCTGACGGGACTTGTGGGAAGCCCGGGGAATTGTGGGAGGGCCGGGTGCTGACGGGACTTGTGGGAAGCCCGGGGAATTGTGGGAAGGCCGGGTGCTGACAGGACTTGTGGGAAGCCACAAGAAGCCAAGCCGGCGCTCCGGGCGCTGCGGCAGCTCCCCACAGGGGGCGGTGGCTGTGGTGGCCCCGAGGCTCCTGCTTCTCCCTTGGTTCCGAGGCTGAAGGTCCCGGCGTGTAGCCGGCACCGGCTGCGCTCCTGCAGGTAGGCCAAGCCCGCCAGCCCTGCCGCTCCCGGGAAGGCGGAGCGGAGTGGACCATGGCGCTGCCCGGCGCCCTCACCTCTCTGTGCGGCTCTTTCTCTTGTTTGTTGTCGGAAGCCGCTCATGGGGCTCCTTGTCCTCAGGAGTCACCGCTGCCTGTTTCCCGCCGAGTTGACTTCACGGGGGAGGGCAGGGCGAGTCCACCTGCTCGGCTGCCCCGTCGGACCTGCCGGGCGGGGCCTGCTCCGTGCACCCGCCTCGGGTCCTCACCCCCGTGGGCGTCTCCCCTTCCTTCCTCCGCGCGTGGTAGAACCACAGCTCATGCGGAAACCACAGTAACTACTGTCCAGGCCGAGGGTCCAGGGGACCCTGCAGACCAGCGACTTCCAACCTCGCTCACCGCCCGCGCACAATGCAGCTTTTGCTGATCTGACAAAACACAGGAATGCGTTTAGTTCGCCCACACCAGGCGGCTGTTGTGCTGGCTGTTGTGACTTTTTCATCTGAAAACCTAGAGGAAAGGAGGTCGGTGCCCTGCCTACAGTCAGGGGGTGCGCGTTTCAAACGTCCCTGCGGCTCCCCGGGCGGCCGGCCCACAGGAGCTGCTGCCCCTCGCGGTGGCATTGCTCGGAGGCCGACACGGGGTGCGCGGCTGCTCTGCAGGTGTGGATGGCCAGGCTGTTAGGGTTCATGGCTTTCTCCCCCGCCCTTGCGGCAGCTGCTGGTCAGGTGAACTGCCCAGTCGGTGGCCTGCTTATGCCAGAGGACACACTTCACCCTGATGATGCCGCCACGTCCGCGGGACGGCTCCTCTCCCTGGAGCACCAACCACATCCCGCCTCAGGCCCCCAGGAACCAGGCCAGGGATCCCGGCCCATGCCACATGGCACCATGGTCATGTGAGGGGTGGGGTCATGTGCTGGATCCCAGGTGATGGGGGGGGTGGGTACGGGGGTAGGGGGAGCCAGCACTGGGCGCCTTCCTGGGTTTCTTTGAGGGTAAACACAGCGGGAAAGTGGGTGCTCGCAGCCTGGCTGTGCTTCCGTGGTAAAGGCCGATGGGTGCTCACTGACCTGGGAAGGCCGCTGAGGCCCACAGTCATTCGCTTCCCTCCTCATTAGATGTGGGCCATCATGCAATCTGTTTTACCCTTTTAATTGTTTCTGGATTGACTTCAGAGAGAAGGGAGAGGGAGAGAGATAAAAAACAAAACAGCAATGATGAGCGAGGATCATGGATCGGCTTCCTCCTGCACGCCCCACACAGGGGATCAAGCCCGCACCCTGAGCCTGCGCCCTGAGCGGGATCGAACTGTGACCTCCTGGCTCATAGGTGGCACTCAACCACTAAGCCATGCTGGCCGGGCTACCTTTTTAATTTTTAAATAAAAGATGATAGGCAGTTGTCAAGGTGGTACAGAGAGGCCTGGTTTACCCTTTACCCAGCCCCCCATTGGCTCCATCTCACCTGCCAGTAGAACCACAGCCTGGAGCCCGGCGCTGGGACAGGGTGGTGTGTGTCTCCCTCACTCACGTCGCCTGTGTAGATCCAGACCTAGTCCCCCCGCCCCCCCAGATCTCCCGCCCCCTTCACTGTCAACCCGCCCTCCCTCTGCCCTCTAGCCCCAGGCAATCATCAGTTTATTTTCTCTGTAAGATTATTTTTAATTGTGAATTAATTTCTGTTTATTATAATAATATATAATAATCTCGCAGAAATGTAGGAACGTGAAGAGAAAAATATTTCCATTATTTGCCACGCTCGAGCTGTCATGTCGGTGTGTGCCCTCTAGGCCTCCTTTTGTGCGTTCGCATAGTTTCATGGATTTGCTGCCTTCACGTTCCCGGGTTTTATATTCTGCCTCTTCTGTCCGACTCGCCATACCCGTGGTCCGTACGTGCTCGTTGGAGCAGAGCAGTGAGACCCTAGTAGCATTTGGGGCAGTAGAATGGGGTGACGGATCGGGGTGTGCCAGGAGAGCCGGCCGGGCAGAGACCAGGCCTCAGTGAGGAGGCGATGGGGTCCCTTTCAGCCGTGCCCACCGTCCTGAGGCCCATCACCCAGCTGCTGGCTCCCTGTCGCCCTAGGACTGTCACCGAGCATAAAGCAGGTTGGAGACACCTTGGAAGTAATGAATAGAGTGAGCACCGGAGTCTCCCGTCCTCACCTCCGCACGGAGAGTAATTACGTGCGGGTGTCGCCGTGGGAGGATTTATCGTGGCGCCTCTTTGCTGGAGTGTCAAAACTTCTTCTCGGTGGCACCACGCTTAGAAAAGGCAATCACGTCGCAGGGTGTGCCATTGTGTTCCAGTCATTCCGCTGCGACTTTAATTAGGACTGCAAATAAATAGAAAGTGGAAAAGTTGAAATCGTAATTTCCCGGAGTTTGTGAGCACGTCGGCAGAGCCCTGTGCCTCCTCCCTCTTCCCTCCTCCCTCGCTGCGGGCCTGCGGTCGTCTCTTAAGTGGGAAGTGAAGTGGCTAAGCCCCTTCTGGAGAGATTTTAACGGAAGAGCAGGCCCACAGGCAGGCTTTCATGAAAAGGCGTTTCATAAATTAAATCTTCGTTGCATTAGCGCCGTCTCGGGGCAGGAGCTTGTTGTCTGTGGCGGGGTGAACGCACCAGGACCGGCTCCCTCGGTGGCTGCATTCCTGCTCTCGGAGAAGGAAGGGAAGGAGGAGCACAGGGCCGGGCTGGGGAAGCAGGCGCTCATCCACAGCGGCATCCTCACCGCCACCAGGTGTGACGCAGCGCGCTGCGGTGTCCACGCCCCTCAGCCTCTGGAGCTGGCGGCTGCTCTTTTTTTTAAAATATATGTTTTTATTTTATTTTATTTATTTATTTATTTATTTATTTTTTATTAAGGTATTACAAATGTGAAAATATATGTTTTTATTGATTTAGAGAGGAACGGAGAGGGTGAGAGAGATAGAAACATCAATGATGAGAGAGAATCATTGATTGGCTGCCTCCTGCATGCCCCCTACTGGGGATCAAGCCCGCAACCTGGCATGTGCCCTGTCCTGGAATTGAACCCTGACCTCCTGGTTCATAGGTCGACACTCAACCGCTGAGCCACAATGGCCGAGTGCAGCTGCTCTTTTGAGGGGAGACCTTGTGCGTCCAAGACAGGCTGTGAGCAGGAGGCAGGCTATCTTGGCGCCCTGTGCGAGGGCAGGGCCTGCAGAGACAGGCAGCCCAGCTCTGCACTGGGCATTGCTGGGAGGGAGAGCGCACAAGGACCCAGAGGAGCGCTTGGCGTGGGGTCCCATTGCCCCCTTCCTCCCTCCCTCCCAGCAAGGAGCATGTGCGCAGAGACTGTCATGAGCTGAAAGGGTCTCGGTGGGAAAGGAGCGTCTAATGATTGTGAGCATCTGTGAATCGCAAGGAGGGGTAAGAAGAATGTAAAGAGGGTCACGTGTGTACTCTCAGCAACACACCTGGTCACTTCCCTTAATAAAGACAGAACAGCATTGTTAAAGACATGTGCCCATGCGTTTGAGTTAGTTAATTTTGATTTGCTGTTTGACAAGTGTTTGGATTTTTACCTTTCCTGCCTCTGGAGCATGGGCCCATGCTTAGTAAGCACTTTCTGTGCCAGCGTCCGCCATGAGCCTTGATTCACTTATCTGGTTCTACCGAGTGCCTGCTGGATGCCAGGGTGGTCTTTTTGGGCATTGGGTGGCTCCCCAGGCAAGCATGGTCCCTGCCTTCATTGAGCTTATAGTTTAAGGAGGATGCTATTGTGGGGAAGAGGGGATTCCCACCTGGCTGTCTTAGGGGCTGGCGATTGCCAGGGAAATCTGGACTAGGGACTGCCTGAGTCCGTCCTGGCTGTTATAAGGAAATACCCTAGACCGTGCGACTTATATACAACGGACACGTACTGCTCACAGCTCTGAGGGCTGGGAAGTGACTCTCTGGGGTCCCTTTCATCAGGGCACTAATTCCATTTGTAAGGGCCTCACCCTCATGACCTAATCACCCCTCCAAAACCCCCAGCTCCATGCCATCACACATGTGAGTTTTGAGGACACTCAGTCTGTAGCAGGGACTGAAAGTGTAGGGAAGTCAGGGTGCGAGGGCTTTATCCTCTGAATTCTCAGAGGCTTCAGCGCTTGGCCCTGGGTGCTGTGCAGGGTGTCAGCATCCCTGTGGCCGTTGGAGTGAACACAGGACCCTCTCCTCTCACTTCGGTGGCTGGTGGATCATCTGAGCTGGAGAAACTGCCCACCACACACAGGACGTCTGCCCAGGAGGCAGCCTCCACATCTCCAAGCCTCAGCGCCGGGTGGCCTGCGGGGCAGGACCAGCTGCCTGGGAGGCCCGTGGGAAGTGTGGTCCCGTGTGCAGCTTGAGGCTGTGGCTGATTTTTGTGGGGGCCTCACTGTTTACAATTGGGCCTGGGATGGCGTCTGGGCTAAAGGAACACGGAGCCGGAGCTTCCGGGCCCAGCACTGCGTCGAGTAGCTGGGCCCCTGAGCTTAGGGGTGGGCTGTGCCGAGGGGACCCCGTTTGTAATATATGTCGTTCCTAGTGTCTGGAGCCACATGTCCAGGTGTGGAGCCAGGAGAGGGGGACGCAAGGGAGCTGAGGGGGAACAGGAGCTCAGAATCCAATTTTTCATCTAGTAACAACACAGTACAGTGTGTATTCCCATAATATCCCTTCAGCTTCCTGGGGTCTGGAGTTGCATCTATTTTTAAAAACACCAGGACCAATAGCTCTGCTTTATGCAGACCAACTGGAGGGTCCCTGGCTCTGAGACTTTACTGTAAAATGAACTCTAAAGGGGGCCGGGGGCGCACTGCACGCAGCCTGTGGCAGCGGCACAGTTCTTCTTCAGCAGCGAGGAATGGCGGAAGTGATCCTGTGCTGGGTCTGCCCCCAGGGGAGGGCTTTCGGGAATGGGGGTGGGGGGGTGGGTGGGCGCGCTGCTGGCTGCCGGGCGGATGGGAAGGGGCAGCTGTAGGACGTGCCCTTGTCTACTCCATCCTCTTGCTCTGCTGGGGCCCGCGGGGCAGCGGGGTTACTGGGGAGGCTGAGGAAGGGGGACCCCCTCCGCTGGATGTCCTAGAGAAACAGCCGGGGTCAGGACTGGTTTCCTGGCTCCCGGACCCGGAACCGGGCACAGAGGCTTCGGTTTGGCAAAGAAACGCCGTGCTTTGCAGATTCGTGTGAAGCAGCCGCGGGTGACCTGGGCGCCGCACCGAGTGGAAGCCTCCCGGTCCATCTCTCGTGGGGGCAGAGCCCGACCCTTGCCGTCTTGAGCCTGTTTGGTTCTGTTCTTCACTTTTTCACGTTACTTGTTTTTCCCCAGGAGCCCTATAGGGCTCATCCCCAGCTGGGGAAACTGAGGCTCGAAGATGTGTACCTTTCCCAAGGCCACACTATCGAGAAAAACATGGGTCAGCTTTCAGACTCTGATTACAGTATGTGTTCTCTCTCCCCAACCCCAGGGGCCTCACCCCCTTCCCAGGGCCTGCGACATCAGCCGCCCGTCCTCATCACTATAGCAAGTGCTCTTACTGAGGTTCTCCCTCAGGTTCGCAGCCTCCTGCCTGAGCCTGGCAGTGGGAAGGACCGGTGGCGGGGAGCCCTGGCGACTGGCCGGGCCACAGGCCGGTCTCCCTCCTCTACGGCTTCGGCGTCATCACGCAGTGACCGCTCCTGAGCCTCGCCTTCATTAGGTGCAGGCGCAGGTGCGGCGCTGAGTCCCGCTCGTCACTCGTGTGTGACAGGGTGTCACCTCTGCTGCTCCCACGTTTTCCTCGAACATCCTGTCGGCTGCTCCGTGTCCATCTGCCCGGGGTTTTGGATCGTTGTTCTCCAGGATCCTTTTAAGCTCGTTTCCCCCTAACTTCCAGGGATGCCCTGAACAGCGGGCCCTCGGGAGAGACCACACTGTTCTGTCTGCCAGCTCTCTGGTCCTCGTCTCAAAAAATGAAACCTCACTGTCTCCCAGGCGAGGATTGCGGGGGTGCCCATGAAGCGGTTATGCATTCATTGTCCCCGAGATGCCTCAGTGTCAGGCTGGACTGCTCCAAGTCGCTGGGCGTGCAGGGAAGGTTACTTTTTTTAAATCGAAGGAAATCCAATCCAAGGCCTGAGGAGAGGTTGGTCCCAAGTCTGGAGTTCTGGGGGCCCTTGGGGCTGTGTGAGGGCCCAGAAGAGCTCCGCAGAGCGAAGCGGAGGCCACGGGGCTGGCTGCCCCTCCGGGGGCTCCACTGCTTGCCAGCAGGTCACAGGCCCACCCCCTCTGGTCCAGGTCCCGCGCCTCAGCCGGGCTGTGTCTGATCCAGGTCAGGTCCCTGCACCCCGAGACTCTCCCCTGTTCCTCTCCAGCCTCCAGAAGAGCCAGCGCCCAGGACCAGGCTGCTCCCCTCTCAGGCTCACCTTGGCCGTCAGCTCAGAGACCTCGAGACCCGAAGACCTCTGTGCAGACAAACAGCTCTTCCAACCGGAGAGTTAGTTACTTCTCCGCTGAGTAATAATAATAATAATAAAACGTATCCATTCATCCAGCAAGTCTCAAGGACTTGCCATTTTCCCGAGAGAAGGGGAAATACCTTTTTCATTTCTGATGAGCCTACAAGATACAAGTTAATTTTTCAACAGATAATCCTGCCAGATTAAATTCTCAATAAATCACCCGTCTCACGGGGTTCCTCTTGTGAAGGGAGGGGCCGTCCTGTGTTCTAGGGGACCTGTGGGGTGGAGGTGGGAGCTGAGCAGGATATTTTGAAGCCAATTCCTGCCTCACTCACCAGAAGCTGGGGGCTGAGGGAGGGAGAGGCACAGAGCATTGTCTGGAGGGGCTTGGGTCTTCCAGGAGGAGCAGAGTGAACCCTGAGAGTTCAGCGTGAACCCTGGAAAGCTCAGAGTGAACCCCGAGAGTTCAGAGTGAACCCCGAGAGCTCAGTGAGAGAGTGAAGGAACGGGGAGGGTGCTCTCAGCTCCGCACTAGGACAGCCCTTTGCTTGCTTTCCCGGTTGTTGCTATTGTTTGTCTGTCATGGGGCTGTGGGCGCCTGGGGCGCAGGGCCTGTACCTGCTTCTCTTGAACCCTGGCAGGTGCACAGTCATCATTGCTTGATGCGGCATGAAAGGATGAATGAGTCTTAGGGTTGGAGGAGCAGGGCCTGGGGAATGGAAAGGAAAGGAAATACCACTCAGGCAGGTTGGTGGGGGTAGCGGGGGAGGTGGCGGGAGCAGTGGGTGGCAGAGCCTGGTGGGAGCGTAAAAGCCGCTTTATTGAGATATGACTCCACGTGGTGCCGTTCACCCACTAGAGACGTATAGTTCAGTGGTTAGGTGTCTTCACAGAGTCGTGCACCCACCACCACAGTCCATTTTAGAACTTCTTCTCTCCGAGGAGAAGCCCCATGTGCTTAGCTATCTCCCCCTCCCCTGCAGCCACCCGTGGCTTTCTGTCGCCGTGGTGTCTGTTTTGGACATGCCATGTATGTGGACTCCTACAGCGTGTGGCCCTTTGTGGCTTCTTCCATGTGGTGTAACGTTTCCGAGGTTCACCCGAGTTGTGGCCTGTGCCAGGTTCCCTTCCTGCGGGGCGGGACGGTGGTCCGCAGTGGGGACGTGGACGGGCATCTGGGTGCGCCCAGGTCAGGCGCCTGCATCTGGACCGGTGCTGTTTGAGTGGGAGCGTGGCCTAACCGTGGGGCTGGACCAGTCGGCACATCTGGAGGCGGAGACGGGGCGGGGGGTGGGGAAACACCTTCTTGGTGTCTGGTAGGAAGAGGTGAAGGACAGACTGGGGAGCAGGAAGAGCAGCTGGACGGGCAAGGTGTTGAGGAGGACACAGCAGCAGGAGCGTCTGGGGCGCAGAAGGGGCCTAGGAGGGAGAGGGGGCATTTGTGGCCTGAGACAGGAAATGCGGTGACTGGCGAGGAAGAGAGTGGAGTTTGTACCTGCTCTTACCTTTTGGGGGACGCAGGGACGGTGTTCAGGCGGCTGCAGGGCCCAGGAGGGAGGACCTAGAGATAAGCCTCCCTCCTGGAGACCTGCCTTTGAGAGCCGGCGAGCAGGTGCCCCTGAAAGGCAGGCCCTCGGAACAGGCGGCACATCTGTTACCCACCCAAGTGCTGGGGACCGGGTGGTCCAGGGGGGCTGTCTGGGTGAGCCGGGCCCGGACGGAGAGGAAGGCAGGGAATATGCCGGATCCAAGCCAGGCAGACAGCAGGAGCAGGGGCGGGGGTAGAGGGTGTGGGAGAGGGCCCTGGGCTGGAAGCACCACCCGCAGAAACGGGCGCTCAGCGGGCAGGCAGGTGACACCACGGACAAACAGCGCGCTCCGCACACGCACCCGGCGGAGCCTTGCATGTGACTGTCACAGCACCTGGGGGCAGATGGTCTTGCTGTTACTGCTCTACGGGCCTGGAGACGAAGACGTGGAGAAACTGAGACCTGCCCTGGTCACCTCTCTAAAAACCGCTGGGTTCGCACAAAGCTTTCATGCTGCGTAACAACAGGCGGCAATGAGGGCGACGCGTTTTAGGTGGGATAGACTGTCTCACCGGGGAGCCTAGAAGCGTCCGGGGGTGAGAGTCCAGTCCAGTCCACTCACTGGGGACCGGCATGTGGGCTACGAAGCGGAGAAGGACGCTCCTGCCCTCGGGCCCTGAGAGCAGGACACGCACACCCAGCCGGCTCTCTCCACGCTGCCCCTGCAGGAAGCGCCTGTTGAACGGATGCATCCGTGAGGGAGCCACACCGGCCTCTCCACCTGGCAGAGGGCGTCTGAGCAAGGACACAGGGGAGAGCGCGTGCCGGGCGGGAGTTGGTGTGGCCGGAGGAGGGTGCGGGAGGGCAGCCTGGGAGACGAGGTGGAAGCAGGTGAGCGGTGTTTGAGGACCAGCGCAGCGGGGCCATGTCTGTCTCCCGGAGGAAGTCCCCGAGCCCTCCGTGCCCTGTGCCCCGTCCCAGCCCAGGGGCCTCCCGGGTACCCCGCCCCCACCCGCTGGCGCCCCAGCTCCCAGCTCCCACTCTGCGCAGTCACTGCGCTGCAGGGAGGCGCTGCTGGGAGGAGGCTCCGGAGAGGAGCCTCGGTGCCTGCGTTTTGCAGCGTCTGGAACAGAACGGCTTTTCGAATTTCAAGCCACAATTTGTATTCAAATGAAGGTCATTTGAAAGGTGTAACATAGTAAACAGCCATTATTTCATTTTGATGGCGGCACTAAAATTATAGTGTTGGTTGAATTATTTTAGCGTAGGACTATTACCGTCTCCCTAAAACATTTAGAAGGGCTCTCAGAGCGCTGCCGCAATCCCAAAATTAGAGAAAAATTAAAAGTCGAGAGCTGTGGTGGTGGAGGTGTGATTGGGGGAGAGGCCTTGGGGGCACGGACGCTGGCACATTCCGTTCACCACCGTGCGTTCCTCGCACCCACAGCTGCAGATAAAGGAGGGGGCATCGCAGGACTTCGAACTGTGGGAATGCTCTCCCCCCCATCCTTCTGTCATTCAAGTCCATAAAATCCCACCAATGGACGTGACTCCTGTGGGCTTTTCTACCCTTGATGGGAGCTCCTGGGAAAGGCAGCTTGTCACCCTCCCACCACCCCTCACTGGCGAGTTCGCCAGGAGCCCAGTGGGGGAAGCCGGAGTCCCTCAACTCGCTCGCTCACAGTCTGCGTGGTGGGTGAGCAGGGTTGGCCCCCTGAGGCCTGAACTTTGGGTCAGGCCAAGGCCCCATTCCCCTCACACCAGGCATCCGGAAGCCCCCTCTCCTCCACAGGCCTGGGCTCCAGGCTCTGGGCTGCCAGGGATGGATGGCGCATTCCGTCAGCTGAAGAGATGGGCCCCTCTGATGGGCCCCCTTTTCCAATCGCATTGCGCCTCGTGGTGCCAGGAATCACGAGTGTGCAGAGTGGTGGACCCAGGACCCGCGTGACTCCTGGGAGCGAGACCCAGCCTAGAGCCCTGGGCTTCCTGTCTGCCCCTGGCTATGCAATTTTATTTTTTTAAAAAATATTTTTATTGATTTCAGAGAGGAAGTGAGAGGGAGAGAGAGATAGAAACAGCAGTGATGAGAGAGAATCATTGATCGGCTGCCTCCTGCACGCCCCACACTGGAGATCGAGCCTGTAACCAAGGCATGTGCCCCGACGGGAATCGAACCACGATCTCCTGGTTCACGGGTTGATGCTCAACCACTGAGCCACACCGGCCGGGCCCGGCTATGCATTTTAAATGTCCCCACTTGAAACGCTTCGGGTAGGTTATTTGCAGGATTCAGAATCCTTTCGATTTTAAAAGTCATGACAGTACGGATGCTTGCACCACCTAGGTGGCTTTTGAGCAGCACATGGATGGGTGGGTGGGTGGATGGATGGATGGGAGGATGATGGATGGATGGTTGGGTGGATGGTTGGATGGTTGGGTAGATGGATGGATGGTGGGTAGTTGAATAGATGCATCGATGGCAACACCAAGTATATCTGGGGCATTCCATGAAAATTAAGCATTTCAGAATGTCACATTATATTCTGAGCCAGTTGTATTCTGACTCATTTGTCATAAGTTACATAAAAAAACTCCAGCGGGCTTGAAAAAAGGAATTATTTATCATGAGGGTATAGTTACATCTCCTGGGAGAAGAGGCGCAGCTGGAAGCTGGGCAGGGGACCAGGAGGCCACCCAGGCTGTCTCATCTCCTGCCTCCTTCACGCTTCAGTGTCTCCTCTCGGCGGCCCAGCTCAGGTCTGTCCTCAGTGCGGAGTTACACGCACCAGGTCACCCGCAGGAGGAGGCGACCATAGGCCCCAGAGTCCAGCCCCAGGTTCCTGGGGAAGAGCATGTGGAGTCCTCTCCTGCTGGGGGACCAGGGCTGCATTTTCAGACTGCAGGGCACCCCATGTGATGCATGGTGGGGTCACTTCCAGAGAAAGGGGGTGTTGTATCTACCGGCCAGGTTTTCCGCAGGCTTCCCAGTGGATCCTACTCCAGCCTGGCTAACGCACTCACATCCCGCTGCCCATCAGGCGGTGCGGGTCAGGTCCCAGCCTGCCCTGCTGCTGAGACGCTCCTCTCCTCGCCGGCCTGGGACGCCTGCGCGTGGAGCGGTGCGCTCAGGGCAGCGGGCTGCCTGCGGAGCTGCCCTCAGCTGCGGCCCAGCCTGGTGTGGGGAGGAGGACAAGCCCTGGGTTTGCCCAAGTGAGATGCCCCCCACCCCCACTCCACAGTGACACAGGAAGGTGGGGTGCCTGGCCCTTCAGAGCCTGCTCCCTGCCCCTCTGGTCTGCAGCAGGCAGTGCCTGCGGTTCCGGAGCCGACCTTTCCCGTGAGGAGAGGCCTCTGCAGGCACGTTTACAGGCTTCAGCAAGGGGAGGGCCCACGGCGTCACCCGCTTCAGTGCCTCTTGTCATCCCGTTCTATTTCTAAAAATACCTTCACCGGGGCCGCTATACGCTTACAATCTCTCTGCCTTATTTTAAGAACACATATAATAAAGCTCCAGCTTAATAGCATGAAAATAATTCCTACAATAACAGTTGTAGCAAATCTCAGCCTTGCCCGGGCGAAGGTGGCCAGACAGAGGCAGGCAATTACGTGTTATTAGCCGCGCCGGGAAGGAGGGATGTGCAGGGGCTGCGTGCACGCAGGAGCCTCCGACGTGAACTCCATTCTGATAGTGGGATTCTCACAGACGATAGCTCCCTTCATTAGCATTTTCACACTTCGCTGACTAACAAATGAGGAGCGAGGCCTCCGCGCCTCCAGATTTATCCTGGCGGCGCTCTCTGCACCTCTGCATCAGGCTGGGCTTTATCCCTAACCTTGGCCTGCGGAGGATTAACTCTTCCTGGGCGGACCTGTTTCCTTCGGGGATGGGAGAACATTCTGGAATTACAGGCTGTGCACTTTCAGACTTTAAAGGGGTCACTCCTGCAGCTTTCTCTGCTTGCCCTATTGGCACCTGCAGGGGGCTGTCGAAGGATGGTGGGTCTGAGGGACCAGGCCAGGCCAGCCTGCAGGGGGTCCTCCTCCCAAGACTGTCCCTGCTCAGGTGGCGAGTCACAGGTGGCGAGTCACAGGTGGAGACAGCATCCTTTCAAGCATCAGGGTGGTCGTTGGATGAAAAGTCTAGCTCTCCCCTTAGCAAGAGGAGTAGAGTGGCCTTCTGTCTCCAGCCGAGGCAGGGGACACAGCCCAAGGTGGGCAGAGGGAGCTTGGGAGGGCTCCCTGGGCAGAGGGCATCCTGAGAGAAGTGGATGCTGGTCAGGGTCAGGGGCACTGACCGTGGGGGCACCGCTTGTGCAGGGAGAGAGGCTGGGTGCTGCACAAAGGACTTGGACACCATGGTGCCTGCTGTGGGGGGATTTTTAATCTAAAGAGAGAGAGTGTGAGGGAATGACAGCGTTCTTAGGTCATTTACCAACAGCAGCCAGTGGGTGCGTATAGCCGTGAGAGTGAGTGCTGGGTCATGCAGAGAAGGCCATCTCCGGTTACCCCATCAATCAGGGGAGGCTTCCTGGAAGAGGCAGGAAGTACTAGGACTCCAGGAGGGTGACTCCTGATGTGGTGTCTGTACCTGAGCCCATGTGGGTTAGGAGAATGCCAAGGGCGGGAGTTAATGCAGGGCGAGCCTCCCCTTCCAGCGACACTGGAGTTTCTAGCCCGCCTTCCTGCTGCTTTCTTTTCTTTCTTTTTTTTTAAAATATATTTTCCTGATTTTTTACAGAGAGGAAGGGAGAGGGATAGAGAGTTAGAAACATCAATGAGAGAGAAACATCGATCAGCTGCTTCCTACACACTCCCCACTGGGGATGTGCCCGCAACCCAGGTACATGCCCTTGACCGGAATTGAACCTGGGACCCTTGAGTTCGCAGGCCGACGCTCTATCCACTGAGCCAAACCGGTTAGGGCCCTGCTGCTTTCTTTTGGGGACACAAACCCTTGGTGACTCAGGGACCATTATTTTCTACACAGGCTCTTGGGCAGAGCTTTGACGTGGCTCCTGAGGGCCCATGAAGCCCCTGGGGTCAGGGCCAGTTCGCTCTGTGCTCCTTTGTGTGTCTGACGAAGGGCCAGCATTTTGGCAAACTTCCCAAAGCTGATCCATTCAGGAGTCCTCGTCCCTGTCTGCACGTTGGCGTCACCTGGGGAACCTTGTTTTTTATTAGTTTATTTTTCAAAGATACTTTTATTGCCCAAAATCTATCTTCAGAAGTTACTATTTCAAAAGAAAGGAAAAGAGTAAGAAAGGTTATTTGGGGTTTTAGATTGGCATAATGTTTATAATAAAGTGAGTTTTATGGATGTGAATATATATATATTTATATATGTAAATACATATGAAAAACCAAAAAAATGTGGAAATATTAACATTAGTCTATATTTAATGTCCATATGGTGTTGCTACTATATTTTCCTTGTAATTTTTGGGTATGTTTAATTAGTCAAAGGAAAAGATATATGTGAAACATACTCAGTAGTATGGATCTATCACAGTTTATGCTAACCATTCCCTTATAATTATTATTTTTTTTGTTAATCCTTACCCAAGGATATTTTTCCATTGATTTTTAGGGAGAGGGGAAGAGAGTGGGAAAGACAGAGAGAAACATCGATGTGAGGGAAACACATTGATTGGTTGCCTCCTGCACGCGCCCTGACCAGGGACCGGGCCAGGGAGGATCCTGCAACTGAGGTACCTGCTCTTGACTGGAATCGAACTCGGGACCCTTTGGTCCCCAGGCCCGATGCTCTGTCCACTGAGCCAAACTGGCTAGGGCACCATTCCATTATTTAAAAAAATATATACATATACATCATATTGATTTCAGAGAAGAAGGTAGGAGGAAGAGATAGAAACGTCAATGATGAGAGAATCATTGATTGGCTGCCTCCTGCACATCCCACACTGGGGATCAAGCCCGCAACCCGGACCGGGAATCGAACCATGACCTCCTGGTTCATAGGTTGATGCTCAACCACTGAGCCACGCCGGCTGGGCCCATGTCCTGTTGATGGGGCCGAGGTAGTTTCTGGTTCCCGGTCAGGCTCTCAGAGCTTCAGGGAGAGGCTCTCCCTTGTGAGCTCACGTGCTTAGGAGGCCTGACAAGCCGCTTTCTGGTGTGCCTTCGCCTCTCGCCTAAGGGGAAGACGTGCCTGCGTGTCCCCTGTGGCCCTGTCCTCGCCGGGGTTGGGTTACAGCCTGTCAGTTTATCCGACGCGATGCACGGGAGGACGTGGTGGTCGCGGGACGGGGGCACGTTTGTCGGTAACATGCTGTAGGTCAGGGTTCAGCAGCGTGTCCCCCGCCTGGTGCCCACGGTGCTTCCGGAGGCAGCACGGAGCGTGGTCAGTCCTGCGCTCGGCGCAGCGAGTGCGGAAGGTCACCAGCCACACCCACGGCACCGCGAAGCCCTTCCCGGGTTCCCGTGGCTCTCCTTCCCCCGCAGGAGTCTTGTGCTGAGCGGACGACTTCACTGCTCATCTTCCCTCACATCACATGGCTCCCGCCTCCAGAGCAAGGCGGCCGGGCCGGACCCAGGAGAGGGCGGCCTTCTTGCTCCTGAGAGTGAGCCTCCCCGGGGCAGAGCCTGGACCTGCCCGGGCACAGCGGGGCCCCGGGGACCAGAAGGGGGTGCGCCTTTTCCTGAACATCTGGGGTGGCAGGGGTTGCGCTGGAGGCTTGGGGTTTCCACATATTGTAGGTGCAGGTGGCCGAGGGGATGGCCCAGCTGACGTGTGCGGCGTGGCTCAGTGTGTCCCTCTCGAGGGCCCCCTTCTGCAGCTCACCCCCCACCGCACAGGGCGAGCAGGCCCATCGGTCCGGCGCCCGTGCTGGGTGCTTGTGTGCTCCGATGGGGCTGGGCGTAGTTCTCGCTGTAGTGCTCCGTGGCCGTCTGCTCGCTGGGATTCTGGCATTTTCCTTGGTTTTGGGGCCAGGATGGCGTGTGAGTGTTGGGAAGGCCCCTCTGGGAGTCAGCGGTGTTGGCAGGTTTGTCAGAGTTGGAGGTAGAGGGAGTTCTCCCCTGTCTGGCACCTGGCCCTGGGCTCACGCAAGGGATGAAGGACACATGGGTGGGGGTAGCGCGGGTCGGGGTGTTCGGTTCTTGCTGAAGGACTTGGAGGAGGGAGATGGTGAGACCCGCCTGGGAGCGTGGACGGGGTGACGTGGTGCTGCCAGGCCGTCAGGTCTGGTGTCCCGCTCGGGCTTCGGCCCCGGATTTCACGGGCCTGCCAGGCTCCGCCCTGGGCTTGGCAGTTCCTGCGTCCACAGCTGGGGCCGGGGCTGTGCCTGGGCTGGTCTTTTCCTGAGGACATTCCGATGCCAGTGTCTCTGTTTCGCTCTGTGGATTTTAAACCACATCTGGATGCCACATCTGGAATGCCAGTTTCCCTTGCCACTGTGTCCCAGCGGTGGCATCCGGGGGAGGATTTGTTCACACCATTTTGAAGGTGAGCCTTGAAAGCGGTGCACACAGCCCCGCCTCGCCAGCCGCCCGTGGCTCGTCAAAATGCCTTGGGAAGTGGTTCCTGGATTCCGCGGAGACGACAGCGGCCGCTGAGCAGCTCGCATGGCTTGGCCCCTCTGTCCGCTGGGGAACCTTAAAGACTACGGCCTCCAGGGACCCTCCGAGAGCTTATTTTAAATGGTTTCGGACGGGGCTCAGGCCCCAAATGATTCTAGAATCCAACTTGGGTGAGGATCCCTGAGACCATTCAGGCAGGTGCCCCGGCCTTTGGGTGAAGAGGTGGATGAAGCAGGTTTGACCAGAACACAATGACGCTGCGGACAAATGCTTGTATAGCGTCCGGCCCTCGTCCCCTCAGTCCTGTGCCAGCCTGGAGCGAATCCATGCCATGTCGGGTGCCCGGGACCAAATGCTGTAGGTCATTATGGAAAAGGGTGCCTCGCCCTTGGTCCCGTGAGTCCAGGTTCCCCTTCCTCCCTGTCCCTCCTTCACATTCTCCGTCCTTCCCAGCTGTGCCGTGTGGTCCCCGCCTCAACCTGTGGTCCCTGGACCAGCCTCGTCTGCACAGAGCTGGCTGCCGTGGTCTCTGATCTCCCCTGTGTCTGTGGGGCTCAGCAGGCTTGGTTTGATGCCCGCGCTGCAGCGTCAGCAGGGCTGCCCTGCCTCCCCCTCCTCCTCCCTGGGACCACGCTCTCTGAACCGAAATCAGTAGACCTAGGACATGCTTGGAATCCAGAAGCTGATCTTTCCCAAGTCTGTTTTCTGGTCAGATTTCTCCTGGCGGCCGGAACTGGGCTGTGCCATGCTGGGAGAGTGGCCCCTGAGGGGTGGCCGGGCTGGGGCGAGGGGCCAGGGTGCTGCCCGGGCCGCCATCCCACATCCTCGCACCCCAGCCAGCGTTAAGGAGCGCGGAGCCAAGCCTGATGGAAACCCAGCCTGTTTTGCATAAGCAGGCGCCGTGGAATCGTCCTCTCAGTGCCGCCTGCCACAGATGAACAATCTGACTTCCACACAATAAAAGCCCGCGCATCATGCCAGGCGATACTTCTTAGGTGGTGGGTACACAGATGGAAATTCATTTGATGAACTACGAGTCCCCGAATGGGTCCTAAACTCCTTGTAATTATCCTGGAAAACCCCCGATAGGAGCTGAGACAAGCTTTTTGTATTCCCCACCCCGTCAGGGCAGCCATTCTCCATCCGAAGCTTGTGCTGTGGGGAATGAGCACCTTCCTGCGAGGAGTCCGGGCCTGGCCCGGGGAGGGGGTGGGGGTGGGGGTGGGGGGGCGCTGGGCCACGTGCAGATTGGCCAGCTCCACCCCTCCCAGGTGTGAAAGGAGCATCATTGGCAAAGACTTTGGTGCTGAGTGAACTGTGACTTCAGTGGCACCGTGAGGTGTCAGCGTGAGGTGTCAGCAGCGAGTGTGCTGACCACCCGAGGGGGCGGACCTGGGCTTTGAGGACGGGCTGGCAGGGTCTCTCTGAGCCTGTGGAGGTGGTGACTCCCGCTCCCCTGGGAGCTTAGTTTTCCTTGGAGATGCTGCCACGGGGAGGCCATCACAGCGCTCGGGCCAGGAGTTGCTTCCTCTCTGAGAGGGTGGGAGGCGGGAGGAGGCAGGTGGGACAGAGGTGCCCTAAGCAGACCAGAGCAGAGCCAGGGACCACCCTCAGGGGAGCCGCCTCCCGCTTCCCAGCTGCAGGGCCTGGCGCACAGGGAGCCACCGGGACGGTCCTCGTCCCAGGGGACAGTGGCGTGGAGGAGTTTAGGCGGCTGTGGCTTCCACTGAGAGTCCTGCTCGATAAGGCTCACCAGCGGGTCCAGGGGCACCGGGGTAGCCACTGGACTAGCGGGAGCTGAGTGAACCCGCTCAGGCTGGAGAAGCCATTTCCTTCGGGGAAGCGATTTGCACGGCCTCCGCCAGGAAGAGCCCTCGCGTTCTCCTGCCGTGTCAGCCCCAATAATGGAGCTGGAAATAACACGGGAGCTTAATAAGTCTGACGCGTCTCCTTGGAACGGAAAAGGAAGACGTAGCTGTGGAGGCTGTTGAGCATATTTTCACGGGGGATGGGAAGGTTTTCTTCCTCAAACAAGATGTACGCGAGCCCGCGGTTCAGGTATCTGCTCCGTTATTGCTCCTAAGCGAGGCACAGACCTCTCCACGGGGGTGGCCTCCTCGCCATTAGGGCCCCTCAACCAGGCCTGTGTGGGTGCTGGGGCAGCCATGGACTCTGCAAAGCACAGCCATCTGCTCTTGACTCTGAAGTTCACATCATTTGCGCGCTAACTGCTGAAAGATTTTTACTGTCCCCAGAGCTTGGTGGACTGGCCCGGGGCTTGAGGAATATGGGGTACAGCTGGATCGGAGCAAAGGAGAAGGCAGGAGTAGAGGGACAGGGTGACTTCTGGGTCCCACGCAGGACGTGGATGGATGAGGGCCCGTTCAGCTCTCGGCCCGCCTCTCAGAGAGCTCTCCTGGAAGCCCCACCCCACCACTTCTGATGACATCTCATTGACCAACCCTGTCTGCGAGGGGGTGGGACAGGTCATCCTTTACTTCCTCTCGTGCCCATGATAACATCAGGGTGTGTGGTTTCGGAAGAAGAAGAGACCAGATGTCAGGAGGCCACCAGCAGTCTTAGCACCGGTGCTTCGTGCATTTAGTGTTAATCTTGCTTGTCTATAAAACTCCCATTACATACTCCTGGGCCTGTGTCCCATGATGTCCTTATCCCCCACCCAGCATTATATTCTGAAACATCGGAAACGTGAAAAGTGGAAAGAATTGTAGCTGACATCCTTACATCCATCACGCTCACAGTTTACTGTGTTTGCCTGATCACATTTCCATCCACGTCTGTAGTCATTAATCCATCTCAGTTTTGGAGGCATTTCCTGGTAAATTGCAGACAGCAGTACCTGTCACCCCTAAATATTTCAGAATGCATATTGTGAAGGGTTTACTTACTTTTTAATGTAGAATTTATAGATCGCAAAATGCACAGCTTTCAGAGTGCCATTGGGTGAGTTTTGACAAATGCCTACACCCACGTCATCCACTCTCCTATTAAGAGACAGACATTTTCATGATCCCAAAAGCTTCTCTTTGGATTCTTCCCAGGCAGCACTCCCCCCTCACAGGCAAACACTGTTCTGATTTAAACAACAACATAGATTATTTTTTGCTAATCCTAGGGCTTCATATCAATGAATTCATACAATATGTATTCTTTTGGGTAAGGCTTCCGTTACACAGCTATGTTGTTGTAAGTATCAGTAGTGTTTCCCTTTTTCCTGATGAGCAGTGTTCTGTTGTATGAATGTCCCAGAGTTTGTTTGCCCACTAACGGACAGCTGGTGTTTTCAGTTTTTGACTAGTATGAATAAAACTACTCTGAATATTTCATACAAGTCTCTTTGAGGGATGCGTTTTTTGTTTTGTGTGTGTGTGTATGTGTTTAATGTACCTCTGGAATAAATGCCTAGGAGAGAATTGTTGGATGCTGTTTTTTCTTTTCAAAGAAACTGGCAGATATTTTTTTCCCCTAAAGTGATTCTGCCATTTCACATTTCCACCAACATCGTATGATGGTTCCACTTGCTCCACATACTCATCAACACTTAATGTTGTTAGTCTTTAATTTTAGCCATTCCGGTGGGTAAATGTAAATTAAAACTGTGGTAATTTCCCTGATTACTCCCATAGTTTTCACATGCATCTTCCTTTATGAAGTATCTGTCCAATGTTGTATGTATTAAATTTTTTTGATTTTCTTTTTATTATTGGCATGTAGACATACTTTATAAAGTCTGGATAAAGTCTTTTGTCAACTATATGTTTTGTAAATATTTTCCCCAAGGTTCTGGCCTGCTTATCCTATAAAATAAAGACCTAATTTGCAAATCGACCGAACCATGGAACGACCTAAAGAACGACCGGTTGCTATGATGCTCACTGACCACCAGGGGGCAGATGCTCAGTGCAGGAGCTGCCCCTGGTTGAGGTGGCAGAGGGAGGTGACTGGTGTCAGCGGTGGGTGGGGCTGGCCAGCAGGCAGCACCAGGCCGCCAGCCAAGGTGGGTGCCAGCGGGGGTCCCCTGATCACCCCGCTGGTCACCCCACAGATGGCCCTGATCGCCAGCCAGGCCTAGGGACCCTATCCTATATATTGGGAACAGTCTCTTAGATTTAAAAATTAAAACCTGGCAAGGCTACTCTAACGTTGA
Organism: Myotis nattereri; assembly: GCF_964212035.1. Classification (NCBI taxonomy): domain Eukaryota; kingdom Metazoa; phylum Chordata; class Mammalia; order Chiroptera; family Vespertilionidae; genus Myotis; species Myotis nattereri. Next base: position 213,222,067 of record NC_138077.1, on the reverse strand, counting down.
AAAAACAGGATGATGCAGCGATAACATGCATGGACTCTGGCTTGCACATTTTGTGGTCAGCCCTGATTCTGACACTTATAACTGTGTGACAAAGCCAATTACTTAACTTCTCTCTGCTTCAGTTTTTCCACCCATAAGATGGGGAAAATGGTACTACTGCCTCAGAAGGATCAGGTTATGTACTACTTTTAATAATCAGGGCAAAAAAATATAGCTGTCCATACAACAGCAAGATGCCTTTCACCTGTATGAAAAGTATGGTCACTGGTGCATGCAGAGTCCTGAATTGCAAGGGGGATGTCCGACTGCCGGTTTAGGCCCGACCCCAGGGGTCCCAGATTGTGAGAGGGCACAGGCCGGACTGAGGGATCCTCCCTACCCTGTGCATGAATTTCATGCACCAGACCTCTAGTTTACTCTTATAATGGTGTCTTTTCAGTGGCAGAAGTTTTAAAGTTACTGTTACTTTTACCCTTTCATAGTTATTGCTTTCTGTAACCTCTCTAAGAAATCTTTGCTTACTATTTTGTTGCTTACTATTTTCTTCTGGAAGATTTATCATTTTAGATTTTACATATATGTCTGCTTTCCATCATAAATTAATTATTGTATATAATGTAAGGTAGGAAACATTTGTTATTTCTCACATTGACGTCCATTATGTCAATACCATTTGTTGAAGACTTTCCTATCCATGTTGATTGCTTTGGCACCTTTATGTAACTCAATGGACCATTAAGAGTGGGTTTATTCTGGGCTCTCCTATGGCCTACTAAGCTGTTTGTCTCTCCTATGTCATTACCTCACTATGTTGATTACTATAGTTTGTATGTCTTAAACTCAGTCCTTTAACTTGGTTCTTTTTCAAAAGAGCTTTGGCTATTCTACTTTCTTTGCATGTTCATGTAAATTTTAGAATCAGCTGGTCAGTATCTACAAAAAACCCTACAGGTATTTTTAATGGGATGGTACTAAAGATATAGACCAATTTGGTGACAATTGCCATCTCTAAAATACTGAATCTTCTAATCCATAAATAAGGTATATATCTCTATTTATTTAAGTCTTTAATTTCCCTGTATTATAGTAGTTAGGATAGAGGTTTTGCATGTCATTTGTTAAATTTATCCCTAAGCATTTTATGCTGTTTGGACACTATTTTAAAAGTCTCCAATTAAGATAATGGATTTGTCCATTTCTGTTTTTATTTCTGTCAATTTTTACTTCTTGTATTTTAAGCTCTATTATTGGGTACATTACATTTATAATTGCAATGTCTCTCTGATTACTCACCCTACTTGTTACTATGAATGTCTCTATTAATGGTAGCACCCCGCACCTTAAAGACAATTTCACATAGCCACCCAGCCTTCTTATGCTTACGGTTTGCATGTTGTATCCTTTTCATCTATTACTTTCATTGTCTTCATATTTAAGTATGTTTCCTGTGGACAGCATATAGTTGGTTCATCCATCAGACAATCTCTGCTTTTGAATTGGATGGTTCAGTCTATTTACAGTTAATGTAATCATTGCTGGTTGTTAGCTGTCTCTAGAAGTAGCTAATCCTAGGAGGGGCAGTTCCTTCCAAGGTCAGTCAGGCTACAGGTCAACACATCAGAATAAAAACACTCGCTTAATATAAACATTTGTGTCATGCCAGAATCAGTTTCCACTGATTGCCGTTTCCCTTGAGTATGGGTCACATATTCCTGCTCGTATACTAGTATTTTGTAATTTTACGTACAGTGATTTCACTAGGTGTTCTAAGTATTTAAAAATTCCCCTTATGGTTTTTTCGTTAACAAGGATCAATAGAATGCTTTTTTGTTTCCAAATATTTGGATTTGTGAGCCATCCTTTTGTTAATATTTTGAAGTTTTATGATGTTATGTTCTCAAACATGGTTTCTTTGGTATTGATTCTTTGGCATTTACCAAATCTTCCTTTATAGCCTCGTGCATGTTTAGTTTTTGTGAGTCATCCTCATGCTCACAAAGATGTCTGTTCTCTGTTGGGTGAATTACCCAGATATTTCTTAGTTCAGTCTCAGTAAATCTCATTGTGTTTGTTTTTAGTTTTTGGTGTGTCTGAGCCATCAATTTCTAAGTCAGTGATTTAAAGTCTCCAACCAAATTTCTTGATTTATCTACTTCTTTTTGTAGCTCTCTCAGTTGTTACTCTGCGTTTTTTTGGGGGGGCCCCAATTTTTAGGTCCTTATCTTTCGTGATCATTCTGTCTTCCTGGGTTGTGTTTCCTTTCAGAGCATCTAATGTTTTCCTGTCTCTCTTGTCTAGCCTTTGGCACTCGGCGCATTGTTAACGTTGAGGTTTTTACATCTTTCTTTAATTCTGGGAAATTCTTGGTTGTTAGTTCTTCATTATTTTCCCTCCATCTGTGTCTTTGTCCTCTTAGAATATGGATGTTGACAGGTCTACTTCTGTTCTCCATATTTCCTTTTCTTTATTAATTTAAAAGTAACTTTTGCCCGGCCAGTGAGGCTCAGTGATTGAGTGTTGACCTATGAACCAGGAGGTCACGGTTCATTTCCTGGTCAGGGCACAGGCCTGGATTTTAGGCTCAATTCCCAGTGTGTGGTGTGCAGGAGGCAGCTGATCAATGATTCTCTCTCATCATTGATGTTTCTCTTTCTCTCTCTCCCTCTCCCTTCCTCTCTGAAATCAATAAAAATATATCTAAAAAATAATATTCTTCACCTCTTTATCTTCTTTTGAGGCTTTCCAGGACAGTTTCCTGATGTGGTTTTCCAGCTCACTGAAGTATCCTTTGGCTACTTACTGAGTTCTTTATTTTAGGAATAAAATATGATAAGTCTGCACCTCTGGCAGTCTCCACCCTCTCGTCTGAGGCCAGAGGGAGGCCTGGAGCTCCGTGGCACTTGGCACGTGCCCCAGCTCTCTGCATGCATCGCCAGTCATTTTGTCACCACTGTCTGCCCCTTATTGCCATTCTCCACGGGGAGCCCGGGCTCCGGGGACCCGTCCCCGGTGGAACCTGTCCTCACTACTCCATTGGAAACCTGCTCCCATCCTCTGCACCTTCCCCAGAGCGCCTGTCCCTGTCCGCACTCACTGCCTTTCATCTCCTCGTCTTGCTCCTGCTCTGTCTCTCCGGCCAGCGTCAGGGGCCATGAAGGCAGCTCTACTGCCTGCTTGGTTCTCTGGTAGGTAGTGGGTGCTCAGGCAATCTCCGCTAATGAATCAGCGGCTATACTATATGTGTTATTTCCCCTTTTAAAGAGCTCTCCTTTGGTTGTGTTAAAATAACACAATGTGAAATTGGCCGTGTGGAGTGGACGGCTCAGCGGCATGGAGCACCTTCACTTGGTTGTGCGGCGTCACCACCAGCATCTCCAGGCCTTGTCCATCGCCCCGAACCCCGACTCTGCCCTTGATCCGAGCTTTTACATGCTTCCTGCCCAGGCTTCCCACGGCCTGGCCCTACTCTGTTCCCAGTGCCCCCGGTTTCTCTGAGGGTCTGCATTTGCTTTGTTTGCCTTCCTCTTGTGTCTTGTCTATTAACTCTGCGGGTGGACAGGCGTGGGGTGTCTCTGCCTTCCTCTCAGGGAGGCTGCGCTCCTCCCTCGCGTTCCGTTTCCCTGGGAGCCCAGCTGCCTTGATGGCAATGTCGACCGGGGGCGGGGGTGGGGTGTGGGGAGGGGGAGGCAGTGCCCAGACCCGCACTTGGCTTTTCTGGGTGAGGTTTGGAGAATGGGTGGGGACAGGGTGACCACCCTGACCCTGTCGATTCTTTTCTAAGAGCTGCTGCCAGCCTTTGCCACAGTCCCTTGCTTATGGGGGAGCACTCGGGGCCACCTGTGGCCACTGTAATTGCTGCAGACTCCCCATCTTGCCAGGCCCTGTCACCACGGCAGGGGCTGCGGGAGGGGCTAGCGGGTCTGCCCTTTTCTGTCCTTGCTCTAGAGAGGGGATGGGGGGGACCTCGGGGGCAGATGCAGCAGGGACTTGGGACACTGGAGAGCACCCCGCAGCCCTGCTGGCCACGGAGAGGGCTCCTCTCCCACCTCCAGTCCTGCCACCCCCAGAACCGCTCACGGCTTCCACCACGTGCTCAGGGCGTCTCTGAGGCGGGAGAGCCAGTGCCCTGTCAGCTCACTGCCTGTGACCTTCCTCAGTGTCTGTGACCGCCTTCTCTGCCATGACCTTCCTCTGTCTCAAAGGTCTTTGCTTGAAGGTTGCTGGCGCAGGGGGTTGGCTTCATGGCCTTGCTGGTGGCAGTTGCGGAGGAGGGACGCTGACGACTCCAGGAGCATGTTTCCTGGGGAGGGACCCGGAGAGCAGGCAGTGGGTGGGCCTGGAAGTCTCCGCATGCCCCAGGGAGCAGGCCAGACCAGGTCCCGGTCCTGCTGGCAGCGGAGGGGTTGCGGGTGCTGCAGGCCTTCCCCAGGGGCTGGGCCGCTGGGGCCCGGGGTTCTGGGCCAGGCGGTTTCTCTGGGCCCGACCTTGGGTGTTGGATCGTTCACTACGTGTGTTTGCTCTGAAACTCAGTGTCTCTACTTCCCCGCCCTCCCTGTCAGCCTCCCCCCGTTCCTGCCTGTCCTTTGCCCAATGGTCTGCTGATGCCCTGCTTGCAGCTCCTGGTGCCACGTGGTCAGGATCGGCTCTGCGACTCTGGGCAGCCGCAGGCATGTTGTCACAGGATTCCCGTGTCTTTGGCAGGAAGGGACTTTGGAGGGGACAGGTCTCATTGGTCTCAGGTTATTTTATATGTAACTCACTAATTACTCATCTAAGGAGCACAGATCCTGAGCTGTTAGGAAACCCCACAATTAAATATTTACAGTTCATTTGTTGTTGCATTTGTAATTTCTTCAAGGGCCTGAATATTGGAGTGTTAGTGTGTGTGTGTGTGTGTGTGTGTGTGCGCGTGGGGGGGGGGTTGGCGGGGGGGAGTTTCACCGGAAGTTCTTAATTATCAAGAAAACGCATGTCCCTGCAGCACTCCCCACGACCTCATCACCCCGACCCGCAGCTCCCAGACCGGCCTAGGTTGGTGCACTGCTGCCTCCCAGCGCCTGGCACAGGGCCCTCAGTGCAGGTTTCCGAGTGAGCAGATGGCATTAGTGCCCCTCCCTCTGCCTGAATCCCTCCCTTAGTCCATCCTGAGCTTGAAAACTCTCAAGGCTGGAGAGCTCGGCACTGGGCATGGTGACCTGCTGTCCCCTCTGAGTGTGAGAGGTGGCCAGGGGCCGGATCCTTCCCCTTGGATGTGCGTTAGTCCTGCCCCATCCTCTGGGCCCGCAGAGATGCCTGAGCCCGTCTTGTCCAGGACGGTGGCTCTGCGGTGGACAGCACCGTGGACTCCAGGGCGACTCGGACACGCACGTGTCCCCATCCTCATCGCTTCACAGGACTTGATGTTGGTTCTTCTCCATCTTCCCCCCACTCCTCTGAGTGAGCTGGGTTCGGAACTGCTCCGAAATGTGGTCGCCAAGCCACCAGTGTGGCTGCCGACCAGAGCGAGGGCAAGGGCTTCGCTGCCCTCTTATTACTAACCGTATCCTCAGCTTAGTGCGGCCAACTTAACGCCTTAGGGTTGGTGCCCCACTAACCCCTTCCGGTGCCTCTGTCCCTGGTGCTGACCGTCGGTCCGGGCTCTGAGCCTGTGCAGGCTCTCCACCGCTCAGCAAGCACACGGGCTGGGGGCAGGAGACCCCCACACGGTTGGTGGCAGTAGTGACCGAATGGCATAGCCTAGTGTGAGGTGCTTGGAGAGTGTAAAGGCGCCTCTTAGTGGGAGGGTTGGCTTGTTCTACTACAAACCCACTGTGGTCTGTCTGAGTCACACTCAGCCCACCAGACATCAGCATGCTTCTCCGTGTTGTCATTCGTGGGGTTTCATAAAAGTGCTCCCTGTGACCTACTGAAGCGATGGAGGAAGTGCCCATGGAGAGGGCTGAGGGCAGAGCCCTGGCACCCTGTTGGGGGCCTCCCTCTGGGGGGGCCACGATCTGTTATTTCATATTTTGTAAGTTCAGTTATTCAATGGTGAATCCCCCGGCTGTCCTACCGTCCAGCCCCCAGGCCCGCTGATTCGCCGGGATGGCATGCGGGGCCTTGCAGGCTGCCTGCTGACCGGGCCTGGGCTGCACGGACCAGGGTCCTGGAGAGGGAGTGCCGGGCGGTCGAGCCTCAGCCTGAGGATGTCGTGCAGCTCGGGGTCAGTTTCTTCCTCGGTGCTCCCCGAGCTGTAGCCCTCAGCATTCGCCACAGAGGACGAAACAGGCACGTCATGGCAGTTCCTTGAAGGCCACGATAGAGACCGTGGCGATCGCTGTGGCCTGTCTGGCTGGGGCACCTCAGCCCGGGCACTGCTGACATGTTCGGCTGGACGGCTCTGCCGGGGGCTGTGGGGCCGTGGAGCTGCTTAGCACATCCTGGCCTCGCCCACTGGATGCCCGTAGTGCCTGTCTCCAGCCGTGACAATAGGAAGTGTGTCTAGACATGGGCAGGTGCCTCTTGGGGGAGAGTGACCCACTGGTCTGTCTAATGGAGGGGGGGCAGGAATATTTACAACACTGATCCCCCCACTGCCCCCGCGTGCTTCCTGGATGGGGCTTGAGGGGGCACAAGTGGCTGGTTTGCACAGGCAGTAGTCAGTGAATTCGGTGTTTTGACTTTGTCCGGCCAGAGCGTGCTGGTGACAGGGTGGGGGCCGGGCAGGTAACTGGTCAGCGTGTGGCCCGCAGGAACAAGGGCAGGTAGACCAGCTCCTGAGGGGATGTGGGCAGAGTCCCAGACCCTGTCAGCCCAGTGCCTGAGGCAGAGGAGCTCTGGGAGGTTCACTGGGGTCGGGGGCCCCAGCACCATGTAACGGGGGGCTTCTACATGTCTGCGGTGTGAAGTCACCCGTCAGGAGCCGCACAGGTACTTGGTTGGAGAGTGATGGTCTCCATTAGGAGTGACGGTTTTCACATCCCGGCAGGAGTGGCTGCGTTGCCGCGGGTGGGGGGAGGGTAAGGGGGGGGGGCAATCTCCGGTCTTACAGGCATGTCTGCTGTGGGCCTCGGAGGCCAGAGACGCTGGAGGGTGAGTCAGAGCCTGTCCTTGCCCGTCCAGCACGAGATTATTCATCGTATTATTTTTATTTTGAAAGTTAACTCCCCAAAGGGGCCGGGCTGTGCTGTGCCCTCGAAGGCACCGCCCCCTCTAAAGTGTTAACTCTTTGGAGGTGATTTGAGACAGGAATGCACCCAGGCCCAGTGTTGTTTGAGATAAAAGCAGCCTGACAGGCATAGGAATGGGGAGTGTGATGGGCACACACTCTTTTCTGGGTGCAGCGCCTTCCAACTAGAGTCCCGCCGTCCAGTTAACGGCGAAAGGTTGTCTGTTTGAGGAGAGAATATTGCCAAGATCGAGAGGCCAGTCCGTTTTTGGCTTTTTAAATAGGGGCACCAATTGCACTTGGCCTTCTTGATGAGGTAGCTGGGACCTCGGCTGCAGAACTTGGGTCAGGGAACCGGAACGGGTCGAGAGGGGAGGCCGTCAGCTGGGCAGGGCTCCGGTGGCCCCGTCCTACTGCTAGAATCTCCTCAGGATCCCATGTGCATTTTGTTTGCCTTTTTAAAAAACTGTCCCTCTTGACCCAAAGACTGAGAAACAGCGATCAGGTTAACAATCCCCAGAAGGAAAGTAGGGGAGGGCGGGGGTAAGGGGAAGAGATCAACCGAAGGACTTGTATACACGTATATAAGCCAAACCAATGGACATGGACAACGGGGGGATGGGAGCATGAGTGTGTGTGTGGGGGGGAGGTTGGGGGTTAATGGGGGGGATGTGGACACATTTGTAATACCTTAACTAATAATAAAAAATAAAAAAACAACAAAACAACAACAACAACAACAAAGAAACTGTCCCTCTTTCTCACGATGTCAAGCACATGTACAAAAAGTGCATGAACAAGACTGCGGTCTGTGGAGGTCAAGGAGCCACGTGATTTCTGGGTATAACACGCAGCACCTTTGGAATCTGCCTCCTCGCGTCGCCCCTTCTCCAGGGCAACCGCTGCCTTGACTTCTGACACCACAGTTTTGTTTCCCTTTTTTTGGTTTTTAGTTTGAAAGTTTTAACCCTCCAGTGAGTGGCAGGAGGAGTGTGGTGCGCACCTGCCCACCTTCACCTGGATGGGCCCAGAGCCGCTGGCCACATCTGCCCTTTCTCTCTTGAGAAAGTCTTAGATGCCAGCCTTGCCGGGCTTTTGGGTCGCCAGGTTACACACAGGCCAGGGCTCTGGACAGGCGCTCCATTCATTGGGACCTGGCCGGTGCCAGGTGCCATCCGATGGCTCCTGGCAAAATAGAGGGGGGTCCTTCCAAGGGGTCTTGAGTCAGCTACCCGGGTAGCAGCCAGTCAGCCCATCAGTGAGTTAATTCACTGCATTTTCTCTCCCCTCCTTCCTTCTCTCTCTTTTCTCCTTCCTCCATCACAAGCGCCGTCCATAGCGCTGAGTGGGACTTGCTTCCGGGACTCGGGTTTGGGGACTGTCCAGAGCCGAGTCCAGTCTCGCTTTGGGCAACGGATGTCTTGTGAGTCTCCCGACTCTGTCCTTACAACCCTGGGTGGTAGGATCTGCTGAGCGAGGAGATGTGTAAGAATAGAGTGTACTTTCTCCTGATATAAATGCGCACATGCTGATGACAAAATGCAGAAAGTACCGAAAAGAGAAAGAAGAGAAAAGTGAGTGGAGGCTCGCACAGGCGGTGGCCGTAGCAGTAGGAAGCCTGTTGAGTTGAAGGGGGTGGGTTTTGTTCCTTTCATTGTTTATTTGATGAAAAGACAAAATCAAACCAAATCGAACCCTGTGCGCCTTTCAGAATCCCCAGGCCCAGGGCGATGCGAATGATAACAGGAGGGAGAGGAGGCTCACCTTCCCAGGGAGCTGGGGAGGCGGGACGACCTTCTCCTGGCGCTGAGCGGGAGGACTCGCTTGGCTGCGGGTGCTGGGCACTGGCCGTGACCGAGCTCGGTCACCTGTCAAGGACTGCGCACCTGACACATCGGCCACCTGCCCCGCTCCCTCTTTCCCTCCCGTCCCACCCCCACCCCTCCCCTTCCTCCTTCAGCTGCTACGACACCAGACATGGGACCTATAGGGCTTTTAGATTTGTTGTTCTGATCAGAGGACTCATGTATCTCTACTTTGGGTTAATCCCCGTTGCTTCAGCAAGGACCTGGTTGGCCATAACCACACTCACTCTTTCAGCCAGGCTGCGGACGGAAGGAAAATGAAGCCGTGTCCACCACACTGTTCTGACTGGGCTTACCTTAGCTGCGTCGGCCCTGGTGGTGGGGGCAAGAAGCTGGAGGGTGCACCGTTAGTTGTTTGAAAGTAACCAGACCAGCTCTGAGGGGCCCCGTCACAGTCCTCTGTGGAGCTGAGCACACGGGGTCTCACACTGTGGATGCTGATCAGGAGACAGGACCCGCCCCCGGCTGTCAGTGTGGCTCAGAGCAGGGGAGGGAAACGTTTCCTGGAATCGGCTCCGAATGGCAGTAGTTCTGACCCACCTCCCTCCCCACCAGCCCTCGCACGTCATAGCACTTGATGGTTATTCCTTGAATCGACCTAGAAAGCACCTGGAGTTTGTGAGGCCTGAGGACCGCACCCAGCATGGCTCCTGCACAGAGCCCATGTGCGGACGGCGCTGAGGGGGCAAAGGGAGGCCCGTGGGCACCGCGCCTGAGGCCCCTGCACCCCCGGGAGCTGCCTCTCAGTGGCTGGGGCTTGACCTTGTGGTCCGGGGTGTGGAAGGATATGGAAAAGGAACTTTTTTTAAAAAGTGGGTGCCAACACACTATTTTTTTGTGGGTGCCAGGACACTATATTTTCATTTTCATTAAAATTTTCTTTTCCATTTTCAATTGCAGTTGACCCACACTGTTATGTTCAGACATGCAGTATAGTGGTCAGACATTCCCATCACCTTTATTCCTATCCGGAGCCTCAGATTCACTCCAGCGAGACTCCTTAGGACACACCTGGGGTTCAGGCAAGAGCTGGGGGCAACGCAGGGAAGCAGCGGGCAGGAATGAGGGGGCAAAGGGAGCTGGTGCTGCCGCCGCCGCCAAGGTGTCCTCCAAGGTGTCCGCGGGTCCGATGGTGACAGCTGTGGTGGGACAGAGCTCTTGCCCAGAGCGCCTGCCGGAGGGCAGTTCTGTGGCCTGTTGGTTTCTTGTTTTAATTGATGTGAACAGGACACAGGGTGGGAGGACCTGGACAGGCCAGGGGGTCCTGGGAGGAGGAGGAGCTGGGTGTGGCCCCAAGCACCCTCCCCAGAGATCCTGGACCAGGGACAGGTGGGCACGTTCTAACCTGTGTCCTCAGGCCCAGTGGGGCTGGGTGGGGGCTGGGGCATAAACTGGTCTATCTGCAGGGATAGGCCAGAGTCAGAGAGACTCTGACCCCCCCTCCCCCCTCCCCGCCTCCCCCCTCCCCCCTCCCCGCCATGCTGGAGGTGGTTGCCAGTTATCAGAGGCTTTGTGAGGGGCTTGTGAGGATGCAGGTGGGGGGCCTCACCCTAGGGTTTGGAGGGACAGCCCTGTTTGTAGGGTCATCAGCAGTGAGCCCAGCCTTCTGCCCTCAGAGGACTTGGGGTAGGAGGGCATGTCCCTTCCCTCTCCACCTCCATGTGCTCCCTGGCACCATGTGGGCAGGTACCCGGCTCTCAGGTCTCCATCAGCTGCAGAGCCAGGGACGGGGGGTCATCGGCTCTGACTCTGAGCAGCTGGGACTAGGACAGCTGCCTCTCCTCACCCACACCCCTCACCTCATGACCCCCAGAGAGAGTGGGCCTCAAGGTCAGTCAGAGAACGGGCCCCTGGAGGTGAGGCGTCATGATGGTCAGGCATAAACTGGGGCCCAGTCCTCGTGGGGCTGATTGGTTCCAGGTCGGGGTCCAGCGTGGTGGCTCCAGGACAGTCCCTGCTGCCCCTCCGCATGCTCAGCGTCCTGCTGAGGGCTCGCCCAGTGCCCCCGCCCCCGCATGTCCCCTCAATGCCGTCGCAGTGCCCAGGCTGCCCGTCTTGGTTGCCGCTGGGCCCGTGCCACGTGGGCCCCTGGAGATGATGGGCTGCAGTCTCCGCAGGGTGAGAGTCACGCTGCAGCCGCTGCTCCGGAACCCGCAGCTCCAGAGGCTCAGCTAGTGAGCCGCCACTGTCCCCGTGCTCCCCGGAGCCCGGTCCCGACCCGCCCGACTCGCCTGCTGGCCGCAGCCCAGACCCGGGCCACCAGCCAGGGGTTTGTGCTCAGCTTCTGAGCCGCCTCGGGCTGGCAAGGCTGCGGGTGTGGGTCTGCTTTCCACCTGGGGCCCCCGTCCACATCCTGGTTGTGTGCACTGAGCCCTCTGCCACTGCCTCGTGGGGTCTGCTCCCCGCTCTCCTCCTGGGGTGCAGCCGGCTGAGCCCCCATTCCGGACGCTGCCTATGACTCCCGTGGTCCCTGTGTGACCTTCTCCCTCTCCTGCCCCCTCCTGGCTGCCGCCCTTGCCAAGCACAGGCCCTAACAGACCTTCCTGGGCCCTGCTGCCACTCCCACCTTGGCAGGCCTGACCTCTGTGGTGCCGGCGGGGTGGGGGTGGGGCAGGGGTGGTGGTGGTGGGGGAGGCTGGTCTGTCCTCACTGCTGCTCCCGCCTCCCGCCTCCCGCCTGCCCGAGCATCTCTCTCCCTCTTTTTTCCCCCGGTCGTCCTATCCATGCACACACATGCCATGGTCTCTCCCATCTTAAAAATGTCCCTTTTGATGTGGAGAAACGGGGGCCCTTGTGCACTGTTGGTGGGCGTGTAAGAGGGTGCAGCCGCTGAGGGAAACAGATAATAACTCCACTGCTGGGTCCACCCCAGAGAGAATGGAAAGGGGCTCGGAGGCCATCCCTGCCCCGTGCCCATGGCAGCGTCCTCACAAAGCCCAAAGGCTGGAAGAGCCCAGGTGGCCACGGATGGAGGGAGGGAGGGGCAAGCAAACCGCGGTAGATCCATAGAGTGGGACCTGACAGCCTGGCATAGGAAGGCCATTCGGACACACACTGCCACGTGGGTGAGCCTAGAGGGCAGCGCGGTGAGAGCAGCCAGCCGCAGAGGGCAGACACCGTGTGAGCCCCGTTGTCTGAGGGGCTGAGCGGAGTCACATTCCTAGGGACAGAGAGCAGGTGGGGGCCAGGCTGGGAGGGGAGGAGGCGAGCCGGTGTTCAGCGGGGACGGGCTCAGTTTGCGGAGGTGAGAAGGCTCCTGGAGACGGTGCTGACGAGTGTGCCTACTGCCCTGAACGTAGAAGTGGTGAGGATGGGCCCCGGCCGGTTTGGCTCAGTGGACAGAGCCTCAGCCTTCAGACTGAAGGGTTCCAGGTTCGAGTCCAGTCAAGGGCACGTACCTCACCCTGGTCAGGCCTGTGTGGGAGGCAACCAGTCAGTGTCTCTCTCACATTGAAGTTTCTCTCCCCCTTCCTTCCATTCTCTCTAAAAATCAATGGGAAATATCCTTGGGTGAAGATTAATAAAAAAGTGTAAAAAGGAGAAGAAATGGTTAGGATGGGAAATTGTATGCTATGTAGATTTTACCACAAAAAATGAAAACATTTAAAAAGTAATATACAGAAATGTGGAAAGTGTAGGGAGTTGTAAAGAAGAAAATAAAAGTCATCTCTTAGAAACATTCCCTCTGACCTCCCCCACTCGTGTCTGTCCTGTTTTATTCCTGGGGGCCTGGGAGAGAGTACCCAGTGTCCCCCTGTAACTCCCCCCCCCCACCTGTGATGGCTGACACCCTGTTCTCCCGAGACCTCCACACCGTGGCTGCCACCCAGCCGCCACCCCACCCGTGCTCTCAAGGCCTTTCCAGGCCCTGGTGACAGCCCCTCCCCTCAAACGCTGTACTTCTCTCCACGGCACCATCACCAGCTAACAAACCGCAGGTGACGCGTGTGTATTTCCTTTCTCCCCATCGGAACGGAAGTCCCGTGAGCCCAGGGTTACTTGTCTTTCCCATCACGGTGTCCCCAGCACCCAGGTCACGGCTCACACAGTGCAGATGCCTGATGGATGTTTGAGTGGATTGTGGAGCTGATGGCTGGGCAGCCTTTCCTCTCCCCCCTGAGAGCGAGCATCCGAGCAGGAAGCAGAATATGTGCAGTGCGCGCCAGGACTCCTCGGGCATGGGCACTCCCAGAGGGCCCAGATCGGAAGCAGGACTGGAAATGCAGTTGTCTTTTTTAGCAACTTGTGGTGTAATATACATGACACAACGTCTACCTCCTAACCGTGTCTCGTGCGCAGTTCAGTGGTGTGAGGAACATTCACCATCCATCTCCAGAAACTGTTCCCATTGAGCAGTAACGCCCCCTTTCTCGGCCCCGGCCCCGGGCACCCACGCTTCCACTTTCTGTCTCTCTGACCTTGTCTATTCCAGGGACCTCCCATGAGTGGATCGCACAGTATTTCCCTTTTCCATCTCACCTGTTTCCCTGAGCACAGTGTCCTCAAGGGTCGTCCGTGTTGTAGCCAGTGCCAGACCGTCCTTCCTTTTCAGGGCTGAGTGACATTCCTTTGCACGTTTACACCACATTTTGTTCAGCTTCCCTCCCTCCATGGACCCTCATTTAGGTTACTTCTACCTTTGGCTGTCGGGAATAATTGCTGGGAACATGTTTCTCCAAATACCTGTTCACATCCCTGCTTTCAAGATCTTGGGTGTCTGTACACCGGAAGTGGGCTTGTGTTGGATTGCTCTAGGCCAGTGGTCGGCAAACTCATTAGTCAACAGAGCCAAATATCAGCAGTACAACGATTGAAATTTCTTTTGAGAGCCAAATTTTTTAAACTTAAACTATCTAGGTAGGTACCTTGTTATTAACTTAATTAGGGTCCTCCTAAGCTGGCCTTTGCTAAAAACGTCCTCAATCTGATTGAGGTGCGTTCGCTGAGGTCGGCCCCTTCCAACTCTCCCATCCACACTCGTCTTGTGTACTTGTTTCGTCTATCTCCTTTCGTTCATCCTCTCTCTATGTCCAAACCATCTCCACATGCCTTTCTCCATCCTCGACACTACATCTTCTTTCACTCCACAACGTTCCCTAAAATTAACTTAATAAACTTAAAGTTTTAAGTCAACTTCGCACTGTACGTGTGCGCCCGCACGTGGTATTTTGTGGAAGAGCCACACTCAAGGGGCCAAAGAGCCGCATGTGGCTCGTGAGCCGCGGTTTGCCGACCCCTGCTCTAGGCACTGCCATGTTGTGCTCACAGCGGCTGTGCCGCTTCACAGTCCTCGCCACCATTTGTGACCTCCTGTCGTTCGTTCGGGTGTGGGGTGGTGTCTCACTGGTTTGGCTCTGCCTTTCCCTAATGACGAATGAGGCTGAGCGTCTTCTCATCTGCTTGTTGGCCATTTGTGCATCTTCTTGGAGACGAGTCTGCTCAAGTCCCTCGCCCGCTTGTGAACCGCATCGTCTGCTTTTTGGTGAGTGAGGTGAGGCTTGGATGAGCCTGGTTTGCCTTGAGGCCTAAACAAGCTGCATGAAACTGGGACCCGGGGCATGTGGCCGGGTCTGAGCAGAGTGGGGCCTGCTCAGCTTGTGTGAGCGGGAGTGGGGGATGCAGGCAGGATGGACGGGGCCAGGAGACTGGAGGCAGGGACGGGTGTTAGGTGACGGGCAGGGAGGGCCTGGCTGAGGGTGTGGAGATGACGACGGAGGACCTCAGCCAGGGCCACGTCCCAGGCCGGGTCACCAGGTGCTGCCGGGAGGAGAGAACCAAGAGAAAGGCTCCCAGGGGACCCTGGCTCTTCCACTGAAATGCCAGCAGCCTCCCTACCCTCAGGGAAGCCATCAGAGCGAAGCAGTTCAGTGTTGCCTCTCCTCATTCACAATGGCCCAGTCAGGCCCGCTGTCACCTCAGTGCAGGGGAGCAGTGTGTTCTGATCCTGGCTGCAGGTGACAGTGGGGCAGGGTGGGTCCAGGAGCTGAACTTGGGGGGGGCCTGGTTCACCACCCCCAGGTGGGGGTCGGGCCCCAGGGGGTCTGGTTCCCTGTGTTGCTGGTGGTGAGGACGGGAAGCCTCTCAGCGCCCACTTCCAGGAGTTGTAGGATTTTCCTCCCCAACTCGCCTCTACTCTCCCAGGCCCCGACCCCCATCACACTGCCCCCTCGAGGCTCCTCCTTTAAAGCCCAAACCACGGACAGGCTGACAGCATCCTCCAAACTCAAGGTGAGGAGGCTGTGCTGCCGCCGCCACAGGCTGGGCCGTGGTCTGGGCGCAGAGGAGCCTGGCACAGTTGCTCGTCCTAAAAATACGGCTCTTAAAATAGACAGGCGCCTGGGAGCGGGTTCCGAGGGGCCGCCCACTAAGGGAGGGACAGGGCCTGCGGGGAGTGGCGAGCGCTGGCAGGGTTGTCCGGACCCTGTTGACCTGGGGAAGGTGAGGGCCAGCTTTGCTCCCAGGCCCTTGTGTCCTGGGGTGGCCCCACCCAGCCCTGGCCTGGACCCCCATTCCCTGCTCGGTGTCTGCACCCACCCAGCCCTGGCCTGGACCCCCGTTCCCTGCTCAGTGTCTGCACATACGGGAACCTGACTGAGCCAGCCTCGAGCCAGGCTGGGAAAAGCTGCAAATAACAGTTTGTGTTTGGGGTGTGAGGCTATAAATAGCCAGGAGGCCCGAGAGGGCCGGGGACTGTCAGCTGTGAACAAGCTGGAGGCAGGTCCCTCCCGGCCCACGTCCTGGAGAAGTGTGAGCTGGCTGGCTCCCTGCTCCCTGCGCAGGCTCTCAGCTCTCGCCTTCCTGCTGCAGGGACAGGGCGGCTGCAGGGACCGGCCTCTGTCACCCACCGGCCCCTGCAGGATGCAGTGCCCAGCTGCCCGCCATTGCAATGCAGCGCGGCCCCCAGTGTCCAGTCACTTCCAGTAGCTCAGCATTTGACTCCCTTCTGAAAAGGAACCATCTCCTCTCTGGTGCCATCTCCAGCTTCCACACTGTAGGTGGGATCAGGGACCCTCGGGGTCATGCGGACAGCGACCTCAGGGCCTGTGGACAGCGTGAGCCGCACGCACCCATTTGCAGAGTTGGGTCTCTGGGTCTTTTTCTGGAGAAAGAGTACGTGGCTTTCCACCTACGTAACCACCTCCCGTCTCTGTTTATAGCCTCTCCCAGGCTCCGGCACAGGGTCTGTCTCCATCCTTCCGTTTCTGTGGTCCCATCAGGAGTCGTCAACAGCTCAGGTCTAGAAGAAGCCACACTCCCGGGAGGTCCCCACAGGCCCGTGCCCGTGTGGTTTTCAGACTCTCAAAGGCTCCCTGACTAACCGACCTCCGCGAGGTGGGCTGTGAATTTTCCCAACTCCGGGGGCCTCTGGTCCCGTTATTCCAAGTGAAGGCAGCGTGACAGCTGTGGGAAGGAGCTCGCTCTCAGGGCAGATGCCAGGATTGGGAGTTTCCGCTCCTAGCACCACACTGGGTTTTGCTAGACCGACTGGCACCTGGTGGTTTCGAGATCTCTGGTCTTCAGAGGCCCCTCCTGGACCCCCGTGCTCGCACAGTGACCGTTCCTCTGAGCTGAGCGGAGGCAGGTAAGGGCGATGCGTTAAAGCTGGGCTCCCCCGCGTGCCCTGTGCTCCTCCTCTGTGCTCCTCACTCGCGTCCAGCGAGCCTGGGATGTCGCCGGGCTCCATGTCCCCGTCCTGGCCGCCTCGGGGCCTGACCAGATGGCTTCCGATGGGGCCGCGGCTACTCTGCCACCCTCTGAAGGCACCTGGTGGTGTTTCTTCAACTTAAAAAAGTGTTTTTAAATGATCCTACCGTAAAGTTGGCTTTTTAGGGGTGTGTGCAGTTCTGTGAACTTTAGCACACATGACCTCCACCACAATTGGGGTGTGGAACGGCTCCAGCTGTTCCCTGAGCTGCCCCCATGTGTCCTGCCAGCCCGCCTAACCCGCCCTCTCCAAGCTGCCCCCAGCACCCCAGTCTGGTCTTCCCGCGAGCAGCATCTGAGGCGGCCCTCCCCTCAGCCGCAGCCTCCGAGCTCACCCAGTGTGGTCAGTGGGGTTCCTCTCGGTCCTGGGTCCACTCCCTTCACACTTCACGTGCACCTTCTCGTGGCGAATCCCACCCCTGTTTCTGCCGGGCCCGTGCGGCCAGAGCAGGAGGCGGGCTCCCGGGTGTGTTTGTGTAACCTTCCCAGTGCCGTCCGTGTGAACAGTGGGCACTCAGCTGTGGGACCGACAGATGAATGAGCCACGAGGGACATGAGAGTGAAATTAACGTTACAAAGCCCTGGTATCCTCTCTGTTGTAAAAAATTCTCTAATAAACATAACTGTCAATTTCCTGAATTAAAAGCAATGACTATCCCTCCGCATTCTGTTGGGAGGAGAGACGGAAGGAAATCAAGGTGACCTGATAGCAGGGACTTCTTTCCACCTACGTACCCCCTCCCGTCTCCCAGGCTGCGGCGCAGGGTCTGTCTTCATCCTTCCGTGTCTTATGCCCCCGCCAGGAGTCCTCAACAGCTCGGGGCGGGAAGAAGGCCACCCTCCCGGGAGGTCCCCATAGGCCTGTGTGGTGTAACTCCTCGGAACACCCCCCGCCCCCCGGGGAAAGCCCAGCCACAGACTGAAACAGCTCTGCGGCCCCAGCTGTGTGACCTTGCTTTAGTGGCTTCCTGTCTTTGGTCTTTACTTTCTTTACCTTATTCTGTACACACTTGGTAAATGCGGAGGCGGGAGCAGGTGATGTGTGCGGTGTCTTCCCTGAGACTGTGCTTTGTGGCTGTGTGAGCTGACCCGCACGCACACACAGGGAGGAGCTGAGGGCGAAACGTGAACTCCGCTTGTGAGTGCGCTCACTCCCTCAGCGGTCCCATCAGGCTCCCGTTGTGTCAGCTTGAACTTGGGAGTTTGTGTCCATAGGGTTTAGAGAGACTGTTGGATCTTGATTCTTCAGATGCAGAGAGGATGGGAAAGAGCAGGCCTGTGCCATCATGGCCCGTCGAATGTTTATGGATCATTCACTTTTCTCTGCCTCCTTCCTGGATCCTCTGATTCAGGTTGGCGTCCTGCAGACGAGCCTCAGGAGTGACTGTGCGGTGCCAGAGGGTGGATCTGCGTGGCCGGTGCCAGAGGGTGGATCTGCGTGGCCGGTGCCCAGGGGGTGGATCTGTGTGGCTGGTGCCCAGGGGGTGGGTCTGTGTGGTCGGTGCCCAGGGGGTGGGTCTGTGTGGCTGGTGCCCAGCCTGGCCCCTGCTGCCCTCTGTATATCATTCACTTTACCTGCCGTGGAAGAGCAGAGGGGGCCTCCTGACTGCTTCCCCCCTAAAGGGATCTGGTGGGGAACGGGGTGTGGCTGGTCCTCGGGCCGGGGTGGGCTTGCTTTTCCAGGCTGTGATTTCAGGGACACTCTGGGGAGCATCCTGTGTGGATCCTGCATCCCCCTCTGTGGTTTCCACAGACTCTGCCCCCACACCCTCTGGTCCATGGGGTGCCGCAGGGTCAGCAGTCATGTCAGGTCACACAGGTGGTAGGTGGAGCTGGGGGCTCGGACCCTCTCTCGGCTCCTAGGTCAGAAGGTGGTTCTATGGAGCACACTTTTTATAAATATATTTTTATTGACTTTAGAGAGGGAGAGGGAGAGGGAGAGAAACAGCAATGATGAGCGAGAATCATTGACCGTCTGCCTCCTGCACGCCCCACACTAGGGATTGAGCCCACAACCCGGGCATGTGCCCTGACCAGGAATCAAACCAGGACCTCCTGGTTCATAGGTCTATGCTCAGTGGTAGAGCCCTCTGGCCAGGCTGTGCACACTTTTTAAAGGGCTCCGATGGGTTTAACAAGAAAGCGATGGCTGAGGCCCCTGAAAGTGACAGGAAATGCTGGCCAGCCTGCGGTTTTCTGTCGCTTGCGCTGCTCTGAGGAAGGTCACCATTTTATCACCACCTCTGTCCCAGAAAGAGCAGGGAGGGGTGAGCATCAGGCAGGACTCTCCCCATCTGGGGACTCCACGGTGGGTTTAGAAACATCTCTCCTTGCAAACCCTCCCCCGGCCCCCAGATTCAGCTGCCGATTATGCAGACACACAGCCAGCTCGGCGGGGAGCTGCTTTTAGGGGTCTTTCCAACGCTGACAGTACCGTCTCAGTAACGCCCAGCGGCCGCTACCTCCTCCGGCCGTAGCCGTGGTAATCACAGCCGTGCACGCAGGAGGGGAGATGTGTTTCCCATCCTTGGGGTCACAGCCATTTTGAGAGTCACTTCTGGGTTTCAATGCCCATCCTTCCTCTTCCTGACCAGGAACGCGTCTAGCCTGCCGGCCTTCAGCATCACGTGACCTGAGAGGAGCCCGTCTGACCCGGGGAGGCGGCCTGGGCACCCAGCAGAGGGTGGGGATGGGAAAAGACCGTGCCCCCGGCCTCAGGGGTCTGCTCCAGCTCTGACTCTGGATGGCTGTCCTCGCAGGAAGCAGCTGGCATCCTCCTGTCCTCCGTAGGGACCCGAGCTGGGCCCTCGCTCTCACAGGCTGCTGGGCAGGGCCGGGCAGTGTCCGCTCTGGGCCCGAGCCGCCCCGCCCTGGACCAGCCCCTGGGATTCCAGGCTCAGGCCCAGCTTGTTGCATCCTGCAGAGGCCTGGGCCTCACTGGCCTGCTCCCTCTCTGTTCTTTGTTTTGTTAATCCTCCCCCGAGGATATTTCCCAGTGATTTTTAGAGAGAGTAGAAGGGAGGAGGAGGAGGAGGGAGGAGGAGGAGGAGGGGGAGGAGGAGGAGGGAGAGAGAAACATTGATGTGAGAGAGACATACCGATTGGCTGCCTCTACATGCACCCTGACCAGGACTGGGATTAAACCTGCAACCCAGGTGCATGCCGTTGCCCAGAATCAAGCCCAGGACCCTTCAGTCTTCGGGCTGAAGATCTAACCACTGAGCAGCCGGTGAAGGCTCCCTCTCTGCTCCTAACCCTTCTCCATGGTCTGGCTGAGGTGAAGTCCATGGACCCACCCGGAGGCGGGCGGCCGTCCTGAGTGATGCCGACCAGACAGGTGTCAGGGCTGCTTTAAGAAACCCCCTCAGGACACCTCGCCGTGGCGGGTGGAATCACTCTATGTTTCCACGGTCGGTTCTGACCAGGGTGATGAATTGTGCTCCAGCAGGGCCTTGACAGTGACGAATGGGGTGGCACCCGGGGCCCAGCGGCCAGGGTCCCTGCTGAGCTGGAGCCCCACACCTGAGCAGGCATCACGCGCCACGGAGGCGTGGGCGCCCCTGCAGCCCAGAGGGGAAGCGGACAGATGTGCTGCCCATCCTCGCCTCGCACCTCTCCTGCCTGCACATCGGCCTGCTCTGCGCCCGTCTCTCCGGCGGAACATGGCATCAGCCACACGCTCTCCTGCTTCCTCTCTCCCCTCTGCCCCTCTCCCTTCCTTCTCTTTCCTTCATTCTCATTAGATTCTGTGTTATAACCGCCCCCCCGCCCCCCGCATTGGACAGAGTGAGCAGGGGCAGGAAGGGGGGATGACGGATGTGTTCCTCGTCTGGATGGGGTGATGCTTTCACAGGTAGACATATGTTGGAGTCGGTCCGTTGCACACAGCAGATATACCCAGTTATTTTATGTCAATTCTACTTCAACAAAGCGGTTTCACAGACCTCACCCATTGCGAGTGGGAGGGCAACGGGAAAATGCTTTTGCATCCTTGATTCTAACAGAAGCCTGAATTCCGTGTCCCTGTAAAGCACGGGGCTGAGCCCCAGGCCGGGCGATTTATTTCTAAGATCGTCATTAGCATCAACAATGACTGCCACTGTCCGGGAGCAGTTTAGTCTGCACCACAAACCTAGGATTCAGCCCTTACCTGTGTCCCCAGATACTCAGAGAGGGAGGGGAAGGGGCTGGCCAGGTCACACAGCAGGTGGATCGCACACTTCTGCATCACCCTGGTCTCCGGAGGGTGGCCTTTCCTTGTCCCAGTCATGGCATGGAACAGAGACACCACTCAGAACAGTCGCAGAGTGGGCTGGAAATCACCTGTCACCCGCCCTGGAGCTTTGGCTGGAGTTTGGAGAAGATGCGCTTTCTTCTCTTGCTCATGGCGTTGCCCCTTTGCCTCTGTCTTCTGTGTCCCGGTCCCCAGCAGGTGCCACCTGTCTTAGCGTTCCCTCTCTCTACCCTCTGTCTGGTTGGCTGTTGAGAGAGACCCATGGGAAGGGCCTCGGATGGCTGTGACATGAGCTGGGGGGTGGGGGGGTGGGGGGATAGAGGGCAGTGCTGTGCCCTGGCTATGCAACAGGGAACAGGAGGAGGGAGATTGTCTCGGTTTGGCCTCCCTAAGGTGTCTGGGGAGCCATACAGCAGCCTCTCTTAGAAAAAGCCAGATTTGGTCAGATCTTGGTTTCTGAGTTTTGGGGGAAAGCTTCCTACAAGAGCGGGAAACGGAGCCTTCCGCACACACAGACCAGACCAAACAGGCCATGCAGGGCCAGGACTCTGGCTGAGAACCTGGGGGCCTTAGGGCTTTGTCAGGCGTTAGTGCTACACCTGGAGGATGCGTCCTCAACAGGGCACACCTGGGACCCCTGGAGACCATCCATAGGACTCTCAGTGTAGACTGGCTCTTAGACGAAATTACAAAGCGAACAAGAGCATCCGCCATCGCAGGAGAGAATGGACGGTGCCATGACAGGAGGACTCACATGTCAGGAGCTGTAGATCACAGAGCAAATATGTGTCAAATGTTTGAAGAGACGAAATAAGAAATAAAATCCATAAGATGTGAATGGGAGATAATGGGGCAGTAAAAAAAAAAAAGAATCAATTTGTTAGTCTAGAATAGAAGAATGTAGAGTATTTGAAAGTAAAGAAAAAGACCCCCCCCCCCCCACACACACCCCAACTCCTGACGCATGGGCCAGTGCGCTGCTAAGAAAGAGTTTGCCAGCTAGCGGGTAATCGGAGGGGCTCATCCAGGCTGTTGCTCAGGGAAGTTCGGATGGAAAATGTGGGGGGAAGGTCCAACACACATCTAACGGGAGTCGCAGAGGAGCCGTGGTGTGAAGGCGTGTGGCCGGAAGCATGAAGACAGTGCCTCCTGTTGAAAATGAACCTGGGGCCCCAAACAGAACAAATGGAGCAAAACCCCACCCGTGGAGGCATCGTGGTGGAGCCGGTGAACATCAGAGATCAGGAGAGATCTTTAAAGACCACCTGGGGAGCCACCCAGTCAGGCCTCCTCCACGGAGTCCATCTGGAATGGGGAAAATGCAGGCAGGGCGGCTTTTCTGTGCTCCCATGTCCTTCTGTGGAAACCAGCAGGGATGGGTGGCTCCGGGTCTCCCTGGGCCGCACCAGCAGCGGGAGGGAGGCTGCCTTCCCTCATGGAAGCAGCCTTGTGTCCCCGGCTGCGGGCCACATTGTTCACCCGATGCGTCGCCAGCTCAGTGTCTGCTCCATGAATGCCTTTTAGGGACAAACCTTCCAATATGGGCTGTGGGCCTGGGGTCCCCCTGACAGGTGCTGCCGAGAACGAAAATGTGATCTTTCCAGGGTGCTTACCTGCGATTAATAAGAGGAAAAACACAGCCTAAATTCATCTTTGGAAGCCACATGAATCAGCTTTCCTCACTCTGAAAATAACTTACTAAGAATTTATAGGTCCCCTAAGTTCTGCTGATTTTTCATATTGTTTACTCTCCTCTCCAAAATATCAAATAATTCACAGGTGGTAGGTGCAGTGGCTCCGTGGGTAATTTGAAATGAGAAATGGACAGCAGGAGGAATTTCCTCCTGGGGGGTCGGCGCCGGGCGACTCCCTGAGACTAATGGTGCTGGATGCACGGCCAGGGCTGCTTCTGTATGCAGAGCCCGCTCCGCGGCCGGCTGGGGTGCTTCCCGCTTTATGTCCTGCACGGCCGCACACGCCGTTTCATTGCAGCTGTGTGCGTAATGAGATGCGCGGGGCCGCCGCTGCCCATTAATCAGCGTTCCGGGAGGCTGCTGATCGGAATGCAGTGGCTTTTCCCGCGGGAGCCCCGCCGCAGGGCCTGAGCTGAGCTGCAGCCTGGGGCCTGGCCAGCAGCTGTGCTGGGGGGGCAGGGTCAAGCCTCCGGGTGCACAGGCTGCAGGTGGCGGGGTTTGCATACATCCCCCTGTCTGGGTGCGCTCACCCTAGGGGGTGCAGTAGTTGGGGAGGGTGGGGTAGCTGCATTCATCAGGAATGTGGGTGCCTCTCAGTGTCAGAGGCTAGGCTGGCAGTCATTGAGGCATCCCTTCTGCCCTCGGAGCTCCCGGGCGGAGGGGAGGGGAGAGACCCAGGCGTGACTTCAGTGAAGCCAACTGGCGAGGTGGCAGAGGTCTGGTCCGCCCAGGGGAGCACTGCTCACCCACTTTGGAGACGGCAAGTGGAGGGCAGCGACGGTCTGGGCAGGTTTCCTGGAGAAGCCATGTCCGAGCCACATCTAAGGGGGAATGAAGACCTGACCAGGGCCGGTGAGGAGGGACTGCGGGCACAGGCCTGGGAGGGAGGGGCACGTCACAGCAGGGCGGCGAGCAGGCTGTCCCTTGGTTTCTATGTAGGTGGCCTGCATGCCACGGCCGACGTGGGGTCTGGTGAATGGATCCGGAGGGTGGGAGGGGATGGAGAAGAAGGACCCGGACAGTACTTATTAGTCCTTAATTCATTATAACATCCTGAATATCAGCATTAGAGGCGTCTGCTGCATTGTGGCTCCTCCTGTCAGAATCCAGACATCAGCTACGACCATCAGATACATTTCAGAGGGTTTTCGAGACCTTCCTAGTAGGTGGTTCCAATACAGGGAACAGGCGGTGCGGGGCGGCGTTTCACCGTCTGCCCCCCTTCTCTGGCACAAGCCCCCGGCTTCTCTGAGAGTTTGCAGAGGAGGGTGAGTGCATTCATGATTGGGAGTCATTTAGCTGTAGTTGGGAGTTTGTGCTTCCAGAAGTTTCCACCCTCTGACCCACATTTCCTGTTTGTAATTGGACATAAACACGCACGCACACAAAGGCACACTCACGCGCATGTACACGCATGCGCACATGCACATGCATCACTCGCTAGCTGCTGAGAGGCCTGGCAGCATCCTGAATATCAGAATTAAAAGGCTGCTCTGCGGATCACTAGCGCTGCACGTGCTGCATGGAGGTATCAGCGATTAGGGCCGGAAGCTGAAGGCAGGGCTCCGGGCAGGCCCATGGGCCTGGGGGAGCAGATGGTGCGGCTTGAGCCTTACTTACATATTTCACTGACGCAGATGTCAGCACCTGCCAGGTTACATTTTCTTATCTGCCCTCTCAACCTGGTCCCCACTGGGGCCCGTATTTCCATTGCACCCAGGCTGCTCAGTGCTCCTGGTGGTGATGGCGACGCCGAGTTTTTATTTGTTCTCTCGGATAGGTGGCTTGGATGTGCGCTTACTGTTGATCAGAAATATTCCTTAGCATTTTCTTCCTGACATTTTCCTGGGTCCTAGTTTATGGCAGCGATGAAGCCGGAGAGGGAACGTGACGTGGACTGGCAGGCAGTGCATGGGCATCGGGCACAGATTCAGTGCCTGTGGGTCCCTGGGTGGTGGGGCTGGTGGTCAGAGTGGACCCACAGCCAGAAGTCAGCACGAACCAACGAGAGCTGCCCAGCACACCCAGCGCCTGGCTCCCTGAGGCTGTCCGGACACAGCGTCCTCTGCAGCCGGGTCCCTGAGCGCTTCTGCAACTGCAGTTTGATTCCCTGCCTCCCCTCCTTTTGCTCTTGTCCATGAATTCAAGTTCTTTCAAGGTCATCCTTCCTGACCTTGCTCTGATCTTCTAGCCCTTGGCTGCCATCCTGGCTCTGGGCTCCCCACAGCACTTGCCCAGGGCATCCCATGGCCTGCCAGTGTTGTCATTTTGTGTTCCCACCTCCTGGCTTTGAGGTCCCTCTTCTTGCCTGTTTGCCCACCCAGGGCATCACGTGGAGCTCTGCACATGCCCTGTGATTGTTCAGGCTGTCGGAGGTGAATAAATGCACGCTCTTGTCCTTTCTGAGCAGGCTCTCAGCATACTCTGAAGTTAGGATTTTTGATAACTTTAATAACAGATGGAAGCCTGAATGCCTAGCTCCCAAATCCCTCCCCTTCCCTCCTAGGTCCCACTGAGAATGCACCCCACCCACCTTCCCACCTCGGATCTGGGACCAGACTCCATCCTGAAGCCTTCAGGACCAGAGCAGACTAAGCACCTGGACCTTGGTTTCCCCGTTCATAAGATGGGGGTGGTTCCTTCCTGCCCCGACCATTGTATGACTGTGTGGTTTGCATGGACTAAGCCCTGTAGAACTTTCTAATTTAAAAAAATGATGAGGACTACGAGAGGTGCTAGTGCCATTGGGGCTCTAAGCAGCACGGGTTACAGAATTGTGCATGACCATGGACTCACTCATTCACCCATTCAGCACGGAGTCACTGAGCATCTGCTGTGATGCCCCAGATACTGCGATAGGCCTTGGGGTACAGGAAGACAGACAGAAATCTCTGCTGAACTCATGCCGAGCCATTCTGACGGGATGGAGAGAGACGGCCCTCCAGTGCTATGTGACGTGCAGTCAGGCGAGTGCTAAGGAGGGAAACAGGCAGAGAAAGAACTCACAGCACAGTGTCAGGGAAAGTCAAAGGTGGAAGGTGCCATTGGTGTGGCATCAGACAGATCTGGATTCCAGCCTCGACTTCCTCATCTTCTAGGCCATAGAACCTCCGGTGCTTTAGGATGTGAGTACTATGTGTTTTCTAGGGTTGTTGAGGATAACAAGGCTTTTAGTTGGAGTATGACTGGCACATAGTAATGCTTTAATACATGGAGCCTTGGTTGCTGTTATAATCATCATTATTGTTACTATGAAATCAGGGTTCTGTTAGTCATCCCCATTGAGCAATCTGTTGCCAGTGATTATGCAAATATCAAGAAACACCTTCTTTTTGCAGAGCCTCTGGCTGAGCAGTTCAGCTTCTCTAGAGCAAGGGTGCTAGTGCTTTAGGTCTCAGGACCCCTCTCTAGTCTTAAAAATTAATAAGAACCCAAAAACACTTTGCTTATGGGAGATAGCTATAATATTACTGCATTAGAAATGAAAACGGAGAGATTCATTAAAACATAACAGTAATAAACTCATTTCATGTTCACATAGATAGCAAATAGTTTAATTAAAAAGTAACTATATATTTTAAAACAGAACAAAATTTAGTGAGAAGAGGAACCTTGTTATATGTTTTACAAATATCTTTAACTGGCTTAATGAAAAATAATTGAATTCTCATGTCTGCCTCTGCCTTCAGTCTGTTGCAGTATTTGAAATAAGTGAAGAAATCTAGCCATACACAGATACATAATTGGAAAAGGAAGAAGTATGGTATTTTAATTTTCTTTTTAGAGATTGTGAATATTCTTCTCTGATACTACATCAAAACTTGATAAGTTGTACTTTCTTAGAGGTTAGTTGCAATGTGGAATCTGGAACTATAGCAATGAACTTTTTGTACCCTGTTACATTAAAATTCATTGACCTAGTCTTTTTTGGGGAATGGGGGGCTCTGTTAATATGGATCTTTGAAAAGATCTTCTACCGAGGCATGGTTTTGTAAAAATTACATGGGTCATTTTGGAAATATTGGTTCACTGAGTTGTGCAGATATTTCAAATGTTGGCATATTTCACTGTACACCACCACAAAATTACCTCTATTAATATTATTTCCAGTGGATGTCATCCAAAAAATTTTTAAGTTTTGTAAGCTGTCAAGTTCCCAGTGAGGAATGTAGGATTTTCCCAAATTCTGACTTTTGCTTAAAAACTTAAATTTTGTCATTGGCACCAAATATAGTCAGTTGCAGTGATAATCGTACTACATTGACTATTGAAAAAATGTTTGCCAAATACCTGTGTGGTATTAATTTCTAATTTTATTCCATTGTGGTCAGAAAAATACTTTGTATGACTTGAATTCTCTTAAATTTATCAAGATTTATTTTATGGCTCAGAATATTATCTATCTTGGTAAATATTCTGTGTGCCCTTGAAAAGAATGTGTATTCTGCTATTTTTCGTTGGAATGTTATAAAATATCAACTAAATCACATTGGTTATAATGCTGTTCAAGTCTTCTACCTCCTTACTTTTTATGTATATTTATTTTGTCAATTATTAAGGGAGCATTGTGGTAATCTCTACCTATAATTATGGATTTGTCTATTTCTCTTCATATTGCTATCAGATTTTGCTTCACATATGTGGAAGCACTCTTGTTTGGTATAGAAACATATTTATGATTGTTATGTCTTCTTGATTAATTGATTTTATCATTATAAAAAGGTAAAATCTTTTTTATCCCTGGTTCTGAAATCTTCTTGGGTGATATTTATATAGCCATTCCAGATTTCTTTTGATTAGTTTTGGCATGATATAGTTTCTTCCATCCCTTTACTTTCAACCTATTTTTTGTCTTTATATTTAAAGTGGGCTTTCCCATAGACAGTATGTAGTTGAATCTTGCTTTTTAAGCCAGTCTTATAACCTCTGTCTTTTATTTGAAGTATTTAGGCCATTTACATCTAATGTGATTATCAATATGGTTGAGTTTCTATTTTATTTTTATTTTATCCATCTGCTGTTTGTTCCCCTTTCCCTACATTCTTTTGGGTTAACTGAGAGTTTTTATGATCCCATTCTGCCTACTTTATTGGCTTATTAGCTATAACTCTTTGTTGTTTTACTGGTTGTTATAGAGCTTGTAGCATTCAGCTCTAACTTATCACAGTCTACTTTCATGTGATATTATACTTCATGTAGAGCCTAGGAAGCTTGCAACAGTATAGTTCTACTTCTCCCATCTTTTTTTCTATTGCACTCATATATTTTACTTCTAGATATGTGTTAACCACCACAGATACTATTTTTGCTTTAAACATTTGATTATCTTTTAAAGAGACTTAAATAATAAAAGAGTCTTTATATTTACCCACATACTATTTCTAGTGCTCTACATTTCTCTCTGTAGGTTCAGATTTTCATCTTGTATCATTTTTCTTTGGCCCAAATGACTTCTTAACATTTCACATTGCTCAGGTCTATTGGTCATAAACTCTTTCAGCTTTTATATCTCTGGGAAAAGTCTTTATTTTTAAAAGATATTTTCAGTGGATAGAGAGTTCTAGGCTGACGATTTTTCCTTTCAGAACTTTGAAGACAGTGCTTCATGTCTTCTGGCTTGCTTGCATTGCTTCTGATGAGAAACCTGTGGTTCTCTATATCTTCGTTTCTCTGTCCGTAGTGGGTCCTTCCTCTATGGCGGCTTTACGATTTTCTCTTTACCACTGGTTTTAAGCAAGTTCATTATGATGTGCCTTGGTATAGTTTTCTTATGTGTCTTGTGCTTGGGGCTCATTGAGCTTCTTGGACCTGTGGATTTATAGTTTTTATCAATTTTTGACCATTATTTTTTAAAAAATTATCTCCTCTTCTCCTTTGGAAACTTTAATCATATATGATCTTACTTGAAGTTATCACTGATGCTCTGTTCACTTTTTTTCTTCTTTTTTCTCTCTGTGTTTCAAAGTTTCGGTTGCTAAAAGAAGTCTTTAAATTCACTAATATTTCCTTTTTGAGATGTCTAATCTTCTGTTAATCCTAACTAGTGTGCTTTCCACCTCATACTGCATTTTAGGGTTTCATTGCAATTGTCTTCTTTAAAAGTTTTAGTTGGGTCTCTCTAAAATTTTTCAAGTCTCTTCTTAACATGTCCAATCTTCTTACCTAGAATTTTATCACAGTATAAGTTGGTTTGGTTGTGATTGATTTTTTATTTCTCATTATGAGTCATATTTTCTTGCTTCTCTGCATGCTTGGAAAATTCCTATCTGATCTCAGACATTATAAATTCCACCTTGTGGGTACTGTGTGCATTTTTGTTTCTATAAATACTCTTGAGTTTTGTCCTGGAATGTGATTACATTACTTGGAATCAGTTTAATCTGTTCAGTTTGATCTGCTTTTATGCTTTGTTGGGTGGTTCCACAGCAGCACTGAGTTGGGGTTAATTTTTCCTCCATTTCAGAGGTAAGATTCTCCTGAGTGCTCTGCCCTGTGTCCTGTATAGTGTGGTTTCCCCTCTCTGGTTGTTGGGAACAGGCACTATTCCATGCCCAAGTGTGAATGACAGCGATGCACTAATTACATGGCCTCAGCCATTTTCTCACACATGTGCACTGGCCAACAGTTATTTGAGTAGGAGGACCCTCCGGATAGCTCTGAAGTTCTCTGCCACGTTCCCTGGCACTCTGCCCTGTACCTTCAGCTCCCTTGGCTCTGGGACTCTTGGTTCCTTCTCCTCAACGCGGAGAGATCTGCCCGGGACCCTTCCTGTTCCAGGGTCTGACAACCTTCTTCAGGAAGTAGCTGGGGTAACCACAAGTCTCCCTTTGTTCATTTTTCATCTCTCAGGAATCACGTCCTTCATTGCCTGATGTCCAGTGTCTAGAAAACGGACGTTCCCCACATGTTGTGCAGCTTTGTAGTTGTTCTAAGCAGGAGGTTACATGCAGCCCCTGTTATTCCACCTTGGCCACAAGCAGAAGTTATGCCAAATACCCAAGCATGAATAACCATAGCTCATTAGTTGTGCTTTTCAGTAAAATGGTGTTCCATGGAAAAGGTGGCTAGTTTAGCTGGCAACTGAAGCAGTCACACAGTGCGTATCTTCAAGCAGCCGCCATTCTTCAGCAGGCAGTGGAATGCTTCATTTTTGTCACACAGAATATGTAACCAAAGATTGAGATTGAATGAAATCAATAATTTTTACTGCTTCATGAAGGAATTCTTTTTTTAAAAAAATATATTTTATTGATTTTTTTATAGAGAGGAAGGGAGAGGGATAGAGAGTTAGATACATCAATGAGAGAGAAACATTGATCAACTGCCTCCTGCACATGTCCTACTGGGAATGTGCCCGCAACCAAGGTACATGCCCTTGACCAGAATCGAACCTGGGACCTTTCAGTCCGCAGAATGACGCTCTATCCACTGAGCCAAACTGGTGCTGGCCATGAAGGAATTCTTAAGTGAAACTGGTGTGTATTTACAGAAGAGCATGGTGATGAAGATGATACGGCCACTAGCATAGTTAGTTGCTGCTGCTTACTTTGTGCTAAGGCCCCAGCAGTTTTGCCCACCATTACTTTTTCTCCAGCAGGGCAAATGTGGACACAGAGAAAAAGGGAGACACTTTCTTAATATTCTGCAAAGTGAGTTTTGAATTCATGGTCCCTTAGGAGGGTCTTGGGGATGCCCCACAGGCCTGCAGACTGCACTTTGAGGACAGACATTCTTCACTGTGCACAGAGATACATGCAAGCATGTTCTTTGTAGCATTGTTTACACAATCACAAATTTGAAAACAGTGAAATGGTCATCAGTAGAACAAACAAATAAATTGTAATGTACTTATCCAATGACTAGTCCGTAGCAGTTAAAATGAACAAGCTAGAGCTATGTATCGATATGTACAAAGATCCAAAGGGCTGAGTGGAAGCAAGACAACTTGCAGGAAGAGAGAGATTGTATGGTGCCATTTATATGAGCTTAACATGTAAAAATATATGTCGTTTATGGGCACCTACAAATGTAGTCAACATATAGTAAATGGAAAATGGTAGCTACGCTTAGAGGGAGGGAGGAGAATAGCTAACAGGAATGCTAGCGATACCTGTAATTCCTACTTCTTATTTCTAAAAGATAGATCTGAGAATAGTAAGCTTTGAAAATTTGGTTGACAGGTAGGTTTTTATGATATTCTCTAATTTTGGGGATGTTTAAAATCCTTCATAATCTTTATCCTCATCAAGAAATATGCATCAATGTTTCTCTCTCACATTGATGATTCTCTCTCTCTCTCTAAAAAAAAAGATATGCAAAAAGAGAAGATGTGTCAACACATAACAGATTCCCAATTCTATGTGAAAAGGCTCAGGGGGTTCTAGCTGGTGAGCTCCCATGGTGTCATGGTGCCAACATTGCCATTTGCAGAGAGACTGCGGTCTGCCAGGACTTCACCGAGCTAAACATCCAGCTTTTTGATCACCCATGAAGTAGGGATTCTTATCCGAATTCCGCAGGCTGGACCACATGCATTCCGAAATGCCTAACTTGCCCCAGGTCGCACAGTCAGTCAGTTATGAAATCAAGTGGAACCCGGGTCTTGTGGGTTCGAGTCCGTGGTTTCCCACCCTGCTGATGTCTCGAGGATGGACTTTTCATTTGAAGTGGTTCTGTTTCTCTTTCTCGTCTAAAGCTTGCTCCAAATCCATTTTTTCCCCGTAGTTTGTTATGTTTCTGCTCAGCGAGCCAGCCACATCAATTACATTGTGTTTGTTGCTACAGCAACAATGCAGCGGTGTTATTAGGTATTATTACTGTTGTGCCGTGAGCTTCAGCTTGGATTGCAGAGGGCTCTTCCTGGCGGCGGCGGCTTCCTTGTCTTTGAGGCCAGTTGATGTGTCTTGGGGAAGCCGGGTTAGGGCTGGTTAGGGCTGGTTAGGGCTGGCACGGTAGCCTGCGATGGGAAGATTTCTTAGGCAGCTCCTAATGGGATCATTTATAATGTGTTAGGTAACAAAACAAAAGAACCTTTTTAGTTTGTTGACGATAACATCCCACAGACACATCAAGCATTGTCTAAAGATTTATTTGAATTAATTGAGTAGCTGGTGGGAAGAGAGATGATGTGTGTACGCATGTCGTCCTCTCTCCTTGCAGCTGTCTGATAAAGCAAAACGGAGGCAGAATCCTTGAGATGACACTAAGGCACCTGGGGAGGTGGGGCGGGGCTTACGGGTTTAAAAATAGAGGCCGAGGGTTTCTAGGTGTGTTTACCTGCGGCATGGCATCGCTGCAGAACCCAGAGGGTGCCTCTGCAGGAGGCAGGGTGGTGCTGAGCCCTTGCTCTAATTCACAGGCCCTTCGCTCCTGGCTCCCAGCTCCCGGCCCAGCCATTCTCTGCTGTTTGCTCTGTGTTGGGTTCTTCGCGTCTGCCTTCATGGTCTGGAAATATGGGTGGCATTTCCCTACAGTTTTAGATACATTTACAAACAGCACAGGCTGGGGAGACAGGAACTCTCAAACGCCGTTGCCGGGAATACACGTGGGTTTGACCTTTTGACCATATTTGTAAGCAGAATGGTTAGGAGTGCCAGCTCTGGAGTCAGGCTGCCCTTTTCCGGCTGGGAGACCGTGGGCAAGTCATTGGGGTCTCTCTGTGCCTTACTCCCCCCCCCCCCCCAGCTATGAAGTGAGGGGCAGCAGGACTCACGCGGTGAGGAGTGTGAGAGGCGACGCGGGAACCGTGCGCACACAGTGTGGGCACAGGGAGCCTCGCAGGGGGCACTCGCTGCAGCAGGGCCGCTGTAAAGTCACCCAGTGCCCGTCGATGAGGGCTTGGCCGGCCAGTGGTGGTGCAGCTCTTAAGAAGGATAAAGAGATTTGTATGTATTGACATGGAAAGAGATCAATGCCTCATTATTAAATGAAAAAATAGCCCTGGCCGGTGTGGCTCGATTGGAGCATCATCTCATACACCAAAAGGTTACAGGTTCGATTCCAGGTCAGGGCATTTAAGCTAGGTTGCAGGTTTGATCCCTAGTTGGGAAACATATGGGAGGCAACTAATCGATGTTTCTGTTTCGCATTGATATTTCTCTCTCTCTCTCTCTCTCCCTCTCCCTCCCTTCCCTTCTCTCTAAAAAAAAATCAATAAAAACATATCCTTGGGCGAGGATTAAACAATTAAGTGAAAAAATTTGTTTTTATGCCATTTCATTTGGGAAATTTTAAACATACAGTAAAGCTGAAAGAATTTTGTAGTGAAATCCATCTGCCCACCAAATAGCTTCCACAATGAACATTTTTTTTCCGCTTGCTTTATCTCATATCTCTCCCTCCATCTACCCATCCATCTTAATATTTGACTCATTTCAGAAAAAGTTGCAGACATCAATGTATTCCCTCCAGTACTTCAGCATGCATGCAGATCACTCCTTAAAGTTCATGATTTGTTTACAACTCTTTGGAGGGATTCGTTTTTATAGCAATACAGATACTGTTTGAGCCATTGATGTAAAACACAAAGATGTTTCTATGTGTGGGTCTGTACGGGTCTCAGCAAACCACTGTGGGTGGTGATCCGTTAGCAGCAGGGTTACTGGGTACTTTTACATTATAAGCATATACGGTTTGAATTATGCCATTTGATATAGTTTTGGAGCATGGCATTGTGGCTCTTCCTCCTTCTCCATCATCACCATCGTCATACAGTGACAGAAAGCTTGGCTTCTGTTGTAAAAGGTACAAACTGCTCAGGCGACTTCTGTGTGCCATGTGCCAAACAATGGGGTGCTCTTCTTTTATTTGTTTGTTTTTTTTTCTTTTTGGGGGTGCTCTTCTGAGACACCCGCTCTGCCCTGAAGCCTGGGGTTCTCTCTGATGTCTTTGTGTGAGGACTCTGAAGGACAACTGATAGCACCTCTGTAAACATCTGCACAGTCACGCCAAACAGAGAGACGCGGGAGACGCGCAGGGCCGTGGGGGGAGTTGTCTCCAGGGCCTTCTATTCTGTGAGCTGCATGGAGCTGATTGGCAGGTGTCAACGTGGCTAATGGGACTTGATTTAAAGTCTGAAACCCAAGTTCTAAGAGGCAGAAAGAGGAGGCTCTTAGATTTGTTGCAATGAGGTATCAAGTGCTTAAACTCATTTGATAATTCTCTCCCCGTTTCTGTGGGCTGTGGAGTGTGGGAGGGAAAATGGGTACCCTGTCGGGGAGTGGGGGTGTGAGCGCCGGCCTATATATAATGTACTTCTCGGGGAAGAGAGAGGCAAGAAGTTTCGATTGCTTTTCTCCTGGGGGCGTGCGTCCTATAGATCCAGCTTGGAGTTAGGTGGGGCCCATTAGAAGCGGCGAAAACATTTCTTTTTATGGAGGAATTCAGGAGGCGTTAGAGGTTTGCTGTGCGTATTTTTAATATGTTAAGTGCTAGCGGAGGGTTTGGATCCCGCAATCTCCTTTCGATAAATGGATTTTACAGTCGCAAAGTGGTGACTTACTCTTTTGGGGGTTGCAACTCACAATAGCTTCAGCTCTCAAGTGAAGTTTCCGACGCGGTGGGTGCCATCGCGCTCCCTGCATTCTTTGGCTTTCGGCATTTTGGAATCTGGTTTGCAGCCTCAGGAGTGGGCGGCATCTGTCACTGAGAGCCACGCGGCCGCGCTGTCTCTCGTTGATAGCATAATGCCAGGCCCACGGAGACGCTGTCACGACGTGAATAATTTGTGCGTTATGAGTTGTCTAAGCACGCATGCCTGGGACAGGCTGCAATAAGATCGCTTCGCCACAGCTTTGCAAGACTGTGATGTGCAAATAACCGCTCTTTCAAATGGTCTTCAATGCGCTGAGACAATGGGTGCGAAGGCCTCTTCCAGATTCGCAAGCTCCATCAGGAATGGGCAGGTCAGGGCTCCCACGGGCATCTGCCTGCGTCCTCTCCCACCAGCCTTCAGCTCGGCCCGTCCCTTCGCCATCTCCCATGCGTGTCTGTGAACTGGCGGTGGGGTTCATCGGTTTACCTTCAAAAGTGCAGGGTCGCAAACGTAACCTGCAGGGGAGAGTATGGATTAAAATCCGGGCCCAGGACTTACTGCCTCTCACTTTGAACCCCCCCACCCCGTGTCTTATGCAGACATGGACATGTGGGTGCAGAGACCGGGGGGCTCTTACATGTTGCCCCAGTGTTGGGAGGAGCAGGGAGATGAAAGGAAGCTGGAAAATGATTCCTTAAAGGTTGCCCTTGAGCCAGCACAAGCAGCTGGGCCAGACGCTGCTCCTGTTCCAGTCGGCCCCGGGGCCCTAGGTCAGCCTGTCTACCCGCTTCCCTGCTTCCCTCCTGCAGGGGTGGGGGCGGCCTGGTGAGACCCATGATGCCGCGGGTGCGTGTCCATCCATTGTTTGCGAGGGCTCGGAAAACACACACACAACACAGCATAAATCAGAGCCGGAATGTTTTAACATTTATAGTTTTAAATGAAATTCCTGTTGAGAGTCTCTTAAGCGAGATTTATATCTGGTTTTGCATTGAACTGTGTCGTTATGCGGGGCTGGGAAACTCTTACGAAATTAAGCGTAATGTGGAAACATGCTGAAAAGACAGTTCTGCCGAAATGCGCAGCATTATTATGTTATAGGATATCGGAGTGGAGAAATATGCATAGAGGCACAATTACCACGGACATTTTTCTTTTAATGATCCTTGTACAATCCTTGGCAGGAAGGCTTGCTGACGTCTCCGTGCAGATAAAGGCAAATTGAGACAATATTGATATCCTACATCCTTTTGAGTTTCAGAGACTCCGTGGCGAGCCGGTCAGACACCGAGGCCCAGCCTGCCCACGCTGCTGCCCGCAGGGAACTGGGGAGGATCTGTCGCATGTGCTGGGGGCTGAGGTTGAAATAACATGTGGAAAGATTCACTCTGGATGCTCTGAACTGGAAGCTTCTAGAACAGGGGTGGGCAAACTTTTTGACTCGAGGGCCACAATGGGTTCTTAAACTGGACCGGAGGGCCGGAACAAAAGCATGGATGGAGTGTTTGTGTGAACTAATATAAATTCAAAGTAAACATCATTCCATAAAAGGGTACGGTCTTTTTTTTTTTTTTAGTTTTATTCATTCGGCCCGCGGGCCGTAGTTTGCCCACGGCTGTTCTAGAAGCTACTGGCTTGGGTGACACTGAGGTGGCGGGTCCTTTTCTCTGAAGAGTTTTTAGGACTTGAAAGCCTAGGACGCTCGGTGGTCTTGGGAATAAGGGATAGAGACTCTTATTTGGGCTGTTCTATTGTTCCCGCTGAGGCAGGTGTATCCCATTACCCACAGGGGACCCTGCTCAGCTCTGTTTCCCACGGAAGACCCCCATCCCCCAGATGCCCACTCACTGGGCTTAGGGCTCGATGAGTATTTGTTATGTCCCCTGGGCTGCTGTCCTTCCGCCCTCCCCCGCCCCTGGGCTGCCCGGCCCCTCAGCACGAGTGGGTGTGGGCAGAGGCCCTTCTCCCTCTAGTTCCTGGCAGACCTTCGGGTGGGCTGTGATGCCCGAGGGGAGAGAAATCCTCTTCCCCACTTCCTGGATTCAAGCCCCACGTGGGCTGCGCTCTGGCATCAGGGCCAGGGCAGCGGGGTGGGCTGGCTGGCGGCCCTGCGATGCCAGCCTTTGAGAAACCCTCCCTCCCCCGAGGTCCTGGCAGGGTGAAGCTTTCAGAAAATCCTCCTGAGACTCTGCCCTCAAAGCCTGGTACTGAGATGCCACCAGCCCGGGGAGCGGGGAGCAGAGGCTGTGATGTCACCCGGCCTGGAGCTCAGGGGCCTCTCGTGTGCAGGGAGCATGGGAGAAACTGCGCTGGGTCAGCCTCAGGGCCAGGGGCAGCCAGCGCCCCCTTCAGCGGGCGGGGCTCCTGCCCTGCTTCCTCTCTCCTGCTCTCCTTGGCGCGCTTGAAGGGCTGCAAGGCGTGCCTTATCTAGAGCTGCTGGACACGAAGCAATTGGTCTCGCTGGGTCCTGTAATGCTGGGCTCTTGACCACCAGAGGTCACTGTAATAAGGTAGAAAGCAGGTGTTTCAGAGTCTTATCTTGGTAGTTGGCTCAAAAAAATTTAAATAAAAGGAAACCAAACAAAACCCCCCACATTTTCTGCGGGCTTCCATGTGCTGCCGTGTGCTCAGGGCTGGGCCTGCAGCCGAGTGTCCTCCTCGCTGGGGAAGGGCTACCCCCAGCAGTGCCGGCAGGACCAGGGCAGGCGGCGACCTCGGGGACGTCTGACTCCACAGCCCCCCCGTGCAACCCCTGGCTCAGCGGGAGGCTTTTTCCTCCCTGCCTCACCCTGCACACGCCTGGGCTGCATCCTCAGAAGCCATTGGTTGCAGCCATCTTGGGGTTAGGCTCTCTTAGGAACATGTGTGAGCATGCATGCATGTGTGTGTGCATGCTTACATGTGTGTGGGAAGCATGCGTGTGAGGGGCCAGTGATAGTACTGCCACCTAGAGGTGTTGGTGTTGAAAGGAGAGGAGGCTCAGTGTAAGGCTTGAAAGCTCGGCGTGGCTCACAGCTAGTCTAGGGCACATGGTGGATGTCATGTTCTCATTAGGAGGAGGGTCAGTGGGCACATTAGCATCCCAAGGGTGGCTTGGGCTCTTTCTGGGGAGGCAGATGTTCCCCTTCCTGCCCTCTTTGGTCATCTTTAAAACATTTTTAATTTTTTAAATTGATTTCAGAGAGGAAGAGAGAGGGAGAAACATCAATGATGAGAGAGAATCATTGATCGGCTGCCTCCTGCACACCCTACACTGTAACCAGGGCATGTGCCCTGACGGGGAATTGAACTGTGACCTCCTGGTTCATAGGTCGATGCTTAACCACTGAACCACACCGGCTGGGCTCTTTGGTCATCTTTATGTGTTGAAGCTGTCGGGAGCCAGGGGAAATGCCTGCCTTTGCTGATCACAGCTCCTGCATGTTGGTTCCCAGGCAGGGGTTTTCATCTTTGGTGGGTGACAGCAGGAGCACCCTAGGGCTTTGGCGGGAGGTTCGGGATCTGGCCAGCGCCTTCGTGAGGCCTGTCAGCACCGGCTTCTCTTCCAGGACCAGACGCCGAGCCGCCTGAACACAGTGAGTGAGAGATGCGTGCGGACCTGCGCAGCCAGGCGGCCAGGGGAGAGGCAGGTTCTGGAAGCAGGTGCTCACAGTCCTCGCCGGGGACATTTGGAGGATGGATGGGTCTTGGGGAAGGTGAATGCATCACCTGGGCCCTCTGGAGGGCCGTCCGGGCTGCCAGTGGAGGGTCAGGAGCAGTGATCTACAGGACACACTGCTGCCATCGCCTGCAGCGGTGATTTCCCCAATGTCTCTGCAGTGGTGACACACACACACACACACACACACACACACACACACACGGAAACTGCCATGGCTGCGGAGCTGGTGCATAGCTGCTGGGGCTGTGAACCACGGTCCAGGCTGGCTGCAGGGTCTGACCTGGCTGGTGGGGTCAGTAGGGGGCCCAGAGGGACAGAGCAGCGTGTCAGGGACCCTGGGGTTTGTGATGTGCCTGCTGGTGTGGCCGATGGCAGACTTTGGGGGCTTCGGCAGGTCCAAAAGGATCTGCGGCTGGAAGGGCCCAGGCCTGGTTAGCGGGGTGATGGGCCTGCAGCGCACAGGTGCCGTGGCAGGAGTGAGAGGACGCGCGCTCTGCGACCTTGAGGATGTGGCACTGAGAGCTGGATGAGCTGGAGGCAGGGCGTGCTCAGCGCTTCCTCCTGGGCGACAGGAAGCCCCAGCTCTTCACTGGCTTCTGAGAAGCCACTGACCCCCAGGTGGTCCTCCTACCTCCTGCCCGCTGCTTTCCTCCCAGCCTCAGCCTCCTCTCCTCTCCCTCTTCCTCCTCCCTCCTGCGCTTTCCTGTTCCATTCCCATCTGCCAACCATGTCTCCTCTCCCGGTGTCATTCTGTCATTTTGACTTAAAAACTAAAACCAAAACCCTCATGTGAGGATTTTCTTTCCAGGTTCTGGAGTTCTGTGGAGGCAGCCCTCTGTGTAAATCAGCGAACAGCCCTGGCCTGTGTGGCTCGGCTGTTGGGCATCACCCCATGCACTGAAAGGTTGCCAGTTTGATTCCTGGTCAGGGCACATGCCCAGTTTGTGGGCTCGATCCCCGGGGAGGGGTGTGCGGGAGGCAGCCAATTGATGTGTCACTCTCACATCGATGTTTCTTTCTCTCTCTCCCTCTCCCTTCCTCTCTGCAAACCCCACGAATGAATCTCTTCAATTGGTAATAACTTCTCTGTGAAGAGACTTTGCAGGGTGAGCTTGTACCCGAATGCTCTGCACAAATGAGCTGCCCCTGTTTCTAACTGCCAGATACGAAGCACATGTGATACATGCTTCCCTTTTAATCCTCCTAGAAACCCCAAGAAAGCAACTCTAATACCATCCCTACTTTTAGATGCAAAACAGAAATTCAGAGCATTTAAGAGATGACTGGCTCGCCTGAGGTCACCTAAAACAGTGATGGTGAACCTATGATACACGTGTCAGAGGTGACGCGTGAACTCATTTTTTTGGTTGATTTTTCTTTGTTAAATGGCATTTAAATATATAAAATAAATATCAAGAATATAAGTCTTTGTTTTACTATGGTTGCAAATATCAAAAAATTTCTATATGTGACACGGCGCCAGAGTTAAGTTAGGGTTTTTCAAAATGCTGACACGCCGAGCTCAAAAGGTTTGCCATCACTGACCTAGAACTTCAGAGCCTGCCCTCTTCACTCTCTGTGACCTGTTGCCTCGAGGGATGGTGGTCAGCCCCTCCTGGGAAGGCCCCGGATGTTGCTGGTCACGCCTGCCCGTCTGAGTCCCTTCTGCTGTGGTTGGAAGACTGGCCCCTGCTTGCCCCGCCCTCGGCTGGAATAGAACACAGCTGGTCCCCATCTGCACGAAACCTCCTTCATGGAGGTTTGACTAGTCATCAGGTTGCCTCAGGCTAAGCTGGAGCTCTTTAAACTTTTAAATCGATCCACATTTGGATCCACGTTTGAAAGATTATTTTACTCCATTAGAAGCACTACATGCTTATTGTCGATGCCCTTGAGGGAAAGGGTTTCAGAAAGGGGGACCCGCACTGCCGAGTCCCGGCTCTTTCAATCCGAGATATGAAATTGGCTCCGGAGCACCCTGCGCTGTGGAGCCTGACAAAGCGGCGGGCGGGTGTCGCTTCTCCTTTGAAGATGTCCTCCAATATCTGCTCTTGGATGGGGTGGCTGATAAGGGCTTGGTGTTAACACATCCTTACCTGGCGCTGGCTCTGCCTTTCCATTAAAAAATGCAAATTCAGAGGCCGTGGATGTGCCTGATTTAGATCTTTCGATACGGAAGGCCACGTTAGTCAGGGTGTTTGGATGCGGTACTTAAACCTGCATAAAAAGAAAAGATTAAATGAATGGTTTCAGCGCTACTATTCAGCCCCAAACTGCTTATCCAGGCATCCAGAGCCCGGCCCCTCTGGAAGGGCCTGGGGTCCCTCCCGGGTGCCTGGATCAGGGAGAGAGGAGACCCCTCCATGAGACTCTCCCGCTCTGGCCTCACTTGGCAGAGTGCACGGAAAGCCCGATTGCAGATCCGTTTCTGCATATTAAGAGCAATATTACTTTTATATTGAAATTTTCATTTCTCCTGCCTGGTGTGCAAGCAAATAATTGAGACCTAATTTACTTTATTTAATAAGCCAGCAACCTCCTGGATTTTTCTGGTGGCTTGTGTGGGTCTGAGCTCAATTCGGAGCAGCAGAAAGCTAAGATAGCAGGACCTCCGTCCCCTGACAGCTCCTGATGCTCACCCAAGTGCCCAGCCTGCGAGGCTAGTGCTGGCCACAGGCTAGTGCAGGCCACACGGGAGCTGACCATGGTGCTGCCGGTGGGGACCTGGTGGGGTGCCTGTGAGAGGTGGGCAGCAGTGCCCTGGAGGGGCATAGGTTAGTGCAGGTCTCAGGAGCTGCCCATGGTGCTGCTAGTGGAGACCTCGTGGGGTGCCTGTGAGTGCTGGGCAGCAGTGCCCTGGAGGGACACAGGCTAGTGCAGGCCACGCAGGAGCTGTCCATGGTGCCGGCACTGGGGACCCAGAGGAGTGCCTGTGAGCAATGGGCAGGCAGCACGCCAGAGGGGCACGGCTTCCTCAGGTGTCCCTGGGATGGGCCTGGGTGCTTGTGCTGCGGCATTCTTGAGTGCTGGCACTTTGCCACCAGACGGAGAAGGTGCTGCTCTGCCCTCTAATAGCTCATGGTCATGGGGAGAAACTGGGAGAGAGGAGAGCGGTTAACCCCACCTGGAGAGGAGTGGGGTTTGGGACTCACGTGGGACCCGTCTGGGAATGCTGCTCTTTTTATTTATTAGTGTCTGACCTCAGCAAACTCTGCAACTTCTTTGAGACTTGGTTTCTTCAACTGTAAAACATGCACAGAGCAATGCTTTTCTTTCAGGTTTGTTGTAGCCATGAGCTATGGAAATGAGTGACAGGCTGTAGATGGGCAGCACCCACCAGGGCTGTGGCCCGGGTAGACCTGGGAGGTGGCCTCGGG
Organism: Myotis nattereri; assembly: GCF_964212035.1. NCBI lineage: Eukaryota > Metazoa > Chordata > Mammalia > Chiroptera > Vespertilionidae > Myotis > Myotis nattereri. Next base: position 213,180,852 of record NC_138077.1, on the reverse strand, counting down.
CTGATCATTAGGATTTTGGCATTTCCTCCTGGGACCCATGGTGGAACTGCACTTCTCTCTCCTCGTTGAAGTTGCAGGTGGGGGTGCTACTGGCTTTGGCGGGGGCAGCGTGAGCAGGAGCGATGTGGGCAGGAGGGACGTGGTCTCCCCTGAGCAGGAGCCTGAAGGGCCAGCGTGTGGTGCGCTCTGTGCCCTTCCCCCGCCTCTCTGCCTCCATCTGCCTGGATCCCTGAGTGACCGCAGGGAGCAGAGTCCCTGCCCCCACGTGCATTGGGCCTGTGATGTGGACAGGAAGCAAATACCTTTGACTTTAGGGCACTGAAAGTTTGGGGCTGGTTGTTGCTGCATGTACCCTCACATCCCCTGACTAAACATTGGAGAGGGTGTGTTTCCTCCTTGGGAAGAAGGCAGACTTTGAGCTCAGCCACACAAGAGGCATGTCTGAGTGGAGTCCACCCAAGGGTCCTGGACCCAGGAGCAGAGGTCTTACCACTTGGGAAGGATCTGTGTGAGCCCTGGTGTCTCCTGCTAGGGGCTGTTTTCTGGACAAAGAGGAGATTGTAGGGCTTTACTCACCTGCCCCCCCAATGAATTCCGGGCCAACTCATCCTGAGAGCAGGGAAGGCCACTGGCCATCATCCTGCAGCTGGTCTGGTAGCCTTTGACCCAGAGGGGCTTTAGGGGAAAGGAGTCTTTCTGGTCTAGTGGAGATCAGCCCCTTGCTGAATGTACTCGGAGCTGTGCTTTATTAAGACAAGCTGAACATCAGCACCATGGGAACAGAGCCTATTAATTATTATGACAAGGAGAAGTGCTTGATTGTGGAGAAGGTGAGAGAGAGAGAGAGACAGAGAGACAGAGAGACAGAGACCGACCCAGACTTGGAGGTAAAATAAGCCACTGCGGTTGGAAAGTCCAGGTAAGCCTAGAGTGAGACAAACACTAGGTAGTCCCAGTGGGAGTCATTTCAGAAACAAAATACAACGAAGAGTTGGATATTTGATGGGATGGGTGAGTGAAGAGTTTTAGGGATGGGTCTTCTTGGGGAAGGGAGAGTGCTGTTCGCTTTGGAGCGGCGGGCAGCTGGCGGTGTCGTGGCCCTGCTCCTGGCAGCCTTTGCCCGGAGAGGCTCTTCCCTGTCCCCGTGCATTGTTGTCCCATTCGGGCTCCGTAAGAAATGCAGCACTCCCCAAGCCTCACGAGCATCCCCACCACCCAGAGCGCTCCCACCGCCCACCAGATCCCCTGGCATTCCCTCTGTCAGTCCCCCACCCCTACCACCCCCTCTGCCAGCCCCCACCCCCAGTGTGTCCTCTCCTAGCTCCCACCCCCTATTGCATCCTCTGCCAGTCCCCCGCCCCCTAGCACCCCCTTTGCCAGTCCCCACCCCCTAGTGCTTCCTCTGCCAGTCCCCCACCCCTTCAGAGCTCACCCCTAACTCTTCCCTTCCTCACTCCACTCCAGCGACACTGGTCTCCTCCCTGTTTCTCACCCCAGGGCCTTTGCATGGGCTGTTCTTGCCTGGAGTGCTCTTCCCCATGCACCTCCCTAGCTCCTCTCCCTCCTGTGGACAGGGAGTTTCATCTGTTTTTCTGTGTCTCCAGCACCTACAATGAGGCCCGGTGCGTGGCTGGTGCTGCGTGCACATCTGTGGAATGAATGGATGGATGGATTCATGGGTGAATGAACGAACGAGCCACAGGAACAGCAAGTCTTCCTAATGAGGTGGCTCTCAGTGCAGGTTCCTGGCACAGCCCCCTCCCTGTTGACCACACTGGCTGGCCCCAGGTTCTGCTCTTGCTGCTGCCTCTGCGTCCCTCTGAGCCTCTGTCCTCACCCCCTTGGGGACCTCTTCCCTGTGAGCCATGTGCTCCCATGGCCTTTGCTGCGGTGAGTTCAGGGGCGGGGGAGGGGAGTGTCCCTGTGCTTGTCCATCTCATCACAAGCCGTCCGTCCGCATCACCTCAGGGTGATAGCATGTGGCTGGCGGGCAGGGGCCTCCTGGGGGTGGCCGCTGCTTTTGCTGCTTTTCTCACCCGGAGTTTAAGGCCATGAGCTGGGGGTGGGGGTAGGGAATGGAGGCTTTCCCACGGGTTCAAGGGCAGATCTCTGCAAGGTGAGCTCCCCTCCTGGCCCAGGAGGAAGGACAGGAGGAGAGGCTGGCCCCCGGCATCTCCGGTTTCTGCAGCAGAGCGCACACCTCGGGGCCTCTGAGCTTGAGGATGGTTGGCGGTATTGATGGGCGATGCCCGGTCGCACTCCTGCCAGAGCACACCTGTGCACGTTCTCGCCTCGCAAGTCTTTGTTTCCCTTTCGTTTCTGTGGCGCCTCCTCTCCTGCTGCTGGTGGCCGGGCGGACCTGCAGTGGGAGGCAGGGTCTCGCCGCCTTCTCCTGTAGGGCTTGCGGTGCTGATGGGGAAGGAGTTGCGTGGACACTCCCGGGGGAGAAGGGCATCCATCCTAACCAGGAAGCAGTTAGCGGGGCCTAAACCTGGCTCCATCGCCGCCACTTGCTGGGTGTGTGGCTCCCGGGCCCTGTGCTCTCCCCTGTGGACGGGCGGCAGCAGCACCAGCCAGTGGCTTGTGAGATTGAACAAGAGCATGTGAAGTGTGAACTGGTAGCTGCTGCTGTTTTAGCAAAGCCTGGAATGGAGACCTGGAGACCTCCCTCCACAGCAGTTAGAAATCTATGGGGGCCTCCGAGCCCTGGGCGGGTTCGGCTCTGCCCCCCAGAGGCCCCAGCGGGGCTTAGTGTCCCCGAGACACCCCCCTTCTCTTGCATGAAGTGGGCACAAGTGAGAGGCACACGAGAAGGGGCAGTTGAACTCGAGTGCTCACTGCACACTGCGGGGACCGCTGCCTGTGAGCATTTGCGTGCCCAGCGCACATGCATCGGGAGGTGTCAGCCCCACAGGCACCTGCGGCCCGAGGCCTCGCTTGCTCCTCCTGCTCCTCCTCAGGGTCCAACGCTGGTGCCTCTCTGGGGTGGAGGGCCCGAGGTGAGATGGACGCAGTTAGACCCTGGGGACGCAGCAGAACCCCCTGCTCTCCGCTCTCTCCCACTCCAGCCTCAGCGGGGCCTGAGCTGGGCTGGGGCCTTCTTCCTGCCCCTGCAGGCTGAGGTCCTCAGGAAGTCCCCTGCCTGAAGACAAAGGCAGTCTCCCTCCCTTTGCCTCTGGGTTCTCAGCTGGGCAGTGTAGGTGTGCGCTTGGGGGGCACCTGTCCGCTCCCAGCGCCCTGGGGTGCCCTAAACTGCTGGCGACAGGCAGTTTAGGGGGAGCGGTCCTGGGATGGAGTGCAGACCCTTGAAAGAGCTGTCTTCCTGCTGGAGCCAGGTATTGAAAAGACCAGCCTCGCAGCTGTTTGCACCGAGTGTGCAGTGGGCCTCCGTATCTGCGAGCAGCAGCTCGGCAGAAGGCTCGTGTGCATTCAAGCCTTGCCCTGCTCTGCAGGCTGCACCCCTCCTGATGGTGGCGGCCCCTGACCCAGGGTAGTCACAGTGTGTCCTTGGCCACCAAGCCTTCCCCTCTAGCAGGAATGGGCGCAGGACGCGGAGCCAGGCCCGGGAAGAAGGCTGCCCATCTGAGGACGCCCTCCACCGGTCCCCAGGTCCTGAGGCCCCGCCAGGCCAGGCCCTTTGGTGGCGGCAGAATTGGGGGAGGGAGGGCCACCTTCCACTCCAGAGCCAGCGCGGCCAGGCTTTCTCACAGGGACCCTGCTGCGGGGTTGGCATTGCCCTGGTGTGACCGCCTAACCGTGGCTGCTATTCCCAGGAGGAGTGTGGGAGAGGGTCCCCCACCTTCTCCTCACACCAGCTGGGAGCAGCCCTGCGGGCATCGGCTTTACCCATTTGTGGCTATTTGTCCGGAGTCCCAGTGTTGTGACACCTCCCTGATGGCCAGGACCGGGTTCCCCCTGCACCCCGACGTCCGGGCTCCCACCTCTTTCCTCCGGGCCTGGGAGAGGCTTCCTCCCCGTGGCTGGCGTGTTTCATTCCCAGCACGCGTCCGTTGGCCGGGGTGGCGTAGGTTTCCTCAGTCTTGTCGCGGCCTGATCTCTTTTGGGGGAAACGTGGGGAAAGACATCAGGCACCTGGTTCATGGACCCGGGGCCCACCGGAGCCTCGCCCGGAATCCTGTTCCTGGGCTGAAGGGAACCAGGCGCAGTTCATGCTGCGAGCTCGGTCCCCCGCTTGCTCAGCCAGGTGGGCGCTGACCTGGCTTCTCTGTGCGAGCGGCCGGCGGCTGCTCATAGACTAGATGACTGAGTGAGGGCCGCTCTCCGAGTGGGAAGGTGACTGGGTGCCTCTGGGGGAGTCAGAGTCCTGAGCGTGGGGGGCTGTGCGTGGGGGGCTGTGCGTGGGGGGCTGTGCGTAGGGGGCTGTGTGTGGGGGCTGTGCGTGTGGGGCTGTGCGTGGGGGCTGTGCGTGGGGGGCTGTGTGTGGGGGCTGTGCGTGGGGGGCTGTGTGTGGGGGGCTGTGTGTGGGGGCTCTGCGTGGGGGGCTGTGCGTGGGGGGCTGTGCGTGGGGACTCTGCGTGGGGGGCTGTGCGTAGGGGGCTGTGCGTGGGGGCTGTGCGTGGGGGGCTGTGCGTGGGGGCTGTGTGTGGGGGCTGTGCGTGTGGGGCTGTGCGTGGGGGGCTGTGCGTGGGGGGCTGTGCGTGGGGGGCTGTGCGTGGGGGCTGTGCGTGGGGGCTGTGTGTGGGGGCTGTGCGTGTGGGGCTGTGCGTGGGGGCTGTGCGTGGGGGCTGTGTGTGGGGGCTGTGCGTGGGGGGCTGTGCGTGGGGGCTGTGCGTGGGGGGCTGTGCGTGGGGGGCTCTGTGTGGGGGGCTCACCTCTGCCAGAGGTGGCGTCTGGACTGATAGGTTCTTCCAGGTTCCAGGGTCTGAACATAGAAGCCAGGGCTTATTAAAAGCTCTCTTTTCCTTAAACTTGCATATTCTAGATGTCACCCTGGTCCTGAGGAAGGATGAAAAATATTTCTGATAAATCAGACTATTTCCAGTGACTAATGCCCGTGTAGAGAATGGTGTACACACACACACACACACACACACACACACAGCCTCTTTCTTTCCTGCCCGGGCCCCAGGCCATTGCTGTAGGCTGTGTCCCTGAATGCTTCTTGAGTTCATGGGCTGGAGTTACACATTTGGGTCCTCCCTGGGCCTCTGGGGGTTCGGCACCCCTGCGTGGTCCCCCAGTTCCCCATTTCACCTTCCCCTGGACCTCCCCATGATGTCCCGCTGCCTTCCTCTCCATTTCAGGCTGCCCCCTCCCATCCCTAGATAGTTCTTTCTCGAGACAGACTCAGGGAGGCAGGGCTCCATCGAGTTCCTTGCTTCTTCACTGGCCCCAAGTCTCAAGTCTGGTTCCGTGTAGGAATGCTGCCAGGTAGATGGTGGGGCGAAGGGGTGATGCTGGCCAATCTGGGGAAGATACAGAAGTTTGAACGTCTGTAGTGTGGCTCCCATCTTGGTCCTCCTGTGTTCGTTCACGCGTGCTCAGATGGCACCCTCTTTTCTTCCTCTTTTGTTCTCAGGGAACTTCTTCCCAGTCCCTATGCCCGAAGCCATCGGGGACTCGTGTGTGTTGAGGACGGACTGAGAAGGGAATAGACCGCGTGGAACTCATTGAGCTTGGCGTTGACCCCCCTGCTTTAGAGACAGGAGACACTGAGGAACAGATCCCCTTCTTATCCTCTGTAGACAGGAGCCACCTGAGGCCCAGGGACAGGCAGACGAGCTGAAGGACCAGCTATGCAGCGGCCCCTCTAGGCGCAGTTCCTTTTACCTGCAAGTCTCTGGTGCCCCTGCATCCTAAGTGGGTGACTTGTGAGTTGGGGACCCACGATCGGTACATTCCCCTTCTAAGGGCTGTGTGAGCTGCTCAGGCGCTGTAACACAGCACCCCAATGGCTATTCAAGCCACAGAAGTTTGTTTTCTCACAGTCGGGGCTGGAGGTCCAAGATCAAGGTGTCAGCAGGGTTGGTTCTCCTGAGGCCTCTCTCCTTGGCTTGTAGGCGGCTGCCTTCTCTGTGTCCTTCCAGGTCCCCCTCCCCCCCTGCACCTGCACCCCTGTGTCTCTCTCTGTGTCCTCCCTGGTCCCCCCCGCCCCCCGCACCTGCACCCTTGTGTCTCTCTCTGTGTCCTCCCTGGTCCCCCCCCCACCCCCATGCAACTGCACCCCTCTTTCCAAATCCCTTCTTATAAGGACACAGTCACATTGGATCGGGACCACCCGAATGGCCTCATTTTAACTCAGTCCCCCCTGTCAAGGCCCCATCTCCACGTAAGTCACATTCTGAGTTATGTGGGATTAGGACTTAAACACAGGACTTTGGGGGGACGCACTCCAGCCCGTGGCAGGGGTCTTCTGCTTCCCTGGAGGGGTCTCCTTCGGGGGCCTTTCTGGATGTCTGCACAGGTCTTTGGACCAGAGCTGCGTGCCGTGAGGTCGAGGGCCTCCCCGTGGCCACGGCCACAGTCCTCACCCTTCCTGTGTGTTCCGCTCGGACAGCCTCTGTTCCCTGCGCTCCGTGGAAGGTTTTGTGGCCTTTTGTGTAACACAAGAGAAGCTCTCTGCATCGAAATTGTTCCAGAATCAGCCCCAGTTCCCTGGAGCACGCCAGGTGCTGCCGGGAAAGCAGACTCCGGGATTGATGCGGCTCTGACACCCGGAGGCTCCCTTTGTCTCGTGGCGGCTGGAGCGCGCGTGCCAGGAGGGCTCGCTTTCTCCCGCCCGCCCGCGTCTTTTTGATTCCCTCTCAATTCAGTTTCAGGTCAGAGCTTCGTGAGGTCGCCGAAGCTGTGAAATCTGACAGACTCACCATCTGAGCAAACAGACTGTCCAGGAGCGCGCTGTATTTGGCTCACACGGCGGTGACAGTCTGGGAAATCCCCAGGCTTCCCGCTCTGTTTTTGCCTGAGCGAGTTCTGTTCAGTTCAGCGCATGTTAACCAAGGGCCTCCTCTGTGCCAGGCACGACGTCAGGTGTCAGGGCTGTGAGGTCGGGTACGCCCTGCCCTGTCCCAAGCAGGGCGGCGGGCACACACACTTTCCCCAGGGCGTCCCGCCTGCCCCGCGTGTGTCCCCGGCCAGTGCTGGCCCTGGTGCTCACAGGCTGCTCACCGCCAAACATCTGTGACTGTTGGCACGAAGGTGCCACCCGAGCTCCCTGGGCGCCCATCCCTTCTGAGAAGCGGCTGTGCCAGACCAGTGGTTAATATTTTGAATGCCTCCCTGTGGAGGGCACAGGGATGGGGGTTGAGTGTCAAGTGCTGGGAAAGGCCTTTTTGGGGAAGGTCAGGACGCGGTCTGTCCAGGTGAGAGGAAGGGCCTGGCAGGGGAGGTGTGTGTGTGTGTGTGTGTGGGGGGGGGAGCAGCTTTGAGATACCCCATAGGTTAGAGCCAGAGAATTTGTAGATTTGACCTGGACTAACTAGGTGGTGAGCAGTATGTCAAGAGGGTGAAGCCTGAGGAGAAACCTGTTTAAAGAGGAAAAAAAAAAATTCAATTTTGGCCCGGCTGGCAGGGCTCAGTGGTTGAGCGTCGACCTATGAACTAGAACAGCCGTGGGCAAACTACGGCCCATTTAAAATGAATAAAACTAAAAAAAAAAGACCGTACCCTTTTATGTAATGATGTTTACTTTGAATTTATATTAGTTCACACAAACACTCCATCCATGCTTTTGTTCTGGCCCTCCAGTCCAGTTTAAGAACCCATTGTGGCCCTCGAGTCAAAAAGTTTGCCCACCCCTGAACTAGAAGGTCATGGTTTGATTCCTGGTCAGGGTACATCCAGGGTTGCGGGCTCAATCCCCAGTGTGAGGCGTGCAGGAGGCAGCTGATCAATGATTCCCTCTCATCATTGATGTTTCTGTCTCTCTCTCCCTCTCCCTTCCTCTCTGAAGTCAATAAAAATATATTTTTAAATTCCCATTTTGGACATGCTTAATGTGAGATTTCATTATACGTCCACGTGGAGTGGCCGAGCAGGGGTCAGGAGCCTGGGGCCAGGAGTGAGGGAGTAAGTGCGTGTGCTGGTGTGGAAGGCCCTGGACGGGGGGGCAGGAGAGGTGGGCGCGGCCAGGCGGGCACTGTGAGCTTGGACATGCTGAGTGCCCAGGGCGGGAGGGACTGTGATGGCCACGCGGGCACCACAGGAGACAGCAGGCCCCAGTGGGTTTATGAAAGCGGGAGGGAGAACCAGCTGGAGGAGGAGGGCAGCTCTGTGGACGCCGCTGAGAAGCTGAGGTGACAGGAAGGGGCCGCTGTACTTGGTGGCCCAGCATTAAGGGCAGCCGTGAAGTTCTGGAGCGAACATGGCAGGGGCAGAATGAGCCAATCGAGGGAGGAAGCAAGGTCCTGGGGGAGGCAGGAGATGGGACGGAGCCAAACCGGAGGGTGCGACTTGGCTAGGGGGTGAGGGGTGCTCTCCATGGAGGTGGCAGGGGCGTGGCGGGTACACTTGCTGGTGGCTCTGTGTCAGCTGACCGAGAAATCCAGGAAAGGGAGGCGAGCGGATAGGAAGGTGGGAATCCTAAGTCACAGCATCTGGTTATAGGAGGGCCGGCTGGGAATGCTTTCTCCTCTCCCCGCATGCTGCCAGGGTGGCAGGGGGCAGCGGGCCGGCAGCAGGCTGCGGCTTTGGGCACTGCAGGGCAGAGGGGCCCAGGGCACACACAGGCATCCCGCCAGGAGGATTTGCCCGCAGCCAGCTGTGCAGCTGAGCCTCCAGACTTACTCTCTCGGCCCAGCTTGGGGAAATATGACCCAGCACAGCATAAAATTAAGCAGTATTCGCCACAGGCCAAAATTGCACCCGTATTTTACAGAGCATGTGCAGCTGAGACTTCTAAAGCCGGCCCCCAGGAGGCCGCCTGGGTAATGAGAACCTCTGCCTTCCATGCCCCCCCCCGCCCTCTCCCCCACCCTTAGCCACCCCCGCTCAGCCTCAGCCTGGCCTCAGGCCCAGGAGAGGGGACTGGAAGGAGGTGGCCTTTGCCCTTTGGAGGAGGGTGGGCTAGCTGAGTAGCAGGGCCTGGAAGGGTCTGGAACCACCAGCTCCTGGTGTGAAAGCTTCAGAAGCTGCCAGCACCTTTCCTGTCCTCCCCATTGAGCAGAATCACCAATCAGGGCAGCTCAGGGGAGGGTTGGGGTGGGGGGAGAGCCAGGGGGGAGGGAGTCTTGGGGGCAAGGGAGGCTCAGGGGAGGGAGGTTCTGGAAGGCTCCGCAGCCCTGACATCCCGGCCCAGAGGGGCTGGAAGGGAGACAGGTAGGTTGTCCTGCACTTTCCAGAAGCTCAGGAAAGAGCATGGCTTTCGGCACTTCTGCTTTGTTTCAGCTTCACCAGGAATCCCCGTTGGATCCGAAATAAATAACTTTTCACTCAGCTGCTGGCTTTTCCTCACGTGCAAACGGTGTGGTGGTCAGGGCCAGCTGCCCGTTGCTGCAGTGACCTGGGCTCCCCACTCCCCTTCTGGTCCTCCAGCTCCCTGGGCTTTGGGAACCCAGTGTGCTCTGAAAGCCTGGCCTTCTCTCTGATGGAGGTCAGGCCTAGTGACCCCTAGTGGTGACAACAGGGGGAGCGGTCATCTCAGACCCTGGCCTGGACCAGGAGGGTGGCAGGGAGCCTCCACCATCCAGCCCTCCAGCTCATCAGATTGTCAGTAGCAGCCAGTTGTTTCCAAACGTCGAAATGGCCTCTGTGTTTTAATTCTAGAAAATCACTGAGGCAGGCAAAGACATGGTGAGGAACCTGCTTTGGTGCAAGAGGCTGGGAGCAGACATGCTTCTCTGGCTCTGAGCTCCTGCGGGCTCTGCGGAGGGGAGGGCGGGCTGTGTGTGGGCAAGAGGAAGGTGAAGGAGGGACCATTGCAGCGCCCTTCCCGCCCTGGCAGAGGTGGCCTGCTCTAGGGGGGGCCCGCGTCTCCAGGGGGGCAGCGTGGGGAGTGCGTCAGGCAGGGCCCACAGGCCCTCGCGTCTCAGGAGCATGGGTGGATGGTGCCTCCCTTCTCATCCCCCTCCTACAAGGTCATCGATGACAAACAGAGAGAGGGCGAAGGGGACTGGGTCGGGTTTGGACACGTGTTTCTCCTGGCCTTGTCGGGGCCACGTCCCTCCTGCTTGTGATCTTGGGCTAGAACAACTGACAAATGGCCTGATAGGAAACAAAAGCAAACAATAGACTCACTTGAAAGATACAGTGAATAGAATTTAATTGAATTTTTTTTTTTGTGCGGACATTGATTTGACCCTGGAAGATGTATGGAGTAAATCATGAGGGGAATTAATATACATTAAAGTGTAGTTTATTATCACGGAACTTTTATTGTGCTTGGAGTTGTGTTTTTAATTATTATTTTAATGACTTTCTGTACTTCCAATTGTGATAAATCTATTTTATTTTTTTGGAATAAACGGAGTCTGGTTTTACAAGGTGAAGTGCAGAGCAGGGCCGTTGATGAGTATCACGCCTTCATTAATGAGAGCGAACAGGTTATAGGGACCGAAAATAAACCGATTTACACGCTTAAAAAGCCAATTAATGCCCAGCCATTAAGCACAAATGCTGCAGATTGTCTCTCTATCGTGTCTACTTTCTGGGCTTCTATTGGATCATGTGGAGATTGGCTTTTTAAGCCAAATAAGTGGAGGAAGCTCTAAACGTGGAAATGCCTGGGCCCAGTTAGGACAAAGGGTTTGGGCCCTGCTGTGGTGAGATGTCCTCACAGGATCCTTGTCGGTGTCCTCGAGGGAGGAGGCAGGGGCCAGGGCTCTGTCAGCAGAATTAGGGCCTGGGTCTGTGTCTCGAGGGGCAACGATGGGGCTTTGCGTGCAGTCCTTTTACATGGAGATCGGCTCCCCCACCACCCTCTCTCCACTGAACTCGCCCATGCTGTGCTGAGTGACCCGCGGTGCCAGGGTCCTGGTCGTATGCCCTACGCTGCCCAGTGCAGGCCTCTCGTTTCAGTATTCACTCCCATTGGCTGCGAGGGTGTTGGTAGCGGCGCCCTCCCGGCTGCACGCTGGCCGGACATACTGACCCTGCCAGGCTGTCCAGCAGCACGTCTGGAGGCGCAGACGCAGGCGCACGCAGATGGGAGGCGCGTGGGCTCTGCAGACGCAGGTCTGGTCGGAAACCTGCCTCAGGATTTATGAGCCAGATGGCCTTGAACAGGCACTTTTGTTTCTATTTTTGTTCATTCAATAAATATGTATTGGATCTGGGTAAAGCACTGTTGTAGGGGCTGGGGATACAGCGCTGAGGGCGGTGGAGAAGCTCCGTGTTCCAGTGTGAGGGGGTAGGAACAGAGCGGGGCGCCAGCAACAGTGCAGCGATACGCATAGTCAGGTGGGCAAGCTCACTCAGGTGACGGGCGCAGGGCGTGTGTGAGGGGATGTTGAGGCTTCATGCAGAGATTAGGGAAGGCTTATTGGTAGGGGACATTGGGCTGAGATCCCAAGGAAGAGAGAAAGAGCTCAGTGGAATTCTGGGAGGAGTCCTTTCTAGGCACAGGGAGCTGCAAGTGCAAAGCCTGGCAGCAGCATGCTGGTGTGTGTGTAGGGGGCTGCCAGGGGGCGGTGTGGGGCCCAGCAGCATGTGGGGTGTATGTGGGGGGAAGCTAGGGGGTGGTGTGGGGCCCAGCAGCATGTGGTGTGTGCGTGGGGACAACCAGGGTGCGGTGTGGGGCTCAGCAGCATGTGGGGTGTATGTGGGGGGCAGCCAGGGGGCGGTGTGGGGCCCAGCAGCATGTGGGGTGTATGTGGGAGGCAGCCAGGGGGCGGTGTGGGGCCCAGCAGCATGTGGTATGTGTTTGGGGGGGCAGCCAGGGGGCGGTGTGGGGCCCAGCAGCATGTGGTGTGTGTGTGTGGGGGGACAACCAGGGGGCTGTGTGGGGCCCAGCAGCATGTGGTGTGTGTGTGGGGGGCTGCCAGGGGGCAGTGTGGGGCCCAGCAGCATATGGTGTGTGTGTGTGGACAGCCAGGGGGTGGTGTGGGGCCCAGCAGCATGTGGGGTGTGTGTGTGGGGACAACCAGGGGCGGTGTGGGGCCCAGCAGCATGTGGGGTGTATGTGGGGGGCAGCCAGGGGGCGGTGTGGGGCCCAGCAGCATGTGGTGTGTGCGTGGGGACAACCAGGGGGCGGTGTGGGGCCCAGCAGCATGTGGGGTGTGTGGAGGTGGGGGTGGGGAGGGGCAGCCAGGGAGCCCTGTGGCCAGAGCAGAGAGGTCCTGGAGCCCACATGTGCTTTGAATTTGAGGTCAGCTTGGCTTTGAGTGTGAGGGAGGTGGGAGCTTCCTGAAAGGCTTGCCCAGGTGGTGTGTGGGGAGCAAGAGTGAGCGGGAGGCCAGGAAGCTGTGCAGTCCTCCAGGTGCAGGCGCTGGGGCCCTGTGCCAAGGGGACAGCAGGGACGGGGGGGGGGGGAACGTGGTGGGTTCTGGACACATTTTGAAGGTAGAGGGTAGGACTTGCTCACAAATAGACTAGGAGATGCCTGAGGAGCAGGGGAGACAAGAATGACTCTGGTGTCAGTCTGAGGCAGCAAGTGTGGGCACTCTTCAGAGGAAGTGCACTCCGAAGGGAGCCTAGGTGTCGAAGGTAAAGTCACTTGATGTAAAACATTTTCCGTCTCTTGATCTTATAAAACAAGACGATGCCCAAGCCTATGTCAGAGACTTGTTGGGACGACGACATGAGATACTGTTGGAAACTCAGTACCTGGCACATTGGCCTGTGACCGAGGTGTGGGCAGGTGATGGAACTAGTGAGCCGGGTTCTGAGTGGTTTAAGGTCATCCCTGTTGTGCTGCTCTCTGAGGGTTGGAAGTAAACTTCCCATTTGCAGCAGCTATGACGTGTCAGAGAAAGACCAGAGAGTCAGGGACACATGTCCCAGTGAAGCTTCGGAGTGTTAGGTGCCCATGCACGTGAAGGTGGTGCACCCCCCCCCCCCCCCCGCCGCTCCCGCATCCCATCTGATGGCAGCTGTGCAGGATGGCATGTCTCAGCATGAAAGCCACTCTGACTGACTTAGAGACTTGAGGTATAGCTTTTTCTTTTCTGATGATGAAAACACACCACTTGTAGAAAAAATGGGAAAGTTGAAGAAAATGTATAAAAGAGAAATTTATCCGAGGCCTCCCACCCAAAGCTAACTGTGGTTAAAATTTCAGTGGATTTTCTCCCAGTAGTCTAGGCAGTCTTAAATAGCATGTTTGAGGTGGCTGTGCTGCTTGTGTATCTAAGACATATTTGCAACTGCAAACTGTTACACGGTTTTGCTTCTTGGTTTTCCTCCTCAAGATTGTATGATAAGCATTGCATTCCGTGGATGGTTTAATGGCTGTGTACCATGGAATTGTTGTTTGCCACCTAAACCTATAGCAAAGCAAAATGGTGATACTAGGGAACCCTTGTACAGCATTTACTGAGTTCCAGGCTCTGTTTTAAATACTTTGCATAAATGAACTCATTTAATCCTCACCACCACCTTTGACACAGGCACAGTTGCTATTCCCAGTCTGCAGTTAACCCGTTCCCACCAGGCTCGAGCCCTGCGTTGAATGTGAGGGCCGGAGGCTGAGGGAACGCACGCGTGTATGTATGACGTGCACACCTCTGAGGAAATACCTGAGCAGAAGTTCTGAGAAACAGTGCTGCCTGCGGTGCACTGTGCCCTTTCCCACTTCACTCCATTCATTCAGTTCCATGAAAATTACCACCATCCGCCCTGGATTGATTCCAGGACTCACCCCCAGCTAATGGGCTACCGGGGCCTTAGGGAATGGCCACCCTGGGGCACTAAGTTGGTTCAGCACCAAGGACAGCGCCCCTTCCTTCCTTTCCCATTGTCACAGTTTAGGTCCTTATTCCGGCCCCTCCAGCTGTGCTGGATCTTGAAGTCTTAGGTCGCTTTGTGATGCAGTGCTCGGTCCTCCTGAAAAGAAAGCCCAGGTCTTCTCATGGCTGTGTCCCCCATAATGTAAGACCCAGACCCGCCCGGAGTTGATGGAGCTCGACGGGTGAGGGTGGGGACACTGCTTCCAGGCTGCTCCCTGGGGGTGTGTGGCTGCAGATCCTGGGACTGACGATGTGGCCTGTCCTTGCGTTGTAGAGGGAGGGTCCCCTTCATTGCATCTCTGACATTCGCAGAAAGAAGACCAAGCCCGTCCTCACATTGCCCTGTGAGGACACGGTGAAGAGCAAGCCTCCTTTCCATTAAAGCTTGACATTCTGTGTGTCGGCATGTCACAGGGTCCTCAGGAAAGGACATTTGATTGATGGTGTTGTTACCCTGCGGCCCATGCTGCTCTTCAGGGGACACAATAGGATGTCCTTGGGCTCCTCACCTTTTTAAAAAATGTATTTTTATTGATTTCAGAGAGGAAGGGACGGAGAGAGAGAGAGAAACATCAATGATGAGAGCGAATCATCAATCGGCTGCCTCCTGTACACCCCACACTGAGGATTGATCCTGCAACCTGGGCCTGTGCCCTGACTGGGAATCAAACCATGATCTCCTGGTTCATAGTTTGAAGCTCAACCACTGAGCCACACTGGCCGGGCGGCTCCTCACCTTTGATCTGACTGCTGGATGTTACCAAGAAGCAAGAGGAGAACAGATCCCTGTTTTGCTTTTGCAGCCTCTGTGATTCCGAGGACAGGGCCCCCGAGGTCAAAGGGAAGACGGACGTAGACTTATCCATTGTCAGTTTTTGGAAGCATCTCCTGTTTGTACTTTATTTGAGGCCTCAGAGGGACCGAGGCTTGTGTCTTTGGGAGCAGGTGGGTCGGTGGTGTCCATGGCCGGAGCCCTGTCCTGTTCTGCTTTCCCGGGGGGCAGGGGTCCTGTCAGAGCAGCCAGCGGCGGCCCCGGGCGGTGCGTGCCAGCCAGGAAGCTGTGCTCATGCGTATGCTAAGGACTTCGGAGAGCAAACCCAGCCGCTCTCCAAAGCGGGAGCAGCTGCCTCTGGAAAACGCAGAATTCTCCTCCTGTTCACTCTTCACTTGCACACGCTCCGAGCGGGGCGCTCGCTCGCCAAGTGGGGCTCGTGAGCACAGGTGTTCGCACGCGAGGGCGGCGACTGAGCTGAACGTCCCTGGTGGAGGCGGGCGACGGAACCCAAACACCTTTCATCCATTAAGGCCACCAGCGGCCTGTAATCAAGTCACACTCTGTTAGCTGCACAATTAACTTGTTTGTTTGAAGTGCGAATTAAGGATTTGAGCCCCTGCTAATTAATCTTGCTTGCTCCCCGTGTTTTCCGAAGGCAGGCAGTTCTGGAATGTAAGGAAAGCGACTTGTTGACTGTTTTCTTCCTACGTGAAATCGGCGTCTGTTCTGCGTCCGCACAGATGGGACAAAGTGGCTCTGAGCCGTCCTTCCCCACCGCCTTGTTCCTTCCTTTCGTCCACGGCTCTGTGACCCGGGGGAGGTGCCCCCCTTGCTGCAGCTCCACCTGCTGCACCCCATCTGTGGGAGCAGAGGAGGCTCCCCTTCGCAGCCCCTGTGACTCCCAGATTGTGGCTCTCCTCCTGAAAGAGTAGCTGTTGTAGGTAATGGGATTCCTTTATGGGGCCTTAGGGCTGGTCTGGAATGTCAGCTGGAAGGGAAGATAGGAGGTTTTGATCAGTGGTTTCTGCTTGTATCTTGGATGTGTTAATTTTAAGATTGTTCGCTTCTGTTTTTTATTCGTTTTACAGGATTGGGGGTCGGGTGGGGTTAGGCGGAGTGTTGGGGTTTGTTCTGCAAGGAGCCGTAGCTGTTCAGAGCTGGGTGGCAGGAAGGCTGGAGCAAGGCCAGATGCACACCCAGCGCCATTTCCAGAGGCACCGGGGCCACGTCTGCTCCTCCCAGAGCCTCTCTGACCTTCCAGAGCCTTCTCTGACCTCTGTGATGATGAAGACCCACTTCCAAAGTGCTCTCCTGCTTAATATGCTAGAGCAGAGGTGGAGATGGTTAGCATGTGAGTGGGGTTATTTACTGGGAGCAAGAGAACACACACACACACACACACACACACACACACACACACACCCCTATACACATACCCTGCTACAATTTTCTGATTTATTTCACCAGGAATTCAGGATTTCTCTGCAGGGAGGAGGCTACAGAAAGACCATGCGGATGCAGGGTATTTTTGCATAGCTTGTCCCCTGTCCCCTGTTCTTAATGGGAGTTGGCAGCGTGGAGCTGTCAGTGACACTTTCTGTGCAGATAAAATCCTGCCAAGGTTGAAAAGGAAGCCAAGTTCTCGCAACACTGCTTCTGCTTTATATTCAGGCTTAGAGCGCTCTCCGGCAAGGACTCACAACGGAAATCGGTGCTTGTTTAGGCTCCTCTGCTCTGGAACTGCATGTGTCAGATCACAAATCTATGTCTCTATCTGGCCGGGGTGGAGATGAAGGGCAGGCGGGGTTCAAGATTGGCCAGTGTTCAGTTGTCCCGGACACTCTCTCTCCTCCCACTCAGCTTTAAGGAAGCCTGGTCCCCCTGGGCTCCATGGCAGCCTCTCTGGGCAGCAGTGGCATCCGCAGGGGTGTAACCCTGGTGCCTCAGGCTGGCTCTGTCCTCTTCCAAAGATTGCTGACCTACCTCTCACAGAACAAGATGGAAATCTAACAATTCCTGGTGCGACTTCTGCTGCTGTTCGTGAGGGAGTAACTGGAACCAGACTTGTCCTCATGCCATCAACGATGATAAAACTGGACAAAATATGAGGGTGAAATAGTTTTAGATGCTACTCTACAGTCCAAGCAGGACTGTGGTTCCCAAGAGGAGATTGGGGGTCCCACGGTCACTCTGTATTTCTGCTGGGAGGCATTTCAAAATGGCGGTTTCAGGGAGGGTCCCTTGTAGCATGCCCTCTTCTTGCTGAACTGGCGAGACACACATCAGAGTCTGGGGAGGATGGGATGGCTAGAATTCCGAAGGCAGAAGATCAGAGGGGAGAGGGCCTTGCAGATAAAGTGCCCCAGGAATCTGCCTGGGTCCCCTGGAAAGTTCTGCTGGATGATAAGCTGCTCACGTGTGAGGTGACAGTCCACAAGGTGGGCTAAACGCATCTAAGGGCTGTGAGGTGAACAGTTCTCAGCGCTCACTCAGGACTGGCAGGTGCTCAAACTCAGGCTGGCAGATGGCAGAGTCCTCCTCAAATGAATGGGACGCTCAGGACAGAAAGAAAGGAACACCAGTGGGGCTAAAACATCTCTAGAGGAAGAGATGTTTTCCTGCAGACTCACCTCACGAAGGTTAGAAATAAGTCTTGAGGGCATCAGGTTGATGCACAGATAACTCAAATGCCTGCCAGAGCAAAGCCTGACACTTTATTCAAAGATGTCATGACGCCGGGGTTCCAAATTTGATGAAAATTATAAACTCAATGATTCAAGAAGCTCAGCACACCCCAAGCAAGAGAAATACAAAGAAAACCACAGCAAGGCACACTGTAATCCACCTGCCTCAAATGTGTGATAAAGAGAAAGTCTTAAAATCAATGGAGGTGGGGAGGGGGTGGGGCAAGGGAAGAAGGGTCACCTTACAAGGGACAAAGTTAAGAACTTTAGCAGATTTATCATTGATACCATGCAAGCCAGGCCCTGTATGGTTTGGCTCAGTGGACAGAGTGTTGGCCTGTGGACTGAAGGGTCCTGGGTTCGATTCTGATCAAGGGCACATGCCTGTGTTGTGGGCTTGATTCCCTGTAGGGGGCATGCAGGAGGCAACCGATCAATGATTCGATCAATGATTCTTTCTCATCATTGGTATTTTGATCTCTCCCTCTCCCTTCCTCTCTGAAATATATTTATATACTAGAGGCCTGGTGCACGAAATTCGTGCATGGGTAGGGTCCCTAGGCCTGGCGGTAGATCAGGGCCTTTCGGGGCCTTTCGGCTGCCAGCCGGGGTCTTCCTTCATTCTGCACTGCCCCCTGGTGCTCAACGCACGTCATAGCAAGTGATCGAACTCCTGGTCTTCTGGTCAAATTCCTGAGGGGACACTTTGCATATTAGCCTTTTTTATATATAGACTAGAGGCCTGTTGCATGAAGAGATTCGTGCAATAGGCCTTCCTTCCCCTGGCTGCCGGCACCGGTTTTCCTCTGGCACCCGGGACCCAGGCCTTCGCTCTGGCCGCAGTGGAGAAGCCAAGCCTCTTCAGTCTTCAGTCGTCTTCAGTCTTCAGTCTTTGCTGGGGCCGGAGCCTTTAGTCTTTGCTCTGTGCCTGCATATACAAATTGACCACCGTCTTTGTTGGGTTAATTTGTGTACTCATCCTGACACCAATTTGCATGTTTCTCTTTTATTAGTGTAGATATGAAACCATGCACGCCAGGAGACAATGGAACACATCTCTTAAATTCTGAGGGTAGTTGGGGTAGGTAGGGGGAAACCTGTCAGCCAGAATTCTATATGCAGTACAATGACCTTAAAAAATTAAAGTGAAGTAAAGAAATTTTCTAATAATCAGACAGACACGCAAACCAGCACATGCACACACATCAGAGAATTCATTGCTTGGAGACCTGCATTACAGGAAATGTTAAAGGCAGTTTCATGTGAAGAACAATGACATGAGATGAAAACCTGGAGCTACACAAAACAATGAGGAGTGCTGAAAATGGCGTATATGTAGTTAAATATATTTTCCCTCATTTTAAATTTGTTTAAAAGGTAATGAATTGCTTAAATCACTGTATTGGGGTCTGGAACATATTTAGAAGTAAAATAGATGATAGCGAGCAATAATAGGAATGAGGGAAGGGGCAAAGTGGAATCACTCTTTGAGCCCTAATGATATATATAAAGTGGTATAATATTTGAAGGAAGATTCTATTAGATTAAATAGCACAATGCAAATCCTAGAGCAATCACAATAAAACAGAGGCAAACCTAATAAGCCAACAGTGGAGTTAAACTGGAGTACTAGAGAAAAATCACTTAATCCAATAGGAGGCAAGAAAACGAGGAAAAGGAAACAAAGAACAAAATGGAAGAAATAGAAAAGAAATAGCATGATGGTAGATTTAAACTTGACCACATCAATAATTACACTAAATATAAACAGTCTAAACATCCCAAATAAAATGCAGGGAACTTGGATCAGACAAACATTTCTTAAATTGGGCAGGAAAAGAGAAAATGGTAAATTGGACTTAAGCAAATTTAAAAACTTTTGCTCTTTGAAATATGACTTGAAAAAAATAAAACAGTAAGCCAGAGACTGGAAGAAAATTTTCATAATGCATAAACCTGATATAAGGCTCCTATCCAAAAATACAAAAAGAAATATTACAATTCAACAACAACAGTACAAACAGCCTGATTAAAAATTAGGCAACAATGAAAAC
This sequence comes from Myotis nattereri, assembly GCF_964212035.1. Lineage (NCBI taxonomy): Eukaryota > Metazoa > Chordata > Mammalia > Chiroptera > Vespertilionidae > Myotis > Myotis nattereri. Next base: position 213,161,498 of record NC_138077.1, on the reverse strand, counting down.
AGACTTCACTAAAGACATATAACAATGAGTACACACATGAAAAATGTTAAATATCGTCATGAGGGAAAAGCAAATGGAAACTTGAGTGAGATAACTGCACACCCACTAAAATGGCTACAATTGAAAAGACCATCAGTGCCAAGTGTTGGCAGATCAGTGGAGCAGCTTCATGTACATTCCAGGTGGAACTATAAAACGGTGCAGCCACTTTGGAAAACAGTTTGGCAGCTTCATATATAGTCAAACACATACTTACCACATGGCCAAGAAGTTCCATGTCTGGGTTTTCACCAAAGAAAAATGAAAATGTGTGTACACACACACAAACACACACACACACACACACACGTAAATGAGTGTTAGTTTATTCATGACAGTCCCCAACTGGAAACCGCACCCACGTTCCTCCACATCCGCCCAATGGAATCATTCTCTGCAGTGAAAGGAACGGGTTACCCCTGATACACACGACAGCATGGGTCCATCTCAACAGCGTTATTTTGCGTGAAAGAAGCCAGACCCCAAAGGAGTGCGTCCTGTGGGATGTCATGTGTCTGGAATTTAGGACAGGAAGACTCAGCTGCAGGGACAGGAAGCAGACCCTGGTTGCTGGGGCTGCCGACTGACAGGGTGTGAAGGACCTCACGGGGCTGGGAGTGTCTTCTGTCTCGAATGTGGTGATGGATACACGGGGATCTGTTTGTTCATGTTCATTGACCTGTACACCTGAGAAGAGTTGCATTTTATTGTACGTGAATTATACCTCAGTGGAGCTGATCACCAACGTCGTAACCCAGTGACCCCCTGTGTGCACACATCACCTGGTGGGGTACAGGGGTGCCGCCCCATATCTCAGGCAGGAAAGGGCAGTGACTCGCCCATATCATGCGGCCGACGGGAGGTGGAGGAATTTCTTTCTCTTCTACAAGAAGCGCTTATATCTCCCCAAAGAGGCAGGTTATTTCTTCTCACAAATGAAAGCATAGGACACACATTGTTTCAATGCCTTTCAGGCTGGCATGTGGCCGGCGTCCAGGAGACGTGCTGGGAGCCGGAGAGCTCCCTCGATGCCCGTCTTCCCCTCCAGGTGTCTTCTCACCCTCTGCTTCCTTGTCTGTGTTCCAGGGTGACCAGCCATGCGGGGCAGGTGTCCTCAGGGCTGTGGGCGGTTCTCACGCCAGTCGTGTCCAGGCAGGTCACAGAAACCACACTGGACAACTGGACAGAGAAAACTTAGCATGAAGAATTGCTAACTATAAAAGGTGGTTGACCCTGAGTTGGAATATTTATCTCAGAGGGGATGACCCACCAGCTTTCTGCGAGGGGGGAAGCGGGTGTCCGGAGAGAGCAGGTGAGAGGTGCCACCAGGGCCGGGTATGGAAATAGCTACGTATTCATTTCAATCAAGGCCAGTTATTTCTCCCCGCCCCCCCCCCCCCATTGCTTTTCAGAGAGAGTGGAAGGGAGGGAGGTGGGGGGGGGGAGAGAGAGGGAGAGAGAAACATCGATGTGAGAGACATATCGACTGGCTGCCTCCCACATGCAGGAGTGAACCTGCAACCCGGCATGTGCCCTTGACGGGGAGTCAAACCCTGGGTCTTCGGTGCACAGTGTGGTGCTCCAACCACTGAGCCCACCGGCCAAGAAGGCCAGTTATTTTTTGTAAAGTGCATGAGTGATGGGTTCTGGGAAGATCTGCCTGCACTGTAAACATGCCGGTTAGGAGCCATTAATATGACATTCACGTGTCCTTAACAAAGTACACACCTGGAGGGCTGGCCTCTTTGAAATGCCCCGAGGACACTAAGTATGAGTCTTCAAAACCACGAGTCCTGGGGACGAGCTATTCTCCTTCTTGTCTGGGAGAATAGAACTGCATGTGATGGCTGGGCAGCTGCTGGGCCAGCTGCTCGGAGAGTCCCCCCGCGCCCCCACCCCCCCAGCCCTGGTTCCGTACAGGTAAAACCCTGCACAGAACTCTCATAAAAACACACTTTACACAATTATCCCTTGGTTGAAAGATCCAGTTTTGGGAGCAAAACATCTGAGATCACATAGACCACAGATATTTTTATTGCTTGGACTCAGGAATAAAAAACAAAACCATCTCCCTATTGCTCATTGTTGTTTTGTTTCTCTAATTTGCCCCAATGAGGGCTCCAGGCCCCAGAGACTGACTTGTCTCCCAACATTGGACCCAGGTTTGGAAGACAGGCTGGTCACGGGGGGAGGGGGTGCTGACTGGAGTCGATGGAAGGGAAGGGGCTCCTGACCTTTCTCTGAGGGCGGCTTCAGGGGTAATGGGGGGACAGTTCTCTGGGCTGGGGTGTCTGCCGTGGATGGCCCCTTCTGGAGAGGGCATGGGCGTGACCGCACCTGGGCTGAGGGACGGAGTGGGTTCAGACCTCTGAGGAGCCCACACCCTCTGGCAGACAAATGCGGGCTCCCAGCAGCAGGGCAGGGCAGGCCTCGCTGGACGTGAACCAGTGGGACTCCGTAGGGCTGGGCTGCAGCGGGCAGGTGGCTTTTGTGGGTTCCTGTGACATTTGCACCGAGGGCCGCCCTGCCCACCGCGGCTGCCGCCCGTGTCTACCGAGCGCTGGAAATACGGCTGCTGCCAACTAGAGTTTGACAGTGTTGTCTGAAATGGCTTCTGACTCCTTTTTAATGAAGTCATGTTTTGGGATACATTGGTTTAAAATAGCAAATATATTAGTAAATAAACTATACTCTAAATATTAATTTCTCCTGCCTTTTACTTTTTTTTTTTTAAGCAGCTTCTAGCGATGTTGGCATCTGTGGCTTGTGTGTGTGCCCACTGGCCAGCGCTGCCCTGTGCGGCTGGCCTGGCCCGGACTGCCCGCTGAACAGGAGGGCTGAGCTGGGCACCTGTGTCCAGCCTCACACGCACTAGCCTCAGCGACTGGGTTTATCCCGACCCCCCGCCTCCCCCCACCCCACCCCACCCCCGGGCAGCCAGTGTGGCCTCACACACGGCTCTTCCTGTCTGCAGCCTTTATTTTATTTTATTTTTTTCAAAAATATATTTGTATTGATTTCAGAGAGGAAGGGAGAGGGAGAGAGAGAGAGAAACATCAATGATGAGAGAGAGTCATTGATTGGCTGCTCCTGTACGCCCCAAACTGAGGATCCAGCCAGTAACCCGGGCCTGTGCCCTGACCAGAATCCAACTGTGAACACCTGGCTCATAGGTCGGCACTCAACCACTGAGCACCTGTCTGCAGCCTTCAGAAGAGAACGTGTGCCTCTCACTCACTGTGCACCCGGCCTTCCGAAGGCGTCTGCTTGTCGCCTCCCCGAGCCGATCTGAGTGGGGCCCTGGGTGCGGTGGGAGAGGCTAGAGCCTCCTGGACACTGGGCACCCTGGGAGGGAGGACGCCATGCCCATGAGCGCTAGCGACACCGCACTTCACCAGGAGTCTGGAGAGGTGCTGCCACTGCGAGGAGATGCCAGAAACTGGGGCTCAAGGCAGAGGGAGACACCAGGGAGACTCCCTGGGGGAGGTGGGCTGTGAACAGGGCCAGGAGGTTACGGGGGCAGAATCAGTGCAGGGTGGCTGAGGTGGGGAAGGGCAAGGGGAGCCAGTCTGGCACAACGATGCCTTCTCGCCCGCTGGTCCCCAGGGCAGCCTCCGTGGGACCCCTGAGCCTCGCCTGCTGCAGCTGGCTCACTCCTTCCGAGCGCATCTTCCGGGGCAGACAGCCCCCCCGCTCCCCCATGAGCGGTGGACATGCCTTTGGAAGGCCGGGTGCACCGTGATGCCCGTGTGACCAGGCGCGGTGCTGAGTGCAGAGCTGTGCCGCCCGTGGGGCTGCCCTCTGCCCTGCCAGGGGAGGGCCGCCCGCTTCCCCGGTGCCAGCAGATGGAAGGGGTGGGGGCCTCGACGGCTCCAGTTTGTCCCCTGCCACCGCAGACATCAGAGCTCGGCGGCAGTTTTTCTAGTTGAGCATCCAGAGGACAAACTAACCATTTAAAATCTGCAAGCTGGGCAGTCTTTGCTTTGGAGCCTGCGGTGAATTCCTTCATCCTGACAGTCCAGCCATTCTTCTCACTGACGCAGGGTTTGGGATCCAGGACGAGGGCGATGCTGAGGGCGCCGGGCGCTGGGCCAGGCCTGCAGGCTCGGGGTTTGCCTCTGTGGGCAGGGGGTGCTGGCATGATCTCCATCCCGGAGCCCACCTCGCCACATGGGATGGCCATGCTTCCTTCTTTGTTGTGATGAAACACACACAGCATAACATTTGCCACTGGCCGCATTTAGAACATTCGCAATGTGTGTGACCTTCACCACTATCTAGTTCCAGACATTCCCGTCCCCCAAAGGAAGCCATGTCCCCATTAGCCGTCACTCCCAGCCCCTCTTTCTCAGTCCCTGGCGACCACTCATCTTGTCTCCACGCGTTTGCCTCCTCGGGATGCCCCGTAGAAATGGAATGAGGAGCATGTGGTCTTTGTGCCTGGCTTCTTCCTCTCAGTATGTTTTCAAGTTCATGTGCGGTAACTTCGTTTCTTTTGAGGGATGATGATCAGTGTTCTGTTCTCAGCATCCGCCGTACTCTGGGTGTCCATCGTGTGCTGGACACTCGGCGGCCTGCACGCTTGGCTGCGGAGAACAGAGCTGCTCCCAGCAGTCACGTGACCCTGTTGTCTGAGCCCCTGGTTTCGCTGCTTTGGGTGCGCTCTCTCCTCGTGGAGCTTTCTGTGAATTTCCTGGGCCAGCCTTGAGCTTGAGAGGCAACAGGTGGGAACGTCATGCCCACCGTGGGGCCCAGGCCCCTTGGTCAGCCAGACACGTGCTGGCCTCGGGCACGCCCCTCCTGCTCTCCGTGCCTCAGTTTCCCACTCTGTAGGAAGGAGGTAGACCAGGTCTGTCCTCCCGCTTTGGGGAGAGAGGGAGGCCAGTCAGGCGGGCGGAAGTCCTGTCACAGCTCCTTCCCTCTTTGCCGGAAGGAGGCACTCCCGCCCATGGAGGCCCAGCCTGGCTCCTCCTGATCCCTAAAGGCGGGGGGGGGGGGGGCGGTGGAGGGGAGACAGTGATGTGGCTCTGGGCCATGCGGAGCAGGAGGCTGTCAGACTCTTTGGGGGAGACACGGCCCTCCACGTGGGGGCGTACATTTCTCCGCCCATTCCGAGCAGCATTGGGGAGTGTGGGCTCTGGAACCATTCTGCCTGGGTCTGCATTCTGGTCCCGCAGAGACGAGCCATGTGATCCTGGGCAGACCACGTAACTGCTCTGTGCCTCAGTTTCCCCAACTGTAAAGTGGGCATGTTCCTCCTTCATCGTTTTTTATGAGGATTAAGTGAGGCGACCCCCCACAGGCTCCTAGAGCAGTTACTGGCCTTAGACATCACTCTGCCAGTGTTAGCCATCACCATGGTAACGATGACACAGACAGTGAAGGCCCTCGTCCCCCAAATCATCCCCCTTCCCAGCCTGGGGGACCCGTCTTACTTGGAATGTTGACGGTTCTTCCTTTGCTCCGCATGACTTAGCCTCTGAGCATTCCGTGTGGCTCTTTGGCATGTGCGTGTCGATCTCCCCACCAGGTCCTGGCTTTGTGGAGGCAGGTCCAGCCCGTGGACTGCCCACCTGACGGGGAGGTGGACTGAGACCCGGATAAGGGAAGTGGGCAGGGCAGGCTGGAAGCGGGGCCTGGGAGTAGGCAGGTGACTTGGACACGCCCAGCAGCTGCAGGGCCTGGCCAGCCTCAGCAGGACAGGGTGGGGCCTGGGCCAGGCACTTGGTTTCCTTTGCTCAGAGGCTGCTGGGCAGAGGGGCAGGTGGTCCCAGGCGGCTCGGGGTGGGGGTGTCACTGTTGTCAGGGGAGGAGGGAGTGCTCTGAGGTAGTTCCTCAGCTCGCACAGCCGCTCAGCGTACCCCTGGTGACCCGCTGGGTTTGGCCACACAGCTGGCCGGACAGTGGACCCTGCCATAGCACTTCCCGTGAACCATCAGTGTCTCCCCTGCTCGCCGGGAGCTCTGTCAGGGCAGACTTCCTGTGGTTTCGCTCACTGATGGCACACGGGAGGTGCCCAGCAGCTAATCTCGAATCAGTAAGCAGTCCGGGAGGGTCTCTCTCTCTTTTTAAAATATATTTTTATTGATTGATGTCAGAGAGGAAGGGAGAGGGAGGGAGGGAGAAAGGGAGGGAGAGAGAGAGAAAGAGAAAAAAAAACATCGGTGATGAGAGAGAATCATGGATCAGCTGCGTCCTGCACACCCCCCACTGGGGATGGAGCCTGCAACCCGGGCCTGTGCCCTGACCAGGAATCAAACTGAGCCCTCCTGGTTCCTAGGTCAACGCTCAACCCCTGAGCCTCGCCGGGCAGGTGGAGCTTCTCTCTGTGAAGGGCAGCTGCCAGGGGGATTCTGCCAGGTGGAGTGAGGGTTGGCTGAGGGGTGTTCACGAAGGTCTTCTTTGGGTGTCTGGGTCGTTGGGAGGGACACTGTGATAAATCTAGAGGTGGCTGGGACGCCTTGTGTCCCCATCCCTCTGGGCCAGGGGATCACAGTTACCAGCATGGCCCTGGGCAAGGGCAGGGATCCGAGGGGTTCCTGTTGGCACAGACCAGGCCTCTGCACACCACGCTCCCTAAAGTGCAGGTGGGTGGCCGGCACACAGGGGCTCAGTTTACCCGCCTCCTGACTTCACCCACCATCTGCTCTCGGTGTCCTGTGAAAACAAACGGGCGCCTGTAGATAATGGAAGGATTGACTCTAGGTAACTCCGAGCAGTCACCGTGATAGTGCCACTCATTGTGGGCACAGGGGTGTAGGGGGTGCAGGGTGGGGATTGACGAAGACAAGCCCAGCAGTGCTGGCGACCTCGGAGGGACCACATGGTACCTGCTCCCCCATCGGCCTGTGGACAGTGGCTCACACCGCGGAGACCTGTGGTGATGATAGCGGTAGCCGTGGTCACGGGCGTGGCTGTGCATTAAGTGTATTAAGAACCATGGCTCCTGACGACTGCCCTGTGGGTGCATGATCTCAGGGGCAGACAGGCTGAGTCACAGGCTCCAGGCCCGACAGCTGAACGTGGCCGGGCCGCAGCCCCAGCAGGTCTGTTTGCGCCCGGAGCTCATGTCCTTCACGGCGACGGCCTGTCACCTCCCCCAGTGACCAAGTTAGCCAAGTCACCGCCAGGTGTACCCGGCAACAGCTGCATTTTGCTGCATCTAAGCTCTGGCTTCAACCATCTTCTGTAATAAATGTTCACAAACACCACACGTTCGCTCAGGGGGTGAGAGCACTGCTGGCGCTCAGCGCCAGCTGCAGTCAGTGGTGGGAACCCAACGTTGCGGCAGCGGCCTTTGCCATAGGCCCGGCTCCCCTCCTGCACCGAGTGGCCCCCTCGTGGCAGAGGCTGGCTTCCAGTTGCTGTCACCCCCGTCTCTGCTGGGGCCTGTGGCATGCGCACTGCGTGGCACGGCTGCTGTTTTCTCCTTTAACCTGCTCCCCCTGCCTGGCTTTGGTGACAGTCTCTGCTTTGTCCCCAAAGCCAAGTTTAGGGTCTCAGGCCACAGGTGTGCTGCACGTGTCCCAGCCCAGTGTGGGGTGACTGCTGAGGAAGGTTGCACTCCCGGGGGAGGGCTGTGACCCTGGGGGAGGCCTGCTCCAGGCCGGAGCCTGCCAGGTCCCCTGGCCGCAGAGGAGTTAGATGGGGGCCTCTGCCCGCATTTTTCTGACAGTCCAGGGCAGCAGCTCTGCGTCCAGCCATCACCAAGATCCAGGGGAACGCGGCCGGTGCAGCCTTAGTTTAACGCGCAGTCCCTGCCAGGCCCCGTCAGCGGGTCTGTGTGGAGCTGGGAGTAATGGGCCGTGTCATGCTCTGAGCTGGGCAGTGACTTATGTGGGTGTCACCCCCTAGCTTTTTATGGGACTTATTAATAAATCAGTAATTCCGTCTGCAGGGAAGTTGTTGTGTTTATAAATATTTAATTTACCTCCAGGTGCCCACATTTTCTCCATCTTTGCCTCAACTCTGCTGACATGGCTCAGCTCAATGGATTAAGTTATCGGAGTGGGAATGGCTCTCTCTCTCTCTCTCTCTCTCTCTCTCTCTCTCTCTCTCTCTCTCTCTCTCTCCCTCTCCTTCTTTCTCTCCTCCTCCCTCTCTCTCTGTCTCCCTCCCTCTCCCTCTCCATCTCCCTCCCTCTCACTCCTTCTCCATCTCCCTCCACCCCCCCCCCCCATCTCCCTGGAATGTGAATTCACCGTGTCTGTGAGATCTCTGTGTGATGGGCTTGGGTTGGGATCGAGCTGGGAGAGCCAGCGTCTCTGTGACACCGTGAAAGGCCAGTCCGGCTTCGGAAGAAGGCAGACGGAACTTTCCGAGGGCGACCTCGAGAGTGGAGACCTGCTGTGGGCATGCGTTTCCCCCTTTTCAAGTCGGTGACACTGAGAATCGGCAGTGGTGTCTGACGTTCCCACCCACAGAGAAATAGCTTGGTCCCTGCCACCCATTCATTGTTGAAAGCCAGTGCTTAGCTGACTGCTGTGCGGCAGGGTGAATGGAAAGGGCTTTAAACAAATAAAATGGACGCAGCCTGCGTGGCGGTTTCCCTGGGGTGTGGGTCTAGCCCCACAGAGGAGGCAGCCGCCGGGCACAGCGGAAAGTCACCTCAGCACCCAGTGGCTAACGTTAGTTATTATCTCTCTGTTCTTCTGTTTCAGGAAATTGCAGCTTATTTAATAACGTTTGAGAAGCACGAAGAATGGCTCACCACATCCCCTAAGACAAGGTAATGCCCGGATCTCGCAGCTTCTCCGATACGCACAGTAAATGGGTTGATTTTCATGGGTGGCCTGATCGGGCCGGTCAGGGCCCGGGCCAGTGGAAGTGCCACGTTGTGTGTGATGGCTCGTGGCACCGAGGGCGCGCTGATTGGCCCGAGACCGTGGGCGCGAGGGCAGGGTGGTTTACCAGCTGCCAGCGGGCGGGGTGGTGCTCTCTCCCTGGCGCTCACCACGCCCCCTGCCTGCGGGGCGCCCTGCGAGCCTCGGCCCTCGGGAACCTCGGAGGCGTTTATTTTGGGAACCTGCCCACCTGCCACCCGTGTTGTCTAGAGACTCACTTTTTAAAAGGGAACCCCTGAACGGCCCACGTCCATCCCAGTGAGGCTTACAAATGGAAATTGGGTTATTCTTGGCGGTCAGGAGGCCTCCCAGGCCAGAAGCAGTGGCTACGCTTGTGGTTTATGACTCGGTAAATGTCCTTGAACCTGCAACTGCCACAGACACCCACCTTCTCCTACCGCCCGCAGATATGGGGACCTGTGCTCTGCCCGGCAGTGGGTGGGTGTGTGACAGCGGCCGGATTCAGGCTTATTCGACAGGCAGCCTCCTCCCACCTCCCAGCTCTCGTGGCCCCGCCCCCCATTGCCACAGCTCTCCTGTGGGCCGTGCTGGGCAGGTGTTTGTCATTGTGGGGAGCGGGCTTAGGTGCGCGCCGGGCTGAGGGCTGGATGCAGGAGGCGGGATGCTCCATCCGTCTCATGTGGGGCAGATGCACAAGATCTTTCCGGTGTGGGAAGTGGGACCAGGGAAGGGCTGGGTGTGTCTGCTGCCCCAGTGGTCACCGGCCCGACCCACTCTTCCTTCCCGAGCCCTGGAGAGAGGCTCTCGCGTGCTCGTTCCTTCTAGAAGTCACTTGCAAGGGTCCCTTCCTCAGGCACGGGCTTCAGTGGTCAGCGTCCTTCAGGTGGCGGCGGAGTCCGCAGAGGCCGAGGGTGTTGAGGAGAGGCTGGTGCCCTGCGTCTCTGGGCAGGCAGAGGTGGCTCTGCGTCTCGCAGCTCTTCCCAAATTCCACTGTGTGTGTCCTCACCCCCCAGCCTCCTGGGCCAGGGTTTCCTTTGCTAGAGAATCAAGTGGTTTGTAGCAGTCAGCTTTTGCTGTGATGATGCTGTGTAAGAAGCACCCTCGCACTTAGGGACTTGCAGATTTTGATGTCCTGCACATGGGTCTGTGTTGGCTGTGGCTTTGGGGTGTGGCTGGGAGCACTCGCCGTGTCCTTTTGCTCACTGTCTGGGACATGTGGTTCTCCTGGGGGTGGCCGCAGCCTAAAGCCCCAGGCAGTCCATGCCTGAAACCCCGCTGCTGTGGCATCTGTCGCGCCTGCTCCATCGCCAGGGCAGTTCCCTTGGCCAAGCCCCAGAGAAGACTGTGGGGTGGGGGCGGGGGGGGGGGGAGTGAATGGAGACACAGTTGACTCTTTGGGGAGCATAGCGTTTCTCAAACTGTGGAGATCCTAGCACGTACATCCCTCTCCTCTTCTGGGGGCATTTCCTTCCAGGGCATGATTCCCAAACTTGAGTGGCATGGGAGTCAGTGGGATGCTTGTTAAAATGCCCATGCTGGGCCCCACCCCAGAGTTCACTCAGTAGGTCCGGCTGGGCCCGAGCACCTGACATTTCTAACAGGTTCCAGGTGATGGATGTGGCCTACCTGGGACCCCACTTTGAGAACCCTGTTTCCTCAGGGAGAAAGAGGTCTGATTTCTGCCTCTGTCCGTCCCCAACGCCCAGCAGCGGGGTTCACCCTGAGCAGCCCCAGCCCCTCTGCGCCTTTCGCTCCTCTGCTCCCTTCTCTCCTCTGCGCCCCTCGCTCCTCAGGGAGACTCTCCTGGATCCAAGGGGAGGGAGGAGCTCTATTTAGGCAGCAAGTGGTGTCCGGGCAGCCAGCTGACTGCAGATGTGCAGAGGCGGGCCTGGGCCTGCTGTGGCCACCGTTCGATGGCAGAGCAGTCGACCACTTCAAGGTGGGGCCTGGCGGGGGCAGGGGGGGGCGTGGGGCGGTGGGAGGGGGGTTCTGCCTTGTGTTTCAACCTTAGAATTTGGGTTCCGACTGAGAAGTGAGTGCCCCTTGGGGTTGTGCCTGACTCACTTGGCTTTTTGGAATCTAGTTGGAGCCAAAGGGCTTTGTATCTCGGGACACAAGGGGCAGCATGGCTGAGGGAAAGGGGTGGGGTCAGGCCCTGACAAATCCGGTCTGAGCCCCCCCCCCCCGCGCCCCCTCCCCCCCTCCCCCCATCACTCAACAGCTCTGTGGCATTAAGAAGGCACTTTAGCCCCTTTACTGCTTATTTCTTTTTTTGGGGGGGGGGGCGGGGGGAGAGAGAGAGAGAGAGAGGAGACATAGAGTATTTGTTGTTCCACTTATTCCTGCATTCATTGGTTGATTCTTCTATGTTCCCTGACCGGGGATCGAACCCAAAACCCGGGCGCATCAGGATGACACTCAAACCAACTGAGCTGCCGGCCAGGGCCACTTCAGTCCCTTCAAAAGCCCCCCTTTTCTTGCTCATGGACGGAACAGAGCTGACGCCGAGCCTGTCCTCATGGGGCCGCGGTGAGGACTGGGCGCTGTAACGTGTGTGACCTTGCTTTGCACGCTGTGAGGTTGGGCAATGCATGGGATGTGGCAGTGCCTCCTGCCATTGAGGGGCGGTCCCAGGGCTGGAGGCTGTGGCCTCAGGAAGCAGCTGCCAGGGTCCCTGCGGGCGTGGGCAGGACCGAGATGGAGGGCGGAGAGCATTTCCTATTAGTGCGGGGCTCCCGCTCCGGGAGAGGAGAAGTTGCTGCGGTTGTTCAAGGACCTTCCTCAATTAGTTGTTGAGTTGAGTTCTGGTCCCCCTCCCGTCTCCGCTGCTGAAATTAATCGGTGCGGTTAACTGCTGAGCTCATGCCCACCGGCCTCCTGGTATTAGGGAATTAATGGCACCAGTGTTCGGCTGAACGAGGAGGCAATGCAACTCCTGGCGGCCGCCGCCGCTCATTCCATTTTGGAAAATTAATAAAAATGAATTGCACCGCTGACATTTATAGAGTTTCCTAATAAAGTGATACATTGTTTGTGTGGCGGAATCCCTATTAAATTAATTGTCGTAATCAGTGCATATAGATGCTGGTATAGGGGCTGGGGGGGACCAGTCCCCGTCTCCGTGGCCTTGCGTGGATTCTGCCCTAATTACCGAGGCGCCCGGGAGCCGCCACCTGTTTAATAAGGAAGTGCTCCCAGAGGTGCCCAGGGCGGCTGCGGGCACAGAGGCTCCCGGCCGGCCGAGCATCGAATGTTCCATGAGCTCATGTGGTAGCATCAGTACCAGGGACCTTCGGAAGTGGCCGTGTGAGAAATCACTTCCGGGATGCCCTTCCGTGGCACTCGCTGTGTGCTCAGCGCTCTGTAACACCATTCGCAGACCCGGGGAGTGCCCCGCGCCCCACCCCACGGGTGAAGTTCGCATCTTGGAGTCGAGAGCTCCCCCCCTGTGTTAGAATGTTCTCCCAGCTCCTCCTTCCTGCCTGATTCGGGGTCACTTCCTGAGAGGTCATCCCTGAACACAGTCTAACATCACACCCTCCCCCAGCCAGACCCCGTCTCACCTGCTGTTTCCCGAGAGCCTCACCACCATCGGACACCGTGTCTCCCCCCGCTTCTCTGGTAATTCGTTCCGTCATGTCTGACCTCCCTTCCCCAGAGCGAGCAGGCCAAGAGGAGGGGGATTGCGGTCTGGCTTGGGCGTGGCTGGGCACGTGGAGGGCGCCCCGCGCACCTGCCACCCCAGGCTGTACACGTGGAAGGAGGAGGCCTGCTTCACCTTTCATTTTGTCCTGCGCGTCTCCCCCAGGACCGGCTGCTGGGCCCAGCACTGCGCTCTGTTGTTGTTTTCCTGCTCAATAGTTATTTTTTGTTAATAGATTCTAAGAGAAATTCTTTTTTTAGAATTTGTATTGAACTTATTGGGGTGACATTGGTTAATACAATTATGTAGGTTTCAGGGGCACAATCCTGTAACACATCACCCGTACATTGTATTGTGTGTTCGCCACCCCAGGCCAAGTCTCCTTCCGTCACCTCCCCGCTCCTCTCCCACCTCCCGACCCCTTTCCCTCTGGTCCTCACCATCCTGTTGTGTGTCCATGAGTTTGGCTGTTTCTGTTTTGTTTTGGTTTTTGCTTAATCCCTTCACCTTCTTTATCCAGCCCCAACCTCCCCTCCACCCCCAAGAGCTGTCAGATTGTTCTCTGTATCTATGACTCTGTTTCTATTTTGTTTGTTAGTTAATTTTGTTCATTAGATTTCACATATGCGTGAGATCATGTGATACTTGTCTTTCTCTGACTGGCTTATTTCACTTCGCATGATACTCTCCAGGCCCCTCCATGCTGTCGCAAAAGGTAAGACTTCCTTCTTTCATTTACGGCTGAGTAGCATTTCACTGTGTAAATGTCCCACAGCGTTTTCATCCCCGGCGCCGTGCCTCGAAGTCCTCTCCACAGCCCTGTGGGCAGGGAGTCACGGAGAGGGTGCGGCCTGTCCGGGCTGCCCAGCGAGCGTCGGAACTGGAGCTGAAGCAGGGTAAGGCCGCAGTCTTGGCTTTTATGCCACCCTGTGCTGTGCAGGGGATGTGGGCATCGGGGTGCTCCCTGGTCCTCTCCACCTCCAGCTCCCGGACTTCTGAGCCCCCGGGACCAGGCACCAGGCAGAGCCTCTGTCGGTGCGCGAGGCTCAGGTGCCCGGCCAGGTGTGCTCCTGTGTTGTGTCCTGAACTGGATTCGGCCCCCAAGTCTCAAGCAGAATGGGAGGAACGCACTGTCCCCCTATATTTCAGAGAGGAAGGGAGAAGGGGAAGAGAGAGAGAGAGAGAGAGAGAAACATCAGTGAGAGAGAACCATTGATTGGCTTCCTCCTGCACGTCCCACACTGGGGATCAAGCCTGTGCCCTGACCGGGAACTGAACCGAGACCTCCTGGTTCTTAGGTCAACCCTCAGCCACTGAGCGCTGGCCGGGCAGCAACCCCAGTGGATGTACTTCTCTCCCCTGGGAAATGTGCGGCCTTCCCCGGAGGCCGGGGCGCACAGGCTCCGGATGGGCCGGAAGGCGCTTCCTTCCCAGGAATCCTGTGTCACGGCGGAAGGAGGCTAGAAAATGCTGTTACTTATCTAATTAATTAATTAGATTTCTATGGTAGCACCTTAGCACTGAAGCACTGAAGGTCTAGTGCAGCCGTGGGCAAACTACGGCCCGCGGGCCGGATCCGGCCCGTTCGGCTGTTCTATCCGGCCCGCGGAGCCGAAAGAGTGGAGGGTTCTCTTGCTCTCCCCTCCGCTCCTTCACCAGCAGCAGTGTTAACATGTATTAGTTCACACAAACACTCCATCCATGCTTTTGTTCCGGCCTCCGGTCCAGTTTAAGAACCCATTGTGGCCCTCGAGTCAGAAAGTTTGCCCACCCCTGGGCTAGTGCTAGGATTTCCCCGACTGAACACTGGGTGCCTCTTGGTCAGAAGCAGTGACACAGCCGAGCAGAGGACGGGCCTGGGAGGAAGGAGGAGAGGGGAGACCTGAGCCTCCAGATGACCCAGATGCTGCTTGGCTCTCTCTGTGCCAGTCGGGCAGAGCTGGGGGTTGGGAATTGGTAGAGAGAGAGAGAGAGAGAGAGAGAGAGAGAGCAGGCACACTCATGGGGGTGCTATGGGGGCAGCCTCATCCCCGTCGTTTCAGGGCCTTTTCTCCGGAAGACAAAAGGAAGATACACTGGGCCCGTGGTCACCTCAGCGGTTGTGCTGAACTGGGGACCTGCCATTGAGTTAACACAGCGCCGGGCCACGGTCCCCCCTCAGCGCCTGCTGACTGTGCTGAGCTAATCCCTGACGCATCCCCACAGCCACATCAACCGAAGGGCAAATGCACGTGGGGGGTCCGCGGGGGTCTGCGGATGCAGGATGCGGGAGCCCGCCTGCCCCGGGCCCCCATGCCAGGGCCTCCGCCTCAGAGGTGCTGTAGTTCCCGGACGAGGCAGGGAATTAGCTGTGACCTGGATCCTGGCAACGCGTCTGGCGTCTCGACGGTGGTGGGGAAATCCCTGGCCTCCTTACAAAGTGGGTCTGTCCCAGATTCCAGGTCATTATGGGAACCACAGGCTGCAGGCGGCAAAGCAGCAGGAGCCAGGGGCCGCCCGAGTCCCCTGAATCCCCCCGAGTCCCCACTGTGCACAGAAGGCGCGAGGCGGGGGCGCTGGCTGCCCTGTGCAGCCGGGACCTGGGCGGGGGGCGTTGTCACGCACATGGTCCGGTGTCCTCAGCCGTCCTTGGCCATGGCGGAGAGGACACTGCCAGCTGGGCCGGCTGTCATCCGCCGTCCTGGGCTTCCTGTGGGAGGGCGCCGAGAGAGGGGATGGGCGTGGGTGTCTCCTCCATCCCTGCGGGAGACAGCTGGCAGCTGGCAGCTCCTGCCTCTACTTTCTCTTATTGTTTTAATTTACAGTGAACACATACATGACATCGTTTGATAAGTCGCGTGGTCCCTCAGGCTTGTAGGAAAGAGCAGCAGCCCTCCACCCGTCTCCCAGGCGTGGCCGCTCAGTCCTGCCGCCTGCCTCCGTTTCTCGGTGTTACTCGGCTCTTCCCCAGTGTGTCCATGTAGACGTTACCGTGTGACTCTCGCTCAGTGAGGACAGCCCTCCCGCTCTGCCCTTCTGTCTGTTCTCCTTGCGAGGGAGGGGCTTGTTCACGGGCGTGGCCAGCGTGTGGCTGGGCGACGCTGACCTTCGGCCTCTCTGGCTGATGGCAGTGAACCAGTGAACAGCTGCCTGCTGGTCGGGGAACCAGGCAGGGCAGGGGCTTGGCGTTCTGCAGGAATGATGGCATTCTCCTGGGGGCACTGGTGTCCCCGCCTCTCCTCCGTGGTGTCCGGGTCGGGGTCTTTCGGGCTGTCTTTCCCCAGAGGACAGACATGTCTCCAGTGGAGACAGGGCCGGTGGGTGCCTGGCTGCTGGGTCCGTGTAGGCCCGGGGCGGGTCCGATGTTTCCACGCAGATCTGCAGCCCCTCCCTGCCCCCCACCAGCCCTCACCCCTGCTTCTCTGGCCCCTGAGCCTTGCTGGGTTCTGCAGGTGGATTGGCTAGTTCCTGGGTCCCCTCTGTGGCAGGTGGGCTTCGACGCTGTGTCTGCTTTCTTTCCATCTCTCCAGGATGTGTCACCTTCGACCCCTGCTCATCCCTGTCCCCTTCGCTCTGTCCTTGTGGGTTTATATCTGTTTCATCCCTTTACTGTCTCCGGTGGGAGGCAGGATGCTCAGCCCTCATGTCACTGCCTTCCTCCTGGCCTCTCGCTTCCTCATCCTCTCTCCCTTCTCACGCGCACTCGCGGTCCCGCTGCCATTTCACTCCCTTGCTTCTTTCTGTTTCTTCCTGGCTCCTGAGCGTTCTCAACCACGGGTGAGAGAAACACCGACGACCAGGTGGGTGGTGCTGGAGGCAGAGGGAGTGATGGGAGAGATGGACACCGACGACCAGGTGGGTGGTGCTGGAGGCAGAGGGAGTGATGGGAGAGATGGACACTGATGACCAGGTGGGTGGTGCTGGAGGCAGAGGGAGTGATGGGAGAGATGGACACTGATGACCAGGTGGGTGGTGCTGGAGGCAGAGGGAATGATGGGAGAGATGGACACCGACGACCAGGTGGGTGGTGCTGGAGGCAGAGGGAATGATGGGAGAGATGGACACCGACGACCAGGTGGGTGGTGCTGGAGGCAGAGGGAATGATGGGAGAGATGGACACCGATGACCAGGTGGGTGGTGCTGGAGGCAGAGGGAGTGATGGGAGAGATGGACACCGACGACCAGGTGGGTGGTGCTGGAGGCAGAGGGAGTGATGGGAGAGATGGACACCGATGACCAGGTGGGTGGTGCTGGAGGCAGAGGGAATGATGGGAGAGATGGACACTGATGACCAGGTGGGTGGTGCTGGAGGCAGAGGGAGTGATGGGAGAGATGTTTCTCATGAAATAACTGCTAAACTTTGAGTTCTTTTGTGGCTGTGGCACAGAGGGGGAGAAAAAAATCACTCCCTGTACTTTCTGAGTAAGGGTTGTTCTTGTAGAGAATTCCACCCTCACCCCATCTCCCCTTGGCTCACGGCTGGAATTACCCACGGATCCACCATCTCTCTGGTGCTTCATCTCCGTGCCCGGTGCCAGAGGGCCTGCAAGGATACGTACGAGTTGTGCAGTTTATTAATTTTGCATTAAGTAATTAATAGTAAAGTTAATTGATGGATTATTCAATTTTCAGGTAAAATGGGATGATAAATATTCATCACTTATTTTATTAAGGGAATTTCCATTTGCTATGTCATTAAATCTAGATTAACGAAGGCTGATTTTAAATGAAGATTGAAAACAATTGTGCTTTGGAATTAATTACTGAGCTAAGGTCGTTGCTTCGTGAGCTTATCCCCTCCACCCCCTCGTCCCCCTCCCCCCTCCCCGAAAGTCAGGGCTTCATCATCCGGGTGAGTGTCTGAATTCACAGAAGCAACGCTGCTGTTAGTTTAGGAAAATCCCACGAGTCTTGCTGGTTTCTCCCATGACGCCCCGGTTCCCGGCGGGCACCAAGAGGAGCGTGCGAGGTGGGCAGGTCAGGGCCCTTTGCCGCCAGCATGTGGCTGTGGCTTTGAGCTCTTTTTGTTTATTCAGGAGCTACAACAGGACTTAATTCAGCCCAAACCAGATGGGATGCAGATGTATATCCTGGTAAAAGAATGATGAACATGTGCCTCAAAGCGAACTTTAAAATAGCTATGGGGCCCTAGCTGGTGTGACTCAGTGGGTAGAGCATTGGCCCTTGGACTGAAGGGTCCCAGGTTTGATTCCAGTCAAGGGCACGTACCTCGGATGCAGGCTCCTGGCCCTGGTCGGGGTGCGGGAGGCAACCAATCGATGTGTCTCTCTCATGTCGGTGTTTCTTTCTGTCTCTCCCTCTCCCGTCCATTCTCTCTAAAAAAAATCGATGGAAAAAGTATCCTCCGGTGAGGATAAAAAACAAAAAAGATACATAAATGGTCAGTAAGCCCTATGGCATTAGTCATTAGGGAAACGCAAATCAGGCTACAGTGAGATACTGCTTCATGCTCATGAGGCTAGCTATAATAAAAAAATAAAAAATACATAGATTTGGGTTTTTCCCCGGTGTCAGGAGCCATGTGCGTGATTTCCCATCTATGAATGCTCTCAGCCAAGGATAACAACAGAGTCAGTTTTGATTTGTATTTTCTGGCTTGTGATTTCCTTCAGGTCTGGTTGATATCAATTCGTAAAACTGCTCAGAGCAGCCATCCGCAGGCCGGCACTGTTTTCCTCCAACCTCATAGGCTGTGGAGTACTGTGAGTTCCTTCACATCCGGGATCTCAGTCCTCATAGCAGCCCTGCACGGTAGGCAAGGCCTAGGGAAACTGAGGCACAGAAGGGAGGAAGAGTAGGAGGAGGGAGAGAGCCCCCATAAACACAGCCCTTCGTTCTCCTCTGCTGCCACCTCCCTCAGAACACGGTTGAGGAAACTGAGTCGCAGATTCTGTTCTCGGGCCGAGGTTGACTCGGCTAATTAGCCTCAGAAGTTGGGACCGGAGCCCAGATCTTTCCGACACCATCTGAGTGCTTTTTTCAACTTCAGCATCTTGGTGCTTTCAAATAATTTTTTAACCACCCGCGTAGTGGGCCCTCGGGAGTATTTATAGCCCAGTGGAGCGGTTCTCGCTGCCTCGCCACGGCTTCGTTATAGCTTCCCGGCCTCGTGCTCGCTCTGAGTTGATCCTACGGCGAGCCTTCCTCCCAGGGGAGCGTCGGGTGCTGCCGCACTTGGACCTGCTCTCCTAGAATTATCCCTAATTGGCTTGGAAAGTGGCTTCCAATAGGCAGAGGGCTCACGGTCTCGCCTTCCCGGTTGTGACTCGGGGAGGCACCAGGTTCTATCTGGTTTGGGATCAAGGTCTTGTGAACTGGGAGACTAAGCTCCTGTCACTAGTGTGAAGATTGATGTGTTGCCTGGCCAGTGTGGTTCAGTGGTTGAGTGTCGATCTGTGAATCAGGAGGTCACAGTTCGATTTCCGGTCAGGGCACATGCCTAGGTAGCAGGCTCAATCCCCAGTGTGCCGTGTGCAGGAGGCAACTGATCAATGATTCTCTCTTATTTCATCACTAGAGGCCCGGTGCATGAAATTGGTGCACGGATGGGGTCCCTAGGCCTGGCCGCCAATCAGAGCTGATCAGGGCCAGGCCGATCAGGGCCAGGACAGAGAGGAAGCAACGGTTGCTGGGCTGGGTGCAGAAGGAAGGGATGCCGGATGCCAACGCCGCCATCATTGGCGCTCTGCCACCGCGCAGTTCCCCACCTCCCCTCCCCTCTTCCCTTGCTGCCATGCTGGTGGGCAGGCGGTGGGTCCATTGGGGCCTGCCAGCCAGGGGGAAAGATGGGGCACAGGAGGTTGGCCGCCTGCCCCTAGGAGAGAGCCAGCCCTCAGACCCCCTGGGAAAGGGGCCGCATCTGCTGCCACCCACCCTCAGTTCCCCATCCCAGCCCGGGGGCCTGCCGCCAGGGGGGAGGGACTGCGGGAGATTGGCTGGCCAGGGGAGGTGGCAGTGGGAGCGCACTGACCACCAGGGAGCAGCTCCTGCATTGAGCATCTGCCCCCTGGTGGTCAGTGCACATCATAGCAACCGGTCATTCCTGTCGTTCTGGTCATTCTGGTCGCTTGGGCTTTTATATATATATATAGAGGCTCGGTACATGAAATTCATGCACTTGGTGGGGTGGGGGCGTGTCGCTCAGCCTGGCCTGGGCCCTTTTGCAGTCCAGGAGCCCTTGGAGGATGGCTGACTGACGGCTTAGGCCTGCTCCCCATGGGCCTAAGCCGTCAGTTGGACATCCTTAGCGCTGCTGTGGAGGCAGGAGAGGCTCCCACCACCGCCGCTGTGCTCACCAGCCAGCTTCTGGCTGAGCAGCACTCCCCGTATGGGAGCGCACTGACCACCAGGGGGCAGGCCTTGTGTTGATTGTCTGCCCCCTGGTGGTCAGTGTGCATCATAGCAACTTGTCATTCCGCTGTTTGGTCAATTTGCATATTAGCTTTTTATTATATAGGATACACACACACACACACACACACACACATATATGTTTCTCTCTCTCCCCCTCTCCCTTCCTTTCTGAAATCAATACAAATATATTAAAAAAGAAAAAAAGATTGAAGTGTTGCCCCGGGGAGACGGTGGGGAAACCACTGGACAGCCTGGCTCATCGGGTGGCAGGCAGAGGGGCGGGGGGGCGTCGACATGCAATCCACCATGTCCAGTGTCATCAGCGAATTTCCATGAGTGCCGGCTGCGTGCGGGCTTGTACCAGGCACTGCGGTGACAAAGGCAGCAGGAAGCAAGGCCCCAATCCAATCAGAGATGAGTCAGGCACGTCCAAGATCACGGTAGAGGATAGCAGGCGGCAGGCACAGGAGAGCTCGTGTGTGTGTGCGTGTGTGTGTGTGCGCGCGCGTGTGCATGTTCTCACACACAGAGCTGTGGGAGGAATGCAAATCAGGGCCAAGATCAATGGGAGGTGACTGATTCCATTGAAGGGACAGCACAGCAACCTTTGTGAGGGTGCGTCCCAGTCAGAGAACCCTGACCTTTGTCGGGGGGGCTCCCTGCTGAGGGACGGGAGAGACACCACAGGGCTTGTCTCCTCCTGAGCCCATGGGGAGAGCGGACTGGCTGTTGCTTTGGTACAGATCAGAAGGCGCTGGAGGCCAGGGTGGGCACGAGGATGGCAAAGCTGCCGTGGCCCTGGAGAGCCGCCCCTGCCCTGGGCACGGACCGGCACCTTCTCCAGAGCACAGTGCCTGGCGAGGCCTGGGAGGTGCGAGGGCCTGCCCACGCTGCGGTGCGAACCCACGCCTTCTCATGTGAAAGCCTCGTGTCCCCTCTACTCTGGTGCAGCTCATGGGCCATGAGCGGAACCCTGTGCAAGGTCACTCAGGTGGGCTGCCATGTCGTGCTGCCTTCCTCCTGGATTTGATAGCCGTGGTTCTCCACTGGGGACAGATTTGGCATAACTACCCACCCCCCACCCCCCGCCTCCCACCTAACTAACCTCTCACCCCTCACCTAACCCCACCCCCACCCCTCACCTAACCCCACCCCCCACCCAACCCCTCTCCCCACCCACCCCCCTCCCAATGCCTCCAGCCTCCAGGACAGTTGGCCATGTCAGAGACATTTTTGGTGCTCACAGTGGGAGGGGACGCACTACTGACCTCTAGTGGGCGGAGGCCATGGACACTGGCCCAAGGGTGACCTGCCCCTAGTCAGGGGGTGGAGGCCGAGACCCTGCTGCCAGGGTAGAGGGTCACGCTGAAGAGCAGGGTGGTCCTGGGCCAGACTCTGCCACTGATGAGCAGCAAGTTACCCACCCCTGCGCCTTGGTTTCCTCATCTGTGGAATGGGAGTATAGTAGCTGCACTGTTGTGAGGAGAGTGTGAGGGACTTATACTGAGCACTTAGGACACTGTTGTTGGGGAATTTCCTGGGGTTGTGTCGCCAGGAGCCCTCAGAGCGCAGCCCTGGGCCCTGCACACAGTCTAGGCGTGTCCACTTCTGTCGGTGTGGGGGTGCAGAATGGCGGTCTCTTGTCATTCTCAGCCACCCCAGACAGTTCGACGATCCTCGGGATAAACAAGCTTCCGAGAGGAGCGAGGGGAGAGCGCGAGGGAGGCCACGCCGCCACACTCCACGGAGAAGAGAATCTTAATTAGGAGGCTGTCAAGAGAGCCAAGGTGGCCGGGAGGCCAGGCTCAGAGCCCCGGAAATAAGTGCGCTCATGCACTGACCCACACAGAAAACAGGTATTGATCACCGTGCTAGTTACTGCGGCGTAACACGTCGCCTCAAAACTCAGTGGCATAAAGTAACCAATACTTAGCATTTCGCTGTTTCTTAGGGTCAGGATTGGGGTAGCTTAATTGGATGCCTCTGCCTCAGGGTCGCTCATGGGGCTGCAGCCTCGTCTGAGGACTCTGGTGGGGCCCCCCCAGGCTGACTCATGATGTCGCAGGACCCAGCCTCCCCCTCTCTGTCGGCCAGAGGACCCCTTAGCCACCTCCTCACCCCCCCAATGTGGCCGCTGCTTCTTCAGGGCGAATGAGCAACAGAGTGTGGGAGGGCGAGCAGGAGTCTTGGAATCTGACCCCACAGGGACGCCCTGACAGTTTGCTGAGATCTGTCTCTTAGACGTGAGCCACTAGGCTCGGCTCACACCGAGGAGGGGAGCACACGGGTGTGAATCAGGAGCGGGCCCCGGGGTAACCTAGATACTGCCCCCCACGGCCTTGAATGATGTGGGGACTGAGAGAAAGGCCAGGTGACTGGCCATGGCATTCGCCCCGCCTTCTCCGTGACCACGGGCAGGGGCTTGCCTCTCGGACTTAGTCTTCTCCGAAAGTGGTGGCATCTGACAGGGATGGCGAGTCCGGGGCAGGCATCACGCAGCGTGACTCAGTTTCCCGCGAGCTGGCCCGCCTGCTTCAGGTGCCACCGCTGGTTGTGGGGACATCCACATGCCATCTCTGGGCATCTGTGAGGGACGTTCTATGGTTGTGGCACTCAGACCACCATTCAAGATGTCACTGTGAAAATGGGAAGCGACGGTCCTATTGGCCAGGAGCCTGTGGGGCCTGGGGTGCAGCGTGGGGTGGGCTCCCCTGGCCTTTCACTGGGGGCGTGGACTTGACTCCAGTGACTGCCCTGCCCGGGCAGCCTCAAGAGGGAGCGTAGCTCATTCTGGAAATGAGCCTGAGGCGGCTGGGGGTTCTGCATTCAGTCACCTGACGTTCAGGCGTCCATCCTGGCCGTCCTGGAGCGGCCCGGGCTCCGGTGCGGGCTTTGTTTGCTAGATCTTGACACCTGCATATCGCTTCCCGTGGCTGCGGGCGTCCGTGCGCAGGAGGGAGCTTATTTTCCGGGCTGCGCAGCCTTTACCCAGCCCATTAGAATGCTCCCCAGCCCCCACCAGGCTTCCTGTCTGGAGGGCTGGGATATTCAGGGCCTGCTTCCTAGGCATCGATTTACAGTGATTGTCACCACTGCGCTCCAGGACGGTCAGAGCCAGTGGTGAATCCTTTCAGCAGCTCATCCCTTTTGTTTTAAAATGACCCAGGCGCTGAGTGGCTCTGGCCCGCCCGGCCAGCCTGACCCCCTCAGCGCCCTGCCTTCTGCCGCTCCGTTCAGATAAGAGAATGATCCAGGCCCGGCTGGGCGAGCGTCGCTGTTGTGATATCTGATTGGCAGCTGTCACGGACGTGGCTGCCCACCTGGGCCGTGAGCAAGTTCTTGGAGGGAGGGTCAGGCTCCACCTTGTCGGGAGGCAGGCCAGCATGGCTCCCCTCTGGTTGGTTCTCTGCCTGTGGCTGTAGAAGGCGACACCAGGTCCCCACACGCATCCTGTCCCGTGGCCCCGGAACAGGTCACCGTGCACGGGGTGGCTACAACAGCACATAGTCACGCGTCTGTGTGTCAGCGTGGGGTACAGGTCTCCTGGGCTGCCGGCAGGGCTGGTCCCCCTGGGGCTCCAGGGGAGAGTCCGTTTCTCTGGTTCCTGCAGCTGCTAGAGGTGCCCACATTCTTTTTTTTTTTTAAAAATATGTTGTTACTGATTTTTAGAGAGAGAGGGAGAGGGAAGAGAGAAACATCAGTGATGAGAGAGAATCATGAATCGGCTTCCACCTGCACGCCCCCTACTGGGGATCGAGCTCACAACCCAGGCATGTGCCCTCACTGGGAATTGAACCGTGACCTTCTGGTTCATTGATTGACGCGCAGCCACTGGGCCACACTGGCCGGGTGAGGCATCCCTATTCTTTGGCTCATGGCTTCGTCCTCTGTCAGAAGGGCCAGTAGCGTGGCGTCTCTCGGACCCTCAGTCTCTGACCTTCTCTCCTGCCTCCCTCTTCTACTTTCAAAGATCCTATGATTATGTCAGGTCCAGCTGGTAGACCAGACACTTGACCTACGTCAAGGTCGGCCCATGCGCAACCTTGGTTCCCCCTTGCCATGCGACCTCCCACATGCACAGGTTCCTGACATTAGACATGGACATCCTAGGGGGACATTAGGCGTGGACATCCTAGGGGACATTAGGGATGGACATCCTAGGGGACATTAGGGATAGACATCCTAGGGGGACATTAGGGATGGACATCCTAGGAGACATTAGGGATGGACATCCTAGGGGACATTAGGCGTGGACATCCTAGGGGACATTAGGGATGGACATCCTAGGGGACATTGGGGATGGACATCCTAGGGGACATCGGGGATGGACATCCTAGGGGATATTAGGCATGAACATCCTAGGGGACATTAGGCATGAACATCCTAGGGGACATTAGGCATGAACATCCTAGGGGACATTGGGGATGGACATCCTAGGGGACATTAGGGATGGACATCCTAGGGGACATTAGGGATGGACATTCTAGGGGTGACATTAGGGATGGACATTCTAGGGGGGACATTAGGGAAGGACATCCTAGGGCAGGGGTCCTCAAACTTCTTAAACAGGGGGCCAGTTCACTGTCCCTCAGACCATTGGAGGGCCGGACTATAGTTTAAAAAAAAAACTATGAACAAATTCCTATGCACAGTGCACATATCTTATTTTGAAGTAAAAAAACAAAACGGGAACAAATACAATATTTGTATTTGCATGTGGCCCGCGGGCCGTAGTTTGAGGACCCCTGTCCTAGGGTTTATGGAAATTTCCATTGAGAAGAACCCCCAAGCTTCCCTGAGCAGGAGTCCAGTGTAAGTGTAAGTGTGGGCGTTGGAGACAGCCAGGCCTGGTCCACCTTCATCCTGCCGCCTGGGCGCTATGAGATGGTGTTGGACGTGTGACTGCAGGTGACCAGTGGGCGAGCTGCTTCACCGCCCTGAGCCCGTTTCCTTTGTGCAACAGGCATGCGAACACCCGTCGTCCAGGGCTGTGGCCACAATCCCCGGAGATAATCGTAGCCATCTCCATCTTCGCACCAGTTCTCTCATCCCTCCGGGGTTTGGCATGCCGTCCATGCTTTCCTCGCCGCAGCTGGTGGAGGTCGAGATCACTGCCCCAGGTGACAGACAGGTGGAGGCGCGTCCTGCCCTCCTGTGTGGCTGGAAGGCGTGGAGCTGAGCAGCACCTGGACCTCCTGACCCCGATGGCGTGCCCTCCCTCTGGGCTCTGGCGGCATGTTCTGGCCCAGCAGTCTCCTGCTCGCTCTGGTCCTGGCCACGAGAAGGGCGGGCGGCGGTCACGCGGAGCTGGGCTGGTCCCTTTGGCTCTGGCGATCCTCAGGGGACGCCACTTCCCCAGGTCCTTGTCCCGTGGCTCAGGAAAGGTCGGGACACTGCAAAGCACGGGGCCATTTGCTTATTTCCTCTTGGCGTCTTCGCAGTGGGGGGTGGGGGCGTTCTGGGGTGGCCGGGTGCAGGCCTCCCAGCTTTCTGTGGCCGCTCAGTGGGATGTCAGTCGTGGTCCTCATCCTTCTCCCTTGGTGCCACCATGGAAGCTTCCAGGCAGTCCCTGCGAGCCTGGCCTGTCTCTGCTGGCCTTCCCCTGGGCTCCCGGTTCACCCAGGAAAGTGTAGCCTCAGCAAGAGAAGCGGCAACTTTCTGAGATGCAGCGAGTGCAGATGAATTATTCAGTGGCTCTCAGTCCAACTTTATTAAGGCCGGAGTCATCGCTTCTGTCAGAAGCCACGGGCAGGCAGGTTCAGCGGCGGCCCTGGGGCTGATGGCTGGGGCGGAGGACTGTGGCGAGCAGGGGCCGAGCCCCCTGGCGTGGGCTCGCACTGGGATCCCGTGTGTGCCCTTGGCCAGTGCTCAAGTGAGCCTCCGTGGCCCCTTTAACGGGAACGGCTGCTGAGAGAGGGAGGAGAGACGCAGCTCCCTGGGGACGAGGGTCCTGACCCCCCTCCCTGGTTCAGAGATGGGGCCGGGGCTTCAGGCCAGAGCATCGAGGAGGACGGAGAAGGGACAGACTCCCACCACAGACGGACCAGGGCGTGTATCTAATGGCAGAATCGAGTTAAAGAGTTGGTGGCATTTTAAGTGCTTTTCAGGTTCATTTATATTCCAACTTGATAACGAGGAAGTGGCTTTTGTCCAAGAGGTGAGATATGCAAAAATAACCATTCAGTTTCTCATAATTAACCTTCAGTGAGATTCTCAGCTTTAGCGATAGATTTTGTGCTTCGGAGATGTAACGGACCGGAAGTGGCACGTGCTGCTTGACTCCAGACGCCCGGCGACATGGGGGCGCACCGACGGGGGCCCTGCCCTCAGCACCTCTGTTCTGAGCACCCGGAGAGGGAACAGCCAAGGAGCCCTGGGCCTTGTGGCCGGGGACCTTCCTCTGCTCCGTCCCGGAGCGCTGCCCCAGGTCTGCATCGCTGCCCTCGCTCCTTAGGCCCCACCGTGGCCGTGACCACCGGACAGGCCAGGCGCAGGGACCTTTCCTCCGTCCTCACTCCCCTTGACGACCTGCAGTTTCCTTTTTAAAAACTGTAATCTTCACTCAAGGGTATGCTTATTGATTTTAGAGGGGAAAGGATAGAGGGAGGGGTGGGAGGGAGGGAGAGGGCGGGGCGGGGGGAGAGAGAGAGAGAGGGATCGGTTGCCTCCCATATGTGCCCTAATGGAATCGAAATCACTACCTTTCAGGTTATAGAATGACGCTCCAACCAACTGAGCCACACCAGCCAGGGTGAGCTCTTGCAGCTTTGGACCCCATAGACTGATGGATCCATTGTCAGAGTTCTCTCTTGATTCTGTGGAGCACCTGGCACATGCCCAGTGCTGTGGATAAGGCTTTTATCTACCCTCAGAGCTCAGTCTACTGGGGGCAGCATAGGCCCAGAGCACAGCAACAGAGGGGCCAGAGAGTGCCGTGGTGACGGTGGCAGGGGGGGCAGGGGGGTGTGCATAGACCCAGACCAGGGCGACAGAGGGGCTGGAGAGTGCTGTGGTGACGGTGGCGGGGGGAGGGGGGGCAGGGGCGTGTGCATAGACCCAGACCAGGGCGACAGAGGGGCCGGAGAGTGCCGGTGGTGACGGTGGCGGGGGTGCGAGGGAGGCGTGGCAGGGAAGGCTTCTCTACTAAGTCTCAGTTCCCCTCAGCATTAGTCAAGGCTCAGCAGAGAAATAGCCAGTAGGGTGTGTGTGTGTGTGTGTGTGTGTGTGTGTGTGGTGAGGAATTGACTCCTGTGACTCTGCGGGCTGACCCGCTCTGAGAGGTGCTGTGGGCAGCTGGGACCCCGGAGAGTTGGTATGCAGCCCTGGTCGGAAAGCTGGCAGGCTTGGGACTCAGGAAGAGCTAAAGTTTCATGTACTGAACGAAGGCGGACAGAGACCGATGTCCCAGGTCAGCCTTTTTGTTCTAGTCAGGCCTTCACCTGATTGGGTGAGGCCCACCACATTGGGGAGGGCAATCTGCTTCACTGAGTCTACTGTTTTAAATGTTCATCTCATCCAGAAACATCCCCTCAGACAGACACATTCAGAATAATGTCTGACCCCCTCTCCGGCATGCCGCAGCCCCGTTAGCTGACACGCAAAATTAGTCCTCACTGCATGCACCCTGCTTTAGAGTTCTAGTTCCCTGCGTCCTCCGCTTCTCACCGCCTACTCCCATGCCTTCACCTTCGTCTTGGGGTAATGCTTCCAGTACTTGACCACAGACCCAGCTGCATGGAGGTGTTAATTAGTTAATCTTTAAAAGCCATTCTCTCTCTCTCTCTCTCTCTCTCCATATATATATATATATATATATATATATATATATATATACACACA
The DNA here is from genome assembly GCF_964212035.1 of Myotis nattereri. Lineage (NCBI taxonomy): Eukaryota > Metazoa > Chordata > Mammalia > Chiroptera > Vespertilionidae > Myotis > Myotis nattereri. The sequence continues at coordinate 213,133,820 of NC_138077.1, read as the reverse complement.
CATACACACACACACACACACAGGCAGTCCTCGAGTTACAGCAGACTCAACGTATGTTGTTTTGTGGTTACGTTGCCATCTCCCATTTATTTATAAAAAAAAAAAAAAAGTTCCGTCATTTTGATGTATGTAAAGGGTGTCCCAAAATTCACGCAAGAAGTAATTTTGATAGAAAACACAGGTTTATAATTAAAAATTGTAAATTTTTTATTGATTCATAAAGTTTACAGTATAGGGTTATGTATGGAATAGCATATCGGGTAAATGGCCTCCACAGCTTTGCTGGCACATATGCACTCTTTTGTTGAAATTTTCCATGACGGTTTTGCATAAATGTGGCTGAATTTCGATGAGGCTCATTTTCATCTTGATGGCTTGGTTAATGGACAAAATTGTCGCGTTTGGGGTTCAGAAAATCTACGAGTGATTGTTGAGAAACAAATGCATCCACAACGTGTCACTGTTTGGTACGGATTTTGGGCTGGAGGCATCATCGGACCATTCTTCTTCAAAAATGCGGCTGCTCAGGCAATAACAAAAGAGTGTGTATGTGCCAGCAAAGCCGTGGAGGTCATTGACCCGATATGCTATTCCATACATAACACTATACTGTATACTTTATGAATCAATAAAAATTTACAATTTTTAATTATAAACCTGTGTTTTCTATCAAAATTACTTCTTGCGTGAATTTTGGGACACCCTTTACATATGTGCTTTATGTTTTTTATTATTTATTTACCACAAGTAAAGGTCAGGAATTGTTATCTTTCTTTAAGATTTTTTTTACTGTTTCACTTCATTCCTGCTGTGTGTGTGCTCCATGTGGGTGCCGTAGGTGCTTGGGTAGGTGGGTTCCCACTTACGGCGTCACGTTGTGCCGTGGGAACGGATCTCGACATAACCCGAGGACCTATTGTATATGTATGTGTGTGTGTGTGTGTGTGTGTGTGTGTGTGTGTGTGTGTATAGTTCATCCTCACCCCAGGATATTTTCCCATTGAGTTTTCAGAGTGGAAAGACGGGGGAGAGACAGAGAGAGAAACATCAGTGTGAGAGAGAGACATCGATTGGTTGCCTCGTGTACCATCTCCAACCAGGTTTGGGGAATTGAGCCTACACCCTAGGTATGTACCCTTGACTGGACTCGAACCCGGGACTCTGCAGTCCATGGGCTGATGCTCTGTCCCCTGAGCCAAACTGGCCAGGGCAAAGGTAGATATTGACTTACCAATCTCTCAACTTGGGGCCAAGGGTTCTTTTGTTTCCCCGTGCAGGCCTGCTGTTTGTGGGTGAGTCCCGTCTTTTTCGTAGGTCACCTTGGAGCGCCTCGCTTACGGTTTCTTCAGCGTGGAGGGGGGACTTCAGGACACTGTGAAGCACTCTGGGTGCAGGATCCTTCCAGCCTTTTATGACGCCCCATCAATATTTTATGGCTGGATCATTCCTCTCCGACTCGGCAGCCTTCTGCAAGCAGCGCACTTTTATTGAACCTAAGTATTCGGCTCAGTTTTCACAGAAACGCCGTCCTCCTGGTTACTCTGTTTCACTCTGCTCCATGTTACTTAGGCACAGGCTTCCCATAAAGTACAGCCGACGCAAACAGATTTGGAAAGGCATGCAACTGACTTTTGACACATGTGCAGACTCCACGTGTGGATGGAGAAGTGCAGGGTGTCCTGGAGAGTCCCCCGAAAGTGCTGGGAGGCGTTCAGCGTGGGGGAGGTGCTGATGGCAGTGTGTGCTGATTTCCACGGTGTAAATCCTCCCACTGTGCACATTTCAGGTTCCCAACGGTTGCACACCAACCAGCTCCACCCTCCTGAGAAGGTGACAACTGGCTCTCCCGGTGGCTTGTCGGCCCCAGCCCTCCCCATCCACCCCCCTCCAGTCCTGGGCAGGAATGGGCCTCAGGCCCTGGTTTATAGGGGGAATGGAGAGAAGGGGTTTGCCTGACCCCTGGATGGAGGGCAGAGCAGTAAGAGAGCTCTCACTGAGCCTGAACATCTGCGCACCTTAGCCCTCCTTCGTCTTCTCTCAGCATCCAGCCCCTTCTCTTCAGCTGCCGCTCCCTGACCCCTTACCCCCACCCCTTCCCTGCTTCCTCACCACATTTCCCCTTTGTGGGGTCCTCCAGGCTCTGCACTCTGCTCTCTGCCCTCAGGGGTCCCTGCGGGGCCTGCCCTCCTCGGGTGGCACTTTGAGCTTCCCTGGCTTTTTACTCTTCCCGCACCATCTCTCTGTTCTGTGTCCCAGCCCCTCAGGGTCCTCCCAGGCAGCTGCCTGCCTAATTTAATCGCATTTCTAGGCAAGGTGTTGGCTTAAAAAGGCTTCATGTACTTCAGTGCCCGGATGACAGGCTGATTCATGTAGGTGCCTCGGGTCCCAGGGCGCCACTCAGATCCTCGCATGCCCGGGCTGTCTCTCTGGATGGATCCGACCGTCTCCGATGGCTGTGCACACACTTCGGGAACCCCTGCTCTATTCTTCCCATCGCCCGGGGCAGGACGGAGTGGGGCGGGTCAGGATTAGACTTCACCGTCTTGGCACCACTTTGCCTGGGCTTTGATGCTTTTGATTCTAAGCAAAAGGTGGGTTTTGCAGTCAGAAATGTTTACGACTGTGTTTCCACACATTGTTTGAAATGTTTCATTGTGGAAGAACGTGCACATTCCAGTGCGGTAGATAAATGGTCCTTCGCCCGCTTTGCGAGCACGCGGGAGACATCAGGAGTAGGGGATGCGGTTTGGGGCCTCAGAACGGCCTGCGTGGCAGGGCTGGGGCGGGAGACCTTGATGGAGGAACTCACAATGGCGAGCTTGCTATTCAGACCCCTGAATACAGGCCTTTGCGTAAAAGGCGGTGCTGGTGGGAGGAGGCGCTGGCTCCGGAGCTGATTTCTATGCGGAAGGCAGAGCGTGGCCTGTGTAATGAACAGAGTTTATCTCTGTGTGGAATGAGAAATAATTTGCTAAGCCAGTAACTTCTGTGTTTCCCAGATGCCCGTGCAGCGCGCACGCAGCCTGGGGTCTGGCGCGCAGGAAATCGCCTTCCTGCACAGAGCTCTTAAAGGACCCCTGATGTCAGTTCAATTTTCAGAAATTAAAGGATTAAACGCTCTCTGTTTTCTCCGAAGACTGGCGAGCACTTGATCTGTTTCATTAAAATGACTCCTTTGGTGCAGTGTCCCCGCAAAGCCAATCAAGAACTGCCTGGGCACTGCCAGGCCCCGCCTTCGGCCCTGCTGCCGGCTAAGGGGGGCCCAGATGAAGCAGCAAACACGCAGGAACCCAGAGCCCGCAACGCGAGGGACACAGACACCAGGCAGCACCCCCCTCCCCCCCCCCCCGTCTCCCTGCCACACCAGTATCGTCCTGGGGAAGCTGGGCAGTTAACAGGGGGGCAGCGCCGTCCTCATTTCCATCCCGCTGAATCTGAGTCCTGGAGAGTGAACGTGGATGAAGGCCTGAACCCAGACACAGGGAAAATGCTTGTTATTGGCAAGAAATGCCGCTGTCGTGAAATCACTCTGAGACCCGTCTTCTGGGGCTCTTTGGGGCTCATCAGTGGGTAGAGTAGGCACCCGTGTCTGCAGCACGAAGCAGGGGGCCCGGGAGTGGCCTCGATACTAGAGCAGACATCCCTGAGGTTCTGCCTGTGGAGAATGAGGGCGTCTGATGAGATGATCGCAGCGGTAATAAAAGGCAGGGCCACTGCTCATGGAGCACCTGCAGCCTCTCTCACCGGGTCCGTGAGAGCATTAAGCCATACAGTACAGCACATGGTGCGTGTGGCTTTTCCAAGTTCTTTCAAGGCTGGTGGGTAGCTAGCACCACTCTAATGCACAGGACTGGTGCTGATTTCTTAGTTCCCCGGATGCCGGTGGGCCATGGGCTTGCTTCCTCAGGGAACCCTCCTGGCTAATGGATGACTTCAAGAAGCTAAGCCTTTTATTCTTTGTCTCCTTCAATCCTTATAGCCAGTCACCCTTGAGATAGGACAGTTATTATCACCATCTTACAGATGGAGAAACCAGGCTTAAAGACACGGAGTAACTTGCTTGAGATCACAGCTAGTAAACAGTGGAAGGAGGGCAGGAGCCCACATCGGTCTGACTCTCTGTTATTCGTTGCCATGTAACAAATTGAAGCCACAGACTGAGCGGCTTAAAGGAGCCCGCTTATCAGCACCTGGCGCAGGAACCCAGGCTCAGCTCGGTTGAGTCCTCCGCTTCAGGGTTTCTCCCAAAGCCGTGGCCCTGGAGTCGGCTGGGCTGCAGTCTCACATGAAGGCTCAGCTGGGGTGTGGGCGGCTTCCAAGCTCATGCACTTGTTTCAGGACTCAGTTCCTCACAGGCTGTTGGACAGGGGCCCTCAGTTCTCTGACACCTGGACCCGTCCATGTGGCTGCTTGCTTCCTCAAAGGCGAGAGAGAGCCTTCTAGCAAGACAGAAGTTCCAGGCTCACCCAAATCAGTACAGAGGTGATGTCCCATCACCTTTGCTGTGTTCTGTCGCGTAGAAGCAAAGCACACATTCTCCACACACTCAAGGGCAGGGGATTCCATGAGGGTGTGGCCACCCGGAGGTGGGGTGACCGGGGCATCTTCGAGTCTGTCCACCGCAGGCTCCAGGGCCCAGCCTGGCCCGCCGCTCTCTCTGTGGAGTAGAAAGGACCGCCTGGGTGGTAGTGTGGAGATGCAACACCTTGGCCAAGAGGGTTAATTAGGCTGCCTGCCTTTAGGCGATACGGTTCCCATTGTTTCCCGCAGCTCTGATGTTATCAGGGACAGAATTAAAATCTCTGAGCCACACTTTTGATTAATGCATGAGATGCAATATTACACGTTTCATGAAATTACCTTTCAGAGAGAGTGAACCCGCGTCCAGGGGGGATGTCAAGGGCGCAGGTGTCTGTGGAAGTGCTCGTGCTGGCAGCTCAGGAGAGCCTGTGGTTCTGCCAGGGGTGCCAGGGTCCAGATGGCCTCCCGGGGGCCCGCTGCCACTGTTTGAGGGACAATTGCAGGAGAAGCTGAGTCCGGCACGGCGACTGGGGAAGCCACGGTCACTGCATTTCTCCGGCTTTGCACCGGGCTGGTCCAGGACTGGGCATCATGGCGAAGAGCCTGATGAGCTGCTTTTGGAAAGGGAGCTCGTGGGGACCAGGAGGACATCCTGACAGACACTGTGCTGAGGCCTGAACACGGGCCACGCTTTCCCACATGCGGTGGGTGAGTGAGGGGGATTCACGGAAGCTCCAGCTTGGTCAGGGGTGAGATGCCCTGTTAGTAGAATATTCTGGTCACTGGAGAGCAGCCGTCTACACCCCCAGAAACGGGCAGTGTTAAGACACTCCTAGGGTCATGGTGTAGGTCATGGTGAGGGCGTCCATGAGCTGTGATAATGGCCATGAGTTCCCTTCTCTCTGAAGATTCCTGGGCACTGCTGGTGCGTCCTTTTCCGCGGGTGCACGTGTGGGTTTCTGTGTGCACTGTGACTGCAGTGTCGGGCCACCTCTGCCTGAAGGCTGCTGGACAGAAGACAGTTCTGCTCCTCCGCTGCTCACAGGGGCCGGGGGGCGGGGGGGGGGGGTCGCGCCGGAGGCAGCACTTGGTTCTGGCAGCCCCCTTGGGCGGGTGGGGGCCCTGTCCTTGGTGCTGGTGTTCAGGTTTGGAAACTGACCACAGTGGAGAGAAGAGCACACGAGGTGGGGGCCTATCACTCCTTGGGAGTCACTGTGTCCCTGAGTCTTTTGGGGTTTTGATAGGTGAGAGGCCCCTTGGAGGAAAGGCACTGATTTTACCCTTTGGTCCCCTCGCTGCTGTCACCTTCTCCCTGGGGACAGGCTTGTCCTGTGGCCTGTTAGTCACTCATCTGGCTCCTCAGGACTGCTCCAGGGGAAGGAGCCATGGGGATGCCAGCCCCCATGGGACCCAGCCCCCATGGGAACTATCCCCTGTGGAACACCATCCCCCATGGGAACCAGCCCCCGTGGGAACCAGCCCCCGTGGGACACCATCCCCCATGGGAACCTGCCCCCATGGGAACCAGCCCCTGTGGGACACCATCCCCCATGGGAACTAGCCCCCATGGGAACCATCCCCCATGGGAACCAGCCCCCGCGGGACCCAGCCCCGTGGGACACCACCCCCTGTGGGACACCATCCCCCATGGGAACCAGCCCCCGCGGGACCCAGCCCCCGTGGGAACCAGCCAGTGCAGCAGGGAGCTCTCTGGAGAGTGTTCTGGGCTCCGAGAGTGGAGAGTGGGAGGGGGAGTGATTCTACCTGTGCATCTGCCCCTCCCTCACCTCTCCCCTTCCCTGTCCCCCTAAAGGAGCTGAAGCCCTTGCGTCTTTCCTCCTGACAGCACCGTGAACTCTGTACCCCCTTTGTCCCCACTGCCCCGCAGCTCCCTGCGTTTCAGATTTGTTGGAATGTGCCAGGCTATGTGCACACCGTGATATGCGCCCCGTGACGAGTTGACACGGGTCCCCCTGCCCGAGGAGCTCAGGGTCCATGAAGGAGAAGAAGCAGAGCTTGTGAGGCAGAATGTGGGGTGCGTACTGTTCAGGCCCTCCTGGGGGATTCTTGATTCGTTTCGTGCAGAATCTGTGCAAATTCAGCGAGAGGTGGGGGACGGGCCCCTGCAGCCGTGGGACAGCATGTGTCCAGCACAGGGGATGGACGCTCTTCCTTCCTCTCCACCTGGCAGTGCTTATGGAGACCCCATTCTCCTCACCACGAAAGCAGGGATCCCCTCATTTTCCGTCCAGTCAGCGCGCAGGAAGATGTCTGAGGGGATGGGCTCCCTTCCTCAGAGGCTCTGGGATTGAGAATGCCTCAGAGCCTCATGTGAAATGAGACAGCCCGGATGGCCCTGGCCTCAGACCCACCACCTTCCCATCCTCTCGCTCCCCCGTCCATCATGCCCACCCCTGCCCTTGCCCGGCTGGACGCAGCAGTGCGCCCCCACTGGCCTCCACCCCGCCCACCCCAGCCGCTGTCCCCAGAAGCAAGGGTGATGCTGATCATATCACTTTAGCTCTTCCCGGGGTGGAACTCCAGACCCGGATGGTGCTAACAAGCCCTGCGCGGCCCCAGCCCCCCCACACCCCCCAACCCCCAACACCGCCCCCTGATGGTTAGATGTTGTATTCGTTTCCCCGGGCAGCCACTGCCAAGCACCAGGAGCTGAGTGGCTTACACAAGAGGAATCCTTTGTCTCGGTTCTGGGGCCAGAGCCTGGCTCCCGAGAGCTGAGTGGCAGCTGAGGAAGTGGCCGTGTCCCTCCTGTTGTTGGAGCCAGTTCCCGCCTGGAGCTTTGGTCCATCCTTCCCGTCTGGTCAGATGCCCTGCTCCGGGAGGCCCTCCCACCCACAGTCCCGTTCGGTTGCCCTTTCTGTGTTAGGAGATTTGACGTGGCTTGCAGGCGACACCTGACAGCTGTAACGCGTTCAGTGGACACTTACTCCCTGTCAGTCCGTCGCTTGGCCGTGGCCTCGCTGAAGTCAGCGATGATGTGCTGTTCAGCACTTTCTGTGGCAGGTGGGGGACAACCAGTGGGTTGTTGACTGGTTTTGAAGGCTTTGCCATCAGTGAGTGGGAAGCAGACTGCCCGAAGGTCAGGCCCCAGGGCCTGCTTGAATCCCCGTGAGGCGTGGCGCAGACGGGGAGGTAGGACTCAGGAGGTGTGTAGGCAACAGATGGGGCTGCTCTCTGAGATATAACGTCTGCCTTCCCAGGTTTTGTGCAATTTAGTGGTGAGCGCTTAGAGAACAAAGACCCCCAGGCTCTAAAGACATGTTTTTATTGGTGAAAACCTAGAGAAATGGGGGTCAGGGAAGGAAAGGGGAAGGGATGGTGCCCTTATTTCTACTCTAAGTGCTGTCTGCACCCCGCTCTCCGTCCGCCAGCCCTCCCGGAGCTCTGAGCCTGGTTCCCCGTCAGATCAGGCATGGCTTTCAGATGCCAAGTCCCCTTCCATCGAGTCTCTACCTCAGGCCACACCCGCTCCCAATCTGAGGCGGATTGAGCCTCTCATGTGCCCCGGGTGCCATCCTAGCTGATGAGGACCCAGGAGTAGAGTCCCTGGGAAGCAATTTCTCTGCTTCCAGCACCCCGTTAACCTGCAGAGCCCACCTGTTAGAAGGTTGAGCCAGGTATGGCCGTCAACCTCTGAGTGCCTATGGGGGCCTGCCCCTCCCCAAGACCACTCCCCTGCAAGTCAACCTTAGGCACGTGAGGAGATCTGCCAAGTCTCAGGGTGCTGTCCATCCATCCATCCATCCGTCCATTTATCTATCCATCCATCCATCTGTCCATCCATCCATTTATCTATCCATCCATCCCTCTGTCCATCCATCCATCTGTCCATCCATCCATTTATCTATCCATCCATCCATCTGTCCATCCATCCATCCGTCCATCCATCTGTCCATCCATCCCTCTGTCCATCCATCCCTCTGTCCATCCATCCCTCTGTCCATCCATCCCTCTGTCCACCCCTCGGTCCATCCGTCCCTCTGTCCATCCATCCCTCTGTCCATCCATCCCTCTGTCCATCCATTCCTCTGTCCATCTGTCCCTCTGTCCATCCGTCCCTCTGTCCATCCATCCGTCTGTCCATCCGTCCCGTGCTGATGGAGCCCTCCTGGGCCCCTGGTGCCATCCCGGTGGTGAGGTCCCAGGAGTGGCGAGGACCAGTTTCTGCAACAGGGAGAGTGGTGGAGACACAGACAGACAGACAGACGTGTCCAAGGTCAGTGTGGAGTCCCATGGTGCCTAGATGGTGGCCACTTACCCATCCCAGATGCCTTCCTGGAGTCAGTGACATCTAAGCTGAGATCCAAGGAGGAGGAGGAATTAGCAGGCCCGTGGGAAGCAGAGGAGGGCAAAGGGCATTTCGGGTGGGAAACTCATTGGCAGGTCTAGAGGGACAAGAATGTGCCTGAGGTGACTGAGGGCATGGAGTTCAGTAGGACGCCAGCGCAGGGTTAGAGCGGGCTGGAGGTTGAGGAAACAGGTCCCGGAGGGTCTCACATGTCACCCAGGATGAGGAATTCCAGCTCTGGCCCAAAGCCAGGTCACATGGCAGAGGCCCCAGGGGGTCCTTCCTTCACCATCCTCACCTTCCCGCCCAAAGCCAAGCCCAGCGATCCCACAGACGCCGGGCGGATGCCTGCCCGTCCTCCCCCTCAGAGGCCGCCTCCTATGGAGGGCCCTGGCAGAGGCTTCCCTACCTGCTTCCCCGCCTCCACCGGTTTGATCTGCCGCTGCCCTCTGCTCGGCAGCCCGTGGTGTTTAACTCTGAACTCTGCAAACTCGGAAGATTAAAGAATGGATTTTGTGATCTGCTGAGCATGTTCCTGGATAGAATGATAAGACGTCAATTGGAAAAATTTAAATATTGATGAGTTTTACCTTTTGTATTGATTGGGCAGTGACATATTTTGAATAATGGTTCACGTTAAAAACACAGGGATTCATATCGATCATGCGCTATCTGGCTTATTAAAATAACTGAGCAATCCTAGAACTCGGAGTGCTTTAAAAATGTTGTTTCTCCTTCTGGCTGAAGACCCAACCAAAGCAGCAAAAATATCCGAAATGCCTGCAGCTGCCTGTCTGCCCTCTCTGTTCCCGGCTGGACGCTATCTTTGGGGGCTGGGCAGTGAGGACAGGTGGCTCTCTGTATGTGGAAGCCAGGAGATGTGGGAACCCCGGGAATTCTCTGATGGTCCAGCTTTTCCTGGGGCCTCTGGCTCTGGCATGGCGGGAGGGCCAGCGGGAGTTGGGGGCTGCTTTGCTTCTCATTTGGTTGAGCTTGAAACTGCCCCTTGGGACCTGAGACGGGTCTTCAGCTCCCGAGCCCAGCACTTTGCTCCCACGGCCTGACCTCGCCTTTGCCCTCCATGGGGGGCGGGGCCGGGGTGTCCTAAAGTGTCCAGCCTATCCTTGTTTGATTTCCTTTGCTCGTGGCTATTGATCCTCACGCCCCGCGGGAATCTCACAAGGCTCAAGAATTAAGCATTTCACAGAGAAGAACTACACTAGCCCCCCTGTCCACAGGGGACACATTCCAAGACCCCCAGTGGAGGCCGGCACGCATGGATAGTACCGCACCCCGTAGATGCTGTGTTGTTCACTGGATGTGCATGCCTGTGGCAAAGTTTAATTTATAAATTAGACAGAAAGAGATGAACAACAATGACCAATCATAACATAGAACAGTTATGATAATACACCATAATACACGTTACGTAGACATGGTCATTCTCTCCAAACACCTTGTGCTGGACTCCCCCTCCTTGTGTGGCTGGGAGAGGACTCTGCCTGCACCGTGGGAAACGAGGCACTCAGGACGGCGCATAACTGAAAGCTTATGAATTGTTTATTTTGGGAATGTCCCATTTAATACTTGTGGACCGTGTTTGACCGGAAACTGGTAAGCGAGACCATGGACCAGGGGGGACCACTGTACCGTGTGCTGGTGTCGGGGATGCGCTGCCATGTTGCTAGACTCTGTTCCTCCATTCCTCACTTGCACGCCCTTTTCCAGCACACATCCATTCGTTAAACGTGCGCTCTGTGCCCAGCAGCACCACACCGCCCTCCTGGAACTCGCAGCGCAGAAGGCAGATGGACGTCAAGCAAATGATTGACACCAGTGGTTTAGGCAGGACTCAGGTCCAGGTGTGGCAGAGGCCGCAGAGGAGCCACGCCAGGGGACCGAGCCTGTCTGGGGTGGCCGCAGGCAAGAGTGGCCCCGGAAGGTGATCCTCCGGAAGGCCTGCGTGTTCTTGGCTGGTGTCTGAGGGCTCGATGGGTAAGCACGTCTCCATTCTGGTATGAAACTTTTCCAGGGACAGCTGTCTGCACCGCCTGTACACGCAGTGTGGCCGATGCTGACACCCCATGCCCCTCTCGGCGTCTGGGAACTTGGTACGTGTTAGGCAGAGGATGTCTCGGCGACCAGCCCCCTAAAAACCCGGGCGCCACGAAGAATGAGCATCTCCAATAATGACATCATTCTGGAGGGATGTGTGTTCCGTTTGTGTTATTTCCTCTTTAAATGTTCGGTGTGTTCTTCAGTGCAGTCATCTGGCCTGCAGTTTCTCTGTGGACAAGATTTTAACTACACATTTAATTTTCTTGAACAGGTAAAGGCCTATTCAGGTTCTCTGTTTAGGAGTAAATGATGAGACTTTGTTTCTACCGAGGAACTATCCATTTCATCTAAATGATCAAATTTATTGCCATAAAATTGTTCATAACACCCCCGTTGTACGTTCAGCGTTTGTAGATTCATGCCCTCGTTCCCGACGCTGGTCATCTGTGTCTTCCTTCTCTTTCCTGATCAGTTTGTCTGGAGGTTTATCCATTGTGTTGATCTTCTCAGAAAGCCATTGATCTCCCCTGGGCCTCTGTCCGCACTGTCAGTGTCAGCTGCTGTTTCCTGAGCTGCGCCCTTTACAAAAGCTGTTGAAGGAGGGAGGGTGAAACCAGCCCTTGTCGCTCTGTCAGGGCTCAGCCGGCATGATCAACACTTTTCCAGGGTGGGAAGGAGTTCTGATGGCAAAACGCTGGAGACGTGCTGCTCTCCTGGGAGTATTGGTCCTTCCCGGCAGGACCCGTCGGCTGAGGTGCCCCTCCTCCCTCTCCGGATGGATGCTTCTCTCCCGCCCTCTTGGTACCACAGCGCCTGGACGCAGTGTGAGCGTCTCCCTGCACCTCATTCTCACCCCAGCCTGCTGCCACCTCCTCTTCCCGGAAAACCCTCCTGGCCTGTGAAGCTCATGCCTTCGAGGCCCTCCCACCCCGCCTCCTTTCCTGTTGCCGTTAACACAGATTCCCCGAGTCACCATCTCTCACTCCTCAGACATCTTAGCGCCCAGTCACTCTTCCCGGCACCACCCCTGTCCTGGCTCTGACACCCACAGAGAGAGCCTTTCAGAGCCCGAGTGTTAGTACAGTAAGTGATGCTCCCAGAAGGTGCCAGCGACCCTAGGATCTCAGGTGCTTCATCCAGGCCACGGCCGTTTCTTTGCCGGGTCCAGCACACGCCTCCCCGGTGCTCACCTGGCAAAGCCAACGTTGTACCTTCTGGAGGCTTTTGCGTCCCAGCAGCACAAGGCGACTAATACAGCCCAGTGCCGACTGGTTTCATTTTAAATTTACCCCCTGCCCCACCGGCCCTGATGTCGCCCAGAGATTCTGCACAGA